>NW_024881698.1:0-600000 GCF_019059575.1 Amphibalanus amphitrite | reverse complement strand
GCATCGGACGCCAAACTTCTGCTGCAGCTATTAATCACATTTCATGCGTTTCTTCCATGTGTATGAGCTATCAAGTCCTTCGAATACCTAATGTGTAGGTGAGCGTAGGGGAAGGTGGGGTAAGACGGACCAGCTAAGGTTTGAGGCCGCATATCTTGCTACACTGCTCTCGTAATTCATATTATTTATAGTCTTCGGAATGCTCAATCCTTCCTCTGTTGATATGTGTAAAGACTAAATTCCAAATTAAAGACATCTAGGTGGTGGATGCTCTTAAAGAGGGACATGTCAAAAACTCAGACAAGAAAAAACGTGGGGTAAGACGGACCACCCAGCAGTGCCTGCTATCCGTTCATGTGTGTTACACTTCTGCTCTATACTCTTGTAAGAAAAAGTAACCAGAATGGTAAAATAACAAAATGAGCCTTTATTCTTTACTCATGTGTGATGGAAGTGCAGCTAAAAGCTGGGAACATGTGTGTTGATTGTCGTTTGGCATGAATGCATGCTAACTGAGCACTTGCATGCATGGCTCACATGCAACAAAGACTCCTTCCTGAAAAAATTAGCTTACTTAAACTTGTGTCAATGTTTTGGAAAAGAACTTTCCATATGCAGGGTACAATGGACCACCACAGGGTAAGATGGACCACAGTGGTCCGTCTTGCCCCAAATCTAAATTCTGTCATTATCATGAAGTGTATGTCAAATAGCCCAACATTGCAAAACCTTGCCTTTCCTAAAGTGTGACTATAACTAAGTTTATAACTTTGTTCTTCACAGTTAAGTGCAAAATAGAAACTAATCATGCAAGAAAGGCGCCGTAATTGAATCACCCGTAGACCTCTTATATTAGATCGGTTTGACGAAAAACAACATTTTTCTCAATAACTCAAAAGCTATACATCCTAGCAGCATGAGCTCAAAGTGGCCATTGTTACGAAGGAAAACAAACATAGTGAGTGCATAAAGCAGTAGATACCAGCAGCGGTTCAGCCGGGAGGGCTGGTGGTCCGTCTTGCCCCGCTGGGCCGTCTTACCCCACCTTCCCCTACCTGCATTTAGCAGTGTGTGCTATGCTATGTGGATGGGCACATCCGACAGTCGACACACTGCGCAATGGATTCCGATATTGCTTGGCTGATTCTGGCTTTGTGTCTTCGAACGAACCATTGAAAGGGAGGACGTCATTTTTAAAAGTTGTTAGGTGCACTCAAACGTTTTAAGATAAGCAACTGCTGATTGAATTTCTGGCGAGGGTTGGTGGAACGCTCTGTTTACAAATGAGTATCTGCCTACCTACCTAGTACCTACCTGCAGTGGCAAATAACTGGGTCGCGGTCAGTTAGGCATGACTCACGAAGTCCCTTATCTTTTATTAGACTTATTAAGCCCAATGTGCAACATTTGCGTCTTTTCGCGTTGTATCGGGTAGCAAATGAGAAAATCTGCTTCTTCCCCACAGCCCTCAATTCAAGAAACCGTCCTTTTCCTTATCGCATCATTCCAGAACATAATTTTCAAACATGGGTATCTTCCCCACAAAAAAAAAAACTGAAGCAGTTTCCTTCGGCTCCAATGCGCCGCTCGCCCAGGGAGACGGAAGTGTTATATTCTCGGCGGTCCAGTCTGCATTCTGCAGCACACTCAAACTTGGCGGACCCCCAGCGCACGACTGAACGATTCGTATTGTTGTGAGTGACTGTGACAATTCACTGGTGGTTTCGGAATAACTAACAGGCGGCGCAGCCCAGTGCCTCTTACAATGAATACAGTGGCGAATGCACTATTGCAGAGAAGAAATGGATTGAGCAGATGCCCAACCTCGCTGTATTATTAACTAAACATTAGGTACGCTTTACATTTTAATCAGGCAATCATGTAAACAAACGACTTGCGAGTTGCGACCCTTCCGCCTTACATAACTCGGCAGAATGCCCCTGAGTCGGCTAAACTACACTGCATCTCTTCAAACCTTAAGTATTTTACAATTTACCACTCAGCTATGCAACAGGCTTATAATTCACTGCTCAAGTCTCAACCCCTTTTTCCCTATCATCTTTTTGGCACCGTCAATCGCCATCTGCGCTGCCCACTGTCCAGCAAATAATCCGGCCGTCTCCAGTTCTCTGGCAGGGGCTTCCAAACTCAAGCGAACTCGCCGAAGTTTCGCCATTCAATGCGCAGAATCTGTACAATTCAGTTTGAGAGCCTCTGGGTTGGCTCGGCGCGCCTGCGCCGCGCCGTTGGTCCGGCCAAGTACGCGAGTGACGTCATGCTATAAGCGTCATCCCCCGACCAAAGTCACCAATCAGAGCCCTAGAATCGACTTGTAGTTCCACACTTAGGTAACTCGCGGCCCGGCCTGTAACGCTTTTGAGAGGCTTATATCTCAGCAACCGCTGGACCGATTGGCCTGCGGTCTTTTTTGTTGGGTAGCCCCATCCCTTCCACCCCGTAATTGACTACTTTTGATACATCTCAGTGACCGTCGTGGCACGTGCCACGTGAAAAGTCAAGGGTGTTCAAGCTGTTTTGCAAAAGTAGTGATTTTGAGAGGCTCATATCTCAGCAGCCGCTTGGGCGATTGACTTGCGGTAATTTTTGTAGGGTAGCAGCATCCCTTCTACCAAAAATAGGATACTCTCGATGCATGTGGGTCACCCCCAGTGCACGTGCAAAATACAACAATAAGAGGTGTCAAATTTGTTCCCATTTTGATAACTCGGTAATTACTGGGGCGATTTCGGTGAAACTTGGCATACAGGTAGGCACCCACCAGGCAATGCATTCCCATGTGTTGCGGTAAGGGTGCTACTGCACGTGCGCACGTGCAGGGGGCGCTTCCAGATCTCGAGAACGGCTGGGCCGATTGCGCTCAAATTTGGTACACGGTTGGGGACCAGTTAGTAGGGTGCAGTGCAAAAGTCATTTTGGACCCCGTTTGCACGTGCGCACGTGCAGAGTGCCGCTTCCAGATCTCAGGAACGGCTGGGCCGATTGCGTTCAAATTTGGCACACCGCTAGCGACCGGTTAGAAGGGTGCTTTGCACAAGCCCCGTTGGAAGTACCCTCTCGCCCTTCCGCACGTGCAGGGCTCACTATCTCGCTCGCTCGTTCTTCGCCCAAAAGGCGTTTTACTGGTATTTACATCATTTTCACTATAATTAGGCATATTGATATGAAAAATCATTATAACTGATACCGGATGCGAGATCACAGACCAGAGATCCAGCGTTCTAACTAGATATTCAATGTTCAACCGACAAATCAAATCAACAGGACTATGTACGACGTACGTCGACACCCAGGATTTTGCCCAGGAGGGGGTCACCTGCTCTCGAAGGGGCCCGCGAGTCCCCCGGGGGCCCGGGGTCAGCCCAGGCAGGGACGTATCCAGGACCTTTCGATGGGAGGGGGCACAGTCGGTCCGGTCCCACTTGCAGACGGGCCTCTCTAAAACGGTCTTAGCCCTGGGAAAATGTGGAAAATTGGCAGGTAAAATATGATTTTTGCCCGATGAGTGTGCTTAATATGCACGGTATTTTACGAGCGAGCAAAGCGAGCGAGCTCCTCAGAGTCACCGGTGATCAGAGGTTCAGGTGAAAGGTCGTCAGATGCGCTGGTGTGGGGTCCTCACAGCCGCCGTTGCGGGGCCTTAGGGCTTAGAGACACTGGTGGAGCCATCATTGGCATGTCTGTGGCCCTGAAAGTGGCCTGAAAGTAGAAAGTGGCCCTTTATTGACCGGCAAAGGATATTCAGAGGCTAGGCTGATAAGAGGCCCTCAGAGTCAATGGTACGTGGCCGTCAGAGGCGTTAGCGTAGGGCCCTCAGAAAATGTGGAAAGGGGTCCTCAGAGCCGCCGATGTAGGCCTTTAAGAGGCACTGGTGTAGGGCCCTTAGGGATGGCTGAGGGGCCTCGCAGGTGCCGTCGTGTGGGGGCCCTCAGAAACACTAGTGTGGGCCGAGTGGGGCTATCACAGACGGTGTGGGGCCATTGCAGCTGATCCCTTATTGGCCGGCAAGGGCCCTCAGAGGCCGGCAAGGTCTCTCAGAAACCGGCATTGGGCCTTTCTGGAGACAAGTGTGGCTACATAGGACTTAGGAGGCCATGAGGTGCTCTCACAAGCCCTGTGGTGTCATTCCGAGTTGAAGCGCGGCCAGCGCGGACCCTCTGCCACCAATTGGCGCCGCAGGGCCCCTCGGGTCCGAGGGAGCCCTAAACTCGAGAACGGGCACGTGCCCCTTGCACCTTGGCTATGCCACTGACTCCAAGTGATCAGAGACCTGTTAGATAATCAGGGGTCTCTCAAGTGACCAGGGGCTTTCAATTGATCAGGGTCCCACCAGGTGACCAGGGGACCCTCAGTAACCGGGGCCCCCTCAGATAACTGCAGGAGTCCCTTAGATAACCAGGGGCCGGCAAGGTCTCTCAGGGCCGTTGTTGCCAAGCCGCTATTGACGTCAGGTAAGAGCCCTTTGACACCAGCTGAGGGCCCTTTCAGGCCTTTTGAGGGCCGTTTAGCGTCAGCTAAGGACCCTTTGAGGCCTTCTAAGGGCCCTTTGAGGCCTTTTGATGGCCGCTTGACGCCAGCTGTGGACCGTTGGACTCCAAGCTGAAGACCGTTTGAGGCCTTCTGATTTTCATTTGACGCCAGCTGAGGGCCCTCTGACACCAGCTAAGGGCCTTCTGACACCAGCTAAGGGTCCTCTAGGCTCTAAGGCCTAAGGATAGCCAAGGTGTTTGCCGCCAGCTCAGGGCGTGCTGACATCAGCTGGGGCCCTCTGACGCCAGCTCAGGGCCCTTTGACGCCCTTTATGGCCTTCTGAGGTCCGTTTGATGTCAGCTGAGGGCCCTTTGAGGCAATCTGAGGGCCCTTGGAGGCCATCTGTGATCCGAGGGCCCTTTCACACCAGATGAGGGCCATTTGACGCTAAATGAGGGCCCTTCGAGACCATCTAGGGGCCCTGTGACACCATCTGAAGGCCTTTTGAGGCGTTTTGAGGGCCATTGAAATTTAACCACATTCACATTGGCTGCGCTACTGGGTATTTTATGAACTCATATGAACCTACTGGGGCACGAGGCGGGCCCTCCCGGTCTTTTCAATAATTATTTCAGCTCATTTTTACACAGTCTTCGGCGGTCTAAGGATTAGGGGCCGATTTGAGGCGGCCTTCGGCCGCCTCAAATGGGCCCCCCGAACTCGAATGGGGGGGGGGGGGGCACGGGCCCGTGTGCCCCCCCTTGTGTGCGCCTTTGGCCAACGCGGTAATAAGCTTCCGTGTCGAACATTATTTTAAATAAAATAAAATTCTTCCTATATTGAAATATAGAAAATAATCCTTACTTTAAAAAAGGTTTTGTTTTATTTTCTGATCATTTTGAGCAGAAAAAAATAAATCCATTTTGAAAAACTAATTACAGGAAAGTGAATAATTCCCTTTAAGGTCAGGTCACCAGATCTCATCAAAGGTCTTATTTCAAGATCTTTTATCAATCGGCGCACAACCTGGAAAGCAATAGAGCTACAGCGTTGCAAAACAACGCATTCGATAGCTCTTTTGAAGCTCTTACTGAATAATGTCTTTAGAGTTGACTATTTTTTTTGGAAAACAGCTTATAAAATCCAAAATTTTAAAATTTCCAAAAAACGGAATATATGTTATAGAGCTCTATTAGAACATTAGATGTCCCAAATTTCAACTTCCTATCTTGATTTTTGACCCCCAAATTGTAAAACAATATCTCCAACATGCATAGGGCATGGTGACGTCATAAGCATTTTCGTGAAATAGAGGCACTTTTAAACATCGCATGTGAAAACAAATGGCACCACTAGATTCTTGGGACAAAGCTCGTCTAGAAAAGTGTAATTTTATGTCAAAAATATAACGTTTAGAAATTGACCTTTTTTCTTAGCCCTCGTTTAGTTATGTATGGTATAAACGATTTTTTATGCTTTCAATGCACAGTTATCACCAGTACAGTGACTTGGGGTCTGACATATAACCATTACCAAAACTGAGCCCTTCAAAAAACCCGAAATCCTACTCAAATAGTATTTAGACAAATAGTATTTACTCAAATAGTATTTAGCAACCGACGTCATCGTTCGTCGGTTGGGACGACCAGTGCCCTGAAGGCTCCGTGATTTATGCTAAACATTATGATATTTAGCGTCGCTTAGGCTTGAAAGTGCATTCATTTGAAAGATAAGTAATCTTTCTACCAGTGGCCAAGTGGAAAACTTGTGAACTAGAAGGAACTAGAAGATATAGGTGAATTATAAAAACCTATTTTTCCACAATTTTCGCTTTTTGATAGCTCCAGCGCCACTCGGAATTTTAGTCGATTTTTCGCGCGGCAATCGTGACGCCCGACACTGTGATCCTCTACTTCGATATCGTCCATTGTGAGGTATTCAAATCAAGCCAATGATTGACAACCAAGCTTACCGACTGAGAATCGGAATGTTCTACATTCGTGCAAGGTTAAAACCAAAATCAACAAGATCATTTCAACATAATTCCATTGCACTGGGGATAGCCTTGATCCTCACCCTTCTCGTCATAGGAGGTGTGGAGCAGAACCCGGGCCCTGATTCCTCGAATGAACATCCTGCTGGCCCATCCTTCTCTGGCGTAACGTTAATGGACGTAATGGAAGCAATTCGACTCAGCCAGCTCCAAATTGATCAGCTTACAAAACAAGTGAACAGCATGATGATGATGCTAGCAGGCACGTCAGGAGATGGCAAGCATGTAGCACCTGCGTCGATGACTTCGAATGTGTGTCCCTATTCGACTCCTCACCGAACCCCGACGACTCCCCCCGACCGATCGTCTGCGAGACCGGCATCCAGCGCAACGAAAGAAACGAAGAAGCCGGTGGTCAAAACAGCTTCGCAATCACCATCTGCTGATGATCGAAAGACCCGACCAGTTTCCAGTCTGCGGAAAAGAGGCATGGACACCAGAATCAGTACGGTCCCGCGCGTTGGTGCAGTCATGCTCGGCTGTCAAAACGTGCGCCGTATTGCCGCGGCGGCCAGAGACGAGTTTCTTCTTGGAGCTCAGGTAGTGTTCGACAGCATCCGGGGAGGAACTGCTCGCAGCGCCCTGTCTGCTCTTCACGGCGCTGTGGCCGGCTGCAGGGCGATAACCGCTGACCTCGTCCTTCATCTGGGAGGAAATGATCTATCGCGGCACAGCGTGGAGTATACGCTTGACTGCATAGTCGAGGTAATCAAGGCCGCCAAACAAGTCAAAAAGGTAAGAGACATTGTGATATGCTCGGTGCCTCAGGACATAAATGCGACAGAGAACTTTCTCACCATGAAACGCAGTCATTTGAATGATGAACTCGAAAGAATGTACGTCAGCGAAGGTGTTCGTTTTATTGACCTGCGACCAGACTCAATGAATGTGCCATGTGCCCACAATGGTTTAGACAGGTCCAGGTTGAATTTGAACAGAGCAGGTTGTAGAAACGTCTGGCAGATGCTGTCGAGCGAGGTAAACGGTTTTTTAGACTGAGGCCTTCCAATAGTGTGACTGATTGTAGCGACACCTGCTCAGCTAGTTTTAACGTCTCGCACCATGTACCTACTTCCAAATATGGGCTATCGATCGGCAATCTGAATGTCAGGTCACTGACACCCTCAGCCGACCTTGTGTCTGACTATGTAAAACGTCACCAAATCGATGTCATGTGCTTTACTGAGACATGGCTAAGGAAGGGTGAGCCAAATGTCCCCATCGCTAATTTAACGATAGCTGGCAGAGCTGATCGGGGACGCAAAGGTGGCGGTGTGGCCATTTACTGTCGCAGTGATCTGACTTTCAGTAAGATCACCGGCCCTAAAATGTCACAATCTGGGCGTCTTGAATTAATTTGGGTAAGCGTACAATGTGGACACAACCGGACATTGGTTGTTGGTTGTGTGTATAGACCACCTATATATGACTGTATAAAACAGGATCTCGAAGCACTAGAGCTGTCAGTCCAGACCTTGCTGTCGGAGGGCAAGCAGGTCGTTTTATGCGGAGACTTAAATTGTGATCTCTTGCGACCGAGCCTCCCACATGTTCGACAACTACTAACTCTCATTGGCAATACTGGATTGCATCAGTGTGTGCAACTGCCGACCCGTATTGCTAGTTCCTCATCGACTCTCATTGACATTGTTCTTGTAAGTGATTTTTCTTTTGTGACAGGGTGCACTTCCGAAGATTGTATCGTATCTGATCATAATTTAGTAATAGTCAAAATGAAAGTTAAGAGGAAAAAGTTGAAACCGTTTCCAATAACGTTCCGCAGATGGAAAAATATTGATTTCCAATCCTTCTGCAGAGACCTGCATGACGCGATACCCTGGGCCCCCGGGGTTGATGTTTCTGATCCCGGCCAGGCCCATGTCGTCCCCTATCTCCCTGTGTGTCCAAGTGCACAGATGACGTCACACGAAGGGGCGGAGTCGGGGGCGGAGCCTGGCGCAACGGCCGCCATATTTGAATTTGTTTTATTAGAATGTATTCTATATTTTGTGTTTCAGTCAATTGTTATCGATAGCTTTATGAACGGTTAGCTGTAATATAAGTCATTTATCAAGAAACAACACATATTCTGCTTGCAATTTCGATTTAAGTACGACCCGCGCCTAGATTCGAACACACGATCTTTGGATTACGGCGCAAGCATCCTAACCACTACACCACCGCGGCGGCGTGGCGGCCGGCGGAAGGGAGGCTGCGGAGGCATGGGGGCTTTTTACGCATTTTTGGAAAAAACTAATGGGTTTAGTGAAAAATGCTTCTTAGATAATTCGAAGAAAAATGTCTCGGCTTTCCGATGATGCACTTAGTTTTGTGCTAGCTGTAGCAGAGTTTGTTCTATAGCGCTTCAAAAATCGCCCATTTGCATAGGACTTAAACGGGACTTCAAGACTTGCCCCCAGATGACGTCACGAGCTGACGTCACGATCAGGTAGAATCGCCGGACGACCCTACCTGGTATATAGGGCCTTGATCCCGGCGAGGGTTGGAAATGCTGGACAGAAGCAGTCATTCCAGTCATTGATCGTCATGCTCCGTTTGTAACTGTCTCACTTAAGCACAAATCCGGATTTGGAATTTCAGCTGCCGCCAGGCAACTTATCCGCCTAACGACGGCCCAGTTACGTGTTTCGAGACGCACCAACGCTCAGTCCGATATCACCCTCTATAAGGATATGCGCCGTCAGGTTAAAAAAGTCATTTGCTTTGAACGACGAGCAAAATTTGAGTCTAGTATCAGATCGCATAGGTCCAGCAGAGACACCTGGAATTTAATAAATGCAACGCTTGGCAAATCTAAAGTCGCCCAGTCATTGGACGAAAGCACGGCACGTTCATTCAATGATTTCTTCTGCTCAGTAGGTGGAAACCTCGCTAGCAAAGTAAATATCAGTGCATGTACAGATGAGGTGTTTTTTGGTCCCCCAAGAGTATTATCAACTAGATTCGACCTTCGCCCAGCAACATTGGACGAATTACGCTTAGTTATTAGATCCTTAAAATCACACACGTCATGTGGGCCAGATAGACTCCCTGCTTTTTTATTCAAGTCTTTCTCTTCCAGGCTTCTTGGATCGCTTCTACGAGTGTTTAACTCATCCATCACCAGCGGTACTTTGCCATCCTGTTGGAAAATAGCTGAAGTAGTTCCCATTTACAAGGGAAAAGGTGACCCAAAGGAGGCGTCTAGCTTTAGACCTATATCCCTTTTAAGCGTCGCTTCCAAAATTCTCGAGAGACTTGTCTCTCTTCAGCTAAGTACGTACCTAGATGACTGCGATGTGTTGTCAGAAAATCAGTTTGGTTTCCGACCACGCTATTCCGTTGAACATGCCCTGATTGCATTGACGGAATCCATCAGGGCTTCTATTGATAAGGGAAACATTTGCATTCTGGTATCGCTAGATCTGAGCAAGGCGTTTGATTGTGTAGATCATCGTATATTGCTAGCGAAACTCTCACACTATGGCATTGAACACCCATGGTTCAAAAGCTATCTTTCTGGTAGGCGCCAGTATGTGAGGGGTTGTAATGATGCGAAGGGTGATGTGCTCTCAGGTGTTCCACAGGGAAGTGTGTTGGGTCCGATGTTGTTTAACTTGTACATGAATGATTTACCCACCGTTGCGTCTGAATCAGGATCAATAATTCAATACGCCGATGACACTCAGGTGATGGTTTCGGGACCACCAAACGAACTAGATACTGTGATAGGTCGCCTTCAGACCCTTCTTCAAAGGCTTGGGGTGTGGTTCTCCCGGAACCGCCTTTCTGTAAATGCTGCCAAATCACAAGTCACTGTTTTTGGCACTAGATGTGTTTTGAAAAAGATTAATTTGAAGAGTGTACATGTATTTGATACTGTGGTACAAGTTAAGCCGTCTCTAATTAGTTTGGGCGTTACTTTAGACAGCTGTCTTACGTGGAGTAGCCATATCGACACTGTCGTTGGCAAATGCATTGGCATGCTGATACGCCTGAGTCACTTGCGTCACATTATGCCCTTGAAAACTATTGCACTGCTTGTTAATTCGTTAGTTCTTCCACATATCCGTTTCTGTGTTTCTGTATGGGGGAATTGTGGCTTGACACAGGGGAAAAGGATATCTAAAATTGTAAAATTTGCTCGGCGTATCACGGGTCGTGAGAGTGCGAATGTGGCATGGCGAAGAGACTTAGCCTTCGAACATGACATTGCTGCATTGAATATAATTCGTCAGTGTCTGCTTTTTCCGGAGATTACAACACCTTTGATATCCTCGCTCTTTATAACTAGAAGATCTGACCGTGAGACAAGACAGTCGGAGAACCTAGATCTGGTTGCTCCGCGAACAGATTTTATGAAATATTCACTGTCATATCATGGCTCTAAATTGTGGAATAGTTTGCCCACTAGAATGAGGAATGCCTCAAAATTTGAACTGAAAAAGTACCTCCTAGCAAAAGCAAACACTGACAACTGATGGCCACGTTTCACCCAATGTGTGCGAATGTACTTGTATGTACCCTGTAGTGTACCGTTATATGTACCAACCTTCACTGTTAACCGCATGAACAGACGTGTTGGAATTGGCAATGTTCCACTGTAACGCCCACCCGATGATCGTGGTTAGTGGAATAAACGATATAATAATAATAATAATAATACCATCGGATTCGGCGTGAAAAAATAAGCCATAAAGAATGTGTTGTACGCCCATGTAGTAGAAAGTGAAAACCGTGACCTTTCGTGACCTGACCTGACCTTGACCCGTACTTAGTATGACCCCTATACGCACATGGTACCTTCGCTTGGTCTTTGAGGTCATTTTTGGTGAGTTTCGAGCAGCAGCTATCGATTCCGCTGTCCGTAAGCCTAATCATGCAAAACCCCAGAATTTGACCTTTGAACTGACCTTGACCCGAAAGTTGACCTCAATCTTAAAATCTTAAGAGTGCTTTGGGAAGGTCTCGTAGAGACCTTTCTAACGCCGCCTCGCGGGGCTCGATGCGACCATTGGTTCTCGAGATAACAGGGGGGGTCGGATCCGACCCCCCCCCAAGGCTGTCGTGGGTACGGAAATAGCCCAGGCGGTGCCGGGTTAACCCGCGCCCGGCTGGGGGTCCTAGATTTCGACGCCCTGCTGGGAGGGGGGGTTTGAACACCCCCTTCAGTTTTATTCACGATCGATGGCAACACAAGTCAAATTCCTAAAACCAGACGTTTCGGCCACAGGGTGCCTTCGTCAGTGGACACTAGTGATTAAATTAAAAAAACATAGTATCAAAAACAATCGGTATAAATCGTTCGAAGTCGACACATCGGGCACAGGTTTCGAAATGCATTCTTTGGTTCAACATTAAAAACCTAAATTGAGAACGGCATTCATCACGCTATTGTTCTTGTCGCGTTCTTTTGATATGCTGAAAATTAAATTATATAATGAATGTACCTACAGGTCACAATGTAAATGTCGGAACGTTTGATTCGCTCGCCTTTTCTCAGAGTCTTTCAAAGTTCGCCAATCACCTTTCGTTTAGAAATCGTTTACGTTTTGTTTCCTAGTGCCATCATTGCAGCCGCTTTTGCCCAGGTAAAGAATCCAGGTTTTTCGTTCACTGTATCTTGGAAACAGATGTGAGCTGCTTCCAGAGCTTTTCTCACCGATTTTGACATGCCTTTTTCAATGACATGAGCACTGTTCCAGTTTGGTAAATGTTGACATTTTTCGATATGAAGGACGAGTGCGTTCGATCTATTGTGGTTCCGGACATCGCGTTTGTGTTCTTTCAGTCGTGTGTCGAGTCCTCTTCCAGTTTCTCCTATGTACGATTTGTTGCATGGGCCCGAGCAAGGAATTTTGTATACCACACTGTTACTATCTTTCTTTTCAGGCTTCGGCTGAGTCAGATTTTCCACTTTTCTTCCGGAAACTATCGTTACATTCGATCCATTTGATCGAAGTTGTCGTGAAATCGAGTCGGCATGTGTTGAGTTCGGTATCGATATATATCGGCCACGTTTCTTCTCTTCTTGTCTTCGTTTTCGTTTCTCTTCGGCGCTTCTCCTTCTGATTTCTTCCGCTTTCTGTTTCATTCTTAGTAGGAACCCTTTTGGATAGTGAAGCCGGTCGAACGTATCGAAAATGTGCTTCAGTTCGTCTTCTAAGAACTCCTCGCTACATATTCTAAATGCTCGTAAGAAAAATCCGATAACGATCCCACTTTTCACTCGTTCGTTGTGAGCTGATAAAAAATGGACATAATCTTCTTTGTTTGTAACCTTACGATAAACCGTGAATTTTGCTTTCTGTCCACATCTCATGATAAGGGTGTCTAAGAATGATATTTTTTTGCATTTAGAATATGTAGCGAGGAGTTCTTAGAAGACGAACCATGAAGCACATTTTCGATACGTTCGACCGGCTTCACTATCCAAAAGGGTTCCTACTAAGAATGAAACAGAAAGCGGAAGAAATCAGAAGGAGAAGCGCCGAAGAGAAACGAAAACGAAGACAAGAAGAGAAGAAACGTGGCCGATATATATCGATACCGAACTCAACACATGCCGACTCGATTTCACGACAACAATTCGATCAAATGGATCGAATGTAACGATAGTTTCCGGAAGAAAAGTGGAAAATCTGACTCAGCCGAAGCCTGAAAAGAAAGATAGTAACAGTGTGGTATACAAAATTCCTTGCTCGGGCCCATGCAACAAATCGTACATAGGAGAAACTGGAAGAGGACTCGACACACGACTGAAAGAACACAAACGCGATGTCCGGAACCACAATAGATCGAACGCACTCGTCCTTCATATCAAAAAATGTCAACATTTACCAAACTGGAACAGTGCTCATGTCATTGAAAAAGGCATGTCAAAATCGGTGAGAAAAGCTCTGGAAGCAGCTCACATCTGTTTCCAAGATACAGTGAACGAAAAACCTGGATTCTTTACCTGGGCAAAAGCGGCTGCAATGATGGCACTAGGAAACAAAACGTAAACGATTTCTAAACGAAAGGTGATTGGCGAACTTTGAAAGACTCTGAGAAAAGGCGAGCGAATCAAACGTTCCGACATTTACATTGTGACCTGTAGGTACATTCATTATATAATTTAATTTTCAGCATATCAAAAGAACGCGACAAGAACAATAGCGTGATGAATGCCGTTCTCAATTTAGGTTTTTAATGTTGAACCAAAGAATGCATTTCGAAACCTGTGCCCGATGTGTCGACTTCGAACGATTTATACCGATTGTTTTTGATACTATGTGTTTTTAATTTAATCACTAGTGTCCACTGACGAAGGCACCCTGTGGCCGAAACGTCTGGTTTTAGGAATTTGACTTGTGTTGCCATCGATCGTGAATAAAACTGAATCATGTCTGATTATTTACGAACACCCCCTTCTAACTCGGCTCCTGGGCCACGTAGGTATAGCGTTACGGAAAAGGCGGCGTTCGAAAGAGCGTCAAAAATAAGGAAGAAATAAAATCGGTCACTGTTTTAGTCAGGTCAAAGGTCAGGTCACCAGAGGTCATTGATGGCCAAAATTCGCCGATTTGTAGGTTAGATGTTGACAATTTTCAACAAATCGACGCACAGCTAGGAAACTAATAAAGCTACAGCGCCGCGGAAAAGCGCATTTGATAGCCCTATTAACGTTCTTTCTGAGCAATTCTCTCAGATTTCACCCACCTTCAACGGTTTTGCCTGCAGGCCCAGGGGGCAAAAAACTGCCAAAATAGCCGACTTTTTCGGAAACCGTTTTTCTGCAATAACTTTTGACTCAAACCTTGCACGAACTTTCTTTTACCAGCATCGTGTTCCTCTCGTCAAGACGCGTCGAATGAACTATCAGTTGACCTTGAAAGCTCAATTTGAAAATTTGACCTCAGGTCAAGGTCATGACCTGACCGGTAAGGGTCAGGTTGCATATCAGTCGATCCGTTTCGTCGAGCCAAACACAACTAAGGTGTTTTCATTGCACTGGCATGCCTCTATCATAAGTTATTCGCGAAAAACAGATACCATTGGTGACCTGAGATGACCTCAGGGACATACCTACAAAGGAGTCATGGGTGCCATTTTTATATTCAGTGTGTCAAAGATACTAGTATTTCAGTGTTTTAGAGTGTTTATAATGACATTCGTCTAAAAAAGGTGTCACTTTCAATTTCTCCCATTGACTTAGGCCTATAGGTAGGGGAGAGTGGGGCAAAGCGGCCACCCAACGCTTCTCACGATGCCAACGCTTGATTTTTAAACTTGTAAAGATAGTCAGGGGAAGGAGGCCCAATTTTGGGCCGAATAACGCAAAATTGGGTAGAGCTTAGCAAAGGGTGGTTTCTGGGACAAAAATGACCGCTGAACCCGAATCTGACCGGTGCGCACCTCTAACTAATGTTGCACCACTTCCAGAGCACGTGCAACTGCGTGGCTCATCTTTTTTGGAGAATGGTACCTTTTTAATGAATTGCAGTGTAACGTCGTTGATATTTGAGATATTGTTTTGAGATTTTGTCCCTGTGCTAAAAACACATGACGTAATTGAAAGCTGAAGTTTTGCAATGTTCGGGCAACCGATGACGTCACTGTGACGTCATTTACCTATAAATGAGTTGAAAAAGTCGTCTTGCCCTTAACCCACGAGCCGCTGGGGGGGGGGGGGCATAAAGTTGCCCCCCCCTTTACGTTTTGTGAAATATCTCCGAAACCTAATGAGCTACGAACGTGAAACTTGGCATAGCTTCAAATGAATACCTAGGCAATGTTTGAGGAAAGTTTGGTGGTTGTAGCGCCTAAGATGACGTCACAATGACGTCATAAAGTTTTGTCGTTTTCCGATATGGACCGTTTCTGACGACGCTGAGCATGAAACTCGACTGTAAATGAACTAGACACCACCTGCTGTCATCCTCAAACATCTAACTACACTTCCATCTAGTTTCTGACCAATAATCGGTCCTTTATATTCGGTCCCATATATCTGATGTATCGTGAGGAATATGAGAGTCGCAAAACTATAATTTCACTTATGACGTCACTGTGACGTCATTTCAAATGGGATCAACACCAAATTTGGACACAACCTCGGCTAGGTATTCAGAAAGATGTGTGCAAAGTTTCGCTTCTCTGTCTCCTCACGTTGCGACGATATCGTCGCCGAAGTAAAGGGGGGGCAACTATATGCCCCCCCCAGCGGCCGGCGGGTGGCGCGGAGGCCCAGCGGCCGCCGGGTTAAAGCATTTAACTTTATTCCCGTCGTATGCAAATCAGAGAAGGGAAAATAATCAAACATGATCTATGAACATTTCTGAGTCGGATTATGCTAAAATCGTTTTTGTAGAGGTACATGTGAGTCACGTTGAGAACGTGACAATCCAAGTCACCACCTGACAGATTTGGTCAAACTGGATGAAGTAGCACAGCAGATTGATAAATCACGTGAAACCGGATATTTTTATATCATTTTTACCGTGTTCTGGCGCTGCGACGGCATTTAAATCAGAATACTGTTTGCCACCGAGCCTCGCCAGCCGACCCAAGCACTCCAGCGTGCCAGGGCCGATATTGTCGCCAAGCTCGGTGAAGCCGCTCGTCAGGTGCCCCAGTCAGAAGAGTGCAAACAGCGTGCTTGGGATGAGACGTTCTGTAAGATGTCTCAGAAGCGCCTGCTGGACGGGGCAAACCAGGTGGCCCGGGCGCGTCTTCTGGCTGCTGCAGAGCCCCACACTGCCGCTTGGGTGCAAGCACTCCCCGTCACCAGTGTGGGACTCCATCTGGATGATGAAACTGTGCGGGTAGCAGTGGCGCTGCGACTCGGGGCGTCGGTATGTGAACCGCATAACTGTCAGCTCTGCCATCGCCCCGTTGACCGACTGGGCCACCACGGTCTCTCCTGTACCAAGAGTGCTGGCCGCCACGCGCGTCACGCTAACCTCAATGACGTGCTGCGGCGGGCACTCAGCAGTACAGGGCTCGAGAGTGTTTTGGAGCCCACCGGCCTCGACAGAGGTGACGGTCGACGTCCTGACGGGATAACGCTCTTCCCTTTCAGCCGAGGAATGAGCCTTATATGGGACGCCACCTGCTGTGACACCTTCTCAGCAACTGCCGTCATCAGCTCTGCCTTAAATCCCGGCAGCGCCGCCCGCTGTGCAGAAGAACGCAAGCGCGCCCGCTATGCCGCTCTCCGTGAGAGATATGTGTTCATTCCTTTTGCGGTTGAGACTTCTGGTGTCCTGGGTCCGGCGGCCACAGGTCTCATGAAGGAGCTTGGCCGTCGGCTGACGTGCCGCACCGGGGACAAACGAGAAACAGTCTGGCTGGCACAAAGGGTTTCAATCGCTGTGGCAAGGGGCAACGCTGCCTCCGTGCTGGCCACAGCTAAACCAGCAGCGGCCAACAGAACGGGACCGTCACCGACGCCATCGTCCAGGCTGACCCCGAGCATGAGCACTCCGTCAATCGAGGCACCGGATGACGAGTCTGCTGCGGGGCCGCCGCTGGACTCAGTGGCTGACCCACCGGACCACCCACCACCACTGACCCCTGCGGACGGCTGTCGAGAGGAGCTGCGCATGACACGCTCGCGGTCCTCTTCCCTGTGCTGTCCCGGAGCGTGCGCGTGTCCGACTCTCAACAGCAGGTCCAGGATTTGAGCGGACCGTGGCCTGCTCAATGCTCATGTAAAGTGTGAATTTTGTATGCGTTCTGCTCTACACGTAGGCAGTTGATCGCTTTAAGCCGGGGATGTGTGAATCCCATATGTAATGCAGTTTATGTGAATGTAAATAATGTGACATTTGTTAGCCATAAAACTACACCCTGAAAAAACAGTAAGCTTCAGAAATAAATTAACCTTACTTTCAAAAAAAAAAAAAAAAGAAAAAAAAAAGAATACTGTTGGCGTTGAATAGACTAAACTAGGGTGACCCGCGTGCTCCGCAACGCGAAAAGGGGGTATTTACGATCGGCGGGTGTTTGGTTGTTCTTGTGTCAGTTGACAGTTGGGTTATCTATCCATTTCGGTCGATTGCTTTTTGACGGCTAAACGTTTTGGTTTGTGGAAAAAATATCCACCGCATCGAGGTGCCCGTGTCTGATAAGCATGCTTTCCACTTCAGAATCTGTCAAATGTGCTTTATAATTGAGGTGCGTAGTTTTAAGACAAATGAAAGGCGTAGATAATTTTCGCTGAAAATCGTTTTGCAGAGTTTTGAAACATTTATATTTTTAAGAATACTGTTGCTAGTCATGCAAACGTGATGATTGGATCTTGGAGAGAATTGAATGCTCTTTCTAATGATAGCATTTTCAATTGTCAAACGTATCAGGTTAAGCAGCAAACCCCGTGTAACTTTTTAGTGGCACATTATGGACAAATACCATTTTAATTCAGCGATTTTTTCCACCTTGTTTTTGATCAATTAGCTGTTCACAATTTTTCCATGAGAGGCGGTACATTTTTATTGCTAATAGGCGCTGTTTCAACTCATTCCGTCTGACGATCACCTGAAATTAATATAAATTCCAAAATCCGTTTAAAATGGCACTTTTTGAAATGAAATTGCCCTCACGTGTGCACGTGGCGCGTGCCACCCCTACACCGCACACTATTCGATTGCCCGTTCGATTCTCTACACGATGCTGTTTTCCCCGTGCCGATCGGGCGCACGGCTACCGAGATATTGCACGGGGAACGGACCCGTGTCGGGCAAATTTAGCCATTTTCGCCCGTTTTTGCCAGCCGATTTATACATGTAAAGTCTATGACGCGAATTTGCACTTTTTGGGCACGCGCCACGCGCTTGCTATCGACCCGATCGAGCTGAGACCCATCAAAGGCACGTTGTCCATCCTTGTTCTATAACTTGCGCAAATTTCAGCGCGGTAGGTGCAACGGTGTGATCTGTAACCCGCGCTACGTAGCACCATGTCGCGACCTTCGTAATAGACAGAAACTACGCCCTCCTCAAATAGTAATATAGATATCGTTTCTTTGGTCTTATTTATAGTTCAAATTGTATATTTTTTATCTATTTCAAGTAAATATCCATTCCTATGAATAACGGAAAGTCAGCGTGGGTTCAGCCTAGTCGTTACGCGCGTTTGGGTAGCGATAAAAAATGATCCAGAACTGTGCTTGTCATGAAGACTGGGAAAGAAAATAAACAGCTGTGGTTTATCAAAAAGGGCAAAAATCACCTTTGTAGGAAAGTGAAATATCTTGGATATTTGAGGAAAACAATCTAAGATCGAAGCGAGACCACACGATAGACGATGCAGGAACAAAACAGTACCTACAAAAAAAAAGATCTGACAACCGAATGCCTCCTCGTAAACCTGTTTTGTGTGAAGTGCATTTTCTTGGGACTACATTGCAAGTGAAAATTCATTTCTATCAAAGAAGCATGAATTCGTGATTGCCCTATAAAGTTGAAGCTTGGTGACACCTTCAACATGCATGCGGCTCGACACTATCAGATGCTCTTGGAACACACATGGAACCGTTTTAGACAAAGCTGCAGATTGATGATGACGGGCACGACGAGCTGAATATGGAGCTCTCCCGACTCACCCGTCTGAGTCCAAAAGAGATTGAATAGTACCAGCATGCGGCTGCTGGAGAAGGGAGAGCCGGAGCTGGCAGTACGGGCCAAGGAGCTGGCAGGCCGGGAGTATGGACGCCTGACGCGACTCCCTCCGGACGATCCCGCTCGGAAGCTCATTGATAAGACACCGCCACCTAGACTGCAGTACAGAGCCCACCTCCATTGGATGCGGAAGAAACAGGAAGCCCAGGAGGTGGAAGTGCCGGCGCCGTCGCCGCCAGATGAGGACGTTGCTGGCCTCCAGCATCGACCCTGTTTCCGACGAGTGGGGAAGTGGGTGTGCGAGGAAGCTGGACTGGATGGAGTACCCGTAGCCCCACTAACACTGCACCAGGGAGAACCGCCGTAGAAGCAATACAACACCAACGTCCACTTCGGCTTGAAGCTGTAAAGTGCGTGTCATTGTTGTGTCATTGTTTATCGCCGTCGCCTTGCATTTCATTGCTGCTTATATTTTTATGGGTTTAGGCTTAATTAGTTCGTAGTCTAATTATACCTGCGTGGTGGCTATATTTCAATTTCGCATTTTCAACGCTCATTACCTTTACCGCTCTCCGCTCGCGCTCAGCCCACTGCAGCTGACCCCGCGGCCGGCCGACGACGCGTCATAGTTTATTCATGATCGTGACTCATCGTCTCCAGCACTCTGCGCCGCGCCGCCGGTGTGTTATCTACAAACGTCAGCTTTTAGTCTGTCTTCTGTCAAACGCGCTCTAGAGACTCTATACCTAGGAGTCAGCCGCTGCCTGCTAAGTGCCGTCTGCTGTCTTTGCAACGTTGCGTAGCCGGATGCACTTAGGACCACGAGACCAGCGTGTGACGCTCTCACTCACGTGACGCATGATTCTCGATCGTACGACGTGGTGATGACCAATCGCAACTGTGCAACCATATATGGAACGGCCAATAGTAAGTCGCCACGCAGGGTTAGAGGGCCACCGCCCTTAGAGTAGGATAGTTCTGCTAAAGTCACCCGATCGGGGGGGACTGGCAGAAGACCCAGAGCCATCATCGGCGTCGGACGTGCTCTCTCTCTCGCTCGAGGAGACCTCCGAGCTCCACAGCCGCTGGACACATACCATCTGCTCCGCGTGCTTGTGTAGGGAAGACCCCCAGCCTCAGACCACGCCGGACGTGTTTCTGCATCGGTCTCGACCGACACCGTAGCTGACCATCTCGCTGTGTTGTGCTCGTGAAACAATACACCTGGACCGGCAGAGCATCTCTTCTAGCAAGGGCTGACAACAACACCGGCGCGCCCCGCCCTGGGCACGAGAAACCGCCGTGTTACATTGGTGCCGCTGACGTCGGATCGAACCTGCCGAAGAAGCCGTCTTCTCACTTCCATCTCCTTCTTCGTGCGCCGACTCTTCAGTCCGAACTCTGCCGCTGACGAACTCTGTCGCTGACGAACTCTGCCGCTGACGAGCACCTATTCAACACTACTGCGCTCCAGCTGCTACCAGCCAGCTCTCACGGCTACTACATCTGCCGACACTTCACTGTGAGCCGCTGAACAATAGCGCTCCGAAAGTGAGTACGCCAAAGCTCGGCACCGTTTATCTTAATCAGTGCCAGCTCAAGGTACAAGTACCCGTACAAGTACCAGTCATAAAGGGCCCTGAAATCGAACTGTACCAGTCAGGCCCGATCTGCCCGAGTTATACGGCAGCCATCTCAACCAGCGCTCGATCTAAGCCGCTGATAACTCAAACCGACCGTCTCTCGTCATCGAGACAAAGTTTAACAGGAAAGAGAGTTCAACTCGCGCTCTCCAACGAGGTCAACTGACGTCATCAGAGAGGTCAACTGACGCTATTCTGCGAGGCATCTTCATCGAGTGGCTTCAAAGGCGTTCAACGCCCGCTCAGCGCTACAACAGACTCTCGCGCGTAATCGAAACAATCCGCCCCGCGGCGCGTAGTGAAAGTGATAGTGGAGTGATAGTTAACGAGTGAACAACCCATCTTCGGTGACGCCATCAAAGGTACGTCTCGACATCTCCCGAGTGGCATTTGATTTTGTTTTGTTTTCTGTTAATATCAACGTAACGTAAATACTAAATACCCATTTTAGCTTTTGATATTTCTGGCTCCTTGTCGCTTCAATGATGGCTCAAAACGAATCGTCTCGCTCGCATGCTCCCGCTTCTGCTTCCTCAAGCCAAATGATCAATGCAATGATGCAAGGTTTCGGTGTTCTAAAGAACCAACTTATGACTAACCAGTCGGTGTCGGGGAAACATCATTTTGATGGCACAAGTGGTGAGCATTTTACCAAATGGCTAGCTGAAATGGACAACTTGCACATGGCGCTAAAAGGCGATGAGGAACAAACTCTTTGGGCTGCTAGTCAAACACTTAAAGGCACAGCTCTTGATTACTTCCACGAGGTGTCTCCGTCTATTGATTCTTGGGCACGATTCAAAGCTCTCATGACCCAACGTTACCACTACCTAGACGACGCGGATACAGCGAAACAGAAACTGCAGACTTTCGTGCAGAGGCCGAATGAATCAATACCTCACTATGCAGAGCGACTTCAGGCGCTCTCCCGGCAGGCCTACAAGGAAAAGATAGATGAATCCAGTGTCGTAGAGGCAATTACTAGGACTTTCATCAACGGAATCACAGACAGAAAATTACAAGAACGCATAGCGACCCGCCGACCTAAAAGCCCGACAGAAGCATATCACATAGCCATGGACCAGATTAAACTGATGACAGAACTAGCTACTTACCGAGATCACTCGAAAGGAAAACCAGAACCAATGGACTGCAGTGCTGTGACACCTGCTCTCGAGCCCCCTGCGCAAAATAGCGACCTGTCTGAGGTCAGAGATCTACTAGAAGTTCTAGTCAGGCGCAGTGATGATTCCTTCAAAGTCAGACCACAGGTCCATCAAAGCTATCAACAACCGAGCGCTTATCAGAGCTACCCACCACCGGTCAATCAACCGCCCCCGGGTCAGTTCTTCCAACGACAGCCCACTCAGCCGGGCCAACAGCGTCAGAACCCTGGTAATTTTAGACAGAACTCTAGGCCCAAACCGGTATATCAATGGACGTCCGATCACCGGCCGATCTGCTACTACTGCGGCCTAATAGGCCATGTACAACGTATCTGTTTTAAGCGACAGGCAGCGAACGCTTCTGTCCAGCGTCCGCAAAACCAACCGCAAAACCAACAGCAAGGTAGGCCAAGCAGAGGTCAACCGCAGCCGGGAAACATGTAAAGCCTCACACTGATTCAGCGACAGGCGGTACAGAGACCGCACAAATTTTGAAAATTAACGAGAACTGCCCGTATGTTGACATTTCTATTGGGACGCACCCCTTTCATACACTTTTGGATACCGGCTCGCAGCTCTCGCTCGTTAGTGAAAAATTTGTGGAATTACTGGAACCGTCGCTGGTGAGACCAGCTGAAAAACAAAAAGTTACCCTCGTGTCAGCCTCTGGACACAAACTGAAACCGACCAGATCAGTCAAAATACGAATCACTCTTGGAAAGGTGCGCATGTATCATGATTTTGTTGTAGTAGACGGCTTCAACCATGATATGATTTTGGGTATCGATTTCTTGAATGTTAGGAAAGCGCTGCTAGACTTTGAGAACCAAACCATGATCATCGGAAGGTATGTGTACCCGCTCAAAACGAAACAAGGAAAGAGTGCTAAAGAAACAAATTTAGTGAGACTCGCGGAGGACGTAGACGTCTTCCCTCGTTCGGACTTGCAGGTGAAATGTGCGGTCACAAAGAAAAATAAACCAGGTGAAGGCTTCGTCGTTACTCAGCTCCCCTCGTCTCCGTGTTTCGAAAACGAACCAGGTATTCTGCTACCAAACGCCGTTGTCAAGCTCTCGAAAAACCGCCATATCCCCTGGGCAATTGTGAACGAAACGGGTCGGTATTTGCATTTCAGAAAAGGACAAGTTATTGGAGTAGCTACAAAAATTGCCGATTCAGAACTTGAACCAAATATTTCATCAATAGCGAAATCAGAGGAGAACGTGAAAGAAAGCTCAGAGGATAAAATTCGTTCATTCAAGTTAGATCACATCCCAGACGATCAAAGAGACCAATTGAAAACGCTTCTACTTGGTAACATGGATATATTTGTCGAAAAAGACACAGAATTGACCATGACCAACGTGACAGAAATGAGGATCAATACGCAAGATCATCCGCCAACATACCAGGCCCCAAGGCGACCGCCACTCGCTTATCGAGAGGCGCTAGAAAAGCAAATTCAGGACATGCTAGCTGCAAATGTTATCCGCCGGAGCAATTCACCGTGGATGTCACCTGTTCTGTTGGTCCCCAAAAAGGATGGCTCTCTCAGACTTTGTGTAGACTTTCGAAAATTGAATGCTATTACGGTCAGGCCAGCTGCAAGCATCCCGTCGGCTGACGATATATTCTTTGCGCTCGGAAAATCAAAGTTCCGCACTTGTCTGGATATGAAGCAAGGTTTTTGGCAAATCCCTATCAGAGAAGAAGACAAAGAAAAGACTGCTTTTGGCACAGATGCAGGCATTTTCGAATATAACCGGATGGCTTTTGGTCTTTCTGGTTCGCCAGCCGTTTTTCAAAATTGCATGAATGCTGTTCTAGGAGATATCCGTCATTTTGCCCTAGCGTTTGTAGATGACATCATAGTATTCAGTGAAACACTTGAGGATCATCTGAAGCACCTAGATGAAGTATTCGCCAGGCTGCGAAAAGCCAACCTAAAATTAAAAATTTCGAAATGTGAATTCATCAAGGACAAGCTCAACTATTTAGGTCATATCATTTCAAATGATGGAATTTCGGTCGACCCCCAAAAAGTCTCAGCGATGCAAAACATGCAACCTCCCCAGAATGTGCGAGATGTCAGAAGTTTCCTCGGCATGGCGTCATACTACAGAAAGTTTGTTCCAAATTTCAGTAAATTAGCAAAACCCTTAAATTCACTGACAAAGAAACATGCCAGATTCCACTGGACGCCCGGAGCGCAAAGCGCATTCGAGTCAATCAAACAAGCACTTCTCCAGGCCCCGATCTTGGCTTTCCCAAACATAACCAAACCTTTCAAACTGTACACAGATGCTTCTCAGTATGCCTTAGGCGCAGTTTTGATGCAAGAGCATGACGGTCAAAATCGGGTCATTCAATACATTTCACACCAGTTTTCGGAGCCAAAACTCAAATGGCCTACTATCGAACGCGAGGCGTTCGCTATCGTTTATAGTTTGGAAAAACTCCGACCGATTATCATTGGTACCGACATAACCGTTTATACAGATCACAAGCCGCTCAAGCATCTGTTCACGAGTGAAATGAAAAATCCTCGTATTCAAAGATGGGCTATTATCCTCGGTGAATACAGTTGCAAAATCGAGTACATTTCCGGCCCTCAGAACGTAGCAGCCGACATGCTGTCGCGAT
The DNA here is from genome assembly GCF_019059575.1 of Amphibalanus amphitrite. Taxonomy (NCBI): domain Eukaryota; kingdom Metazoa; phylum Arthropoda; class Thecostraca; order Balanomorpha; family Balanidae; genus Amphibalanus; species Amphibalanus amphitrite. The sequence goes on along the minus strand of NW_024881698.1, from coordinate 575,405 downwards.
TGCACAATACCCCAGTAGCAGGTGAACTGAACGACAATGAGCACCTCGACTGGCAAGGAGGGTCGATGGATGTCAATGTAGTTGACAACCGGGTACAAATTGATGCAGACGAAAATGACGTCAACCAAAAACCACTAGACTATCACGGTATCGACGCAGATTCCTTACGAAAAGCACAACGGAACGACCCAGAATTGAAACAAATTATATCGGACCTTCAGTCAAACGATGAAAGCAACCCAAATAGCCAGAGGTATTGTTTAGACGACGGACTCCTTTATCACATAGAGAAAAGCACGAAAACCCGCCCACTTACTAAACTCCAACTTGTTTTGCCACCTGAGTTTAGGAAAATAGTCCTTCAGAGCGCTCATGACGGTTATTTTGGAGGCCATTTGGGAATCGAGAAAACGACTGACAAAGTGCTCAAATCGTATTATTGGCCCTCGATGCTGAAAGACGTCATGCAATATGTCTCGTCATGCGACACGTGCAACAGGAAAAGGCTCAACAAAGAAAGACGGCCAATGCAGGACATGCCTATGCCTTCAGCTCCCATGGAAATCATCGGTATAGACACGTGTGGTCCATTTCCCGTCTCAGACAAAGGGAACAAATATGTGTGCACGATCGTTGATCACTTTAGCGGATGGCCAGAAGCATGGGCAATTCCGGACAAGTCGGCAAATACCATTGCAAAATTACTTTTAGAAGAATTTATCCCGAGGCATGGCTGCCCGCGAACCATCATTAGTGATCAAGGTACGGAATATTGCAATGCACTCCTGGACCTAGTCAATCGCGAATTAGGAATTGCACGGGTCAGAACGTCCAGCTACCATCCCCAGTCAAACGGAAAGACTGAGCGATTCCATAGGTGCATGAACGACATGATTAGGAAACAAATTAGCGAAGATCAAACAAAATGGGATGAAGTTTTACAACCATGTTTAGGCGCTTACAGGGTGAGCAAGAATGAGTCTACTAAATACTCGCCCTACTTTATCATGTATGGTAGAGATCCCGTTCTACCAGTCGACACGCTCCTGCAACCTAGATTACGGTACTTTGGCGAGGACTACGTCCCAGTCATGTTCGAGCATTTGCATAATGCTTACGCACATGTGGTTGAAAACATGCAGGAAGCTAGAGATCGAAACAAAGCTCATATTGCACAAAACGCAACCCCTTCAGACTTTGCACCCGGTGACCTTGTTTACTATTTTGACCCTTCAGTACAACCAGGTGATACTCCTAAATTCACGTTACCATGGAAAAACCATTTTCGAGTAGTTTCAAAATCAGGCCCTGAGAACTACTGCATTAAGAACATGTTAACGGGCAAATCGAAGGTAGTACATTCAGAGAACCTACGTCGGAAGGACGAAACTGATGTTTGGGATAGAGTTTACGATGTAGTGAAACGTCCCCTCCAGGTAGGTATCCGTCCGGAAGAGGAGCCTACTCGCCAGCAGCCGCTCCGTGCGGCCAGGTTACCGTTAGGTGATCAACCTTGGTTTGCCTCTATGAGCACACCAAACCCCACAGATGAATCAAGAGAGGGCACTCCAGATATCCAGGAGGAGGGCAACGGTCCTCGCCCTGAGAACCCTTCAGTAGCATTAGGTGACCCCACTGTAATCTCCCCACCGTTACCGGACAGTGGAGAGCTTGGTCAGTTGCCGCCGTTACCACAGAGGCTACATGGATACAACCTCAGGTCTCGAGCTCAAACGAACGAGCCTCTAGAAGGGTATGAGTACGTACGGAGACCTTACGTAAGGAAACGAAAAGACAGTTTTGATGAGTGCCCGCCAGACAAAAGGCCTAAGGTCCAACCGGGAACTGACTGCCTGGCAGTGATAGCTAGCGGTCCAAATGATGTTGAAGTTCAGCAGCCATTTGCAGAGATGACTCACCACGATCGCAGTGAATCATCAGGTTGGATACCGAAAGCCCTTTTGTCTATAGTTTATGCATTGAGTATGGCTCTTATTAGCTCAATGTAATAAATGGTCGTTGTGTTTCAGAACATGGCTGTCACAACGATGCTGTGTCGATGGCTGATGCTGCTCACGGTAACAAACGTGCTAAATATTGCCAATTGCGCTGCTCCCCCTACTGACCCCGGACATCTCTTTATACCGCTAGGCAAGACTTACCCAAGCTATAGTTCATGGGCAATCACCCTGTCAATAAGCATGAAACCCTATCGCAAAGATGTCCGTAAAATCAATGACGCTACTAATGAGCTCTCCCGCACTGCAAGAGCGCTGCTCGCCAACCACTCGCCGCCTACTAATGCTACCGCTGCTGACCCTGCTCATGCTTCACTGACTGTATCGCTCAAACATCTGTCCCACTCCATTAGTCAGCTGCAAACAGAGGAGAACCATCTTGTCGACACATTTCGTGACCTACTGTCCATGCATGAGCCACGAAGCTCTGCACGCTCGGCTAACTCTATCCGTCGGACTGGACGCTCCAAGCGTGTTAAGCGAGGACTCATTGATGGCATTGGAAGCGTAATGTCGTCTTTGTTTGGAACTGCCACAGAAAGTGAAATCAAACATCTGGATCATAACGTACAGCTCATCAATGCCAAAGAGGTTGCTATGGCTCATACTTTTAACGGCACGCTTAATGTCATTAATTCTACTAGAGTTGCCACTACTCAAAATCGTAAAGCTCTCCGTACTCTACAATCAGCGATGAGCTCGATGAGCACATCGCATTTGAAGCTGATCAGAGCCGCCGACAATGCAGAGGCACTCATCACCGTATCGCTCCGCGTAGCCGACCTTGCAGAGAATGTAAGACAAGTTACCAGGAGTCTCAATCATCTTTATACTTCGTTGGTGTCGCTCTCTAGCAAACTCGCTCTAGCTCAAGTAGGAATCCTACACGCTGACCTCATTCATTCACGTGACCTCAACCGTGTCCTTCGTAAGGTGAGCAAAAGTCTCCCGGCACATTTTGCGCTGCCTTTCCCGCCTTCGGCTACTCGCGACTATGTTCGCATTGTCAAAACCAAGCTCATCCCAGTCGATGACGCTTTTCACGTCCTCTTCTACGTTCCACTGCTCCACACGCTCCATGCGTTTGACGTTTATCGCTTCTTCCCTTATCAGGTCCCACTTCACAGCCATAACATCTCCCTTCTCTATGTTCCCAACGAACCCCGCTATCTGGTTGTATCAGAAAACAGACAGCAATACATCCAGCCTGTCGACTCTGAGATCGAAGCCTGCCTTCTGATCAAGCAACCGTTCTGCCCCCTTCATGAACCTGCTTACTCCACGGCAAATGCGGATTCGTGTGTCGTGGCTCTTTTCCGTCGGGACGAGCAGGCCATCTCTCGTCTCTGTGCTCCAATCGTCCGCCCTACGAACGATGCTCCCAAAGCTCATTACCTTTCCCGAGGCACGTGGCTAATAGTTTCTCGCCCTCCTCTGTCCATCACTATCGTCTGCCCGTACAATAGCACCACGCTATCCATTTCATCGCCTGTTCGCCTTCTTACCTTGTCCATGGAATGCTCAGCCTCTAGCGACTCTCTATATCTCCCTCCTTACTATGCTAGTGAGACTCACCTCGACTTCCCTGATTTCGATGATACGTTCACAATCTCCAACGATTCTTCCCTGGTCCCAATCTGGCGTTCGCACTGGGCCACTGCTATTCCAACGGCCCTGCAATCTAACGTCTCGTCTATACCAAAGCTTCACGTAGACGGTATGCCAGCCGATGACTACTTCAATCGTGTCGAAGCCCTTCCCCTTGAACAGGTTATTGACGATACACCATCTGCATTCTCTTATACTTGGCTACTCATTATCATCATCAGCGTTCTCGCCGCTTGCTGCATGTGCTTCTGCATTAAACACTGCTGCCCTCGCTCCATGGCTGCCTACCGCTTACCCCGCTTTGTACCCGCTTCTGCTACTCGAGACCTTCGTGAGCCAGCCATTGAACTCGACGAGCGTCATCCTGTGCTCAGCCCGCCAGCAGCCCCACCGGGCAGCCAGCAGAGCCTGCACATGGACCCTGTAGACGATGCACCGGCATCACTCAGCGCTCAGCCTAGTGCCACAACGGATATGCCGCGACGGGCCACGTACGGCCACCGACCGACGCCGTCTCTGCGGCTGTCGCCAGAGGTGTGAGGCCTCTTTGATTCCCCTTTCCCCCGTGTACGTGTGTGTTTGTGTATGCATGGCACCGGGCCTGCATCACAATGGACCGAGGAACTATCCGGGTCACTGACCTACTCAGTGCACCGCACCGAGCGCAGCCGTGCGCTACCCAGTGAAGTGCCCCGCGCACCAACAATCCGGGTCACCAGTTGACTCGACGGCTCACGATCCGGGTCACCGCCTGACTCCGTGGGCTCCGATGACTCATGTCATGGACTACACCCACTGCTTCAGTGCACTGCAGCGAGTGCCCCAGTGCTATTCGTCGCGTTCGTCCGTTGCGTTTCGCGTTCGTCCGTCGCGTTCCCCGCCCTCCCACCCGCTGTGTCGCGTTATCGTCGCGGTTGTTTCGTCGTCTGTCTCCCCTGCTGCGTCCTTCGCCCTTCAGGCGTCGGACTCTGCTTTGTCCTAGCCAAAGCTCTTGCCATGGGTGGGGGAGGTGTGTAAAGTGCGTGTCATTGTTGTGTCATTGTTTATCGCCGTCGCCTTGCATTTCATTGCTGCTTATATTTTTATGGGTTTAGGCTTAATTAGTTCGTAGTCTAATTATACCTGCGTGGTGGCTATATTTCAATTTCGCATTTTCAACGCTCATTACCTTTACCGCTCTCCGCTCGCGCTCAGCCCACTGCAGCTGACCCCGCGGCCGGCCGACGACGCGTCATAGTTTATTCATGATCGTGACTCATCGTCTCCAGCACTCTGCGCCGCGCCGCCGGTGTGTTATCTACAAACGTCAGCTTTTAGTCTGTCTTCTGTCAAACGCGCTCTAGAGACTCTATACCTAGGAGTCAGCCGCTGCCTGCTAAGTGCCGTCTGATGTCTTTGCAACGTTGCGTAGCCGGATGCACTTAGGACCACGAGACCAGCGTGTGACGCTCTCACTCACGTGACGCATGATTCTCGATCGTACGACGTGGTGATGACCAATCGCAACTGTGCAACCATATATGGAACGGCCAATAGTAAGTCGCCACGCAGGGTTAGAGGGCCACCGCCCTTAGAGTAGGATAGTTCTGCTAAAGTCACCCGATCGGGGGGGACTGGCAGAAGACCCAGAGCCATCATCGGCGTCGGACGTGCTCTCTCTCTCGCTCGAGGAGACCTCCGAGCTCCACAGCCGCTGGACACATACCATCTGCTCCGCGTGCTTGTGTAGGGAAGACCCCCAGCCTCAGACCACGCCGGACGTGTTTCTGCATCGGTCTCGACCGACACCGTAGCTGACCATCTCGCTGTGTTGTGCTCGTGAAACAATACACCTGGACCGGCAGAGCATCTCTTCTAGCAAGGGCTGACAACAACACCGGCGCGCCCCGCCCTGGGCACGAGAAACCGCCGTGTTACAAAGCTTCCGAAACCTACCAAGAGGACTGACCCACCAGAATTACGGAAGGCTGCAACCCTGGAGGCCCTGGCCGCTTACTCAAATCCAGACCTCACAATCTGGTCTGATGGCTCTGCCCTAGACGGTACCAAGAAAGGCGGCGGAGGAGCCCTCCTCGAACTGCACCGTGAGGGGCGCAAGATCGAATGTACCGTACCGGCAGAAGTCGTATGCAGCAGCATGCAGGCGAAGCTGGCGGCGATGGCGGAGGCGTTAAAATGTTTCCTGGGACTGCCGGAGCCATCCCTCGCTGCCATTCGGTCTGTCCTGCTCTGCTCGGACTCCCTGTCCGGCCTCCAACTGCTCAGCCGAAGCCCGGCAGCGCAGAAATCGGCCCTGACACAGGGCATCTTGGCTCTCCTGCACTCTGCCGGGGCCGGGGGCAGAGCTCCAGTGGATCCCGGGCCACGCGGGGGTCAAGGGTAATGAAGAAGCGGACCGCCTAGCAAACATCGCGGCGACGTCAGGCGACCAGCGTCGGATCCCAGTTGACCTGGCCTGTGCGCGCACCGCCATCAGACACTGAACCGGCCTGCTCACCCTCGATCGCTCCAAGCACCACCCACATCTGGAGAACACCCCTGGCCACGACGACCTCGACCGATGGGGACAGACCACTGTCCCGCAGATCCGCAGCGGCTGCTCACCCCTGGTCCGGGCCACACTCTTCCAGGGCCCAGTTTGGATTGGCCTGGCCTCCAGCTCTCCCTGCGGACAGTGCGGCGAAGAAGACACGGTCGCGCACCTGCTATGCGAGTGCCCGGCCGCGCAAGAACGCGAACCCGGCTCTGAGGGCCGCTCCCCACCCTCTAGGATGTGCTCTCGGGGCCGGCTAAATACGTCACGGAGTTCCTCGACCGAGTGGGGCGGACCACGCCACCTGTGGGTCAGCCCCGGTCTGCCGCGCCCTAGGGCACGGCCGGCAGTGGGCGGAAGAAGAAGAAGGGAGAGCCGGCTGACGCATCGGAACAGGCGCATCTATCCGAGTCCTGCGTCGAGAACGACGAGTCGCTCTGCTCCGTCGACCTGGCCGGCGACTTCACGTACCGGCTGGTTGGCGTCGTACAATTTATCGGCTGTTCCAAGCACTCGGGATACTACCTATGTGCGTGTGCCATGTACTGTACAGGACAGGGGGGCGACACGGCTATTCACTCAATGTATTCATTTGCGGGCCTCGCGGGGCCTCGCGATGACGCGGCTGGAGGCAACCACTCAGCGCGCTAGGATTCTTCTGGCGGGGCCGGGCGCCGTAAGGTGTGCAATGAATGGGCGGGCAGACAGAGATGAGGTGGGTATTGAATTTGAAATGACATGAACAATTGGATGGAGAGAGAGAACGTTCCTAATGGAGCTTGGGATGGGGGAAAACCAAAAATATCACGGTCGGTTCAGAGCTCCGACGGGGCAGGGCGCCGTACGGTGCGCAGTAATTTAGACGGGCAGACAGAGATGAGTTATCGGATTCGGCTCTCTGGTGGGATTTTAAGACGTTTTTAGTTACGCTCAGGGTGGGGCAACCCGCTGGCGGATCCAAGGGGACAAATGTTATCCCCCACAGGCCCACATCCGGGGCAGCGTCCGAAATCGTTTTACGAGAATAAAACGAAAACTTCACAACTTTTCTGAGGAAAAGTTTATTGATCGAACTGCACAGTAGTGCACAAGGAATGGAAATCCGATGTTTTTTTAATTCACAGAAACCTTTTTTAGGCTATATGCCCCCCGATGTGTTCAAGACCGCTTCCTGGATCCGCCAGTTAAGAATGTCACGGTCGATTATAGAGCTTCGGCGGGACTGGGTGCTGTATGCGTCGTACCTACAATGAAGAGGCGTAAAGACACCTTACCCCACATCCTACTGCTCTACCCGTGCCTCTGGGCGAAGCAATGAATCATCACGGAAGCCCACAGGACCTGCGAGTCGACGAGGTGGCCGCTGGATAGGTACTGCAGCTCCCCGGAGTTGCCCGGACCGAGGGTTTAACAGTAATTATGTAGGTAGAGATCATATCCTCAAGGACCTCCGTTACGATTTATATTCGTAAACAATATGGCAGACCAATTATGCTTGCCTACGTTCAGGCATTATCCCTGATGCTTATCCGCCCACTACAACATGTGTTGTTTGTCTGTCAATCAACCATCGCTCGACGACGGGATCAATTCTAACCATCGGTATTCGGTTGTCAATTCACCCACCCCGTTTCCCTAAAAGTAGACGGGTCAGACTCGGCCTGTGTCTTAACGAGTCCCAGAATCGCCAGAGACGGGATCGGGTCGCCGTTATTGCACCGGTCTTGGCGTCTTTTGGTATATATAAAGTAGACAGCTTCGACCACGGACGTCGGACCGTTCTACGAATGTACGCACCATCCAGGCATAAGATGCGTCGAGCTTTATAAGAATGCAGTCTAGATCAACCAACATAACAATGGTGGTATGCAAACGCTTTAAAATCTCTGCCCGGCTCCCGCAACGTTCCAACGCTCCTCCGTTATACGCTCGCTCGATGCGTCCGCCGAGCCGGCTTGCCTCCAATGACGTCATCGGCCGGCCGGCGGCGTTCAAGGTCAAACGGCTGGTGTCCTTACCTGGAGTTCTATAGCCTTGGTACAGGATGGGACGGTCCGCTAGATGGACGAGGCAGACGTCCTGGGCGAAGGCCGCCGCCCAGTGTGCACAGAGTCACCGTGCCTGCGGCCGGCAACCGAACGCCTCCTGATAGTAGCCGTGCTACATTATGTGTGTTCGCCTGTGCGTGTGTGTGTATACCAGAAGTAAATACAACCAACCAGAATCAAATTCTCTCCGGTTAGTTGATACGTGTTCTTCAATGCTCGGGTATGTGACGTCTAAGAACATGAATAACCACAAGACATTGATAAGAACTTGGGACATAACACATGTGAAACCCTCTGTGACGAAATTTACACCCACCTTATTAGGTACAACCTTATTAGGGCATATTTAGTTTATTACGTTGTACGTATGCCAACGTATTAAACTAAAACTACGCCTGTTAAGCACACATCTAATTCTACAAGCTCGCAAGCATACTGCATGCTTTACGAATGCTTTGCGGCGCCAATACATACATATATGAACGACTTCTACACCTACCTTTGAATTTTGTCATGTTACGTCCTGAAAACGTTATCAGCAATTGTTCAGCTATAACTTCTGATCAAACCACATAAGAACCATAGAGATCTTATATACAACCATAGAACCATAGAGATCTTATATATATGTATATGAGATCTCTATGATAAGAACAACGAAAGCATTTCCCATGCGGTTATCTTGATAATCCAAAGCGACTGGTAAACTACATGACCATTTCCAGTCAGGTCATAACCTTCACTGGCATGATAATCGACCTGAGGCCATGAACTGCGGTAAAATATAATCTTAACCAATCGAAGCCAATTTGCATACCATTCGATGCGTCTCGGTGAGAGAATCACAACGATGGTAAAATGGACGACATGCAAGCATTGTATCAAAAGTTATTGTACAAAAACTATTTGGGGTAAAAACGCACACTCCGCGGATCTCGCTCCCTGTAGGCCAAAATGGCACCTCCATCCAGACGATTTTTACTTTTTGCAACGGGGAGATATTTTCTGAGCATGCTCAATGCATTTTAAACCCGCCAATGAGCGTATCCTGTGAATAAAGTTAAATGTTTTGTTGTCACACCTCATTTTCCCGTCAGTTTACGAATAAATGACGTCACAGTGACGTCACAGATTGTGTGCGATATGCGTTAACCAGAATTTTCATTAATGCAATGAATTTTGACTCTAATATTAAAGTTTTGGAATACATCACAACTACACGACTTATTTTATTTTAAAATACATAAAAAGGGTACCATTCTTCAAAAAAGAAGAACCACGCAGTTGCACGTGCTCTGGAAGTGGTGCAACATCAGTTGGAGGTGCGCACCGGTCAGATTCGGGTTCAGCGGTCATTTTTGTCCCAGAAACCACCCTTTGCTAAGCTCTACCCAATTTTGCGTTATTCGGCCCAAAATTGGGCCTCCTTCCCCTGACTAAGATGTTTTCTGTACCAATGTGATCCCTATTAAAGGGACCCTCCCACCTTCAAAAAAGTTAATGAATTGGCATGAATGTCTCTCGATTTAGAAAGAGCAAAAACGAATATCTACCTAATTTCATCGAAAAATATTCTCCGGTTTTCAAGATATTAAACTTTAACTTTTGTTTACTTTTGGGATCTGCGCTGACGTCACAAATTTTAAGGAGGCATTCCAATGTATTAGCCCCTTAGAATCCAAAAACTGCAAGTTTGAAATTCCATATCTCCGAAATTAAAGCATTTTTCGATGTTGTGAGTGCCCAAACCGGTATTTGCAGGCCATGGCCACCAATTTGGCTATCTCAACTCAAAACTAATGTTAAGGTGGGATGGTCACTTAAACGAAAACATTTTAACGGGAAACGGCTGGTTCTTTCGATTTGGCTGAAAATCGGTGTACAATCTTACAGGGCCTCCTCGATGTGCTGATTCCGAAAATGTACCTCTTTGGAGTGGTATTTTGCACCGTTAACGAGTAGACGGCCAATTAACATTTGAGCGGGAACGGCGGGGTCTTTCGATTTGGCTGAAAATCGGTATATAGGGCGCATGTTATTCAATGCGCTGATTCCGGAAATGTACGTACCTCTTTAAGGCAGTATTTTGCACAGTTAACGAGTTAACGAGAATCGCTGCGCCGATCGTCACCAAACTTTCAGTCCCCTCCCGGGAGCAGCTAGCGCACATGGTGACCAAAATTTTTCACATTTCAGCAGCAGTTCACATTTCAGCAGCATATTGCGGGGTCTTTCGATTTTAGTGAAAATTGTTGTACAGGATCTCGTCGATGCGTTGATTCCGAATATGTGCCTCTTTGGCGTGGCATTTTGTACCGTTAACGAGTTAACGGCCATTTAATATTTTAACGGTAAACGGCGGGGTCTTTCGATTTGGCTGAAAATCGGTATACGGGGCCTCCTCGATGCGCTGATTCCGAAAATGTACCTCTTTGGGGTGCTATTTTGCATCGAGGAGGCCCTGTATACTGATTTTCAGCCAAATCGAAGACCTCGCCATTTCCCGTTAAAATGTTAATTATTGGCCGTTAACCTTCCAGGCGGTGGGGGGAGGCATTTTTTTGCCCCCCTTAGTTTTTTCAATATATCTCGAGAATCGCTGCGCCGATCGTCACAAAACTTTCAGTCCCCTCCCGGGAGCAGCTAGCGCACATGGTGACCAAATTTTTTCCAAAGGCTATGATAGGTTGGCCGCTAATGACGTCAGAGTGACGTCATTTTTGCCATTTTCGACCCAAAAAAGGTTTCGCGGGAAGAGCTGTCAGGCCTACAGCTTTAGAGATACAGAAAAATGTTTGAGACATAAAAGATGTGGAATCAAAAGGGCTACAAAACTGCTATTTCGGTTTTTCGATTTTTTTTGGATTTTGACCCTAAAAATAAAAAAAATGAATATAATAGCCAAAAAATCCAAAAAGTTTTTTGAATTTCGAAAAAACCGGAATATATGTGATAGTCCCTACCGCCTTCTATCTACATACCAAATTTGAGATCGATACCTCTTTTTTTGGCCAAGTTATAGCGAAAAAACTTCAAAATTGATGACGTCAAATTTTCAAACGCAATTTTTAGCAATTCTAGACCTTGTAGCGCAAAACAAAGACCACTATTAGACTCCCCGTGACGAGCTGCATCGAATCAATACCCATTTTATGCAAAAATATCAACTTTGAAATTTGACCTTTTTTGACCTGACCTTGACCTGACCTCCACCAGAAAGTGACCTAAACCGTACCTGATGGTCTTATAACCAACACCATTGATGTAATATATTTAATGGAATAATCTTCTGTTCAAAATTCTAAAAATTGCCAAAAGTTACCAAAAACACTTGAATATATTTCGGAGGCGTTCCTTCATCGGTTCAAGTGATAAACATTTATAGCGCCACATTTGCCGTTAACATATCTGATCCATGTTTTTTAAATATAAATCTCGCGTCTAGGTTGAGATGTGTCTTCTAATTTACATCGACAGAATTACCTTTACATACAGCGTACGAACAAAATTAGCTCCTACACTTAACAGGCTAATAGGTCATAATGTTGATACTATTCACACTTACAATGTTAATAGGTTACAATATAGGGGGAGAGAAAGCGGGCAGGGATGAGGGGGGGGGGAGAATTCTAGGCAGGTCACATCAGTACTATGCCTACCAAAAGTAAACACCGCTGCCTGACAGGATGAATAAGTATGCAAACGAATGAATGACTTGAATGAATGCACGAATGAATGAAGTATGAAAGAGAGGGGCATAAGCATATTATAGGTGAGCAGTCGAATAAGAGAGAGAGAGAGAGAGAGAGAGAGAGAGAGAGAGAGAGAGAGAGAGAGAGAGAGAGAGAGAGAGAGAGAGAGAGAGAGAGAGAGAGAGAGAGAGAGAGAGAGAGAGAGAGAGAGAGAGAGAGAGAGAGAGAGAGAGAGAGAGAGAGAGAGAGAGAGAGAGAGAGAGAGAGAGAGAGAGAGAGAGAGAGAGAGAGAGAGAGAGAGAGAGAGAGAGAGAGAGAGAGAGAGAGAGAGAGAGAGAGAGAGAGAGAGAGAGAGAGAGAGAGAGAGAGAGAGAGAGAGAGAGAGAGAGAGAGAGAGAGAGAGAGAGAGAGAGAGAGAGAGAGAGAGAGAGAGAGAGAGAGAGAGAGAGAGAGAGGAGAGAGAGAGAGAGAGAGAGAGAGAGAGAGAGAGAGAGAGGAGAGAGAGAGAGAGAGAGAGAGAGAGAGAGAGAGAGAGAGAGAGAGAGAGAGAGAGAGAGGAGAGAGAGAGAGAGAGAGAGAGAGAGAGAGAGAGAGAGAGAGAGAGGAGAGAGAGAGAGAGAGAGAGAGAGAGAGAGAGAGAGGAGAGAGAGAGAGAGAGAGAGAGAGAGAGAGAGAGAGAGAGAGAGAGAGAGAGAGAGAGAGAGAGAGGAGAGAGAGAGAGAGAGAGAGAGAGAGAGAGAGAGAGAGAGAGAGAGAAATACACACAATAATAATCGCTTCACATAAGAAGTGTGTCTGTGTGGGAGGGGGGGGGGGGGGGTCGTTCAACAAATCGAAACACGTCTTATACCAGAGCCTATGATCAATAACCGTGTGGTATTCTAGCTCCTACCGGGGACCCGTAACGGACACCACTACTTGACGGTTTACACGATCGTCCATGATGCCACGTTTGTGTTGAGTGCTGGTCGCTCGTCTCTAATATGAAGAGATTCAGCAATTTTATTTTATTTTTAATTTATTTTATTTTTATTTTTTTTTGTTTATTTTTGTTTTTGTTTATGTTTATTTTTAATTTGTTCATGTTTTTATTTTTATTTTTGTTTATTTTTTTATTTTTTTTTATTTTTTATGTATTTCATGCATTGCCATCTCATTTTATGTTTATACCTTTATCACCTTTTCATCACACTTTTAAGATCTGTGAGCACGCGCGCACAAGGGTGCATGAGTGTGAAGGTCTTGTAAATGTGTTCTTTTATAACTGTTTTAAATATTGACTTCGTCACTCAATGGGTTATCCCGTCGGCGATCTTTTGAAATAAATAAATAAATGAATAAAATAAATCTTTCTGTTAGGGGTTGCGGTATGCGACCCCGTGTCCCCCCCCCCCTCCCCGGCCGGCCTGGAGTCGCTCGTGCGGCCGGCGCGGCGGGCCGCCCTGGATCCGCCTGTGTGGCGGCGTGCCCGCGGGTGGTGACCTGGTGCAAAGGGGCTGGGCGCGCGGCGCGGTGTGCTGGGAATACAGTATCTGGTGACCGGACCTGGCGTGTGGACGCGGAAGAGGCCGAACGACGATCCTAATACTGGCGCGGTCGGTCGGTACTTCTACTGAACGTGAGTTGTTATTTTGCTGTATTCTTTGGGCTGGTTTATTATTTGATTTACTTTCGCTGTAGTGTATGGTGTTATACCTGTTAGCCGGTGACTCTTCAAAACACATTCTGTATTACGGAATAGCATCAATTTTTCTTTCTGTACATCATTGCATATTTGCACCAAGAGCAAAATGGATCAATTGAGCACAATCTTGTTGTCACGCCTGGAGATTTTTACGGGTGAGGGTGGGCAAGATTTGCAGTCTTGGCTGAGCCGTTTTGAATTATTGGTGGACAGGGATGGCAAGGATGGGGAGAAGGCTAGATTCTTGCTGGGTCTACTGGGAGGCAAAGCGTTCGAATACTGCGCTGGGTTACCAGAAAAGGTCATCAAGGATTATAAGCAGATAAAACAGCATCTTGTCGACAGATTCGACACAAAAGTCAACGAGTCACACGCATATTCCGAGTTCACGCGGGCTTCTCGCGAACCGGGGGAGGCGGTTCAGGATTTTGCAGAAAGGGTTCGAAAGTTGGCCCGTAAGGCTTATCCGGATCGAATCAGTGCGGAGGCGAATAGCCTGCAACAATTTGTGTGCGGCTTAAATGAACCAGGTTTACAAGCGAGGCTCCTCGGGAAGGGTCACTCATCCCTGGATGAGGCACTCAGCCACGCCCGTGACATTCAGCGTCAGCACGCTGCATTGGAGGCTATGGGGGCGCGGGGCAGTGATGGCGCCGCTCTTCCTGTGCGCAGTCGACCCGCTACCGAGGAGCAGGGGCTGCGGTTATCTCCAGCAGGGTTCGAATCCCGGTCGTCTCCGGGAGCAGACGAGCGTTTAGATCAGATCCAGAGGCAGGTGGATGCCATTCAGACATCTCTTTCGCAAATGGGCACTGCATCGTTTACAACAGGTGCAGGTCCCAGTCGACCTGTGAGATGCTGGAAATGCGGGGCGCCCGGACACATCCGTGTGAACTGTCCGCAACTGACTCGAGCCTCGGGGGCAGGGCGGGCCACATCAGCGGGCACATCAGCGTGCCATCTATGTGGCGTGGAGGGCCACTGGATGGCGCGGTGCCCGCTGAGTGCGGGGAGACGCACAGGGCCCGGGCGGGGACCCACCAATACAGAGTTCCGGCACGCCGAGGCTGGTAGGCCGGCGTTTTGCTATTGCTGTGGAGCCGAGGGCCATTGGATGGCCCACTGTCCCCAACATCCAGCGAGGGTGCGCGACTTCGCAGCTCCAGTGGAAGGAGTTTCCGCCAGGAATTCGGAAAACTAGACGGAGTCGGTTCCACGCGGCAGGAATCGACTAGGGGTGGTGCACTCGCACCACAAAGGGCCGCCATGATAAGAGTGAGCATCGGAGGTCAAATGGTATGGGCGCTGGTTGACTCCGGGGCAGATTTCTCACTCGTCAGAGCGAAGGTGGCGCGCAGCTTCGTGGGAGCGGGGGTCAGTGCACAAGAGTCAGGTCCCAGGGGTACTTTGGTGGGGGCCAGCGGCGAGCCGCTGCATATCCTAGCAGTAGCCGACATACCGATGCTTATCGAACAGAGACAATTTAGCGTCGCCATGGCGGTAGTGGAACACCTCATCTATGACGTGGTACTTGGCAGGGATTTTGCGTGCCGGTACGGCACGGTCCTGGACGACAGGCGAGGGATCCTGAAGCTGGGAGACATGGAGATACCTTTACCCACATACGACGACATCCGCCCATCCAGGTGCCGGGTCCGACTGGGAGCTGCGGTGTCAGTCCCGCCCCGCAGTGAAACTGTGATCGCTGCCGTTGTTGAAGCAGTAGACGGGGATGACAGGTGGCGGCCGGGGGTTAGGCTGGAGGGGGTACTGGAGCCAAACGAAAAGGGTTGTTCTAATAATCTCCTAGTGTCTCGGGCCGTCGCGGACGTTGACGGAAGGGGTCAGATACCAGTCAGGATCATAAATATCTCGACCAGTGAGGCACGCCTCCTGGCGAACACTGACATCGGAACCCTGTACACTATTCGGGACGATGGCATGGGGATTTACGACGTCAGCGACGGAGAGGACGGCGGGGATTCTCCCCCACTCTGTTCGGGAGACGAGGCGGTTGACCCGGTGAACACAGTAGATTTATCTGATTCCGGGATGAGTGAAAAGGGACTGAACCAGGTGCGTGCGTTGGTTAGGGAATTCAGCGATATTTTTAGCCGCCACCCTGGCGACTTGGGACTAACTCACCTGATGCAACATGAGATCGAGACGGGGGATGCACCGCCCGTGAAGCAGAGACCGCGGCGGGTTCCGCTGCGTCTGCGAGAGCAGGTGGAGGAGCAAAGGCAGCAAATGCTGCGGGACGGCGTGATCGAGCCGAGCACGAGTCCGTGGTGCTCCCCCATTGTGCTAGCCAAAAAGAAAGACGGTTCCTATAGATTTTGTGTGGACCTGAGGGCGGTTAACAAAGTCACTAAGGGCATGGCCTACCCCCTTCCCAGAGTAGATGATGCGCTTGATTCGCTCGCCGGAGCAAAATACTTCTCTACTCTCGATATGGCCTCCGGATATTGGCAGGTGGAGCTAGCACCCAAAGACCGAGAAAAAACCGCTTTCTCCACTGGCAACCAGCTTGACCAGTTCAGACTGATGTGCTTTGGGTTGAAAAATGCGGGGGCTTCTTTCCAAAAACTCATGGAACTGGTGCTGGCAGGGGTTGACCCAAAACAGTGTCTGGTTTATATTGACGATATTATATTGTTCGGACGTTCAGAGGACGAGCACATCGCAACCCTGAGAGAGGTTTTCTCCAGAGTCAGGCAGGCCCGGATGAAACTGAAACCACAAAAATGCCACCTGGGAAAGAGAGAAGTGACCTTCCTGGGGCATCGAGTGTCTGCGGAAGGTATCGCTCCCGATCCATCAAACACAGAGAAAGTGAGACAGTGGCCGGAACCCCAAACAGCCGCGGAGATGCTGAGCTTCCTCGGTTTGTGCGGGTACTATATGCGTTTTGTGCCGGGATACGCAGAGGTCTCCAAACCTCTGAGGGAGGCCGCATCAGGAAAGGGCACACTGGTGTGGTCGGAAGCCATGAGAACAGCGTTCCATGAGCTGAAGGAGAAGCTGATCTCTCCCCCGGTCCTGAAACTGCCGGCAATGTGCGGTCGATTCAGGCTGTATACTGACGCATGTAACAGTTCTGTCGGGTCGGTCCTCGTCGAGGCAGTTGGAGACCAAGAACGGGTGGTGGCCTACGCGAGTAAAGTCTTGTCAAAGGCGGAGCGACGCTGGCCGACATACGATAAGGAACTTTGGGCGGTCGTATGGTCGGTGCGACATTTCAGACAGTACTTGGTAGGAGCGGAATTCGATGTGGTGACTGACCATCGCCCTCTCTTGAATCTGCCGAATTCAATCGTCGTCGAGAACGACGCGACGGGGCGTCGGGGTCGATGGGCAGTGGAGCTGAGTTCCTACGAGTTCAGGACCCATTACAAAAAGGGAGCCGAACACAGCAACGCTGATGCTTTGTCCAGGCTGCCTGCACAGACGGGTAATGCAGAAAAAAACCTGTCTCTTGGCTCAGGCACCGACAAACCGGCCCTGATCATATCGCCGGTCAGCGAGACCCGAATCCAGGAACTGTCGGCAAACCCTGATGCAGCTCACGCGGCAGCCCAGAGTAGGCGCTCTGTAAGAGCACAGTCCCCCGAAGCAGATCCGGCAAGCAGCCACAATCATTTTCAGTCTGCTCAGGCTCAGTCTCAGTCATTGTTCCCCGAGCAGGGCCAAGATGAACATCATTGTGGAACAGGGACTTCGGTGGGGAATGAGAGCGGGGTCTGGTACCAGGAGGCGGGGTTGAAGGCGGCTCAGAAGGATGATTCACTGACGGGCGAGATTCGCAAGTGGCTTCAACAGGGCAGGCCACCAGCAGGGCACGCTCGTAGACGATTAGACTGGAGGGAACGAATTATGGCACGGAATTTCGACGATTTAGCCGAAATGGAAGGAGTAGTGGGATTGAAGAGGAAGAACGACAGAGGGTGTAGCTTTCTACCCCTGGTTCCTTCGTCGAAACAGCCCGTCATATTGGAGATGTTCCACGACCACAGCACGGCTGGGCACCTGGGGACGCACAGAACATTGGACCGAGTCACGAAGCGTTGCTACTGGCCGGGCATGTTCGGTGACGTTAAGGCCTATTGCAGGTCGTGCGAAACGCGAGCGACTTTAGCGAGTGTCATTTGAGCGAACGTCATTTGAGCGAACCATTTTCAGCGAATGGCAATTCAGCGATTATCAAGTTAATCGATTATCAAATATAGCGATTATCAGTTTTAGCGAAAGCTATGTTTCAGCGACATCTATTTCGTCGACTACAATTTGAGCGTTTGTCAGTTCAGCGGAACATTTCATCGTCCTGTAACGGTGGATTTTTTTTCTTTTGCGAGCGTATCCGTTTCCGGAATTTCTCATGGTTATCCGGAACTGGATGGCGGATGTCGCGCGTTCAAAGGTCAGAGATTGAGCTCCAAATTTAATGCTACATTTGTCAAAAATTCCCAACGGTTCAATTTCACCCCCCCCCCCACCCCCACCCACCCTGCTCTTTGTGAATAATGGTGACCAAACGTTTGTTCAGAGATCAATATTGCTTTTGCTTTTTTCGCGAAATTGCCCCGCTTGAATTTGGATCAGTTCCCCATGTTGTAAATTTGTTCTTGCCCCAAGCACCGTACGAATGTCCAGATATTTGGGTGAGGTCCCTGAAACATAGACTGGATTCCCCTGTGCCATCTCTCTAGTTTATTATTGGTCCTTGGCATTCCTTCCGTCGCCCTATCTCTCACGTTCCGCATTTTCAATTCAAATTTTGCCCGCCTCCTTTCCCTCCCATGCACCCCTTGTTGGTCGTCCGATGTACATACATAGTTATGTGCTTCAAAATTCAAATGATGCGTAAAGAGGTGCAATAATTTCCGAAAAGTAGCAAATGATTGACTTTCGTCGCGTTCGGTCATTCGATGTAACTGCATCGCTCAGTTGGTCTCCCACTGACCACCATATATTCGCTCAATCTGGTTTCGCTGATTCTGGTCCTCGCTTAAGTTGATAATCGCTGCGACTGAATTCGCCGACTTGACAATCGCTGAAAAAGCCAATCGCTTAAATTGATAATCGCTGAAAATGTATCGCTCAAATGTCGTTCGCTGAAATGACATTCGCTCAGGTGTCGCAGAACCGCCAGAGGCGTCACTCACCAGCACCGGCGATGAGCGCCCCACTTCAGACAGACCAATACGGGGGGCCGTTCGAAAGGGTGGCAATGGACATCACCGAAATGAGTCTCACAAGCAGCGGGAATAGATGTGCCTTAGTAGTTATGGATTATTTTTCAAAATTCGTCCGAGTGTACCCCATGCCCGACAAGAAGGCGGAGACGGTAGCAGACAAACTTCTGTGTTGGGTCTATGAGCACGGAGTGCCTGAGAGAATTCATTCCGATCAGGGACGGCAGTTTGAGTCCACTGTTTTCAAGGAACTGTGCCGTAGATTGGGAGTGGAAAAAAACCGCACAACTCCCTACCATCCTGAAGGGGACGGGATGGTCGAACGTTTCAACCGGACTTTGAAGGCAATGATTTCAAAATATATCGACCCCCAAGGTTCAAACTGGGACCGTGACGTCGGAGCTCTGATGCTGGCCTACAACTCATCCACTCATAGCACAACAGGCTATACCCCTTGTTTACGAGCATTTAGCGGTACTCTTGCCTCTATAGCGCGAGCCGTCCTCCGCAAGAAAAAAGACTTAAGCCAAAAATGAGGCCAAGTCGAAGATGAGGAGGAAATGGGGAACTTGGCAATGAAATGTTGTGAATTAAGTGTGAATCAAAGAACCGAAGAATATAAAGCTAAGATTTGCATTTATGATTCATGATTGATTTAAGATTTGTGAGACCTACTACCGTAAGATCAATGACTAAGTTAAACGACTAAATATACACAACGCGAGACTATATTATCACGAAACCATTTGGTGCCGTGACCCGGATGCGGGGTTCAATATTTAGTTAATATTGAGTTCAAATTAACGTAAGAGTCATTAACGTAATAGCGCACAATGAATGCTGATATTTCCCGAAGAAAGAAGAGAGTCCGCCAAGGACATCGAGCCTACTGCCAGAGAATTATTGATGATATCGATGGCCTTTTAAGTGAGGCGTCGCTGGACAGGGACACCCTGCTCGTCAAGGCAGCCAGTTTAGAGCAACAGAGAGAAAAAATCAAGACGTTGGACGACGAGATCGAGGGGTTGGCAGCTGAAGATGATTTACTTGAAGAGATCCAAGACGCTGGCGAGTGTATAGCACGATACGACTTTGTGCTGCTGCAAGTTAAAAAAGCATGCGAACCCAGTTTCGATAGCAGCCCCCAGCCGCCTACGAACACCAACCCCAACAAAGAAACACAACATCGCCAGCTAAGTAATTTGCCAAAGCTGGAGCTTCCAACATTCTCGGGTGATGTCATGGATTTCTACACCTTCTGGGACCTTTTTAAATCTGCTGTCCACGACAGACACGACATAACCAACGCAGAGAAGTTCCAGTACTTGAGAGCACAACTAAAAGGAGCGGCATTGAAGACCATAACCGGGCTCAGAGTGGCAGCAGACAACTATCCTGTGGCAGTAGATATTCTTCTGGAAAAATATGGAAACACAGACGTCATCATTGATGCCCACATGCTAGCCTTTGTGGACCTGAAGTGCGGTGCCTACTCATGCTGCGATCTCGAAGAATTCCGCACTGAGCTGGAGGCTCATGTTAGAGAACTGGAGGCTCTGGAAGTCCATGCCAGCGAATATGAAAGGATGCTGTGCCCAGTCATGATGGAGAAACTGCCGGTAAAAGCCAAGGAGAATCTCGTTCGTTACCTAGGACGAAAAACAATGGTGCTGGACGACTTGAGAAAATTCTTATCGGATGAAGTTAAAACGTTGAAAGCATCTGAGACGAGAGGAAGACGACCGCCAAGAGCTGGAGCTCCCCAAAGACGAGCAGCAACATATCAGGCGAGAGGAGCAGAGCTGTTGTGTGCTGTATGTGGTGGCCAGCATACTCATGAGAAGTGTCAGACGTTCCATGCCATGAACTTACCTCAGAGGCTGGCCGTCTGCAGAGAAAAAGGTCTCTGTTACCGGTGTTTAGGACAACGGCACATGTCTCGAGCTTGCACCGCATCTAAGAACTGCGAAGTGGGCGACTGCAGAGGAAACCACCACTCTTTGTTGCACGCAGCTTATCGAGACACCACCAAGCAAGAAGAAGCGATCGATCCTGTCATCAACTCTCCCCAGCGAGGAGCCGGGCCCAGAGAAACTTCCCACAGCAATCGAGCCCTGGCAACATCTTCCCCGACGCAGTCCGTGGTTTTCCAGACAGTGCCAGTGGTGCTGCAAGCAGGAAAGCACAGCCTGGTGGTAAATGCATTGCTTGACCCATGCTCGGATGCATCATACGTGAGTGAAGCAGCGGCCGCTGAAATTGGTGAGACTGGTGAGGAGTGCGTGCTCAACCTGACGACCGTTCGTGGTCAGGAGCCAGTAAACATGAAGAAGACGAATGTGTCCATACAAGGCACCGATGGCCGGTTCAAAGCAGACATAACCGCACTCATTACGAAAGATCTGGCAAGCACGTCTGAAGTCTTTGATTGGGCAGCTCTGAAAACGAAGTGGCCTCACCTGAGCGATATAAGTTTCCCAAATGTGTCCAGAAGGCAGGGCGTGGACATGCTAATAGGAGTCAGTCCACAAACTCTGAGTCTGTTCGTTCCAGAAGAAACGAGGAAAGGTAGAGATGGCGAACCAGCAGCTCTAAAGACGCCTCTCGGTTGGGTGGCGTTCGGACCGATGAGACATGCAGAAGAAAATGGCAACAACATCTCCAACTTTGCTCGCACACTAAGGACGAAAGCTGCACAGCTGGACAAAGAAGACATCATTCAGGCATTTGACAGAATGTCAGATATAGACTGGATGGGTGGCAACAACGAAGACGGCACGCCGACATCACACGAAGATAGGATGGCAGAAGAAAAGGCAGCTGCCAGTCTGCAGTTTTCCGATGGACGCTACCAGATCGGAGTACCGTGGAGAAGAGGGAGGCCAGCTCTGCACTGCAACTATGAAACAGCCGCCTCGCGGCTTGAGAAAACCGAAAACTCGCTGAAGAAAAAGGGTGGTGACCTTGCCGAAAGATACAACCAAATACTTGAGGACTATGAGAGAAAGGGCTACATGAAGAAATACAGTTACGAAGAGTGGATGGCTGGCGGCGGCGGCGGTTGGTTTCTGCCTCACTTTCCAGTAGTGAGAGAAGATAAATCAACCACGAAACTCCGTATCGTCTATGACGCGGCTGCGACGAACCAGGGGAAAAGTCTGAACTCAGAGATATATCCAGGACCCTCTCTGTACACGGACCTCACAGAGATCCTGCTACGCTTCAGACAACATTCGGTGGCTCTTGTGGGAGACGTAGCTGAAATGTTTCTGCAAGTAGAGCTCCCGCCCGAAGATCGTCAGTACCACCGCGTCCTGTGGAGAAACTTCGACGTCAGCCGGCATCCAGACATCTTCGAAGCACAACGCTGGCTGTTCGGGAACGCGGCGGCCCCGTTCTGCACCCAGTACGTCATGAGAGAGCACGCGAAGAAATACGAAGAACAGTACCCGATCGCCTCCCGAGTGATCTTGGACAACGTATATATGGATGATGCATTGGCGTCATTTACAGACGAAGATATCGCTTTGGAAGCGCAGCGCGAACTAAATGAACTCATGCAAGGTGCCGGAATGACGATGAGAAAGTGGCTGACAAATAGCAAGTCCGTACTCAAAGCCATCCCAGAGGACCAGAGAGCACCTGGTGCCCACGTACACCTCCAACAGGACGAGCTACCTAGCGTCAAGACGCTGGGTGTTGTGTGGAATGCTGAGTCAGATGTGTTCTCCGTCAGTGTAGCGGACGATACACAACCGAACCAGATGTGCTCCAAACGATCATGTCTGAAGAAGCTCGCCTCAGTTTTCGAACCCCTCGGATTTTTGGTCCCATTTGTCATAGTCGCAAAGATTCTTTTTCAGTCAACATGGGATCTGAAGCTGACGTGGGATGAAGAGATCACCGGTACAATACGGCGTCAGTGGATGAACTGGTGTAAAAGCCTCATGCACCTCAGTCTGGCGTGCATGCCAAGATGTTTGCACGACGCTGGACCCGGTAGTCCGGTGAAAGAAAGTCGACTTCACGTCTTCACGGATGCTTCAGAGAAAGCCTATGGAGCTGTGTGTTACATGGTCACGACGACGAAGAACCAGATTATTTCCAGACTTGTCATGGCAAAAGCAAGGGTAGCTCCGCGGAAGAAAACACAAACCATTCCCCGACTTGAGCTGATTGGCGCGGTTATGGGCCTTCGGCTGGCTAAAAAGACATGTAAAGCTCTGGAGATACCTCTGAAGAGCGTCACCTTTTGGACCGACTCAACGGACGTCCTGTGCTGGATAAGCAACGAAACCAGAAGGTTTAAGACTTTCGTGGCGAACCGTATTGCTGAGATCCGGAGCGACACGGATGCGTCCCAGTGGCGACACGTGCCTGGAGCATCCAATCCTGCTGACCTGGCATCCAGAGGGTGCACAACGGACGTGCTGATGTCCGAAGCAGTGTGGTGGGAGGGCCCGGCCTTCCTTATCACTGGAGACTGGCCGCCCCAGCCAGTCCTCGCGAGAATGGACTTCGATAGTTCTGAGTTCTGTTCTGAGCGTCAGCAGCACAAGACACTCGCCTCAAGCAGCTCAGTACCAGGCTCGCTGGATCGATTGCGCCCAGAACGATATTCCAGCTGGACAAGACTGGTCAGAGTGACAGCATGGATCCAAAGATTCATTCAAATTCTGAGAGAAAGGGTGAAAAAAGGAAAGGATCGGCACAAGTTCGAAGCAGAAAAACAGTGCAGGCCGAAGAAGAACAACAGAAAACGTGGAGGACAAAGCAGCCTTTCCAGCACGTTCGAGCTGACTGTTGAAGAAGTGACCGCAGCCGAGGTATTTTGGGTGCGTT
This sequence comes from Amphibalanus amphitrite, assembly GCF_019059575.1. Classification (NCBI taxonomy): domain Eukaryota; kingdom Metazoa; phylum Arthropoda; class Thecostraca; order Balanomorpha; family Balanidae; genus Amphibalanus; species Amphibalanus amphitrite. Next base: position 551,785 of record NW_024881698.1, on the reverse strand, counting down.
TAGCACAGACAGATGCTTTCGAGGATGAACGTCGCTGGCTCGAAATCCACAGGAACGAAGAAACCACGCAAGGGCGCGCTAAGAAGCGGCGAGATGGAAGAGGAAAAGAAAGCCGCCTACAAAGATTGAACCCGTTCATAGACGAAAGTGGTCTCATACGAGTGGGAGGCAGAATAGGCCATGCAGATCTACCGTACAACACAAGACATCCCTACGTTCTCCCGAAGAGGCATGCAGTGTCTGCGCTCATCGTGCGACATATCCACGATAAGTTCGACCACGAGCTCGGGGTAGAACACAATCTGGCCGAGCTGAGGCAGACATTTTGGTTGGTCAGCGCAAGAGAAGAAATCAAGAGATGCATTCGGACGTGTCCTGAGTGCAAACGAAGGCGCGAGAAGACTGGAGCGCAAATAATGGCCCCGATGAAGAAAGAGCAGCTGAAGCCGACGTACAGAGCATTTTTCCACTGCGGTGTAGACTTCGCTGGGCCAGTGGAAACAAAAAACGAAAGAGGAAGAGTGAAGACAAAGCGATACATCTGTCTTTTCACCTGCTTTCAAACTAGAGCAGTGCACCTGGAAATGGCGTATGGTTTAGACACCGACTCGTTTTTGTGCACCTTGGACAGATTCACCTCAAGAAGGGGTGTTCCTGAGGACATCTGGAGTGACAATGGCCGGAACTTTGTCAGTGCCGAAAAAGAGCTGAAGAAAACGTCAGATGCTCTGGACAGGCGTAAAATCCACAAGCAAGGAGTCACGAGAGGTATCCGCTGGCACTTCAACCCTCCCGCTGCGCCTCATTTTGGAGGAGTTTATGAATCCCTCATCAAGTCCGTGAAACGTGCTATGTACAGCACTCTGCGGACCACAAGCATCACCGATGAAGAGCTACAGTCCGCCTTATGTCGCGCTGAGGCTCTTCTGAACTCGCGTCCGCTGACTCCGCTGTCAGCCGACCCGACTGATCAGCCGCCTCTGACTCCTGCACACTTCTTGGTGGGACATATTCAGCTGCAAGCGGATACCGGGCTCGAGGGCGCGAGAGGTCACTTGAAGAGGTGGCGTCTGGTTCAACAGTTGGTCGCAGCGTTTTGGAAAAGATGGCAGCGAGAATATGTGCTTTCGCTACAAGCTCGTACAAAGTGGAGGACGTCCCATGAAGACCTGGCAGTAGGGGACGTGGTACTGATGGCAGAGTCATCGGTCACCAGGGGTCAGTGGCCGCTGGCCAGAGTGATCAAGGTGCACCCTGGAGCTGATGGACATGTGAGGGTGGTAGATGTCCAATGCAAAGGGAAGGTCTACACGAGACCCGTGGTGAAGCTGGTGCATCTAGAATCTGCCCCGGCGTAAGGCTGCCCGTGAAACGGACGGCTTAAACATACTGTGGCGTCGACACTATCGAACTGCAATGCGGTGTGATCGAGTGAACTTGCAAGTTGCAACTGTGCCTATTCATTGTGTATATTGACCTTCATGGTGCAGAAGGTCAAGGTGGGGGAGAATGTTTACGAGCATTTAGCGGTACTCTTGCCTCTATAGCGCGAGCCGTCCTCCGCAAGAAAAAAGACTTAAGCCAAAAATGAGGCCAAGTCGAAGATGAGGAGGAAATGGGGAACTTGGCAATGAAATGTTGTGAATTAAGTGTGAATCAAAGAACCGAAGAATATAAAGCTAAGATTTGCATTTATGATTCATGATTGATTTAAGATTTGTGAGACCTACTACCGTAAGATCAATGACTAAGTTAAACGACTAAATATACACAACGCGAGACTATATTATCACGAAACCACCCCTTATTTCTTGGTCTACGGCAGAGAAGTGCGGCTTCCTGGCGATGCACTACCCTCCCCACCCACTCCCGTCATGCCAGTCCAGAGTTTCCTGGAAGACAGATCGCGCGGAATCCAGGGCGCGTTCGCCAAGGTCCGCGAAAATATCCGATCTGCGAACGAAAAGATGGAAGCTCGGCACCGGGGGCGTGTTCGGGAGGTCCAGTACAGACCGGGAGACCTGGTTCTAGTGACCGACCCGACAGCCGCGGTGGGGGGAAAAACGAAATTGGGTTTACCCTACGCCGGTCCAGGGACGGTGATAGAGAAAATAGGAGGCGATGAAGGGGTGGTATATCGAGTACAGCTGCCGCGAAGGGGTGAGGTTATATTACATCACAATAGACTGAAACCATTCATAAGTAGGCGAAACCCAGGCGGCGACAGAGTCGCCATACAACCAGACGACCGAGTCAATCAGGGTCAGGGAGAACTTTACCCTGGGCAAAGTAAGCTACCAACGGCACAGCAGAGGGCCGAAGAAAGTCTATGGCTGGGGCAGATGGGCAAAAAGCCGAATATCCCGTATCACACTCGCAGTGGGAGAGCTGTACGACCCCCGTCACGATATGTGACACACCGTACTTTCTTTCGAACCGAGTTTCATGTAACACGCTGCCCTATCTCGAAGCCGTGTGGGCCGATCGATTCCAATCGATGCGCTTCGCTGCTCCCTATAAAAGCAGCAGCGACGCGGACGCGGGGACACTACGCATTCGTTCACTCACGCTGGAGGACTGTCAGTCATTCGCGGTGCGTGATCGTTCGGTGTGAGAATCGCCGTCGATACTGGGCTGACTGGTCGGCTTCTTGACCCCCCCTGCGACCGACAACTATCATGTAAGTCCGGCAGCGCGTCGCCGGTCATTCGGCGGCATTAGATTCTCCAGCCTATCGAATGCTTTATTTTTGGCCCACTAACATAAAATCTGAATCTGTCAATTGATTCAAATATCTCGGTAAATGGTCACTTACTCGTGGAGTTCAGACTTCTGCATCATTTTTGTGTGCGTACTGTTAACGTCGTCATAAAGAGATGTGCAAATCTCGTACCCACTATAACACCTTTGCTTGCTCTGAAGTTAGTTTATGTCTGTGTGCATTCACGTGTGTATGACACGGATTGTGCATGTCAAATATGTCGTGCTCCCACTACCACCCCTACTCCCTCCTCCTGAAATTAGCACGTAACATACAATATAACCCACTGACGAAACTAGACTATGATGGTGAATGAGGGGCTATAACGAAAGGGGAATGATCGAAGCGATGGGTTGACAAGGTCGGGTAGATGAGTAGAGTAGAACGGGGTTCGGAAATTGTGGTCTATAATTGGGTAGCAAGGCTAACAAATGATATATCTTGGTCAAATATCAAGGGGAGTGGGTCGATTTGAGCGTTGAGGATCTGGGGGTGTCCTCTTATTACTTTGCTATTAACCTGCCGTCATTAGCTCATATTAACGCTTGGATGACGTCAACTGACAATACCAGATAATTTCAGTAATCAACATCCTGTAAATAAAAAAAAAATCTTCAGAGCTCAGCATGCCATTTGACGGTAGTTCTCCTGTATGCAGTCGCAATTATCCGGATAGTTGTTACTTGCTAGTAGGTCTCAGTTCGCTTATTCATCAATTGCAGCTCAAATAGGTCCAAAATGAAACACCTTTCCAGATTTGAAGCAATGATTGAGCGTTCGATTTTTCTGTTTTGTTTTTCGTAGATGACTCATTAACGGATTAACGTATATTGTCGAGTAATTTGGGGTTCTCAAATCTGCAACAAGTCATTCAATGGATTGTGTACAACTATAATTCACTGAGCCAAATCGAAACCAGTATACCATGGTTGCAATAAAATCGTTCAAGTAACCGGCCCTACTGATTTTCTGATTTCCGCGGTTCGAACTAAACATGTTTCGCCACATTCCCTCCTACATTGATGAGAGCCATATTCCATTTTGTACTAGCATACCTTAAAGTAGCGTGGCACTCAGAAACTTGCAGTAAGTTCATTATTGATGAATTAAAAAATCAAAGGTTGATTTTGAGAGAACTGAAGTAAATAACGAAAAGTAATGAAACATTGAGTTACAGGCCGTAATTATTAGCAATTGTGATTTCAATTCACGAAACCTCTGAACATGTTACAAACAAGTTACGACAAGCTTACAGATTACTAACTATTTTACCAAGAATACCTTGTGAATTGGCATTGAAACCATATAACCCTCTGTTATACGAAGTTTCGTAACTTCAAGTAAACTTATTAAATAATCTCCGCCATTAACTGAAAATCCTCCTGGTGCTGCTCTTCCATAGATACAATCGTATGAACGGGCAGTGATGTAAAACAATGAACAATTCTGGCTGAATTAATTTTTCTATCAATTAGACTGTATGTTTCCTACAAAGCAAATTACGCAATGCTGCCAGTCAATTACGCCCTATACACGCATTCAATGCTTTGCGGCCGAAGGTTTTGCATTCTATTTCATATAATAAGGCATTGTTAAGTGCGGAGCATGTTGGTTTTCAACCTTACTATAATTCTCGGTAAAGGCACGTTTCCTAGATGAAACCCAGGCATAGAAGACGCATGATTAGGAACGGATATAGTGTCTAGTTTTATTACTGGTTAGCTTTCCCTCAAAACGTAATCGCGATGCCCGCTTTAATTTTGTGATGAATTATACCTTCGGTGCAGTGACTCTCAGCAGTGAAATTGATGCCAATGGGGCATTACGTAGATGTCAATTTATTCTATTGTCAATTTGTTCAGTTGTTCTGGTTGAAGAACCCTCTTATGGTCATTCAGTGTGACTGGTAGATTTGGTTAACTACGTCAATATAACTTTGCCTAATTCAGTAAACTCCAGACGCGCCGTTCACCCAATTAGTCGCAGCCGCTTAGTTCCGGGGACGCCGTATCATTATCATTTAGTAATGTCCTATACTTGCTTAAGGACTATTCACCTAATTGACATTCAGTGCGTCTGGCACATTTGGTAAACTACGTCAATATCACTCCGCCAAACTCAACAGAATTCCAGGCGCGCCGGTTCGCCTATTTAGCGTCAGCCATTTGGTAGGGGACGCCGCATCGTTATAATTTATGTAAATTGTTAGTGCAGCAGATAACCGAACGATTTTGGGACCAAGTCAATAAGATAAACAATCATTGTCAGTTGGCTCCATTCCTCTATTCAGCGACTAATTTACGGGACAACAATTGTAGTGGTTAAGAGAGACATACGGCCTGGCGTTACACCAGCCGCCCTTACCAGGAAAATAGTCCAGTCGTTACCATTATATCGAATGGGGTAGATTATTACTACTTATTGCCATTGTCGACATCATGCCCTGCACCAGTGAGAGCTGCGACGAGTCCACTTCTAGGACACATGTAATGGTGTGTGACGCCTATTTACTGTAAAGTTTCTACAGCACCAACCCAGATCTCCCGACTGCTCTGTGAGCGCTGGGTTTACTGCCCCCCATAAATGAGACAGCGACGGCTGGCCATGCGTGGCCGTAATTACCTCTCCATGGAAGCGAGCTGAAGCGTGTTGGTACGGTATACACAATCGACTGGATTACACTTTTTCAATTGTCGGGGAATGAGAAATAAGTGCTGTCCTCCCTGTTCTGGTCAAGGTAGTGCAATTGTACTTAAGGCAGTGTTGGTCGTTGCATGGAGATACCACTTGCATGCCTCCACACATTTTCGAATGGTTGGAGACGTGCCATTGGCTGGCTGAAGGTCAGATCCAGTTTGGGGGCCCGTACTGTCGTGAGCCGGCAGTGAAACGGGCAGGCGTCGTTGTTCGATTGCCTGTGCTGCCGCTGGTGAGAAGCGGCGGTGCAGGTTGCGTGCCTGATTAGCTAACCCGGATGTAGGGTGATGCATCACGCTGACGCCGTTGATAGATATCCGGGTGAAGTCCGCTGTGGTATTCCGGACGGTCCCGATGTGGTTTTCCGGGTGTAGTCTGCTGTGGTATTCCAGACGTACCCCGTTATGTTGCCGGGTTAAGTCCGCTGTGGTATTCCGGACAGTCCCGATGTGGGTTTCCGGGTGTAGTCTGCTGTGGTATTCCAGACGTACCCCGTTATGTTGCCGGGTTAAGTCCGCTGTGGTATTCCGGACAGTCCCGATGTGGTTTTCCGGGTGTAGTCTGCTGTGGTATTCCAGACGTACCCCGTTATGTTGCCGGGTTAAGTCCGCTGTGGTATTCCGGACAGTCCCGATGTGGTTTTCCGGGTGTAGTCTGCTGTGGTATTCCAGACGTACCCCGTTATGTTGCCGGGTCAAGTCCGCTGTGGTATTCCGGACAGTCCCGATGTGGTTTTCTGGGTGTAGTCTGCTGTGGTATTCCAGACGTACCCCGTTATGTTGCCGGGTCAAGTCCGCTGTGGTATTCCGGACAGTCCCGATGTGGTTTTCTGGGTGTAGTCTGCTGTGGTATTCCAGACGTTCCCCGTTATGTTGCTGGGTTAAGTCCGCTGTGGTATTCCGGACAGTCCCGATGTGGTTTTCCGGGTGTAGTCTGCTGTGGTATTCCAGACGTACCCCGTTACGGTTTCCGGGAGTAGTCCGCTGTGGTTTTCCGGACGTACCCCGAGGTGGTTAGAGTTCCGTGAGTCTAAGGAATCACGACAAAAGGATATCTCATGTAACGGGGCTACATGGTGGTGCCATGATTAGCCGCTTGGAGGGGGCTACTAATTTCTGGGATCCACTTCCGAAGTATGGTTGTCGTGCGAATGTGATTATTACTAGCTCGTTCCGGAAGCTCCTAATTGCCCTCAGAGTAGGCCGACTCTGTGGTCAATTTCGGCTATAGGTTGCTTCCAGGATGACCTGGATAATGAACGAGAGGTGAATACATGTAATAATGTCAGTTGCGGAAGCCCAGAGATAATGATGCTAGCTGCCCACCCCGACCATTTAACACTTGCCAAAAAGTCAGATGAACTACTCTTGATCGATATTGTTTGTGACCGCTCCGAGTGGGCCTGTATTGCCCGGGCGTGTCCATCAGTCGCACAGCATCACCAGCTGCTCGTTTATGACGCTGAACAGTGAAATCGATACTCAATCCAGAGAGAATAGCACAGCTCTCAGTACAGCCGACCGACAGTGTGCAGGTGCCACTGCACCCATCGCTTGGTAACAATTCAAATCGGTAATCGTTTTACAGCCGTGCCGAGCCGCGCGCGCCGCAAGACCGGCGAGGCGTCATTTTATTGTGATTGTTGTCTCGTTCCACCCAGTACAGAATTGACAAGCGTCACCACCACGTACTTGACTGATACAACTTTGGCTCGGAACGAACGAATTAGTAACTTGCCTTTAGCCTGTTCTCTCCGCGCGTCTAACAAAGTCTCGTCAGGTCACCAAAGCCGACAAGTTTCGAGAGGAAACTGGTACTTGGACAAGTGTGGCCGTGATCACTCGTCGTGTCCGCCAGCCGTTTTATGGCATAAACGTCGAATCGATAGTTGTCGAAACTAAACAGCCTCCTCTCTCTCTCTCCCTCTCTCTCTCTCTCTCTCTCTCTCTCTCTCTCTCTTTCCCACTCTCTCTCTCTCTCTCTCTCTCTCTCTCTCTCTCTCTCTCTCTCTCTCTCTCACTCACTCACTCACTCACTCACTCACTCACTCTTATTCTCTCTCTTTCACTCTCCCTCTCCCTCCCTCTCTCTTCACAGTTCCGTAACGTGCTTGTAGCGGAACAGTAAATGGGGCTATTGAGTTTTCCTGGCATTATTGGTGCGCTTTGTTTGGTTTAATTTACCTATGATGCGTAGGCACTGAACGTTTACCGAGATATGAGAGTGCAAATTGACACAATTCAGACTTTAACAAAATTAGTCAGTCACGACAGCTTGTTGCTTTTATGCATTTTGGGCTTTGGGAATCTAAACTGCTTAATGATCTGCCGACAAACTGACGGGCGAGCGTGAGAGGCGTTACGCGGCGGCGATGATGTCGAACAAAGAAAACAGGAAGACTAGTTGAGAGCATCACGACCAGAACCAAAGGAAACAGGAAGGAAACGCCACAACCAAATTCAGCATCGACACCTCATCACACCGAAATATCAATCCATTAATCGGAAACGCCGCGTAACAGATACGCCGCTCAGATGTAGGTGTTCTGCCGTTTTTCTTCCTTTTCCAGGCATGGCATATTATATGGAGGAGTTGGGCGTCGACCTGGACCTGGTCGGAGGCGACAGGGTGGCCTGGCTGGCGCGGATCCGGCAGCTCGAGGACCGAGTGCAGCGCCTTGAGACGGAGGCAGGCCGCGTCGGGGAGATCACCTCGGATGGCGTGCCGTGGTTCTGCCGGTCGGAGGAGACGGGCGGTGGAAGCGGCACACAGGCGGCCGGGCCGGCGACTGCGTTGGTGCACAGCCTGCCCCTGGCCCGGGGTCTGGAGGCGGCCGAGCCGACCGACGGAGGAGACTACCTCTGGGGCATTCCTGGGTCGGCTGCCGTGCCGCTGCCGACCGCCGGGTACAGCCCGCCCCCGATCGTGGACCAGGGAGCGCCCGAGCCTCCGCTACTGGAGCTGATGGCGAGGGGGGACGGTGCTGTCCCCATCCGGGGCTACCATGTGATCATCGGCGACTCTCACGCCAAAAGTCTGTTCGGGAGCGTGCGGGCAATGAACATGGCCGTGAGTGGGAACACCTGGGCTCGCCAGGCCCCGGCCATCGCGGCCGTGATCCAGCGATGGGAGGAGGCGGCGGAGCGTCGTGGGATGCCGACTGGCCTGGCGGTGTTTTGGCTGGGCCAGAACGACGTCTACACTCGGAACGGGCAGGCACGGGACGCTCCATGGTCAATGATAGTGACGGCCGTCAGGGAGGTGGCCTCGCGCCATTTCGTGGCTCTCCTCGGACCCATGCCACGCCCCCCAGGTTGATGCTCAGTCAGCGTGGAAGAGAACTGCAGCCTATGACCTCGACCGCCGGCTGAGCTCCCTGGCGGGGCCGAGGGTCGGGTTCTTTTCGGTGGGACGGTCCCTCTGCGTTATGGGACGGCGAGATGAGGAGGGGAAGCGCCAGCACTGGGTGAACGAGGACCGCGGCTACTTTTCGGCTGACGGCGTTCACCTGACCCACCTGGGACGGCGGAGGGTGCTGAGCGGCCTCCCGTCCTGGCTGGCCGAGCTGCGTCAGCCATCCGAGTGAGCGGATAGCGGAACTCGAGCTGCATCACCCGGAGGTGGATGGCGCTGCGGTCTCTGAGGAAGACTGGATGCCGTCTGACCGGTGCGGCTGTCCGGGGGTGTGGCTGACGGAGGGGCAGCGGGTGAGCGGGCGGAACCGGGAAGGGGGGCTATGTAAGCAAAAGGTTCTGTTCTGTTTTGTTGGTTGCATTGTTCTGCATTTGTTCGCATTCGCACATTTCGAGGGGGGAAGGATGTTAGGGGTTGCGGTATGCGACCCCGTGTCCCCCCCCCCTCCCCGGCCGGCCTGGAGTCGCTCGTGCGGCCGGCGCGGCGGGCCGCCCTGGATCCGCCTGTGTGGCGGCGTGCCCGCGGGCGGTGACCTGGTGCAAAGGGGCTGGGCGCGCGGCGCGGTGTGCTGGGAATACAGTATCTGGTGACCGGACCTGGCGTGTGGACGCGGAAGAGGCCGAACGACGATCCTAATATTTCTCTCGCGCTCAGTCTTGCACACTTGTATTATTGCAGCTGTCACGTGTGATGGGCTCGGTTGTATGCCACGGTGATCTTCCCGGAAATGGTCCCCGAGAGGTGAATCTCTGCGTTGGTTTTTCGCGTCTCGTAAATGTTCATTGTACCGGAGTCGCACCATTCTGCCGGTTTCCCCAATGTATGTCTTCTGACAGAGGGTACACGTCAGTTGGTAGATGACTCCGGATGTGTGACATCGTCCTCGAAGACCCGCCGCGCACGCATGACAGCGAGCTCCTCCCGGGCAGGGTGGGGGTTTGAGGGCTGACCGTACCAGATGTTGTTTGATGGTGTTATCGTTCGTCCAGGCCACTCCCAGATCCTGCTGGCCGCTGCCCCTCACCACCGGCACCGCCTGTACGGATCTTGTCAGCTGGTCGTCGATGAAGGGGAGAACTAGTCGGGTGATTGATGTTCCTTTTCCTTTGGTCTGTGGATTTCATACAGTCCTCAATGGCTCTGTTGATTGTCTTGAGCTTGTATCCATTGTCGGTGAAAAGGTGTGTGATCCGTGCGATGCTACGCTGCCGTGCGTCTTCGCTGCTTGAGAGTTTAAGAGCACGTCGTATTTGAGCATAGATGACTGATTTCTTGACCTTCCATGGCTGTGCGGAGTCCGCATGGATGATGATGCCAGCGGACGTGGGTTTGATGTGGAGTTCGGTGACGTATCTTCCACTGTCGTCTACTGTGATGGCAGTGTCCAGGAACGGGATGGTCCCACTCTTCTCCGTTGTTTCGATAGTGAAACGTATCGCTGGGTGTGCGTCATTGATGTGCTGTAGGTATTGTTGGAGGTTGTCTGGTCCAGTCGTCCATAGGGGAGAGTGGGGTGGGTTGTATCAGTTTTTACTCCGAGACCCATAACCTCGTAACTATCCGTGATAAACTCATTATTTCCATACTATCTCCTTCCTTGATTCTTTTGCTTTTTTGTGCAAAGTAACTTTTCCGCTACCTCTACCAGTTTTTCTTCTACGGTCTGCCGAATAGATTAATGTTTTTGATACAACTTGCCCCATGGCTTGGGTGAGTTGTATCACATGGTGGGGTAATTTGTATCACTAGGTATTTCACGTTTCAGGGAGTGTGCTTGCTACTGGTTTTGAACATAACAACAACATTAAATGGGGTTAATACAATGTATATGCTCAAAGGCTTCACTTTTATGAGACCAAACTTAGGTCAATGCAATCCGAACGAAACATCGAAGCGAACGAAACATCAACAGACTTGATGCAAAAGTGGCCCGCTAAGAGCAAAGAAGCCAACACATTGTGCTGAAATGGAACGAGTATTGACTAGCTACCTACAAACGCGAGACAGGGCTTAGCTTTCGCGATCAAAAGCAACATACCCATACATACATACATGTTACAACATACCCCACCCGGCTCTGATACAACATGTACCTCGCCGCCATCTTAGAAAAAACATCCTCGTGCTCAAAAACAGCGGACAGCTGGAGAAATCCATTTTCACTAACGCAGCCTTAGAACCTACCCTCACCACCGCTACGGTGATCTTTGAAATTCGTGCACATCTAAATGCCCAAAACACACATTTTCTTGCAACTCAATTTTTTAGAATGACATTAAAAAAACATAAAATCGGCTCTCACCTCGAGACGCGTCCACCCAGCCACACGACAAAACAGGGAAAGATGGCGCCCGGAAAACCTCGTCGGCTGGTCGTGTCACGAGCGCTATCTATTGGATAAGTTTGGCACAATTCGCCCTGATACAACTTGGACATGATACAACTCTCCCCGCTCTCCCCTACTCCGAGTACATCATCAATGTACCGCATATAGTTATATGTCAGGCTTGGACGCTGCTGAACCGTTGCACCGTGTTTTAACGCTGGCCAAAAACTGGCCAGGACGCGAAATATCGACTATTTTTAAACGTTTTCATTTGGCCACTATCATGTTCAAAAATGATCAGAGCATCTTTAACGACGGAAACTTTTATTCTCTTCACTTTTGAAAACGTTGAGAATGTACAACAAAGTCGGACAACTCTCAAAAGCTAAACTTCGGCGAACAAACGCAGAAACAGTCGCCTTACTTCACGTCAACATCTTCGAGCTTTGGATTGACCAAACTATATAATTCGGGTACCAAACGATAGCGCGAACTTTTAGCTTTGTACTGAGCCATAATTCATATAATTACAATGCATATAGGTGTTACTTTTATTGATTTCCGTCAGCCCCTACATTGGCACAATTTTTTGAAAAATGTCAATGTTCTAATAGAGCTACAAAAAATTGTACGCTAGTGTACGGTCTTGGACTACCACCACACTGTGGGTCAAGAAGTTGTCTACATGTCCTAAAAATTTCAGCTGCGCCTGAGTGCGCCGGTGTTGGGGGTGAACACTTTTTTTGAATGTGAGAAAATATAATACAGCGTCGATGCCTGCCTGGACGAATAGCAGGTCTTTCCGTCACAACCATTCTGAAGGATGGAGCTGACCGCTCGCTGCTTATGATTTAGGTCGGTATGCTGATAACAGATGGAACTCCCTGAACTGCACACATGCAGATTGCAGATGTCGTGTAGCGTTGTTAAGTCACCGGCGCGGCGGTCGGTCGGGGTCACCGAATGGTTCGGGAACTTTTGCCCTCTCCAAACGGATAAGCTGGATCCGCCCCTGACGTCATGTGACGTAAAACATACAAGACTCTGGACTTACTTAAGTGGGGTCAGGGTTAACATCAATTTGATATCAAAACACACGTTTGAAATGTTTTTGAAATAAATATAAAGATTGTAGGGCCTATATGAATAAGTCATATATAAGAGCATTCAAGGTCACCTGAGGTCATCAACGCTAATTAACAAGGTCATGTCCTCAACCTTGACTTGCCTCATCGATGAGCCTTGCTCAGACCTACGATTATTTTAAATATACAGATACCTAAATGCTCGTGCAATAATAGCTAGAACTGAGAACATAGCCATATTTTTTAATATGTTTCGTAATACTTGTGACGTCATAAACAAGTGCATAAGCATCTGGTCCGACACATTTTGCACTTTAAATGATCGTTAGTCTCCAACGTTTCGTTTGAGCCCAAAAACACGTCTGTATTTCGTATAGTTTCTTAGTTACGAGCCCTGGCCAGTTTTGGTCCAGAGTTAAAACATAGTGCGTTGAAGCGCTGCTCGAGCTGGTCCATGAAGATGATCGCGAGCGGAGGGGCAACTCTGCTACCCATGGCTAATCCGGTTGTTTGACGGTAGTACTTGTCCCCAAAACGAAGGTAGTTGTTTGACAGACAGTGGCGCAGGAGGCGGGTGACGTACATACATACATACATACATACACATTTATTTTCAACATTACAAATGAGCAAAACATACACAAAAATATTATAAGATTGGTGCAAAAGAATAAAAATTCTTAAATTAAAGCACCTCTCTTAATCAATCAGTATAAAATAAACATGAGTATTACATAAAAAACACAACATAATATGAAAACAAGTCTGTTTGACCACCGCCAAGCCGCGCCACACCCACCGCTCGCTGGTTGAAATTAAAGTTGCTACCCCCAGGCGACACGACGAACCGTCCGGCCCGCCGTCCGCCGCTGGATGCTATTGGTTCTGGAATCTTTTAGTTTTGATAATATAATTTTGGAATAATTTCGCTACTTTGATCTGATCGTTTTTGTTGAGGCCTCTACCATACAGCAATAAGTTAACCCGCGCACCGACGGGGGTCTGCGCCAACTTAGTACCGACGGGGGGGGGGGGGGGCGGATGACCGCCCCCCCCCCCTGAGATCTCGAGAACGAAGCAAGATAGCGACAAGCGATAAACGGCATCGGATACGCACGGACAAGGTCTACAATTTTTACTGAGGTCATTTTCAGGTCAGGTCAAAGATGACGTCACAGGGGTCGAAAAAGTCAAAATGGCGGCGCTAGATATGGAGAGGGTTTTTCTCGAATAGCTTTCGAAGTAGTCAAGATAGGAACAAACTAAGGGCATCATCGTGATCCTCTCGTCAATCCGCATCGAATGATATATATGTTGACCTCGAAAGGTCAAGGTCAAAGGTTGACCTCAGGTCACGTGACCTTGAGGTCATCATGTATATCATTCGATGCGTCTTGACGAGCTGAACACAATGAGACCATCCGCGCGGCTGTATCTTGTTCCTGTAAGGAGTTATTGGCAAAAAACCTTTGGTGACCTTTGATGACGTCACATGACCTTACAGCTGCCCAACAGCAAAACAGACCTCAAGGTAGTGAAGGTTGATCGTGTGTGAAGTCATGTATGGTATATGGGGCCATTCCGACCCGTTTTAGTGGTAAAAACAGGGAGTTGATTTTTCCCCCATTGACTTATAATGGGGAAGTCGCGAAATTGACCTGACCTTAGGTCACCGACATCAAAATTCCGAGATATACAAATTGTAGCTACTAATGACCTAATAACATCCTGCGACTTTCAAAGGCCTCCGACATCTACTGTAGCTCTGGCACGGTGACAAATTTGCAAAAAAGTGACTTGAGGTTGGGTCATTCAAAGTGACCTGGTGACCTGCCCTTAAAAGTTAGGAGGTTCAAACTTGCACACCATGTGTAAAATTGATAAGAGAATAGTCATACCAAATTTCGCGGCGCTACGCGCCGCGGTTTTCCCGCTATCTGCGAAAAACCTCAGGGGGGGCGGATATCCGCCCCCCCCCGTCGGTGCGCGGGTTAAGTTTAGATACGCTGTTACAGTTGTTAAATATGGGTATAATTATTGAAACTTGTCCGAAAAGTTCAGAGCGTAGCACTTGGAAACGGGGACAATTTAGAACGAAATGTGCTACAGTCTCTTTTGGGCTCCCACACTCACAGCAGGGAGAAGAAGATTTTTGGATTTGGTAGAGATGAGCTTTTAGGACAGTTGCGTTCAACCTAAGTCTTGCATGCTGAATGTTTCCAAACTTTGATCCAGTATTATTATATGGTGGGACGGTCCCTGCACAAAGTCTGGTCTCTATCGCTCGTTGGAAGGATTTGAGGCTGGGATCGGTTCTGATGGATTCTGGTAAAATGTTCCAATCTCTGGTCGTCTTAGGAATAAAAGATTGTTTAAAAAGTGATGTTCTGTTGTTTGGGAGTGTGAGATTGGTGGCATTGCGAAGAGCACGACCCGTGTTGTCTTGTCTGGTTTGTGGTAGTATGTCCCTTATGTATTGCGGCAAGTCAGCGAAATGATTTATCAGCTTGTTGTAAAATATCAGTCGGTGTTTTTTTCGTCGTGTTTCTAAGGTGTCCCAGCCTAGGTCTAAAAGGAGCTTGTTATGAGATGTGTTAAATAACGCACCCGTCACTAGACGTGCTGCCCTTGCGTGTAGTCGTTCTAGTCGTAGTTTGTCTTTGGTCGTTATTAGTCCGTCGTATACAATGTCACTGTAGTCAAATATTGGAAGTATATAGGTGCTGTATATCTGGTTTAGGATGTCACGTGGTAAATATTTAGCGATTGGATATAGGGGACTTAGCGCATCCAAGTCCAGGCCAAACATGTCTATGTTTTGATGGTGGAGTTCCAGAAGTTTTCTTGCGCTGTCGATTGCCTCGTTGTAAGGTATGTTGCCGTACAAGTTGGTTACGTCCACGCTGAAGACGATGCTACCGGGAGGCAACATGTATTTTCTATTGAATATATTTCGGAGGCAACACCTCCGAAATATATTCAAGTGTTTTTGGTAACTTTTGGCAATTTTTAGAATTTTGAACAGAAGGTTATTCCATTAAATATATTACATATAATGCTGTTCACCAGAGTGCTTCGTCATTTGATTCCAACACCATTGAGTTGGAAATGAAAAACTGGCCATAAAACATGTATCGCATAACCTTAGAAAAGTTGGGCTCATGTGGTGACCCTTGGTGACCTTTGGTGACCCGACCTGTGACCTGACCTGGTATGACCAGTGACCTCTAATAGCAACATATGTACTAGTGATGTCAATTTCAGAAAACATATGTCCAATGTCTGTCCAATGTCCAAGACTTACGTCGACCGTCCGTCCAAAAATGTCCAAGCCAACCATTTGTCCAAAGATGTCCGACATCTACGCAGTAGTTTACACTCAACACCGTTATTTAATTTGCTTTTAATGCATCGTTACCAGCTCAAAAGTGGTAATCATATCGAAAGCTGAGCTTTCTAATTGCCAATCAATGTTAAACACGATTACTTTATAAAAATGTTGAGGTGTAACAAGCGATTGTCCAAAGTTGTCCAAAGCCTGTTGTCATTGTCCAACCGAATTCCGAATTGGACATTGGACAAAATCGGAATTCCGAAGATTCAAGTTCCGATTGACACCACTAATATGTACTGGACAACTGACGCCTTATCGCTGATTTTCGACAAAATGCGTTTTACTTGGTGTTATAGCGCTTTCCCTAGAAGCCCCGTGAACGGTGAAACATTTTATCTTTGACCTGACCTGTGACGTCATCGGTGACCCCGAGGTCAATGAAATTTGGTTTCCTTCGACAAATTTGACAGGGCTATCGAACGCCATTTGAATTTTCCGGACCCGTCCAGTAGTTTCGGAGATACGGGGGGGGGCAAAAAATGCCCCCCCCCCCACCGCGCGGAAGGTGGCTGGGAGGCCCACCGCCTGCCGGGTTAACTCGTTAACGGTGCAAAATACCACCCTAAAGAGTTACATTTTCGGAATCAGTGCATCGAGGAAGCCGGCTGTATTCCGTCCGATGTTCAGCCAAATCGAAAGACCCCGTAATATGTTGTTGAAATATTAACGGGCCGTTAATTCGTTAACAGTGCAAAATGCCACCCTAAAACGGCACATTTTCGGAATCAGCCGCAGCACATCGAGGAGATCCTGTACAACAATTTTCATTTAAGTCGAAAGGCCCGGAATATGCTGCTGAAATGTATATACAGGGGCCCGGGAACCAGGGCCTCGTCTAACATGTTAACTGGGGGGGGGGGCAATTGCCTCCCCAGTCGAGCGGATTGTCCCCCCCCCAGTGACCACCATTTGCCCCCCCAGTCAAAACGTGAACTTCTAACAAAATTACCTTCTCTGCAATAGGTACGTTTTTGTTAGGAGTCTTACATGGATTTCACGGAAATATCAAACAATTATTTGTTCAATAGGTAACTGTTCATGGCTACGGGGAAAAACAGAGTTTTGTGATTTTCAGAGCTGAGAGCGCCAAGAAGTAAATTGTCAGTTGGCAGCTGGCCAGTGAACCAACTTTGCCTGTCCCGTAGCTCAGTTGGTAGAGCATTGGACTCCCGGTAGTGAGAGCCCGGGTTCGAGACGCTCCGGCGCTCGTTATTTGAGATTCCTGATGGGGATGGTCTGCGGTTGGTGGGAGCAGCCGCAGCCAGTTGAAGTCAGTTGAGTGGGGCAGGCCGTGTCCGGCTTTGAAGGGCACGTTAAACTTTGGCATCTAAATTCTCCCGTTATCCGGAATTGCGCGATCGGACGGTAGGGGTCGGGGTCTACGCAACAAGCTCTGCTTAGCGTGGGCTGCGGCTCTGTCAATCCGTCCATTCAAACATTCGAGCTAAATTTATAAAAAAAAAACTCGTGTTTGCCCCCTCCCCACACTCAATCAAACGCCCAACACGGATAAGTATGTTTGTCACTGTTTGGTGGGGCAATGTGAGGGCGTAGCACACTAATGTTAACCCTCGCATGTGTGCGGTGTTCGCCAGCGTCTAACGTGTAGGGGAGGGGTCGTTTGGACCCCCCCCCCTGCCGTTTGCCCCTGATCGAGCTAGAGCTTCGCGGAAAAAACGAGCGTGTTGCCCGTGACGAGAGGAAGACGATAATAGCCAATTTTAAGGTCCTGGGTCATTGGTTGACCTTCCAGGTCAGGTCAATGACCCAAAGGTCGGGAAATTCGGGACCTGCTAGAACTTAATATAGTGAAACTGTTGTTTTTTCGGGGTGGTGATCACTATTTCATGTTAGTTTTGATCACAGATGATGTCTTCCTTCATGCATTTAGGCCAGGTCGGGTCAGGTCAGTCATATGGTGGAGCATTGTGCTCAGCCGGGGGTGCTCGGGCGCAGCAAATCCACCACCGCCTAGCGGTGACCTTGACCCGCGCCGCCTGCTGCGGCTCCAAAGCCAAGCCGGCGTGGAATTAGGAGAGCTCGAGCACCCCCAGTCGGTCAGGTCAGGTCAACAAGTAGGCGTCCTACCGGCTATCAATAGTACCTAGGTGTTAACTATAACTGACGGCGTCGTAACATGTTACGAAGGCACTAAAACTACCTACTTTATAAATGTTCAAATGGATGCTTAATTCGAAATCAGCCCTAAAAACTACTCTAGAAACATGTAAAACTCGAAAAAGTGAACCAAGCTCATCAAAGGTCAATGACCTTGCCCTGACCTTCACGTGACCTTGACACCAACTGTAATGCATGGAAAGAACAGCATTTCACATGTTTGGACGTTTACAATCACAAAAAGACTGGAAACAAGCGGACAATGTGAGCTGACACGCTAAATCGCGATTCCGGCCAAACATGGTCTCGAGAAATATGCCACAGGTCAAAAGTCATTTTGGTCAGGGCCATGAAAATTTTTAGAGTGGGTGTAAAATTGATTAGCTCGAGGGTACTGAAAGTTTGGTCGCGGTCAACCGCTTTTTGCGCGAGTTTTTTGCGAAAACCTATGGGGGGTCCGTCCGATCCCCCTCCCCTTCCCTACACATGGCTCGGATTGCCTGTTTTTTATTGTTTTTTGTAAAAAAAAATCATGGTCTCAGGGCTGTGACGAAAAACAAGTGGCCTAAATCCGGTGAGAAAACAGGTTTTGGGGGTACCCTAGCCCGCGCCCTGCTGGGGGGGGGGGTGTTTGAACACCCCCCCCCCCTTGTGGTTTTTCGCGAATATCTCAAAAACGGCGGCGCGGAGCGCCGCCGTTTTTGGTACACCTTATCATACATCAATTCTACACATGTTGTGAAAATTTCAGACCAAGGTCATTCTAGGTCAGGTCACCAGGTCACTTGAAGTGACCTTACCTCATAAAAAGTTTCAATGTCTGTCATAGCTACACCGAGTGACCGATCGCTTTGAAACTTTCAGCGATTGCTAAGAGCAATAGCATGTACAAAATGTATATCTCAGAATTTTGATATCGATGACCTAAGGTCAGGTCAATTTTGCGACCTCCCCATTAGGGGAAGTTGGGGCAATGCCGGAGTTGGGGCAAAGCCGAAATTCGAGGTATTTCTAAAACCGTACAGCATGGATGCCACGTCTCAGTGATGCTCTGAAGCTTAAGTGACTACAATTATCGCATGTTTGTTACGAATCGTCATTTGGAATACTTCGGCTGTGAGGGCGCCAAAAGCGTTTTCAAGGTACGTTTCCCTTGTACTACATGCGCCTTTGAAGCTGCATTTCTTTCTCATTATGCTACCGTTTGTCTGGCCAATTCGGTCAAGTAATCTTCAGCATGTCTTTGCATAAGTGTGCTGCCTATTTGAAATTTATACAGCACGTTTAAAAGTTATGGGCCTGCAAATGAAAGTATGGCTGGCTGGGGTAATGCCGAAAACGTGCAATTACGCACGTTAAAGCACGCTACGTGGACTTTTCTGCTGTAGAATAGCAACGCGTATTTTTAGTCAAACAAATTACACTTTCAGCCGGCACAACGGCCTGTTACCTATAAGGAATGATTTACCTGGCATTTTCTTATTATATCACACAATTATAACTTCCAGTGTGCACCAAGCGTCCTCAAGCTCTTAAAACGCGTGTCAGCTTTGATGAATTTTGGATAAAGTTTGAGATAAATTGGCAAAACATCAATGTCGGCATTCCTCGTAGATCATTTATCCCATTTTCGGCTTTTCCCGCAGTCCGGGGCAACGCCGAAAAAGTCAGTTCTTTGATATTTTTAGTTTTTGCGCTTAACGGTATGCGAATTCATCAAATGCGCCTGGTATGTTTGAAAGACAAAAGACTGGCCTCTCGAATGACGCCAACAAGAATAGCTTATGTTGTCTACCTTGCGTGCTACGGGCGTCAGAAAAAAAGTATTCGGCGTTCCCCCAACTTCCCCTATAAGTCAATGGGAGAAAATTGAAATGCGCCTCTTTTGGATGAAAGACATTATAAACACTCCCAAACAACGAATTACAAGTGGTTTAGACACACTGAACATGAAAATGGTGTCCGTGACCCTTGTTTATGCCCTGAGGTCATCTTAGGTCACGAATGGTATCTAACAGTTTTTCGCAAATAACTTTTGATAGAGGCATGCTAGAGCGATGAAAGCGCCTTAGATGTGTTCAGCTCGACGATACGGATCGACTGATATGCAACATGACCCTTTCCGGTCAGGTCATGACCTTGACCTGAGGTTAAATTTTCAAGTTGACCTTTCAAGGTCAAGTTATAGTTCATTCGATGCGTCTTGACGAGAGGAACACGATGCCGGTAAAAGTAAGCTCGTACAGGGCTTGGGTCAAAAGTTATTGCAGAAAAACTGTTTCCGAAAAAAATCGGCTATTTTTGCAGTTTTTGCCCCCTGCAGGCAAAACCGTTGACGTTAGGTCAAATCTGAGAGAATTACTCAGAAAGGGCGTTAATAGGGCTATCGAATGCGCTTTTCCGCGGCGCTGTAGCTCTATTGGTTCCCGAGTTATGCGTTGGCTTCTTGGAAATTTTCGCTATTCGACCTGGAAATCGGCGAAATTTTGCCTTCAATGACCTCTGGTGACCTGACCTTTGACCTGACCAAAAAATTGACCGAAGTGATTTCGTCATTATTTTTGACGCTCTTTCGAACGCCGCCTTCCGCGTATCGCTACGTGGCCCAGGAGCAGAGTTACAAGGGGGGGGTGTTCAAAACACCCCCCCCCCCAGCAGGGCGTGGAAATCCAGGACCCCCAGCCGGGCGCGGGCTAGGTTTGGCTCCTTCAGTCTCTGCCCCCCCAGTGAAAATTCCTTAGACGAGGCCCTGCCGGGAACGATTTTCAAGTTGGGGGGGGGGGGCGAGCCTAAAATACCTGACATGATGCATATGAAACAGTGGCGTAGCCTGGGGACTAAGGGGACACGTACCCCTCCCCCCCCCCCCCATCGGGTTCAAAGGGACCCTCGGGTCCGAGGGGCCCGGCGGCGCCATTTAACCGCTGAGGGCTAACGATTGCCATATTTTGACTTAGAAGGGCCCCATGGGGCTCGTTAGAGTACCTCATGGACCCCAAATAGCCACACTAAGATCTCCATAAGGGCCCCACGCCGGCTTCTGAGTGCCTCTTATGACTTTTAGGGGCCCCTCGGTGGATCTCTAAAGGCCCGTTACTGGCCTCTTGAGAGTTCTTGCCGGCCTATGAGGGGCCACTTCTAGGGGCATTTCCCGCCTGTGATGGTCCCGCACTTATTTTTCTGAGGGCCCCATAACGGCAACTGTGGGGCCCTCATCGGCGCCTATGAGGGCCCACGGCCATATCGGTGTCTCTGAGGGTTTCACGCCCCCAACTCTGAGTGCCTACAGTCTACACCAGTGCCTAAAAGCCCTATATTGGCGGCTCCGAGGACCCAACCAACACCTGCGCATCTAAAGGCCATCCACTGGTGACTTTTGAGGGCCCCACACCGATGGCTCTGAGAGCCCCACCGGCGTCTGACAGTACCATGTCGGTCTCTAAGGACCCCACAGGACTTCTTCTGTCGGCCTAAGGGCCCCTTGCCGGTCACTGAGACCCCCTGCCGGCTTGTAGAGAGCTCGCGTCAGCAGCTCTTAAGGTCCCACACCCGTCTGTAACGGCTCCACACCAGCGTCTATGAGGGCCTACAGCAACGCCTGTAAGGACCCTCACCGGCGCCTCTGAGAGAATCACACTAGCACCTCTGAGTGCCCACACCGGCACCCAGTGGCGGTCGCAGGGGGGGGGGGGGCCATCAGGGCCATGGCCCCTCCCAAAGGCAAATCAGGGGGGCCATCATATCATTTGGCCCCCCCCAAACAACCGATGGGCCCCCATGGCCGTATGGGGCCCTGGCCCGTATTCGATTGTCACGAGGCTCGAGAAACCCACGCCAGCCATTAACAGCTCCCATACCAGTCTTTGAGGGTCCTACACTGACCTCTGAGGGCCCTTCAGTGGCGGTCAAGCGTCCACATTGACCGCTGAGGACCCACATTGACCTCTGAGGGCCCTCCGCTGGCCTTTGAGGGTCCCTAAACCGGCCTCAGGGGCCCAACCGGCCTCTGGTGGCCTCATTTCTGTCTCTCGAGTCCCAAGACTAACCTTTAAGTGTCTCTGAGGGCCCCGCACTGGATTCTGAAGACCCGATGTCGGCCTCTGAGAGCCCGCATCGGCCTCTGGGGCCCATCTTGGCCGTTGAGGGCCCTCCGCTGGTCTCTGGGGTCCAACGCCGGCCCATGCCGGCCTTTTAGGGCCCTACACTGACCTCTAAGGGCCCCATGCTGGTCTGTAAGGACCCACATTAGCCTCTAAGGGCCCCCGCACTGGATTCTGAAGACCCAATGCCGGCCGCTCAGGGCCCGCATCGGCGTCTGAGGGCCCATCTTGGCCTTTGAGGGCCCTCCGCTGGCCTCTGGGGTCCAACGCCGGCCCATACCGGTCTTTTAGGGCCCCACATTGACCTGAGGGCCCCATGCTGGCCTGTAAGGACACACATTAGCCTCTATGGGCCCCGCACTGGATTCTGAAGACCCGATGCCGGCCTATAAGGGTTCGCATCGGACTCTGAGGGCCCATCTTGGCCTTTGAGGGCCCTCTGATGGCCTCTGGGGTCCAAAGCCGGCCAATGCCAGTCTTTTAGGGTCCCATTCTGACCTTTGAGGGCCCCATGCTGGCCTGTAAAGGCCCACATTAGCCTCTGAGGGCCCCCCGCACTGGAATCTGAAGACCCGATGCCGGCCTCTAAGGGTCAGCATCGGCTTGGTCTTTGAGGGCCTTCTGTTGGCCTCTGGAGTCCAACGCCGGCCCATGCCGATCTTTTAGGGCCCCACACTGACTTCTGAGGGCCCGTGCTGTCCTGTAAACACCCACCTTAGCCTCTGAGGGCCCCGCACGGGCTTCTGAAGACCTGATGCCGGCCTCTAAGGGCCCGCATCGGCCTCTGAGGGCCCATCTTGGCCTTTAAGGGCCCTCTACTGGCCTCTGGGGTCCAACGCCGGCCCATGTCGGTCTTTTATGGCCCCACGCTAACCTCTGAGGGCTCCATGCTGGCCTGTAAAGACCCACATTAGATTAGCCTCTGAGTGCCCAATTCGGTCTCTGATGGTCTCAAACTGCCCTTTGGAGGCCCTGTACTGGTCTCTGAGGGCCCTAAACTGGCCCCTAAGGGCCCAAACCAGTCTCTAAAGGTCCCACACCGGCCTCTGATGGTCCCATTTCTGTCTCTGGGACCCAAACTGACCCTTATGTGCCTCTGAGGGCCCCGTACTGGCTTCTGAAGGATCGATGCCGGTTTCTGAGGACCCATAACGGTGCCTCATACCGACACCTGAGGCCCCACACTAGCCTCTGAGGGGGCCC
The DNA here is from genome assembly GCF_019059575.1 of Amphibalanus amphitrite. Classification (NCBI taxonomy): domain Eukaryota; kingdom Metazoa; phylum Arthropoda; class Thecostraca; order Balanomorpha; family Balanidae; genus Amphibalanus; species Amphibalanus amphitrite. The sequence continues at coordinate 528,687 of NW_024881698.1, read as the reverse complement.
AAAACTGGCCTATGAGGTCTCTACACCGGCCACTGATGGCCCTATTATGTTCTCTGGGGGCTCAAGCCTTACCTTTGGACGTCACGCACTTGCCTCTGAAGGCCCACATCAGCCTCTGGGGCCCTACCTGGGGCCTTTGAGGCCCTTCGCTAACCCTTGGATCCAACGCCGGCGTCTGGGGGTCTGACACCGTACTATAAGGGCCCCATTGCAGCATCTAGGCGATAGGTATCGCCGAAGCGCTATCGATGGGCCCATAAGTGTAGGAACCATGGGTGCAGTGGGCGCAGTTGCACCAACAATAATTCTGCATAGGGTGCAGACAATGTATTCTGCATCCACAATAATCTGGAACAAACCCCCTTTTCTCAGCAACACTACTTTCCATGCAGCACGACAAATTTAGGATATTTTGCCCACTATCCATCTTTCGAAGCATTTTACTGTAGGGTAGCCTGGGGCAAGACGCCCCAGATAATTTATTTTGCTACATAACTTTTGTCCCACATCACCTGGAAGGCCAAATTTGTGCTCAATGCGTTCTTTGGACATTTTACTATAAATTCCACCCCTCAACTTCATTCACTTATGATCGGACTCCTAGGTAGGAAGTGATTTGTGAAGCAACTGCAAATGGGGCATTTTGCCCCAACCCCAGGGCAAAACGCCCCACGGCCTGGGGCAAGAAGCCCCATACTCTAGATTAAAGATTAAACATGCTAGTTGACTTAAATCTTATATGAGAGGTCTGTTAGACTTTGGGAAGCACGGCACTGAAGTTAGCTCCTTCCACCCTATCAGGTGTTCAGCTATGACACTATTGTATGAGCAGGTTTTTCACCTGCCTCATAAGGCCAAGTAATAAATTATTGCAATGGAAATCTTAACAAAATACTTCCTTTGCCATCCAGTTGCTGAGAAAAGTACATATAAATGCATGGAAACTTACTGTTAGCCAGCTACCGAACACTAGGAAGTGGGTAGTCCGAACAACACATGAGGTAAAACGCCCCATGGGGCGTTTTGCCCCGCGACCTACTGGGGCGTTTTACCCCATCACGTAGTTCGGTCAGCGAACAACGCCTTGCACTCCAGCAAGGCATAATTTAACACGAACCAAGCCGGTATTATAAGCGTTAGATAAAGTTGTTCAAAATACATAAAATTCGTTAAACTGATGTGAACCATAAAAGAACGCCATGATGCATAAGCTGACAACAAAACATAAAAATCACTCCAAAAACACATTTTTGGCTATATCTCCCTAAAGAGTCATCACAATTTCTTTCCAGTCTGCTCATATAATGATCATATAGTGCACGTTTTATAGAAGAGATGATGTTCTTCCAGAACCTTGCCAGTTCCGAGAAACATCGGTGAGGCGTTTTACCTCGGCGAGGCGACTTGCCCCGGTCTACCCTAATGGTCTTCAAAACTTACATTTGTGCTCAAGTACCTAAAAAACAAAAATGAAACGGAACACGTGTGATTGAACAGTGAACAGATACCGATGACCCACTGTCAAAAGTTTTAGCACGATGATCTCAGAAAATGGCAAAGTTAGCCGTCTTTACTTTTGCGGTAGTCCATTCACATTTGCGTGAGTTATTGGCATTATCAATGCTTTAAAATGCACTTATCGGTACCTTTTCGACATGGAACATCCTCAAAGCTCGCAATGAGCCTCCGCTCGGGTGCCGCTCCCTACCCCTTCCCCCGCTTCACCGGCCATGGCCTGGATTTCTGCACCCGTGCACTACGCCCGTGGGCCCCTTTAAGCTAGCACCGGGCCCCCCCGGGTCAGCGCAGGGGCCCCTTTGCCAAGTTGGCCCCCCCCCCAAACTCCAAGTCTGCGACCGCCCCTGCCGGCACCTGCATGACGGCCCCACACCAGTGCCTCTAAACTCTTAAAGCCCCTTACCGGCGGCTCTGAGGGCCCTGCGCCGGCGATTTTGAAGGTGCTACCGATAAACGAAGGCACCACACAAGCCCTTATAGTGTCACTGAGCTTTAATCCCATACCGGCCCTCCGAGGGCGCCACGCATGGGCGCGGGAACCGGGGGGGGCAGTGGGGGCAGCTTGCCCCCCCAACTCTATGGCCGTGGGGGCGGTGCCCCCACAACTTTGAGACGGAATACCGCACTTTTTTTGCAAATGTTTTCCTTTTTTGTTGAAAAAGCCAAGGGATGAAAAATAAGTGGCCGAAAACCGGCGAGAAAACTAAATTTGGGGTACCCTAGGTTGATCTCTATCATGGTGTGCCCCCACAGTCTGAAAGTAGTTCCCGCGCCCCTGGCGCCACGTCAGTGCACTCATTGCCCTACTCCCCTTCCTCACACCCGGAGCGGGTAAACTGTGTTACTTAGGTACCTATAATAGCAACGATTTTACCACCGTTGTATGTACGTCATATGTATTTCTCAAAGTTGACTCAAAATGGTCCATTATAAAATCTGGCCTGTCAAACTTATGGCCAAGGTCAGGCTTAAACCAAAGTGGGATGACAATAGCAGATGTTGTCAAATCGATACTGTACCAATCAGCAGAAACCATTCAGATGGCAAGGAAAAGGCCGTGTGTTGATGTTTAGATGCATGAAGGAAACAAGAAGGAAAGAAGTCCGGAAAAGGGAGGAAAGATACTTTCTCGCTGCCTCAATGTTGAGGGGGCGCCGCCCCCTCGGCTCCCAAGTTGGGGGGGGGGGGCAAGCGCCCCCGCTGCCCCCCCCCCCTGTTCCCGGGTCTATGTGTATATATGCTGCTGATGTTAACGTGCCAAGCCAAATCGAAAGACCCCGTAATATGTTGTTGAAATATTAACGGGCCGTTAATTCGTTAACACTTAACAGTGCAAAATGCCACCCTAAAACGGCACATTTTCGGAATCAGCCGCAGCACATCGAGGACATCCTGTACAACAATTTTCATTTAGGTCGAAAGGCCCGCAATATGCTGCTGAAATGCATATATGCTGCTGATGTTAACGTGCCATTCGTTATCAGTGCAAAATACAAACCCCTAGAGTTACATATTTGGAATCAGCGCATCGAGGAGGCCCTGCGTGCCGGAGACAGCCCGAAATACGCTGCTGTGAGGGTGATATTCGTTGCTGCTGAATTGACAAACGTGGCAGTAGATTAGTGCTTTCTGCTGCTGTCTTTGTGACGAGATTGAGATAAAACCGACGCATGCTGACCGTAAAGCCTGCCTCAACGAGGCTATACGTCCTACACCACAAGTAACCACGAGTAAGTAGCCAAAGCCTGCCAAATCCAAAATTCTTACAGTACATATATTATTATCATTATTACAGATGCAGATACCAAAGTTCTCTATGTGCCGTGGTACCCAAGGCCCTAAAACCCAAACTAAAACCGGCCTTGATATCAATATACTGCCTTGGGCCTATCATAGCCTTGGTTAGGTTTACACGGTTTACATAGCAGTTGGGGAAACTACGAGGAGCCAAACAAAAATTGGATTAGCCAATCAGCGGCTGGAGTGGGCGGGGCGATGACCATATATGGTCATAAAATCAGACAACTTCATCTTTTCAATGAATTTAAGCATTCAAATGAAAAAATAAGGCATAAGAATGTGTTTTAACCACACAAGGCCTACACTCACCCGGTGCATAATTGACAGGCGGCTCTAAATCGCAGAGTTACAACGCAAGGTCAATCCGTGATTGGCAAATATGGTGGATTGAAACAGACGCGCCAAAAAATGTAAGCAGTACCGTGGTTAAAAAATGTCATTATTTTTATTATTTTGTTTATGGTTTTTCTAATTGTAGTTAAGTTATTATTTTAGAATTAAATCTTTTTGTTTATTGTAATTAAATTAAATCTTTTAACAATTTTCTTTCATAAAACCAATCCATTTATTGAATGGCCAGCTGATTGTGACGCCCAGAACCTGCAGAAAAGCCGTTTTCCTATCGCCATTTTCGAGTAAATTCGCCGAATTTAATCGAATCACACTAATTCCTAGTGAAAAATGGAAGCCTTTTCTCTCCAATAAGTGGACGCGATACCGCAAGTACCGGCTTGTTATACCGTTTTTCACCCTTAGTAGCGGGGGCTGCATTTATGCCCATATATGGTCATCAAAAGTCCATTTATTGACCAATCCATTTTTTGACATTCGCCTCGTAGTTTCCCCAACTGATAGCCTTGGTATCTATGCTTGCTTTACACCATTTTGTTATAGTGCTTTTTTATCTCTGAGCGGTATATACCGCCTTGCTCTGAGCTATCATTGTAAGATTAAGTTACTGTTGAATGCTGTGCAAGTTTATACCTATTTATAAAATTGAAAATTCTCATTACAGGACAAGCATTCTTCTTTGGCAATTTTTTGTCAGTTGTCAAGCAGGCGTCACACTTCCCTGTAAACACCTATGAGCTAAAGGGAGGTGACGGGATGTGACCTTGTTTGAGACAGTAGCGGAGTATGACATGGCAAGCATACTATCAAAGCGAAGCAGGCTGTGCTAATAACTGGACTTTCCCAGCTGGCGCCGTATGCTGGCGTTAGCAGAGCTTGCCATTATAAACTGCTTGATATAAAAGACTAAATATCTACTTAAAGTTTTTCATATTTGTGCCATTTTACATGTTAAGGTCCATATACTACCATGTTTATATCTATATTAATGGATATCGTATGACACTACTTGGCCAGCCAGCTGATAGTATCCAGTTGTTAACAAGGCCCGGCAACGCTTTTGCTTGATTAGAGTAATTGGCCTGATAGAGCCTGCCCACATTCAACTCATTGACCCTAACTCAACTTAAAGTGACCATCCCACCACCTTAACATTATTTTTAAGTTCAGATAGCCAAACTGGGATCCCTGGCTTGCACTTACTGGTTTGGGCACTCACAACATAGAGAAAGGCTTTACATTGGATTCAGAGGGGCTAATGCATTTGAATACCCCTCTGAATTTGTGATGTCAGCACAGATCTAGCGATTCTAAAATCTTATGCTAGCATCGTTGTGAAGCTGTGGTGGTATATGCTGTTTGTGCACAACATTTGCAGCACTTTTAATATACCAAATTATTGCTTCCAAATGACATCAAAGGAACAGCAAAGGCCCAGAAAAATTTTGTCTGATATCTCAAAAATCAGTTAATATTTTCAATGAAATATGGCAGATACCTACTCAGATTTAGGTAGATGTTTTACTCACTCTGAACCAAGCTTCACCACTTTTATGCCAATTCATTTACTTTTTTGAAGGTAGGAGGGTCCCTATAATAATTGCAAGTTGTTACCATCATTTTTATTGCCATTTCAGTATAAATTAACTGGTAGGTGCCTATGTATATTTTCAAGTTTCTTTATGCTTGTGCAAGGCTCACATTTAAAACATTTTATTTTAATGACCTTATCCTGTAAGTTAAAAAAGCTTAAGCAAAGCACTTGTTTACTGATAATTTTGAGCACAGCTCAAAATATACTATTTACCATTGTTGTGATTATTTCTTTTTGATGTGAGGAATAAAGTCTTTAAAATGGTACCTACCTATCTATGATGCAGTTTGACTTGCAGGAACCCAGACTGAGAATGGAAGAATACATAGGAGCCATTGTGAGCCTGGACTGTGGGCCGGCACTGGGTCATTACCAAGGAGAGGTGTCCACCATCAACAATCAAGACCAGACCCTCACTATCTCAAAGCCGTTCAGAAATGGAGTCCCGTGCACCATGTCGGAGCTCACTTTCAGGTAAGGGTTTGATGTTACAGGCTATCAAAGTTAACCCTCGCCCGTATAGGCGGGGGGGGGGGGGGGGGGTCGAACGGACCCCATCCCTCGGTTTTTCGCGAATAACTCGCGTAAAAAGCGGCCGATCACGACAAAACTTACAGTTCCCTCGTGTTGATCAATTTTACACCTACCCTGAAAATTTCATAACCCTGACCCCAATGACCTTTGACCTGTGACCTACTTTTCGAGACGATGTTTGGTCGGAATCGCGATTCGGCGTATGTCGGCTCGCATTAGCCGCGCGTTTGCAGTCTTTTCGTGGTTTCAAGTGTTCAGACATGTGATATGATGTTGCCCCCATGCATTAGGGTGGGTGTCAAGGTCACCTGAAGGTCAGGTCAGGTCATTGACCTTTGATGACCTCGGTTCACTTTTTCGAGTTCTACATGTTTCTGGGCTAGTTTTTGGAGCTGAATTCGAATCTAGCAACCATATGAACATTTACGAAGTAGTTTTGGTGCCTTCGTAACATGTAACGAAGCTGTCAGAGGTGGTTGACACCAGGGATGCGGAGCCGTGGAAATTTCAGACGGCTCCGGCTCCGCAGAAAAAATCTGCTCCGGCTCCGGGTGAAATGTCAGGGCGGCTCCGGCTCCGAGTAAAATGGTCTGGCTCCGGCTCCAGTGCTCAGTACATCCCCTATGCAATTAAATACGGTTGGAACAAAAAAGACGATGGGATTGGTACACATTGCTTCTGCTGTATTTGCATAACAAGGCTACTTTGAATACCACATGTAGGTACTGCCACTGCCTTGTACTGTCAAACCGAACTAGGTCAACCATTTATTCCTCTTCGAAAGTCTTTTTTGACTCTTTTTTTGACTCTTTGACTCTTTTTTGACGGCTCCGGCTCCGAACTATATTGTTTCACGGCTCCGGCTCCGGGCAAAATATGCCGGCTCCGGCTCCAGCTTCGGTTCCGGCTCCGCACCCCTGGTTGACACCTACTACGAATACCCGGCAGGACCCTTACTGGGTGACCTTACCTAACCCGACCTGGCCTAAATGCATGAAGACATCATCTGTGATCAAAACTAACGTGATATTCGTCATCAGCACCCCGAAACATCCCATAGTAGCCACACTTTATGACCTTCTAACAGGTCCCGATTTTCCCGACTTCTGAGTCATTAACCTGACCTGGAAGGTCAACCAATGACCTAGGACCTTAAAATTGGGTATAAATGGCTTCCTCTCTTCACGGGCAAAACGCTCGTTTTTTCCGCGGAACTCTAGCTCGATCAGGGCCGCAGGGCTGCGGAGTCGATGGATTTTCGGCGACTCCGACTCCGACTCCGACTCCGGCTTTCAAAAACCAGCTCCGACTCCGACTCCGGGCAGAATTGTCGACTCCGACCGACTCCAACTCCCGACTCCAACTCCGCAGACCTAGCAGGGCTGCGGAGTCGACAGATTTTCGGTGACTCCGACTCCGACTCCGGCTCGGGTTTCTAAAATCGACTCCGACTCCGACTCCGACTCCGGTCACAACTGTCGACTCCGACCGACTCCGACTCCGACTCCGACTCCGACTCCGACTCCGACTCCGCAGCCCTGATCAGGGGCGAAGCGGCAAGGGAGGGGGGGGGGGGGGCTTATACGCTCGCGGCTGGAAAAACACCAATTCCATGTCAACCGGGACGGCCAAAATCGGCCACCTCTGCGATTTTGTTCAAACTTAGTGTACTTATTGGCTATTGCGTGAAACCTCTGAGGGTGAATGGATTTTGTCACATGCCGGCCTCGTGCTACAGAGATACAAGTCGCTTAACCCGCGCCCCGGTGGCGGTCTCAGCCAACTTCGCCCTAGTGGGGGAGGGGGGCATATGTTACCACCCACCTCTAACTCAAAAACTAAGAGGGCTAGAAAGACGCGGTAAAAAGCAGTCGATAGCTCTCAATGCGTACGTTTGAAAGTATTTCGGTCATTTTTCATCTTAGAGCAATATTGGGGTCACCAGAGGTCATCAAAGGTCAAAATTTGCCAATTGTCATATTTTTCGGAAAACATGCCGTTATCTCAGGAACTATGGTAGCTAGAAAAACGCATGGAACAGCAATCGATAGCTTTTGATTTCTTCTTTTGATAAGGTCATTATCAAAATTGGCCTCAGGTCAACGGTTTAGCCTCCGGAGGGCAAAAACTCCAAAACAGCTGTTTTTACGAAGTGTTCTTCGACAATAACTTTTGACTACAAAAAGCCACGATATTTCTATTGCCAGAATCGTGTACCTCTCGCCGAGACGCGTCGATTGAACTATAATTTGACCTTGAAAGGTCAACTTGAAAATTTGACCTCAGGTCAAGGTCATGACCTGACCGGAAAAGGTCATGTTGCATATCAGTGGATGCGTTTCAACAAGACAAACACAATGAGACCATCCCTAGCGTTCTATCTCTTACCAATCGCGAGTTATTGGCAAACAATCTGTTTGTAGCCTCAAATGACCTCGGATGACCTTTCTAGAGGCTATCAGCAAAAATGACACCTAGATCATCACGGGTGGTCCAAATCATTGTGATTCTGAAATATTTGGACTGTTCCTATGCGTACACACGGATCTAGAGGCATTTCCATTTTTCTCCATTGACTTGTAATGGAGAGGTCACGTCACTGACCTGACCTTAGGTCACGGGTATAAAAATCCGAGATATACAAATTGTAGGCGCCCATAACAGCATGCAATCCACCAAGTTTAAAACCTGTCTGGCAAACACTGCAGGCTGGACATGACTGCAAACTTTTTTAGGCTTGGTCAGTTAACTTGACCTGGTGACCTGACCTGACATGACCTGGGGTCAAAAATTTAATACATTGTCCAAAATTGATGTACCAAAAGCTACCCCAAGCGGCGCGGCGCTACGCGCCACGGTTTTTTATTCACACGCAAAAAACGCGACAGGGTGGTAACATATGCCCCCCCCCACTGGGGCGAAGGTTAACCTTCCAGGCGGTGGGGGGGGGGGCATTTTTTGCCCCCTTTAGTTTTTTATGTATCTCCAGAACCGCTGCGCCGATCGTCACCAAACTTTCAGTACCCTCCCGTGAATAGCTATTGCACATTGTGACCAAAATTTTTTTTTTTCCGAAGGCTATAATAGGACAATAGGTTGGCCGCCAATGATGTCGGAGTGACGTCATTTCTGCCATTTTCGACCCAAGAAAGGTTTCGCGGGAAGAGCTGTCAGGCCTACAGCTTTAGAGATACAAAAAAATGTTTCAGACATAAAAGGTGCAGAATTAACAGGGCTACAAAACTGCTATCTCGGATTTTTTATTTTTTTTTTATTTTGACCCCCAAAAATAAAACAATATATTTGTTAATATAATAGCCGAAAAATCCAAAAAAAAAAATTTGAATTTCGAAAAACGGAATTAATGTGATAGTCCTTACCGCCTTCTATCCAGATACCAAATTTGAGATCGATACCTCTTTTTTTTTGGCCAAGTTATAGCGAAGAAACTGTTCAAAATTGATGACGTCATATTTTCAAACTCAATTGTTAGCAGTTCTAGACGTCGTAGCGCAAAACAAAGACCATTATTAGACTCCACGTGACGAGCTGCATCGAATCAATACCCATTTTTTTTTTGCAAAACTATCAACTTTGAAATTTGACCTTTTTTGACCTGACCTTGACCTGACCTCCACCAGAAAGTGACTTAAACCGTACCTGATGGTCTTATAACCTACACCATTGAGTTGGAAATGAAAAATTGGCCATATAACATGCATCGCACAACCTTAGTAAAGTTGGGTTCATGTGCTGACTCTTGGTGACCTGACCTGTGACCTGACCTGGTATTGTCAGTGACCTCTTATAGCAACATATGTACTACGCAACTGACGCCCTATCGCTGATTTTCGATAAAATGCGTTTTCCTCGGTGTTTAAACGCATTCCCAAGAATACCCGTGAACGGTGAAACATTTCATCTTTGACCTGACCTGTGACGTCATCGGTGACCCTGAGGTCAATGAAATTTGGTTTCCTTCGCCAAATTTGACAGGACTATCGAACGTTGTTTTAATTTTACGGATCCATCCAGTAGTTTCGGAGGTACGGGGGGGGCAAAATAATGTCCCCCCCCCCACTGCGTGGAAGGTGGCCGGGAGGCCCAACGCCTGCTGGGTTGGCTTCTGCTTTTTGAGCAGAGTTGGACGTGTATTGCAATTTTGAAAGATCTATAGCTTCAATATTTTTGAAGTCATTGATTTCAAGCCAACTGAAACGTGTACATTAGGAGTTATGCTAGCTAAATATGGCAATTTTAACATTTTTTGTGATTTTGAATTTATTTTATTTTGATTTTTTTTCTTAAAATGTAATTTGTGAAAAATGGGTACCCTTCGATTTTGCTCAAATTTAGATATTGTCTTCCACTACACGTAAGGCATACGTGCTGAGAAAATTAGATTGGGCCAACGATAACTTTGGATGATATAGCAACAAGTAGTGCAACGTAGCACGGGCGGTGGAAGGGACGGATTTCGCCAACCCCACCTATTTTTCGCCAATAACTCACGATATAACCCTCGCCCGCACATGGGGGGGGGGGAGTGGTGGTTGCCCCCCCCCCCGTAGTCTTTATGCTCTGCACTCAACATTTTTAGAGCTAGAAGCCTGATTTTTCGTATAGCTGCTCCTCTATCCTTTCTTGATTTCCACTGAAAATTTCAAGTTTCTGTGGTTTTTGGTTTCGGAGATATGACCGTGTTTTTAGGTCATGCCATGACTCAAATGACCAATTCTCAACATCTTGCGTTGGCTTTGGGCCTTGTGAGCTTTTGACACCTTGATTTCGGCCTTTTTTGCCAGTCCTACCTCCCACCTATCATGGAACATCAGGGATAAATGTGTTCATTAGCAATCTGTTCAGGGATAAATTAGTCAAATGAGGTCAAACTACGTTTTGCCAGTAACTTGGCACACAATGAGGCTAGAGCTGAATCGAATGATATGCGATATGATGCTCTTTGGTTAACTTGTACCTAATTAATTTTAGCTCACTTAGAAGTTAGGAAAATTTTAAGCTCACTTAAACTGGTAACGAAGTATACCATTCGATGCGCACGGACGTGCTGAGTTCATTGTGCTCCAATTTGTGGCACGTCACCAATTTGGGGTAGTTTTCTGTCATATGATGCCAAAAATGGAGTTATCGATCTTAAATTTGGAATGTGATGCAGGGGCGGATCCAGAAAATCTCCAAGGGAGGGGCCATTAGAAACCAGGAGGCCCCCCCCATAATCCCACCTGTTGGAGGCCCCATCTTCCCACTTGTTGGCCCCCCCCCCAAAAAAAACTGCGTCTATTGAGCTTATCTAGCTGTTCAGGCAACATCTCAACATCTGTGCAGGCTTGGAGGCCCTCTGTGCAGGTTAGGAGGCCCTGTAAAAGTGGTCATCTCTGTGAGTATAAGAGACCTCCAAGTTATGAAAAGCTTTACCAATCTTCTAACAAAGAAGTCTTCTCAGCTAGTCTTCTAAGAAATAACTAAGTGGGTAGGTTAAAAAAAAACTCATCGGATTTCGGCCACTTTATTTTCAGGAGGCCCCCTTTTCAGCTTTTTAACTTTTTAACTTTTTATTTTATTTTTGAAAAAAATCGGCCAAGGGGGGGCCATGGCCCCCATGGCCCCCCCCCCTTGTATCCGCGCCTGATGTGATGTGATGTGATGACCTTAGGTTCCATATGATGTACAAGGTGGGGCAGTGAAATCCGGAATAATTTTGGGTCATCGCACGTACACGTGCTAAGAAAATTGACTGAATGAGGTCATCCACTTGAGTGATCTGTCCGTCGGATATGATGTGACACAATTTTTGTTACGAATATGTCGCCTCCTGGCAGGGAGTACCAGCAGAGGTCAGCAGTGCTCTCTGCACTTCGCGCCGGACAACGACCTGTCGATATTGTCAAGTTTTTAATTTGCCGAAAAGTACAGTATAAGAAAAACGAAATCGCTATATGGGTTGTCAGGGTAACTAGGGATGCGGAGACAAGCAGACAGACCAGGAAAAACAGTTCTCTGACCCTTCGTGCGAAAAAAAAAACGATGGTTCTGAGAGCGGTGTGAAGCGATGGGCATGTGATGCCGCCCTAGGTTCCGGAGAAGAGGTCACTGCTGATGTTTATCTGCACGCTCTGGGGCACAGGGTGAAGCCGTGGATAGAGCAGGTCACCGGAGGGGTGGATTACCTACGTGTTTCAACAAGACTCCGCACCTTTTTTCCTTTTTCCTTTCCTTTTTTCTTTTTTTTTTTTGGGGGGGGGTCAAAATATAACATTTTCAAAAACCCGAAATGACACTTTTACTTAGGCACTTGAAGAGAGTTATTCCGTTTCGGATCCTTCCCCAACGGGGCGTGGGCTAATCTGCCTTTCATTGAAATATAATCGCCTTTTAGTTTTTATTATTTCTTCTGGAGGTAACAAGCACATGTTTTTAAATGTGCTCTTCTTACTCTTTGCTGCATTTTTAACTAGAAAGCTTGTCGTTTTGTTGTGCTGTGCTGTTGTATAGCTCTTACGGATCTTGTCTGTTTACAGTGCTCAAGACGTAAGAAAGCTGGAGATTATCAGCCTCACTCCGGACCCGGTAGTTGTGCAGAAGTCGAGCGTTCCTCTCCTGCCCAAAAAAGCAAGGTAAGTGAGTGACAGGCAAAAATGAATCATATATATTGTCTCATATGTCTATGTATTGATAATTTAGTTAATATGAGTATTTTTCGCATTTTATTCTGGCTTGTGATTCACTGTGGCGTAGAAGATACGAAGGATTCTTCATGACTCAGAGTGGAAGATAAGGATGTCTTTTCCAAGTGGTTTTTTGGAACGCGCGCGGAGAAGATATCTGATCTTGCATGAGTGAGCCATGCGGGATCGTATATATTTCTAGGTAATTAAAATATTGCATTAATATATATTTATTTATGCAACGGAATGGATCCTAGCTGTGATCTGACTTCAAAAGCTCATTACAAACAACTTCCAACAATGTTTCGACTGTGCCCTTTGATCACTTGAACACTTGATTTTGGATAAAGGCCCCGCGACTTTATCTTTGCATCTCAGTTCGATGCAAAGATAGCGAAATATTATCTCCGTCGCTGAGTAGTGCGAGATGAAAATATATCTGCATTGTAAACCCAATGACGAATTTAAGAACGATGGATATAATAACCTTCCAGGCGGTTTTCCAACATATTATCTTTGACCTGACCTGTGACGTCATCGGTGACGTCGAGGTCAATGGAATTGGAATGCTATTGACAAATTTAACAGGGCTATCGAACGCCGTTTGAATTGTACGGATTCGTCATGTAGTTTCGGAGATACGAGGAGGGCAAAAAAATGCCCCCCCCCCCCTCCCTCACCGCGCAGAAGGTGGCTGGGAGGCCCACTGCCTGCCGGGTCAACTCTATATGACGATAATCATGATAACGGCTATAGTTGCCAGGATGACAATTTTCTTCTGGGACGAGACGACAACCTTTGTATCATTGTGATAGACTCTTTTTTTTCTCGCAAAATTATGCAGATTTTATTTGTCACTTTTTCACTAATGTTAACATTTGGTCAAAATGTGTGAACAGTGCATCCTAAGACTGCCCTTAGCGTCACAAAGCCATGTTGACTCAATCTGTAAGTGGTCAGAACTCTGAACTCTGCGATCCATTGTGAACAATCCATGCATGCTCGTTTTCAGAAACATTGGGGAACAGATGAAGACTCAGCTGATGCCGGACGCCAGAAGCTCTCCCAAGAAGGCCTTCCAGACGCCGAAAAAATCCGAGCGAGAGGTTGCAGGTAGACAATACCGCACATATCAGAGAACCAGCTGGAAGCTTTTGACTGGGTCCGAGAAACTGAAAGTTAACCTTCCAGGCGGTGGGGAGGGGTATTTTTTGCCCCCGCCCTTTATTTTTTTTCTCATATCTCCAGAACCGCTGCGCCTGTCGACACCAAACTTTCAGTGCCCTCCCGTGCATCACTTTTACACTTTTTGCCCAAAGTTTTTCCAAAGGCTATGATATGATTGGTCGGCCGCTAATAACGTCGGAGTGACGTCATTTCTGCCATTTTCGACCCAAAAAAGGTTTCGTGGGAAGAGCTGTCAGGCATATAGCTTTGATGATACAGAAAAATTTAAAATATATTATTAAAATATATTATTCGGCTTTTTACATTTTTGATGTCGAGGAAAAGGTCAACTTCTTTTATTTATCTGATACAGAAAAATGTTTAAGTCATAAAATGTGTAGAAATACCATGGCTATTATACCGATATATCGAAATTTTGAAAATTTGGGAATTTAACCCCCAAAAATTAAAAAATGGATGTAATAGCCAAAAATCCCAAAGGTTTTTTTTCGATTTCCGAAAAAAACGGAATATATGCAACAGCCTCTATTGACTTCTATTCACACACCAAATTTTAGGTCGATACTTCTTTTTTGGCTAAGCTATAGAAAAAGAACTGTTCAAAATTCATGACATCAACTTTTCAAACTTAAGTTTTAGCCATTCTAGATCAAGTAGCGCAAAACAAAGACCACCATTAGACTCTCCGTGACGAGCTGCATCGAATCAATACCCATTTTATGCAAAACTGTCAACTTTGAATTTTGACCTTCTTTGACCTGACATTGACCTGACCTCCACCAGAAAGTGACTTTAATCGTAACTGATGGTCTTATAACCAACACCATTCAGTTGGAAGTGAAAAAAAAAAATTGGTCAATAAAACATGCATCGCTGATCGCACAACCCTAGTAAAGTTGAGTTCATATGCTGACCCTTGGTGACCTGACCTGTGACCTGACCTAGTATTATCAGTGACCACTAATAGCAATATGTATACTAGGCAACTGACTTCCCATCGCTGATTTTCTACAAAATGCGTTTTACTCGATGTTATAGCTCATTTCCTAGAAGACCCGTGAACGGTGAAACCTTTTATCTGACCTGACCTGTGACGTCATCGGTGACCCCGAGTTCAATGAAATTGGATTTCTTTCGACAGATTTGACAGGTCTATCGAACGTCGTTTGAATTTTACGGATCCGTCCAGTAGTTTTGGAGATACGGGGGGAGAAGGGGCAAAAAATCCCCCGCGCGGAAGGTCGCCGGGAGGCCCACCGCCTGCCGGGTTATGTCCGTTCTTGTTACGAGCGAGCGAGCGCAGCGAGCGAAGCGAAGTCTTTTCAATATAACGGGAAAATCTCAGTATGAGCGGCCCGGCCCGGCCCGGCCTGTAACGCTTTTGAGAGGCTTATATCTCAGCAACCGCTGGACCGAATGGCCTGCGGTCTTTTTTGCTGGGTAGCCCCATCCCTTCTACCCCGTAATTGAATACATACTTTTGATACATCTCATTGACCGTCGTGGCACGTGCCACGTGAAAAGTCAAGGGTGTTCAAGCAGTTTTGCAAAAGTAATGATTTTGAGAGGCCCATATCTCAGCAGCGGCTTGAGCGATTGTCTTGCGGTCATTTTTATAGGGTAGCTGCATCCCTTCTACCAAAGGTCGGATACTCTTCATCTATGTGAGTGACCCCCACTGCACGTGCAAAATACAACAATAAGAGGTGCCAAATTTGTTCCCATTTCAGTAACTCGGTAATTACTGGGGGATTTCGCTGAAACTTGGCATACAGGTAGGCACCCACCAGGCAATGCATTCCCATGTGTTGCGGTTAGGGTGCTACTGCACGTGCGCACGTGCAGGGAGCGTTTCCAGATCTCGAGAACGGCTGGGCCGATTACGCTAAAATTTGGTACACGGTTGGGGACCGGTTAGTAGGGTGCCGTGCAAAAGTCATTTTGGACCCCGTTTGCACGTGCGCACGTGCAGAATGCCGCTTCCAGATCTCAGGAACGGCTGGGCCGATTGCGTTCAAATTTGGTACACCGCTAGCGACCGGTTAGAAGGGTGCTTTGCACAAGCCCGTTGGAAGTACCCTCTCGCCCTTCTGCACGTGCAAGGCTCACTATCTCGCTCGCTCGTTCTTCGCCCAAAAGGCGTTTTACTGGTTTGTACAGCCCACCGCTAAAGTAATGTAGGGTTTTACCAATCTCAACGGTTGGCTTTGACTGGCGATTGTTTAATGCGGAGCGATCGAAAAGAAGATGTCAATAGCTAAAGTTGCAGCTGCAAGGGTGACGATACATATAAGCTACATTCAAAATTTCACTGTACTCTGGCTAATCGTTCCTAAGCTTCAGAAGCAGAACATACCCATGACTGAAACCGCACATTACTTTTGCTGTGGACTGTACCTATCTGTATTTATTCAGCAGACCGTTAACAGGAACTTCGTCTACTATAAAGGGAGTTGCGGGATCAGAATCAATAGTTGTGACTTGCGACGCACTCAAACGCATGTTTTCACATCCTCTCTTTTTTTGCATTTGTGATTGATGTGGAAAGGGACACTGCAAGTTGGCGATATCGGTACTGCTTTAGGAAATATTGAGAGATGACGCAGGGCGTTTTTTCTTCTTTCTCTAGCAGTGAGTTATCCCGCGCCGTGCTGGTGGTCTGACTTTCCAATGTCGTTTCTGCCCCCCCCCCGTCTAACGGTTCCTCGATTAGCGGGCGACACGCGGTAAGAGGCATTTCAAAGAGCGTTAGAATGATGAGGGAATAACTAGTCGTTTTTTTCAGGTGAGCGCAAAGGTCAGGTAACCAGAGGTCATTTAAGGTCAAATTTTGCCTATTCCAATGTTTTTCGACAAACTGGCGCATAACTCGAGAACCAATAGAGCTACAGCGCCGCGTAAAAGCGCATTCAATAGCTCTATTAAAGTGACCATCCCACCTTAACATTAGTTTTGAGTTGAGATAGCCAAATTGGTGGCCATGGCCTGCAAATACAGGTTTGGGCACTCAACAACATCGAAAAAGCTTTAATTCGGAGATATGGAATTTCAAACTTGCAGTTTTTGGATTCTAAGGGGCTAATGCATTGGAATGCCCCCATAGAATTTGTGACGTCAGCGGAGATCTAACGATTTTTAAATCTTAGACGAAAACCATCGTTAACACGTGGTGGTATACGCTGCTTTGCGCGCAACGTCTGCCATACTTCAAGGCTGCCAAATTATTGTTTCCAAATAAAGTCGCTAGAAACAGGAGAGATCCAAAAAGTAAACAAAAGTAAAAGTCTAATATCTTGAAAACCGGTGAATATTTTTCGGTGAAATTTAGTGGATCTTCGTTTTCGCTCTTTCTGAACCGAGTGACATCACTTTCATGCCAATTCATTAACTTTTTTGAAGGTGAGAGGGTCCCTTTAACGCTCATTCGTAACCGTGTCCTGAGATTGAACCTAAGATCAACGGTTTAGCCTTCAGAGGCCAAACACTAAAAATGACGTTTTTAAGAAAAACTTTTTTGTAGTACTTGTTGACTGAAGAAAGACACGACATGTATTTTGCCAGCATCGTGCACCCCTCGCCGAGACGTGTCGAATGAACTATGATTTGACCTTGACAGGTCATTTCGAAAATTTGATCTCACGTCAAGGTCATGACTTGATCGGTAAAGATCATATGGCATATCAGTTGGTACCTTATTGTCGAGCTGATCACAGCTGAGGTATTTCCATTGCTCTAGCATGTCTACCAAAAGTGATTTTCAAAAAATTGCTGGGGACCTTTCCTGACCTGTGACGACCTCAGGGGCACAAAGAGGAGTCACGGGTACAATTTTCCGATTCAGTGTGTCATGTTTACATGGAAACCGATGTTTGAAAGTGTATAGAACGACGTTCATCTGCAAAAGAAGCGCATTTCAAATTTTCCCATTGACTTAACCCTCGCCGGCCGAGGGGGGGGGGGGGTGCCGCCCCCCCCCATAGGGTTTTTTCGCGATAGCTCCGAACACGCTGACGATAGAGAGCTGAAACTTGGCATACCTGACCTTTGATTCAAGCCGGATCTTTTGACACCAACCGCATTTTTGGGTTAGGTCAGGTCACTGACCTATGACGTCATAAGTGAACCTCTGCACGGTCTTCAGATGTCGCAACTTCGCAACGCCCTCACTGCCAGAGGGAATGTCACAGGGAAATGAAACTTGCAGGATCTAGTATCCATTATGAGTCTCACAATTTGATATCTCGGATTTTTCCTAAAGGTCATATGAGGTCAGGTCATTTTCGTGACCTCACCATTATAAGTCAATGGGGAAAAATGAAAACTGCTATTCTGGCGCCGGGAACGATCTCCAACTATTTCAAGCACACAGAATCGTGATTTGATGCACTCCTTGCAAGGTCGGGTGCGTCACTTTTGCAATGTTGACCTTGCGTGACGTCATTTATGACGTCATCAAGGTCATATTAGTTTTTCGTCAATAACTCTTGGTCAAATTGAGCTAGCGAGTCGGGAAAGCCACCAATGTACTCAGGAAGACCTGCCCAATCGAATGATATGCGACATGACCTCTTTCGACCAGCTTCGTGACCTGGGGGTGCTCACCTGACCTTGACCTGAGGTCAACACCCGAAGTTGACCTGACCCGGACAAAAAGTATACCATTCGACGCGCCTGAGCGAGGCGAACACGATGCTGCCAAAATCGCGGCTCTGCGGCCGTTTTTTGCGAAGTTATTCACCAAAAACTGAACCGTACCTTGGGGCACTTGACCTGACCTCAGAGGTCACCGGTTGACCTAGGACCTTAAAATCGGGTACCAATCTCTGCGTCTCGTAACGGCGCACACGCTCGTTTTTCCCGCGACGCGCTAGCTCCACCAGGGGCGAAACGGCGAGGGGGGGGGGTCGTACCCGCCCCCCCCCCCCCTCGGCCGGCGTGTATGTAGAAAACCAATAGGTCCGGCGAGGGTTAACCCGCGCATGACTGGGGGGGGGGGGGGGGGCTCTCCAGAGCCCCCTCCCGTTTTTCTGCAATATCGTCTTAACCGTTTGCCGGATTAACACGAAACTTGCGGTACCCTCAGCAGCATTAATTTGACATCGTATGATAAAATTTCAACTTTCTAGCTACCGTAGTTTGGCCGGAAATGACGTCAGAGTGACGTCATGTCGGCCGATTTTGATGCAAAATATTGAATTACGGCAAACACTCTCAAGAGCTTAGTGTTAAAGCTAGATCCAATTTCTTTGCATCAATGGACTACAAATACACGTAGCTATCAAACTACTATCTGGAATTTTCAAAATTCTGAACATTAAAAAAAAATGTTTTGACAAATACTAAAAAACATTTTTATTTATTATAAAAAAATGTTTTTCATTCATCGCAAAAACCGGAATATTTGTGATAAAACACACACTGATGAACTACACTAGCAAGTTTTAGCCCAATAGCGTCAAAAACAGCCAAGTTATTTGCATTATTGTCAAAATTTTACAATTATATATTTTTGAAAACCTTTTTTTTTACATTGTACAGCAAAATAAATGGCACCGTCGTGTTCCTGAGCTCAAACTGCATCTGAAAGGACCTTTTTTGTTGAAAAATTCATTTTTAAAATTTGACCTTTTCTGACCTGAAAGTAACCTGACCTCCGGTAAGTTCAGCTGAAAATGACCTCAAAGGACACAGCCGACACTGTTTTCGAAATCTGCGAGTAAAATGGACCATAAAACATTCGTCACGTGACGGATACATGATATACAATTTTCGTGACCTAGGATGACCTGGCATTGACCTGAAAAATTCAAAGCAAATGTTCGGTACCCTCAGGGTATCTAAGGCATATATCAAGGAGTGCGTAAACCAAAAATGAGCCTGATCGGACTTGTCAGCTGGCGGTCAGAGCTGGCGGTACCTAAATTGTGAACAAGCAAAAATACTGATAATTTTTTCTTTGACCTGACCTGTGACGTCATCATTGACCTCGAGTTCAATGAAAATAGGTTTCGCTTGACAGTTTTTCCAGGCCTATCAGACGCCGTTTGAAAATTTTGACGATCGGCCCAGTAGTTTTGGAGATAGGGGGGGGGGGGACTCTGGGGAGCCTCCCCCCACCCCAGTCACTCGCGTTATGGAAGATGCCCCAGTCATGCGCGGGTTAAAATGAAGAGGTCGCAAAATTAATCTGACCTTGGGTCATATACCTACATCAAAATTCCGAGATATATATTTTATAGTTTATACATACTGCATCTTTAAATTCTTTTTATGTTTATCGCCCTGAATGTTTCAAGGCGATCGCTCAGTCGGTTCAGCTATGACGAGCATTCTACCTTTTTCTATGGTGGCTAGACCTTAAACGACCGGGGCCTGACACGTTCACAACATATTCAGAAAAGATGCATGATAAGATGAGCCAAAAATGGCGGTGCTTCGCGAAAACCTTGAGGGGAAGACGTAAAAACGCCCCCAACCCGGCACGGCGCGGGAGTCTAAATACACGACATACCTGCTAGAGGGAAATTATCACAGACGAATATTATCATTATGTCAGACATATATTGGGTGTATGCTTGTTGCCAGGTGGAAGCAACGTGAAATCCAGGCGTAATCAGCAGCAGTCCAAGAACGACCTCTGCTTTTCGACGCCGGCTGAAAAGTTCAAAAATGAAGAATTTGACTTCGAGAAGAATTTGGCTCTGTTTGATAAACAGGTTGGTTTTCAGCCCTTTCTTGCATCTGCTACCTAGCAATGTGTGTGTATGGAAGGGGGGGAGGGGTCCACCTCTCCTCATTTACTCTCTTTTAACACTTTTTCATTGTACGTTGACAGATT
Source organism: Amphibalanus amphitrite (assembly GCF_019059575.1). Lineage (NCBI taxonomy): Eukaryota > Metazoa > Arthropoda > Thecostraca > Balanomorpha > Balanidae > Amphibalanus > Amphibalanus amphitrite. The sequence goes on along the minus strand of NW_024881698.1, from coordinate 508,178 downwards.
GTAGAGTTTATGTATACAACCGCAACAAATAACGTAGACTTGCGTTACTAAAGATAACACAATAACGTTTGATTTCAAAGTAAACCGTTATGGTTGAAATACCAACCGATATTAGAAAACGATACCGACGATACCTCACGCCTGAAACCGTTTTCTAATATCGGTTGCGATAAATACCAAAATCGAGAGAAAACACGGTACCCAGTACCGCTTTCCACCCCTGCCCCCCCCCCCCCCGCTTCACCGGCACTGACCGAATTTCTGCACCCATGCACCCACAATGTTCCAGCCGTTCCTACGCCCATGGCGCCGGGTATTCCTGTATCACTGACGGCGCCACCGGTTAGGCATGTATCACTGACGGCGGCACCGTGCCTGTATCACTGACGGCGGTGCCAGCTGGTAGGCATGTATCACTGACGGCGGTGCCGGGTAGGCATGTATCACTGACGGCGGCACCGTGCGTGTATCACTGACGGCGGTGCCAGGTCTGCCGTATAAAGGCAAAGCCCATTATGTTCGGATGACCTCTGACCTGAGGTAATGGCCTCTGACCCGACATAATGGTTTTTGCATTTGCACGGCAGAGGTAGGCATGTATCACTGACGGCGCCACCGGGTAGGCATGTATCACTGACGGCGGCGCCGGGCAGACCTGTATCGCTGACGGCGGTACCGTGCGTGTATCACTGACGGCGGCGCCGGGCAGACCTGTATCACTGACGGCGGTACCGTGCCTGTATCACTGACGGCGGCGGCGCGCGCAGGCCGTGTTTGAGGAGATCGACAGCAGCCAGCAGCCGGACGTGGTGCGACTGGTAGACACGAACCGGCGCCGCGGCGGCCGCACAGAGGCCAAGTACCGGCACGACCAGAACGTGCTGCATTCGGCGCCAGTGCGCTACAACCGCATCGCCGTGCCGGAGACGCCAGAGGTCGAGTATGTCACAGGTGAGCGGCCGGCCGGGCGGGGCAGCGGCGGCGGGGACGGGACATGGGCAGGGGCAGGGGCAGTTCCAGGCTCGGAACTTACGGCTTACGTCAGCCGGTTAGGTGGGCGAATGGCTGGATAGCTGATGTGTGTTGATGTCGTTGATGTCGTTTCGGGGAACGTGGATGGTGATTGAGCGCACCGGCATTCACAACACGCCGGTATTGACCAGTATTTCCACTCGTGGCTCACCTTCGTTGGCGTGTTATCAAGTATACTTTTTGTGAAATACCAGGTACGGCCCTCCAGGTATTAAGTGGTTGGTTGCTAACATCACAATAATCGATCTGTATTGATGAATACATCTAATGGCTATTGCAAACCATTGCCGAAGTGTTGGCACGAGCCATCTTCTCATTTCTATCGAGTCATTTTACTGAACTGGCTCTGTCATTCAAAATTATTGTACCCAAAACACATCGGCTAACCAACCACTCTATTGCTGGAGGGCCGTGCCTGAGTAACTGAGTGAGTGGAACAATGTCGTTGATAGGACCAGTTGTAAACAGCGTGCTTGTCGCCTGTTACGGGACTGCGGTCTCTCGGAAACCGCCGTCGGTACTCCTTTCCGCCGTCGGACGGTGCGCTCTGTGACCTGAGTGGGTACGGGTAGTGTTTATCAGAAGGGTAGCTGGGACCTGCTCCGACATGTGTGTGCCAGGCACGGGCCTTTGCCCTGCCGTGACCCGCCCTGTTCTGACCTGCTGCGCCTGTACCGTGCAGACTGGGGTTTGGTAGTGCCCCGCCCGCTCTGACCTGCCGCGCCTGTACCGCCAGACACCGGCCTGGTGGTGCCCTCGGTGACGTCTCGGGCGCGAGACACGCTGCTGCAGGCGGCGCAGCGGCACGGCCTCACCATCGGCCGCCAGCAGGAGATGCTGGGCCGCGGCTGCACGGAAATGGCGCTCCAGCTGGTCGGCAGTCACGCCAGGTGAGCCAACTGCACCCCGGGCTACTTCAGTCAACAATGGCCATGGCCGCTAACGATGGTTAACTGCGGCAGTGATGGGGTCTGTCATTTCTGGCCAGTGACAAGTCACTCTGACAGTCCAGTGCCCAGACGTGACGTTCACTCTGACGTGCCCATCTGACATAGATGTCTGTGCCCATCTGACGTCCGCTCCGTCCATCTCCGGCAGGCTGATGCCGGAGAACCTGCACCAGGCGCCGCGGGTAGCCTGTCTGTGCGGACCCCACTCTCAGGGAGCGGCCGGTGAGTGGACATTGTGGAGCGTGGAGTGTAGGGTGTAGAATGTGTGGACCCCACTCTCAGGGAGCGGCCGGTGAGTTTACAGTTTAGAGTGTAGAGTGTGTGAACCCTACTCTCAGGGAGCGGCCGGTGAGTGGAGAGTGTGTGAGTGTACATACAGTGCTGTACAGTTTACGAACCCTACTCTCGGGGTGCCACCGGGGAGCAAAGACTATGAATGTGTGAATGCAAAAGAGCATAGGTTTCAGTCTCTGAACCATGAAGTCTGCGAACTCCCTACCTCAGCGTCGTGTATGCTCATTGCTCATGTCATGGCTGATGTAGTGAATGAACCTTCAGGGCAGCGGAAATTATAGACCCAAATCCAAAAACAGTGTAGTTACGGACCCCTTCCTTGTGTTGCCGTGCTGTGCGGCGGCTTCATCCTGTTCTGACGCCCCTCCGCCTGTGTCCGCGCGCAGGGCTGAACGCGGCGCGCCAGCTGGCCGGCCACGGCGTGCAGGTGACTGTGTTCCTGCCGGACCTGGCGCTGACGTGCCGCGCGCTGAGCACCGAGCTGCAGCTGTACCGGCTCACCGGCTGTCGGCTGACGCACACCGTATCAGGTGGGTCACAGACGCCTCTCTCCACACACACACACACACACACTCCTACACGTTATACTGGTGATACACAGCCCGGCTGTCGGCTGACCTCAGCGTCTCGGGTTGGTGGTTTGGAGGGCGCCACTATATCACAGGGACTGCCCGAGACACACACCAGCCAGCCACGGAGACTGCCTCAGACACGTACCAGCCAGATTGTCACAGGGACTGCCCCGGAACACACACCAGCCAGCCACGGGGACTGCCCCGGAACACACACCAGCCAGCCACGGGAACTGCCCCAGACACTTACTAGCCAGTCTATCACAGGGATTGCCCCAGACACTTACCAGCCAGCCACGGGGACTGCCCGAGACAGTTACCAGCCAGCCACGGGCACTGCCCCGGAACACACACCAGCCAGCCACGGGGACTGCCCCAGACACGCAACAGGCAGACTGTTTCGTGTTCACCCCCCCCCTCCCCCACACACATGCACTTTTACACACTGATAGATATTTTCCAGACACACGGGAGATTCTGTCCCGCCTGGTCCTGTTCTCAGATTCACCGGTAAGTCTGGGCTTTCGATGGGGACGAGGAAGAGAGAATTACGGCTGGGTGCCGTGGATGACGGCGATGGGGGGCGGGACAGGAATAGGGGAGCGGGGCGTAGTTTGGATGGTGGTAAAGAAAAGATGGTGCCCTCAATACAGGTAAATACTTCGTGAACTTGGCTGAGGACTTTATTTAGATTAGGAGGTTGGTAAATGAGCCAACCACGGGCGCTGAAGGACCTTGCCGTCTACGCGTTCCAAAACCCCGAAGACTGCGCTGACCAGCGCCTCGCGCCGGTGGGTCGGAGCCGAGACGCGACCCATCGGCTCGGCGAGGCTGCCGCTGGCAATATTGTCTCAGGTGCCTGTCAGAATGGGACTCAATCCAGCTATTACCGTGCGGACAGAAATTCCATTTGTGGTCTGCTGTTGGCAGAGCAAATATATAAAGCTTACAGTGTTCCTGACGCATTGATTTATTGGCTTGGCTTGGCTCTCTATAGTTACCTTACGTGCTGACGTTTTTCTAACTCCATTGCTCATTATGCTTTCATTAACAAGGGAATTGTTATTGAAATGCCCTCTGTAGTTTGTTGCGTTGCTCTGGCTCGCAATTCCACCGGTGTTATGACTGGGTGATTGGCCGCGCCAGTGCTGCAGCCGGGAAACAGTGCGCTCACAGCGCTCAGCGGGTGCGTATTATTTAGGCCAGGAGTCATAATGTTCAGGGCACGATGTGTCCAGTGTCCAGTGTTCGATATAGCCAGTGCCTTGAATGGGCATAATGTCCAGGGATTACATAGTCGAAATGTGGCCAACTGGCTGCAGATAGGGTATAGTCAAAGAGGCCAGTGTTCATGCTGTCCATAAGAGGCCAAGGGGAGTCAGTTAGGCTAGGTTCGGTTAGGTTAGGTTAGGTTAGGTTGGGTTGCTAGGTTACTTCCTTTGGCCTGTTTTGGATAGCATGAACAGTGAACACTGGCCTCTTCGAATATACTTAATCTGCAGCCAGATGGCCATATTTGGACCATGTAATCCCTGGACATTGTGAACTTTGGCCCACTCAAGGCACTAGCCATTTCGAACGCTGGACACATCGTGCTCAGAGCATTATGAATCCTGGCCTAAATAATACGCCCTTATTCAAGACACTGGCCATTTCGAACACTGGACACACTGTGCCCTGGACATTATGAACCCTGGCCTAAATGTTACGCACCGGCCTCTTTGGGATAATTTGAACATACCCTATCTGCAGCCCGTTGGCCACATTTGGACCATGTGATCCCCGGACATTGTGAACAACGGCCAGAATGAATGCCCCTCCAGCTTGAAAAGGTAACAGAAAAAGGAGCACCTTCATAGGATAACAGGTACTGGAGAGGCGTGATAAACAAAAGACCAGCTGAAAAGTTCCGGGTACTGAAGTAGGACGTATGAGTGAACCCTTTCTATTTCTGTTGAAATTTTGGTTGCCTTCAACTCCTGCGTGAGGTCGTCCTTGTGTCGGCTCGACATTTGGCCTTGCGCTACTTCTTATGGCATTGCAAATTATTCATGCTTCATACCCCGTAAATGTAAGTGCCATTCAACCACTGCGCGGCTCCGTTTGTTTAGTGCTGATTAAAAATGTACCGTGACGTGACATTGCCAGGTGCTCAACCGGCTGCGGCTAGTTACTATTTGATTACTGCACATTTCCTTTCTGAACTGACGGCCGCTAGACCTTCAGCACCCAGTGAGCCCTCACTGTGAGTGTCGCTCGGGTCGATAACATGACGCCGCTGTTCAGTCCGGCATTTAGGCCAGCGCTGATGGTTTGTTTTGTAGAAACGCCGTCCTAAACTGGTGGCCTAAGTGTGTTAAGACTCGGTAAAGTTCAGGTGTGACGCACGTGCTAGTTTGATCGCTGCACACCGCGCCGGCTCCCGTCGCACGCTTCGTGCGCCGTCCACTGTCCGCTGTCAGTCTGCCACTAGGGCTGATTCCATTTTGGCCACTAGGGCTGATTCCATTTTGGCTGCACCGTATGTCGTCTTATTTGCGTTGCACATTATTTTACTTTCGAATACTGAACAGCAAACCAGTGACATTCATAAGTACAGGTCAATGCCATCGCTGATCGTTGTGCTTATTGCTTGTCGCCTATGGTAGTTCGGTTTGGTTTCTGTAATTGCTGCCCGGTGCCCGCTCAGCGGCCGGTGAGGAGTGACGCCCGCCCGTCCCCGTTCCCTGCAGACCTGCCCGAGACGGTGGACCTGATCGTGTGCACGCTGGACGACCACGAGCTGAGCTCGCAGCTGGCCTTCCAGCCGTGGCACCGGTCGGCTGTGGCCTGGGCCAACGGCAGCCGGGCGCCGGTGCTGGCGCTGGACCCGCCGGCGCCGCCGCCGCCGGCCGCCGCCGCGCCCGCCGCCATCGAGTGCAAGTACACGCTGGGCGCCGTGCTGCCGCTGGGCTACGGCGCGCAGCAGGGCGCCGTCTACCTCTGCAACCTGAACGTGCCCACCGAGGTGTTCCGCAGCCAGCGCATCGAGTACGTGTCGCCGTTCGGGCCGCGCATCGTCATACCGCTGCACGCGCGCGACGTCGACTGACGTGGTGGCGCCGGACACTGACGTCGACTGACGTGGTGGCGCCGGACACTGACGTCGACTGGCGTTGTTATTGGCGTCGACTGAAGGCGCCGCCGGGTCGGGATGGCCAGCGCCCCGTCCCGTTCCACCGTCCGCCGCTGGACCCCAGGGTGCGGCAGCTGGAGTAGAGTCCCGGTGGCGTCCTGTCGGTGGGATCCCGACTGAGACGGGGCACCGAGTTCGTGCCCGGGGACGAAAGGGTGGCGGACGTCCGGCCGGGACGTCAGCAGCAGAGCTGGTGACGGGTCCTCCCTCCTGACTAATCTCCTGGAGACTTATCGGGGAGCGGGCAATGGATAGCTGTTTTAGGGAGGGAATGGGCCTTTGTGGCTCCGGCCGCTCTCAGTGTATCTGCTCTGATCTGTGTTGCTGTAGTTTTGTATTGGCGTGGAGCGGACAGGTCGATTGCTCAGTGTTCCGCCCTGTGTACTGTTGTGTGTGCGGTCGGACCAAGATGTCTAGGTATCTAGGTCTGCGATTGGATCTCCGCACCCATTGTGGGGCGATGGATCTGTGAGTGGATCGCCGCGCCTGTGCGGGGCGATGGATCTGTGCGGAACTCTTGCCAGTCGACGGTGATACAGACCGAATCTGTGTCAAATTGCTGCTCGAAAGACAATAAACATAATGTCTCATAGTTCGATTATTTAGAATTGTTGGGTAGCATTTCGAGATTGTGGGGGTGGAGACGAACTGCTCCCGTTAACGGTAGGCAGGGTCTGGGAAAATCTTCACGCGGCGCGTGTTTAGTATGTTTTGCAGGAGATGAGCTGCCCAGTGCCCAGTGCAGTGGCGGGCATGGGCTGCCACTGAACTCTTAGTTCAGGGAAGGACGACCTCAGCCCACAGCCGGGACGACGTGGAACAAAGTCTCGGACAATTGTCCCGCCACTGCATGCAACAGCACGGACTGAGGAGTAGTCCTAGGCCCCGGGCCTTTTTCCTGTCGCCGTCTTCACGAGTCCGGCTCTGTGGTCGGTGGCGTACCTTCTGCCGCGGCACGGGGCCATTCACCGGAGCGGCACAGTGCACACCGATCGTTACTCTTGTGGTCCCCACTGAGGGGGCCGCGCCCGCGCGCCCGCGGGTCACACGACGGCGTCATTACCCGGCGGCCAGAGTCAGTGTCGCCCGCCGGTGATGACAACAGTCCTCTGGCCTGTTGTGGGAGGGCCGACGGAGTCAATTTTACGTCTTTCAATCGTTATCGTTCCACGCATATAGGAAACCGTGGCGCATAGCGCCATAAAGTTTGACGTTGATATAAACATAAATTTGGCATCCCGTTGTTAAATTTTGATCCCGAGATCCGGGTCATTTGTAGGCATCTGATTCCGAGTGCGATTCCACAGCCTTGTCTGGAGATGAAGGTGTCTAAAAATGTATTTTTTTTCTTTTAACGCTAAAGGTAAAATGTTGGATGTTCTACTTTAATCAATGATTTTCGAAATAAGAGCTTAGAATAGTGCTATTTACTGCTGCAAAGCTGTGTCTTTATTTGTTTGGAAAGGTGATTACAACCGTCCCCAATAGTGTTCTGTGTATGTGTTACAGGCAAAGTGAAAACTCGGGCATTTTGCAAAATGCCTAGGCAATTTGCAAAATGCCTGACCGGCCAGGCATTTTGCAAAATGCCCAGGCAGTTTGCAAACTGCCTGACCCACCAGGCATTTTGCAAACTGCCTGAAATATTTTCCCAGGCATTTTGCAAAATGCCTGGCATCAAACTCGCACTAGCGACGATGTATAGGTAAGCATCATTTGTAACTGCCGCTTACAAAAGTTCATTGCTGTCAATGCGCACCAAGCGAGGGGAGTGGGGACACTGCGTTCTCCGGGTAGCGCAGCCGAGTTCAGGTCACTGAGCCCCAGCGGCCGTCGGGTGCCGAGCACCGGGCGTGGTTTCGTGGGTAAACACGCGCTCGGTACAATGATTGTACTGTTTCTAAGAGCTCTTGGTGGCTTTTTGAAAATACTATGGTTGGATATTGATCAACTCTTCCAATTTGCGAAAATTTGATTGTTACACGTTTGCGTACATTATCAATCGTCTCTGCCGGAACAGTTGCCCACGAGGGCAGAATACTGGACATCGCAGCATTTATACACACGGCTACAACTCCGTATACCTATACGAAAGGTACGGAGACGGTGGCTCATGTCCATTCAGCGTTGGCTCCATCTCGACACGTAGGTATTCAGAGTGTCACGAATTTGATACGCGGTTGACGCGGTCTTGTCCCTCCATGCCCCTCCTGAGTGCTGAATGGATGTAATTTGAACGGGTCCGGCACCAGGGCATCTAAATCGGCCATCCCCCGGTATCTGAAGATTTTACCATGAAGCTGAAGCCGCTCAACATCAGGCTGCAACCCTGACTTATCGTCATCCATTAGTGGTGCAGCTGGATTTCGACAAAACCCACCAAATCTGGACCACTCAAGACTAGAGATTCAGACTTTTTAATGATGAGGCCGTGAGGCGATATTAGCCGTTTTCACGACGGCCATCTGGTAGGGGAGAGTGGGGCAAAGCGGCCACCCGGGGCAAAGCGGCCACCCATCGTTTTAGCCCTTCATAGCTGGCGTCAGTTCCAATTTATGGTTTCCAATTATACTTCTCTTCACGGTCGTTCGAATGAGCCAGACCGGGGTTTCAGGCCCATCGGCCATCACCATTGTTCTGTGAAACACGGAAAAGCCTTTCTTGCCAGGTTACCAACTATGTTTACAATTTTTAAATGTTATGTTATTCCATAACCGTTTTGGAATTTTTATAAGCGTTCTTGTCCATGCATTGCATGGTTATCGTACATGTATTCTACCTATTCTAATGTTTTTTACCCCACTAATAGCTAAGCTGGAATATTTTTGTCTCGGACGGTATGCGCGGGGCAAAGTGGCCGGGGCAAAGTGGCCACCCCCCAATTGGCCATAAGTTGCTTCCATCTGGATAAAAAACATTATTTATATTGAAATGTGTCGTCATGCATTCATCTTGGCCACTTTTCAGCTGCATGAGTTACCAAATAATGCAATTAAATGTTTATTTTCATGAAAATCCTTTCTTTGTTTACCTACAGGTGGAAGATGATAAAGTAAACATCCATCCTCGATTAACCTTGTCACCATCAAATACAATAGTCGTACACGAGGCAACTATTTTGTTTCTCATATCGGGACTTGAGAAGACGCCGGTGGCCGCTTTGCCCCAGGGTATGGGGCAAAGTGGCCAATATGCATAGGTTTAAAGTTTTGTCAATATCTTTCATATGTGAACGCCTTTGGAAATAAAACGCAGTTGAAATAAAAGGCAACTTACTAGGGATCACATTGGTATAGAAATAATCTTTCCAAGTTTAAAAATCAAGCGTTGGCATCGTGAGAAACGTTAGGGTGGCCGCTTTGCCCCACTCTCCCCTACACATTTAGTTAACATCTGGTGCAGATTAAGTGCATATTTGGTCAAATGAGGTTCAGACTTCAGTGTCTCTTAGTAGCTATCAGCTAGGGTTGTAGGCCTACTAATTGCTTATATGCCTCCTTTGTCATACTATTAGAGAGCATCATCGGTTAAAACACGGAAATAAATTCATAAAATAAATATATTTGCTGTAAAAGAGATTAGGTGCAGATTTGGTCAAATTAGGTGCACTCACCGGATAGCCCGTCGTGAAAACGGCTATTAGAGCTCTTCTTAGTCACTAACCGTCCCGACAAGCAGTTCTGGGCCAACAGCAGCTCAGAGGCGCCGCGCTGCACCGTCGAGACGGTGAAGCACTCACTGGGCACTGGTGACTGGGGATTCTCGTTTGGGGCATGATGGGCTACAGAGGCCTATTTGAGCTTCACCAGGTGCCGCGGGGACAGACCATGTGGCCGCTGATAACTTGTCAGCGAGGTGCTGGAGAACACTAACGCAACTACGATGCAATACATTTCGGGACACAAGCACAACATCTCGCAACAATTTCGTGACACCCTGTATTCGTGACCGTGGAATGTGTCACATGTGCCCACAACACATGTGAAATGTGTTGTGGGGTCAGTCACAGTGGAACGTTTATGATCAACGCCTGTAGTCAACAAAAACGGTGGAATATATGAAAACCCACTCCCAGGCATTTTGCAAAATGCCTGGCGGGTCAGGCATTTTGTAAAATGCCTAGGCAGTTTGCAAAATGTCTGGTGGGTCAGGCAGTTTGCAAACTGCCTGGGCATTTTGCAAAATGCCTGGCGGGTCAGGCATTTTGCAAATTGCCTAGGCATTTTGCAAAATGCCCGAGTTTTCACTTTGCCTGTAACATATGTATAAAATGTCCGATTTCGTACGTCCGGGCGTGTTCAGTGCGCACTATATTACAATGCATGCGTGTTATACCCAAGCACCCTGGTACTCCACCGGCGGCTGCCGGCGGCTCGTTAGCGGCGGTTGTGACGCGCCTGGTCGATCAGCGGCGCTGCCGTGCACGGGCGCCGTCTTTGTGTGCCGCCGCAGCGCCGTGTGTACCGCGTGGGTTCCTCCCTCCCCCCCTCCCGCCCGCCAGTTCCAGGAAGGCCGACCTCCAAATGGCAGCGCCGGTGCCGGCACGGTGTAACTGTGTCTCGGGTTTTCATAAAGGTCAACTGAGGTCAGGTCGGTCACGTGACCTCGCCATGATAAGTCAATGGGTAAAAATGGAAGCCGTTATTTTGGCGTCAGACATGATCCAAGGCTCATCCCATGTCAAACACATGGAATGGAGTGGTGATTTCATACACTCCTGGAAAGGTCCGCTGCTTAATTTTTGTATTGCTGACCTTGTAAGACATATTTATAACCTCACGGTCATAGGGGTTTTTCGTCAATAACTCCCGAGCAAACTGGGAGTTATTGACGGGGAAGCCACGGATTGACTCAGAAACATCTGCCGAATCGAATGATACGCAATGTTACTTCATTCGATCATACTTCGCAACCTGAGTGGCTTTGACCTGACTTTGACCCAATGTCAACACCATTGGTAATTTACCTCACCTAACAAACAACAGTGGGAATGTAGGTATGTTGTATAGCCTTCGACGTGCAGTATACCATGACAACCGCACGATGGCATGGCATGTCAAAATTGCATATCCGGGATCATTTCTGGCGACGTTAACTTGTCATTGTGAGCTAACCTTAGGTGACCTGTGGCTAAATTCTCACACACGATGCAATTATTACGTAGTATAAACCATACCAAATCTTGAGGCACTGCGCGCAGTGATTTTCATTATACGCTCAATAAACTGGGAGTGCGGCCAAAAACTCCTATCCCACCAGGGTTAAGGTTAGACACACACACACGCACACACAAATTCCGTAGCGATATCTCTGGTCATGTAATAAAGATATAAAATGCAAGCAACAACAAATAGGAATATATTTAGATATTGAAGAGCACTTAACATCACAGTTTTGTGTTCACTACACGTTTGCTCCCATGCAGAATGCAGAGCTGATACTGCACTGGGACTAGATATTAGGTATTCAGTATGCATTACTTAGGTATAGACGCACTTTACATCAACATCCCTATAAACAATGAAGCTAGTTGTATCATCCATTGTCGTTAAGAGCTGGTAATTCTAGGACAGGTGTCTGAATGGGTGACAGAATCGTCGGATATATTAATTGACATAGCATGACATAGTCATAATTGCCACCTCAGTCTGAAAATGCATAGTGGCGCTAACGAATGGTTTGTACACACCTGTATGTCGGACGGTGTGTCCGGGATGGTAAAGGTATGGCGGACACATTGTTCTTGCATTGTTCTGCCACGTTGTTCTGCTGCACGGTCTGCTATCATGTAGCAATGACACGCATTGTAAGTGTCTGATATTCCCGCACTCACGAATATGCGATATTGATGTCCACAACAGAGGTTAGCAATAGGTACTGATCCATTATCTCACTTGATGCCTACTGGCTACGACTATGAGCCTTGCGTTTTATTTACTTACAGATGTCTTCGCTATTTCAAACTTAAACTACCACGGCGCTTTGGCAGTTCCTGTGAAAATGTGACCTGTATATAGGTATGTCTGCAACAACGACCCTAACATGGGGTAATATCACGCGACGTGCAAGCACAGCGCTCCGCTGGTCAGCCTCAGCCTGGTGGCTGATCTCGACAGCCATGCAGCTTTGTAGCAACTTCTGATGGCCGATGTCAGCTAGGCAGGCCGCGAACAGGGGGCATTGGGCCACCAGTGGGGCCGGCTGCCGCCCAAAGCTGTCCAACAGTCTCAAACAGTGTCCAAAAATCGTTCAGCTGCCGCCCAAAGCTACCTTTAGCCTGCTGACGCCGACCATCAGCCGTATAACGCTGACCTTCAGCTGTATAATGCCGTCCGTCAGCCGTACATAACACCGCCCATCAGCCGTATAACGCTGACCTTCAGCTGTATAACGCCGTTCGTCAGCCGTACATCGTATAACGCCTCCCATCAGTCGTATAACGCCGTCCGTCAGCTATATAACGCTGACCTTCAGCTGTATAACGCCGTCTGTCAGCCGTATAACGCTGACCTTGAGCCGTATAACGCTGACCTTCAGCCGTATAACGGCGTCCGTCAGCTGTTTAACACCGTCCATCAGCCGTCCATCAGCCGTGCAGCAGCAATCCAACAGCCGTGCAGTAGCCGTCCAGCAGCAATCCAACAGCCGTGCAGCAGCCGTCGAGCAGCAATCCAACAGCTGAAGGTACCGCGTTGTCTAGCTCCCACGCCAGCGCGATAAGGCACTCAAAGGCAGCCAGTTCCGGCGACGTGGCCCGCGCGCCGCCACCGCCGCCGGTCACGTGATCGGTGACCGCGCGCCGGCGGCTGAGTCACGTGATCACCTGACCTCTGTGACGCCCGGCAGGGGGCGTCCCGGATAGGCCGGCTGCAGCGGCCCGTACTCGCGCAGGGGACACTGCGAGCCGCCGATGTATTGCACCGGATGGTTACTGGCAGGCAGTGTGTACACACCTGAAACGGCGCCGAGAACAGGTCACAGAGATAACCAGGGTAGCACAGGTCACCAGAGGCCACCAAGGGCCAAGGCCCTGTTTCACGGCACGACGCTACAGCGCGCTACGCGCATCGGTGTATTAGGTTTCTATGAAAACATCAACAAACTCGGACGCTCGCAATGCTGAAGCGTCGAGGCGAATTCGTCTCAAACGCCGCACCATTACTATAGCGCATCGTAGCGGCGTGCCGTGAAACAAGGCCCCTGATGGGTTCAGGTCACCAGAGGTCACCAGACGAAACACAGATCTAAAAAGGTCGCCAGAGGGAGCACAAGTTATCCAGCTGTCACCAGGATCATAACTTATCCAGATGTAAGTAGGGGTCACCGGGTGGGGCACAGGTCAGCGGAGGTCAGCATGTAAAGAACAGTTCACCAGAGGTCACCAGACTGAACATATCTCGGTAGAGGTCTCGTGACTGCATAAATGAACACAGGCTGACAGAGATATAACCAGGTAATCCAAAAGTGAAGTTATTTTATGTGATTGTTGTGGTGACATAAAGCTCAGAGAAGGTCAAATACGAGCCCAGATCGCCGCAGGCTGCCATACATCCGACGACCACCGGAAAGCTGATGACATCGTCGACCGAGGTCATAACAGGTCACTATCGAGGGTGCACTGTTGAACGGCATGCCTTGGGTAGCAAAGCCGTGCTCATGCACATGCAGAGCATGGTTGGCTACGTTGGGCCTGTGAGAGGTCGTTGGCTGTCAGCCGCCAGTGCGTTGACCTGCCAGCGTATATTCCGACACTGCTCAGTGCCCATGCCCGCATCCACTGCACTGGCGAGCTGTGCCAGTGGGAGCATATGTCAATATTGCTACTCATTCATACATACCTACCTCCCTGTGATAGGTAAAACAAAACTCTTAACTCGATTATTTGTATTGTTAATGATCTTAAAGTTCACTAATGCTTGCATGCAATTCCCTAGCTCGTTCACTGATGCATTTGCCACTGCTCGTCATAAGGTAGATATGCCACCATGCTTGGGTCATCCCACTGGGTGGGGCGATAGTTGAGTTGACTGCTCCACGCCAATAATGTGTGTCAATCAAGGATTTTTCATTCTTCACATTTCAGACTGCTGTATGTAGTTAGTGTGTGTCAATCAAGGATTTTCCATTCCTCACATTTCAGACTGTTGTATGTAGTTAGTATGTACACATGTGCCATGTGGATCGTGTAATGTATACATTTCACGATCCACATGTATTTCTATAGAAATAGATCGGCACCTTATTAACTAAGTTGTAACTAACCGGCGACTTGCTAGGGGTGGTTGCTAGAGACCCACATTCTTCGTCGCGCTAGTATATGTAGTTGGAAAACGGTGGGCCGCACGCGCACAATTAAAGGTTCCTGTTGCGAAATGATTGAACATATATCATTATTCACGAGAGGCATGATTATCTAACTTAATGGTGACCAGACCTTAGGTGACCTGGGGTCGAAGATTCTACACACGATTCAAACTGAATGTCTGCAAGCTATGCCAAGTTAGCCAAACTATGCCTTTCATCCTGCCGAACAGTGTGTTGTGGCGTGGCTTTCATCAGTTACCTACAGGTGTCTGCCTGCCTCCTTCCTGTGTGCGGCGGAGCTCGATGAAATAGTGCAGTTACCTATCTGGTAGGTATAGATGATGCAGTGCTGCGCAGCATGCATTTAGAGATTTAGACACGACGGCCATCTACCGATTTATATGGGCAAGCAAGTGCTTGCAAAATGTTTTAGTTATAATCTTGCATGTCTTGTTTTATCGCACATCATTGATAATTGATTATACAGCTTACAAACGATTAGCATTGAGCAGTGGATAGTTGGACGCCAGCCTCCGGCGCCGTGTGCGTGTGTCTGCTGTCGGGAGGGGGGGGGGGGGTCGGCTGGCTGTGATGTCGGCGGGGGGGGGGGGTCGGGTAGCCGGGCGGACGGCGAGCGCCGTCGCCGGTCGACAGTCGTACCGATGGTGCCGGGACCGGCGGGGCCGACCACCTCCAGCGGCGGGTAGCTGGCCGACCCGGGCCCGAGCGGCGCGCCGTACTGACCTCCCTGCGGAACTGCGGCACACGCACACACTAAACCCGCGAGCTAACGACAGTGGACCCGCCATGCCAATCAGGTGCAGAAAACACACAATTAACCGGAGCCAAATCATCAAGTGCAAAATAAACACGCATAACCATTAACCCTGTTTGAAAGGAAATAAAACTAACAGTCACAAAAAAAATATTTTCATCAGAGGTAGATGAACAATTTGATTTTGGATGGTAACGCTAATAGAATCATGAACATTTTACTTTGCAGCCGAGATGAAATCACGCTAATGCACACTAAGTAGCAAACATGTAGGTACAAAAAATTAACCCGCGCCCCGTTGAGGTCTGGCAGGTTCCACGTCCTGTTGGGGGGAGGGGAGGGGGGTAGCTAAGAGCTTCATATCTCCGGATCCAATAGCCGGATCGGAAAAACTCAAACGGAATTCGATAGAGCTCATCGAGATGCATATTGCATAAGAAAGGATAGCAATGATCTTGATATTTGACCTGTGACGTCACAGGGAGGTCAAACAAGGTCATGTCAGTCCAATTTACAATGAGGAGAAGTCGGTCATAAAAAAGAAATCTAGGTTTCCAACATGAGTCTGGATATGATGCACATGATAGATCTGGCATGTGGATAGTCACCTGAATGGATGATGACCTGCGACGTCACAACAAGGGAATCGAGGAATCAGAAATCACGTGAATCGCAAGGAAAGGCATTAACCCTATTCCTGGCGGGCTCCGCCGGGACAAGAAACTGGCGGGGGGGGGCCGATTCGGCCCCCCTTCAGATCTCAAAAACTACACATCGCAGCGACAAACGGCGAACGGCGTTTGATAGGTCGTTTAAAGATCTACAACTTTTACATAAAACATTTTCAGGTCAGGTCAATATTGAGGTCACCAGAGGTCATCAACGATAAAATGTTTTGGAATTAGTTACCTATATAACTTTTAAACTAAGAAACATAGAGACATAAAACCGAGGGGATGCGAAATAAGTATGTCAATTTAAAATTTGACCTGAGGTCAAGGTCAGGTCATTCATCAATGAGGTTGTGGGGTATATGGTCATGCTGCATACCAAACGACGCGCCTTGATCAGGCGAGCAGTTTGGTACCACTTTACAAGTCTTTAGCACCATCTTGTCGTGATTTATTGACAGAAAAACGATTTATGACGTCACATGACCTCAGATGACCTTTGCCGGTGCCCCTGTCAATTAGCGGCACCAGGATCATCACCGATGAGATAATCTTCCATAATACTGAAAGAACTGGGTGGTTTTGACTCGTTTACACGAAGCAGGAGGCGTTTCAATATTTCCCCATAGGCTTGCAATGTAAAGGTCACGAGTCTGGCCTGACCTCAGGTCACAGATATGAAAATTCTGAGATATACAAATTGCACATACTGGTACCCTAACTAAAGCCTGAAGAGAAGAAATTGAATGGTCAAAAACTCTAGCTCTGGCGTGATTGCAAACTTTTCTGAGGTAGGGTCACCAAACCGCCTCTGGTGACCTGACCTGAGGTCAGATCAACTCAAAATTTTCAGAAATGTTGCGTAAAAGCCTTTTAGAAAAAGTCAGAAAATTTGAGCTTCCTAGCTCAAAGCGTTTGGGAGATATAACCAAAAAACCTCAGGGGCCCCCCCCCCCCGCCAGGAATAGGGTTAAATTGTAAATATTAGAGTCTTTGTGAAGACATGTCGTAGGTATGTATGCAGCCACAGAAACATCCTGGACCATATTTCTTGGACCTATGACGTCACAGGAATGTCAAAAAGGTCAAAATATACCGATTTTCAACGAAAAATAATTGTTTACTTACGTAAAAGTGACTTTAATCACGTATAAAAGATCATATTCAGTTAGGAAGAGGTTAACCCTCGCCCGCACATGCCATTTTCCCATCCTAGAACGCACATGGGGGGGGGGTGGTTGCCACCCCCCCCGCGCCATTTTGTTCCTGTTGGAGATAGAGCTTAGCAGTAAAGACCAAAAAGATTCTTTGGGAAGAGACGAATCCAATGATACCCAGTTTTACCTTCTCAGGTCAGTCATTGACCTTCCAGGTCAGGTCAAACTAAAAAATGTTGCTGTTTTGGGTCACCGTTGGATATCAAGTGTGCTGCTTATCAAATACCGATGACGATGCTGTTTTCTGGTGCCAAGCCAGCTAGAACCTCTTTGTCACACTACCCGACCAGAATTTTGCTGCTGAGGTCATTTCAGGTCAAGTTAGTCAAGGTCAATTATATGTGTTTGTATGTCTGTGTGTGTCTGTGTGTAATACTGATGTGTGTTCCGATTGTTTTTGGGTCCATATTACATGAAATCATGATCTGAGAAGCTTTTACCAAAAATGCAGTCAAAAAACTTCAAAAAAAGTAAATTCAGCTTGCCTAAAACGCAATTATCTTAGGTGACCTAGGTTGACCTTGACCCTGACCTTGACCCCTGTACATCGTCGAACAACATGTTCCATGATAGGTAGGAGGTAAGACTGGCAAAAAAGGCCGAAATCAGGCTGTCAAAAGCTCATAAGGCCCATGGCAAACGCAAGATGTTGAGAATTGGCCATTTGGGTCATGACATGACCTGAAAAACAAGGTCATATCTCCGAAACCAAAAATCACGGAAACTTGAAATTTTCAGTGGACATCAAGAAAGGATAGAGGAGCAACTATACGAAAAATCAGCCTTCTAGCTCAAAAAATGTTGAGTGCAGAGCAGAAAGACTACCTGGGGGGGGTGGCAACCACCCCCCCCCCCCCATGTGCGGGCGAGGGTTAATAGGTACCTATAACAAATATTATTTCTGGCTGATTTCAAGCCAAATACTGAAAGTATTGTGACGTCATGAGAACAATCGCTACTTTTTCAGTCATTCAAATGGCTATATCTTTCGCAGTTTTAGAGATATTAGTTAATTTTTGGCATGTAGTACCTAAGGTGCATGTAGTGCCAAGGAGCAGGTAGGAGCGTCAGAAGTGGTGGCAACCAAACTGGAGACTAGGTATGACTCTTATGAATCCTATCGTCTCGATGTGACCGATCCGTCAGTGGATGACGTCCTGGAGCCAGAGATATGGGCACAGGGCCTTCTCGTGCGCCGTTATTTCGTGAAAAGATCTGATCCCGATTCATCGGAGCCCCGTAGACCTGTATCTTCTCGATGACTTGTTATTCTGGCGTCCTCTCCATCTGTCTGGTTCATGCTGTACTGTCCCACATATTTTACAATCAGATGCGGATAAGTTCATATAACTGCCAGTCTTCTAAACGTAACATTGGAGGAATCAAATTGCTTTGCGATGTTTCAGATATAGTTTTGCTGCAGGAGCACTGGCTCTATCCTTTTGATCTTCCCAGCCTTAATACCTTGCACAAAGATTTCATGACATTTGGAACTTCATCCATTGATGTATCCGATGGTATTGTGCTAGGACGCCCGTACGGTGGTGTAGCAGTTATGTGGAGAAAGGACTTAACATCTCAGGTGAAACCCATCAGTTTTGATGATCGGAGAATAATTGGACTGGAATGTTGTTTTAATGGTATCAAAATGCTGTTATTGGGAGTGTATTTGCCTCATAACGCAACTCATAATTTTGATGAGTTTGTATTTTCTCTCGGTAAAATTAGGTCAATTATTGATGAGTTTGATTCGCCCTACGTTTTCGTCTTCGGTGACTTCAATGCTGATATAGAGAGGCAGACCTCTTTTGGTAAAGAACTAGATTCATTTTGCCAGGAGTCTGACCTTATTGTTGCTGATCCAGTGTTCCTGGGAAGGGGATCTGTGACTCATGTAAATGACGCTCATGGTACAGAGTCTTGGTTGGATCATATTGTGTGCACGAAAGGTGCGTATGGGCTAATTCAGGCAATCGATATTCGCTACTCTATTTCTAGCTCTGACCATTTCCCTATGACTGCTGAGCTCAGGATCCCCAGTGGGGTTTCAGTATCGCCAGATGCCCTAGACAGAGAGGATTTCAAATGGGTGGTTGACTGGTCAACGGTCGATCGTGCACGCCTTGAACTGTACACTGCGGGTGTGAATGAAAGGCTAAACGAGATAAATGCTCCTCTTAATGTTCTAAATTGTAACGATACGCACTGTGTTGATCACTGTTCAGATATTGATAGATATTATAGTGAAATAATATCTTGCTTGCATGAATCATCTCGCCACAGTATAGCTAGAGAGGTGCGCGGCGGACATAAGCCGGTGCCGGGCTGGAGTGAGTTTGTACAGAAGGCTCACTCGACGCTTGGTGACATATATTGTCTGTGGGCTATTGTCGGAAAGCCCAAGACCGGCTACATCTATGATCAGCTGCGTTTAGCAAAGGCTCGTTTCAAATACTCCCTGCGATGGTGCATTCGCAATGATAAGGATCTTCGGGCTAGGAACTTAGCTGATAAGCTCGCAAGGTACCCACGTGATCCCGCTTCCTTTTGGAAGGAGGTCAGAAATCTGAATAGCTCCCCTCCTCTTGCTACAACAGTGAATGCTGTGAGCGGGACGAAAGACATTGCACACATGTGGAAAGACCATTTTTCTGGTATACTGAATTCAGTTTGTGATGATACGTTAAAGGAATCTGTACTTCATCGAGTGAGAGAGAACATGGGTGTTGTGCATAACATTTCTGTGCAGGAAGTGTCTAACTCTTTGCGAGACCTGGCGTCAGGACGGAGCAGTGGTCATGATGGCTTAAGTGCAGAGCACTTTAAGCATGCTGGTCATATGTGTCTCACCCACTTGTCCTTGTGTTTCACCATGATGTTAAAACATGGCTACCTGCCCAAAAGTTTGACCAAAGTTGTGATTGTTCCCATAGTGAAGGACAAAACTGGGAATATTTCTGATAAGGATAATTACCGGCCGATTGCCTTAGCGAGTGTCAGCTCCAAAGTGCTGGAGTCAATCGTTTTAAATCGTAGCCGTGACGTCTTTTGTACCAGTGACCATCAGTTTGGTTTTAAGCCGTCACACTCTACTAACATGGCCATATATGCTGTAAAGGAATTATCTGAGTACTACTTGCGAAACAATAGCCCAGTGTTCTTGTGCTTCCTTGATGCTAAAAAGGCGTTTGATCGAGTTAATCATTGGAAATTGTTTGACAAGCTTTTGCGTAGGGGAATGGATGCTCACCTTGTAAATCTTCTCGTGGAATGGTATGGTACACAATCATTTCATACGCAATGGGGACAGTACGTTACAAGTGGCTTCACTGTTTGCAATGGGGTCAGACAGGGGGGCATTCTTTCACCATTTTTGTTTAATCTGTATGTTGATTCTTTGTCTGTGAGCCTTGATAACACTGGTGTTGGCTGTCGCTACCTAGGTAGTATGAACCACATAGCATATGCTGATGATATGATTCTTTTGTCACCCACGCCGTTTGGCCTTCAGGTCCTACTAAACACATGTGAAAAATATGCGAATGAACATGACATTGTTTATAATACGAAAAAGACTGTGTGTATGTGCTTGCGCCCAAAAATGTTCAAGAATATGTGTTTGCCACAGCTTACTCTTTGCGGTGAAACTCTGAAATATGTGAATAGCTATAAATATTTAGGTTTTAATATTTCTGAAGACTCAACTGACAATTTGGAAATCCAGCAGCAATATCGTTTACTGTGCTGTCGAACGAACTCGCTGATTCGGAAATTCTCGATGTGCTCGTATCAGGTAAAGAAGTTTCTGTATATGTCCTATTGTGCCACTGTATATTGCCTTCACCTTTGGCACGTGTTCAATGTGTCTGTTATCAACAAGTTTAAGGTTTGCCTGAATAATGCTGCTCGAATGTTTTTTGGCTACGAGAGATTCTGTAGTGCTTCTGCAATGCATGTTCGCGAAGGCATTGATAGCTTTGATGTTATGTTCAGAAAGTCATCATGGATATTTCTCCGAAGGCTCGGTTTGACCAAAAACACTGTTTTGAGCGCTCTTGTGAACAGTGATGTGAGCATACGCTCTAGATATAGGGCTGTGTGGAATCGGGCACTGTTGGCAGTGTAAAGTGGTTCTGTCTCATTTACAATTGGACCATGAGTCCGTAAATACAGTTCTCTCTCTCTCTCTCTCTCTCTCTCTCTCTCTCTCTCTCTCTCTCTCTCTCTCTCTCTCTCTCTCTCTCTCTCTCTCTCTCTCTCTCTCTCTCTCTCTCTCTCTCTCTCTAAGGGGTTCTCTGACATGACGTTTCGATATTTTCGAAAATTTCCCCAAATTTTAAAATCATTTCAAGAAATCTAAATTATTATCTAAAAATCCCTAGATCTTGATATTTTTGTATTTGGAAAATTTCGAGACAGCCATGTTGTTTACCATGCTTTGCTTTTTATACCTACAGTCCGATTTTTAAGTCTCTGAAGCTCTGATTTTCTGCGATTTTTCTTCGTGAATGACTTTTTGACGAAAAATGAACATGACCTCAGTTTTACCTCTATAGCTCGTGACCTTAGATGACCTTGGACCTTATTTTTTCAGGAGTGGTGTAGAATTGATGCCCGGAGAGGCACTGACAGTTTTAAGTCGAAATTGGCGGCCGTTTGTGAGTTATCTGCGAAAAACCACGGCGGGGGCTTTTGCCCCCATCCCCCCCCCCCAACGGGTCACGGGTTAATGGTCAAGGCACTCATAGACAACAAAAACCATTGGTTGCCTTACAGCTATATTTGGAATCAATGAATCACCATTTTGGGAACGTCCCATGGAACAAGTACACCCAGACCAATTGCACGCGCATTTCTACATAAGCAGCAGATGCAGGGGTTACCACCGGGCGCGGTGCTGAGTGTCGTGTAGTCGTCTCACCTGTGGCCTGCTGGTACGGTGTGATCAGGTCACCTTGGGCGCCGGGCACGCCCACCACCATGGCCGAATCCTGCCGGGACATTCCTGTAGACAGAGACAGACGCACAGCATCACTGCCGAGTGCCGAGACATTCCTGCAGACAGAGATAGAGATAGACAGAGATAGCCGAATCCTGCCGGGACATTCCTGTAGACAGAGATAGACGCACAGCATCACTGCCGGGACATTCCTGTAGACAGAGATAGACGCACAGCATCACTGCACTGCCGGGACATTCCTGTAGACAGAGATAGACGCACAGCATCACTGCCGGGACATTCCTGTAGACAGAGATAGACGCACAGCATCACTGCACTGCCGGGACATTCCTGTAGACAGAGATAGACGCACAGCATCAC
Organism: Amphibalanus amphitrite; assembly: GCF_019059575.1. Classification (NCBI taxonomy): domain Eukaryota; kingdom Metazoa; phylum Arthropoda; class Thecostraca; order Balanomorpha; family Balanidae; genus Amphibalanus; species Amphibalanus amphitrite. Next base: position 485,868 of record NW_024881698.1, on the reverse strand, counting down.
TGCCGGGACATTCCTGTAGACAGAGATAGACGCACAGCATCACTGCCGGGACATTCCTGTAGACAGAGATAGACGCACATCATCACTGCCGAGACATTCCTGTAGACAGAGATAGACGCACAGCATCACTGCCGGGACATTCCTGTAGACAGAGATAGACGCACAGCATCACTGCCGAGACATTCCTGTAGACAGAGATAGAAGCACAGCATCACTGCACTGCCGGGACATTCCTGTAGACAGAGATAGACGCACAGCATCACTGCCGAGTGCCGGGACATTCCTGTAGACAGAGATAGACGCACATCATCACTGCCGAGACATTCCTGTAGACAGAGATAGACGCACAGCATCACTGCCGGGACATTCCTGTAGACAGAGATAGACGCACAGCATCACTGCACTGCCGGGACATTCCTGTAGACAGAGATAGACGCACAGCATCACTGCCGGGACATTCCTGTAGACAGAGATAGACGCACAGCATCACTGCACTGCCGGGACATTCCTGTAGACAGAGATAGACGCACAGCATCACTGCCGGGACATTCCTGTAGACAGAGATAGACGCACAGCATCACTGCACTGCCGGGACATTCCTGTAGACAGAGATAGACGCACAGCATCACTGCCGGGACATTCCTGTAGACAGAGATAGACGCACAGCATCACTGCCGGGACATTCCTGTAGACAGAGATAGACGCACATCATCACTGCCGGGACATTCCTGTAGACAGAGATAGACGCACATCATCACTGCCGAGACATTCCTGTAGACAGAGATAGACGCACATCATCACTGCCGGGACATTCCTGCAGACAGAGATAGACGCACAGCATCACTGCCGGGACATTCCTGTAGACAGAGATAGACGCACAGCATCACTGCCGAGACATTCCTGCAGACAGAGATAGACGCACATCATCACTGCCGGGACATTCCTGCAGACAGAGATAGACGCACAGCATCACTGCCGGGACATTCCTGTAGACAGAGATAGACGCACAGCATCACTGCCGGGACATTCCTGTAGACAGAGATAGACGCACATCATCACTGCCGAGACATTCCTGTAGACAGAGATAGACGCACAGCATCACTGCCGGGACATTCCTGTAGACAGAGATAGACGCACAGCATCACTGCCGAGACATTCCTGTAGACAGAGATAGAAGCACAGCATCACTGCACTGCCGGGACATTCCTGTAGACAGAGATAGACGCACAGCATCACTGCCGAGTGCCGGGACATTCCTGTAGACAGAGATAGACGCACATCATCACTGCCGAGACATTCCTGTAGACAGAGATAGACGCACAGCATCACTGCCGGGACATTCCTGTAGACAGAGATAGACGCACAGCATCACTGCACTGCCGGGACATTCCTGTAGACAGAGATAGACGCACAGCATCACTGCCGGGACATTCCTGTAGACAGAGATAGACGCACAGCATCACTGCACTGCCGGGACATTCCTGTAGACAGAGATAGACGCACAGCATCACTGCCGGGACATTCCTGTAGACAGAGATAGACGCACAGCATCACTGCACTGCCGGGACATTCCTGTAGACAGAGATAGACGCACAGCATCACTGCCGGGACATTCCTGTAGACAGAGATAGACGCACAGCATCACTGCCGGGACATTCCTGTAGACAGAGATAGACGCACATCATCACTGCCGGGACATTCCTGTAGACAGAGATAGACGCACATCATCACTGCCGAGACATTCCTGTAGACAGAGATAGACGCACATCATCACTGCCGGGACATTCCTGCAGACAGAGATAGACGCACAGCATCACTGCCGGGACATTCCTGTAGACAGAGATAGACGCACAGCATCACTGCCGAGACATTCCTGCAGACAGAGATAGACGCACATCATCACTGCCGGGACATTCCTGCAGACAGAGATAGACGCACAGCATCACTGCACTGCCGAGACAGTCTTGCAGACATAATAAACATTATTGCCGAGACAGTCCTGCACCGTGCACACAGAACCGACAGGCAACTTCACTGCCGGTACTTCCCTCTTTACAGAACAGACAGGCAGCTTTACTGCCGACATATTCCTGCAGACACGGCAGACACAGGCAGCATCATTGCCGATATATAACTGTACACAGAGCGGACATAGATAGCAGCAGTACCGATACATTATGTGCTGCAGACAGACATAGGCAGCACCACTATCGATACATTCATTGAGGAGACATTCATACCTTCATAGTTCATACATTCGTGCATACATATATTCGTGGAGCAGACATAGACAGCATCACTGCCGAGACATTCCTGTGGACAGGACAAATATGTATAGACAGCGTCACCGCCGAGTAATGCTCCCGGTCAGTGGGATGTGACCTGCCCGTATATTGGTAGCGGTTCGCCTAAATGTGGCATGGTGTACAGCCCTCAGCAGACTGCGTGGTAGGTATCTTTTTTTCGACAAAACCGATAATAACTAAAAGGCTGTTATTATTCGGTCGGAACTCACCGCAAATAGAAGCGCCATGCTCCACCCCTTCGATTGGGTCTATCACTAAACAAAGTAGGTATACCGATAGGCGTTATCACAAGTGTATTCGCGGCCATTGGGGCGACGTAAGAAAAGAAGAAACCAACTGGCCCCAAGAACTTTAAATTATCAGTTAGCATGCACCTTTTCCTTGATGTGTAGAGAATTTACCATTATTTGTTACAGAAAATTGCATTTAAAATCTTCCATTTATGCTTTTTTCATCGTTTGCACAATATGTTCTTTTACTAAGCTAGAAACACTAATTAGAAATAGTTCCCGCATCATCAAGAACAATAGGGAAGGCTTGAAGTGAATAAAATAATTTAAACGGTTTTGTAATCTATGTGAGGGCACTACTAAAATTGCCTGTAAAAATATTGAAGGCAAAAGTTCAACTTTTTCACAAGACGGATGTCTATAAACCTATTTAACTTGTGACAACTCAGCCGGTATTTCGTCGCCTACAGCCCAGCTTTCCCTAGTGACCGATAGAGGCGCTGCTATCGATGTCCGCCCGTGCCGCCTAACGCGCCTTGTGTGGCAACAAAAGGCAAAAGTTTGTTTTGGGGGCAAATATAAAATTTTGGGTTTTGCTGCCAAACTGGATGGAAAATGAATACGATGATAATACCAATCTAAGGTGCGGAGTCTCGCGCGTCTTACTCTTACGATTTCCGAGTGACCGATTGCAGAGTATTCGCGCTATTCTCGGTTTTGTCGAAAAAAGAATACCTACCACGAAGTTTGCAAAGGGTTGTACATAGTTTCCAGTTCCAAGGATAATTTTTATTTTGTGCATGCATAAATGATAATTTACAAAAGCGTTATTCAAGTAATGCTTCATATGGCCTGAAATTTATTATTTTCAAAATGCTGATGAGTGATGACTTCAGAACGAAAAATAATACACGTCAACTGGCACTGTGGCCACTTGGAATCAAAGGCTGTCGTGTTCGTGCGGTCTATCGCCCTCCGCCGTTAGGTATCTGCACGTCTAACGTCCATAGAACTAACGTTTTAAGATCGAGCGGATGTGTAAGTGAAGAACGCCGCAAGCACTCACCGTTGGGCACGATCCAGCCGTGTATGCGGTTCTCGCGCTTTTTGGCCAGGAGGCGCTTCTTGAAGCAGAAGTAGATGAAGATGGCGATGATGAGCAGCACGAGGATGGAGCCGACCGTCAGCGCCACGCGGGGCCTGTTGAACGCGCGCCGTATATGCTTGTTCAGTATTTATCTATTTAGAAGTACAACAGAAGCATCCCCACATCATGCACATTTCACATTGCGCATACGTTTTGGCTTTTTAGTAGTTGAAGTCGTGATGAATATGACACAAATATATAGGTAGGTATGTACAGCCCTCTGCAAACTGCGTGGTAGGTATTCTTTCTTCGACAAAACCGAGAATAACGCGGATACTATGCTATCGGTCGCCCGGAAATCATAGCAGCAAGATGCGCGAGACTCCGCACCTTAGATTGGCATTACCATCGCATTCATTTCCATCCAGTTTGGCAACAAAACCCAAAAGTTAATACTTGCCCCAAAACAAATTTTTGCATTTTGTTGCCACACAGGGCATATACTTTGTTTCGTGATGTACCCAATCGAAGGAGTAGAGCATGGCGCCTCTGTTTTCAGTGAGTTCCGACCGACTGACAACATAGTCTTTGAGTTATTACTGGTTTTGTCGAAAAAAGAATACCTACCACGCAGTCTGCTGAGGACTGTACATACATGTTGCCGTTAGCCAAGGCTGTCCGGAGCAAGAGCGCATCGACCTCAGAGAAAAAGCCAAACATAGGCAGTAGGCACTCAGCTGCATGTCCTCATGACAATGAGACGAAATCTTACTCAGATTAGCTAACAGCTCACTCGTTTCGTTTTCGGTTGACTAAGGCATACATAGAGACCTCATATTATTATGAGCGAGCACTATCTCGATCCGTTATTTACCTCGTTATAGAAATATGAATATAAAAAATCCTTAAACATGTACCGCTTAGAACATTTCTTTCTTAATACGAGGATATAATATGCAACCCGTTCCTATAACATTATGGAAAGAGACGTCAATCCTTCACGCTTGAGTATAGTGGGAGGGCTTAAATCTCCAGTTCATATTTACTTTTTTGTGAAAAACCGCGGCGCTGGCGTCCCAAAACTAGGCATTGTAGCTTATAGCACACGGCTGTTGCGTCACGTGTTGAATTTCAACTCAAGGTCTTTTAACCCTCGCCCGCACATGGGGGGGGGGGTGCCACCCCCCAGGTAGTCTTTCTGCTCTGCACTCAACATTTCTAGAGCTAGAAGGCTGATTTTTCGTATAGCTGCTCCTCTATCCTTTCTTGATGTTCACTGAAAATTTCAAGTTTCTGTGGTTTTTGGTTTCGGAGATATGACCTTGTTTTTCAGGTCATGTCATGACCCAAATGGCCAATTCTCAACATCTTGCAAGGTCAAGGTCAAGGTCAACCTAGGTCATCTAATATAATTGCGTTTTAGGCAAGCGGAATTTACTTTTTGTGAAGTTTTTTGACTGCATTTTTGGTAAAAGCTTCTCAGATCATGATTTCATGTAATATGGACACATAAGCAATCGGTGCACACATCAGTATACACACAGACACACACAGACATACGAACACACATAACTGACCTTGACCTAACTTGACCTGAAATGACCTTGGCAGCGAAAACCTGGTCGGGTAGTGTGACAAAGAGGTTCTAGCTGGCTTGGCACCAGAAAACGGCATCGTCATCGGTATATGATAAGCAGCGCACTTGATATCCAACGGTGACCCAAAACAGCAACATTTTTTAGTTTGACCTGACCTGGAAGGTCAATGACTGACCTGAGAAGGTAAAACTGGGTATCATTGGATTCGTCTCTTCCCAAAGAATCTTTTTGGTTTAGCGCTAAGCTCACCAACAGGAACGAAATGGCGCGGGGGGGTGGCGCCACCCCCCCCCCCCCATGTGCGTTCTAGGATGGGAAAATGGCATGTGCGGGCGAGGGTTAATCCTCGCCCTGGCAAGGGGGTCGATGCGACCCCCCACCGTAAGGTTTTTCGAAGATAGCCTAAAAACGACGGCGCGCAGCGCCGCCAGATTTTGCACAGCCTATGGGGCAAACTTTTTGCATATAATCTAAAAAATTCAGGTCCAGGTGACCTTGGATCAGGTCACCAGGTCAGAAAAACCGGTACAAGGTCATGGTCAAAATTCAATTTTCTTTATGCCCAACTCACAGTTTTGGACTGATTTCCTTCAAACTTTCAGGATGAGCTAGTTGTATAACATAAAGTTCGTTTTTTTATGTCACTGACCTGAGGCCAGTTAGAAGTCATTACGTCGTACTCGTAATGTTAAGCCTATGGGAAAATATTCAATTAGGAAAATACTGGAGATATCCGTCTCGTTCTATCACTTTTGTGGTTTGAAACCTCAGTACTTAACATTATATCACTTGGTGCTTCTTTGTTTGGTGTACTCATCCATGGGTCAGGTCAAATGAGGTCAACTGAGGTCAAATGACGTTTGTGCCAATAACTTGTCACATAATAAAGATACGGCTTTCAAAATGGTTGGTAATTGGTATCATTCTGTTCCAGCTCTCGAAGAGCCGAGTTGAATGATATGCAACATTAACCCGCGCCCGGCTGGGGGTCCTGGATTTCCACGCCCTGCTGGGGGGTGTTTGAACACCCCCCCCCTTGTAACTCGGCTCCTGGGCCACGTAGCGATACGCGGAAGGCGGCGTTCGAAAGAGCGCCAAAAATAATGACGAAATCACTTCGGTCAATTTTTTGGTCAGGTCAAAGGTCAGGTCACCAGAGGTCATTGAAGGCAAAATTTCGCCGATTTCCAGGTCGAATATCGAAAATTTCCAAGAAGCCAACGCATAACTCAGGAACCAATAGAGCTACAGCGCCGCGGAAAAGCGCATTCGATAGCCCTATTAACGCCCTTTCTGAGTAATTCTCTCAGATTTGACCTAACGTCAACGGTTTTGCCTGCAGGGGGCAAAAACTGCAAAAATAGCCGATTTTTTCGGAAACAGTTTTGCGGCAATAACTTTTGACCCAAGCCTTGTACGAGCTTACTTTTACCGGCATCGTGTTCCTCTCGTCAAGACGCATCGAATGAACTATAACTTGACCTTGAAAGGTCAACTTGAAAATTTGACCTCAGGTCAAGGTCATGACCTGACCGGAAAGGGTCATGTTGCATATCAGTCGATCCGTATCGTCGAGCTGAACACATCTAAGGCGTTTTCATCGCTCTAGCATGCCTCTATCAAAAGTTATTTGCGAAAAACTGTTAGATACCATTCGTGACCTAAGATGACCTCAGGGCATAAACAAGGGTCACGGACACCATTTTCATGTTCAGTGTGTCTAAACCACTTGTAATTCAGTGTTTGGGAGTGTTTATAATGTGTTTAGTCCAAAAGAGGCGCATTTCAATTTTCTCCCATTGACTTATAATGGGGAGGTCGCAAAATTGACCTGACCTTAGGTCACCGATATCAAAATTCCGAGATATACATTTTATAGATACTGTTACCCTTATCAATCGCTGAAAGTTTCAAAGCAATCGGTCACTCGGTGTAGCTATGACAGACATTGAAACTTTTTATGAGGTGAGGTCACTTCAAGTGACCTGGTGACCTGACCTTGAATGACCTTGGTCTGAAATTTTCACAACATGTGTAGAATTGATGTATGATAAGGTGTACCAAAAAACCACAAGGGGGGGTGTTCAAACACCCCCCCCCCCCCAGCAGGGCGCGGGTTAAGCATTTCGACCATTCTTAAGACTTTAGTTGTACTTAAGATGTGCTTAACTTTTTAAGTACAATTAAGCAAGCATAAAAGTATAAAATTCGACGCGCCTTGACGTGCTGAGCTCACTGGTGCTTTTCTTTTTGCTCTATCTTAATTAGATCAAAAGTTATAAGCGAGAAACCTTTGACCTGTTTTTAGCGAAATTTTTACATTCATATCCCCCAATACCCCCTAAATATTGACCTAGAGCAACCAAGTTTGCACAGGGGCGAGAACTCCAGGGGGCCCACCTGCCTACCAAATTTAGTGTTTCTAGGTGCCATAGGAGCCAATCACGAGGGGGGTCGCATCGACCCCCCCCCCCTGCCGGGCCGTGCTATGAAAAATGCCCTGCCAGGGCGAGGGTTAAGCTGAGGTTATAGGCCAAGCATCAATGCCTCTAAAATTTTCGAACCAGGTCAATCACGGACGTATAAACCAGTATAACGCCTTTTGGGGCGACTAACAGAGCGAGCGAGAGGGTGGGCCTTGCACGTGCGAAATTGCGAGGGGGTACCTCCAACTGACTTGTGCACGGCACCCTACTAACTGGTCTCTAGCGACGTGCCAAATTTGGGCACAATCGGCCCAGCCGTTCTCGAGATCTGGAAGCGGCACCCTGCACGTGCGCACGTGCAAAATGGGTCCCAACTGACTTGTGCACGGCACCCTACTAACCGGTCCCTAACTGTGTACCAAATTTGAGCGCAATCGGTCGAGCCGTTCTCGAGATCTGGAAACGACCCCTGCACGTGCGCACGCGCAGCAGCACCCCAACTCTGGCACATGGATATGCAGTGCCAAGTGGGTGCCTACCTACATGCCAACTTTCAGCGCAATCGGCCAAGAAGTTACCGAGATATTGCAACAATTACAAAACGGACACCTCTTCTTTTTGCACGTGGCACGTGCATAAGGGGTCACCCACATGCATCAGGAATAGTCCAATACTTGGTAGAAGGAATTATATGAAAGAAAAACATTGACCTTTTTCCTCGAATCTATAGCAAAATTAATGAAAAATCACCTTTTTATTTACGTGATATTTCGGCCAACAGACCATTATCAAACGAAAGAAAGAACAATGTAGAAGACAAAAACGGTTACAGCAGACAGACGGCAGCCTATTTTCATATTTCGAAATTCATCTCGCGGTATTTGTTTACATAAGACTTCAATGGAAGAACATCCTTGGTTATGCTAAGATGTTTCCGATGTACCGTACACACATACATAAAACGAGCGATAAAAAAACGAGACAAAATCAGGACATATAACTCATCATAACACTTTTTGACATTCGATACGATCGATGACTCGAATTCACACGCTGCATACGCTATCTTACACACTTATATGATAGGCCAAGACACAAGACGTTCGTTCAGGGAGGGCTCCGAATCTCTGATAGTGATGGACTCTGCTATCTTTCTGTCTGGGTAGTCCAGAGCCTGGTGCAGTATCTCCACCGTAAGTGGTAGATCCGCCCCTCTGTCTAATGACAGCTGACCGTGAGCCACTCTAAAGTGGTCTCCGAGGGGCGTCGGGAGTCGCACTCAGCATGTTCCTCACATGCTCGTTAAAACGCAGTCTGACAGGACGTTTGCTCTCTCCCACATACACCGCCGGCTGTTCCTTGCAGAGAGTACACGTGATCCTGTAAACCACATTTTTGGTCGTGCATCTCCCTGCTAAGCCACACTTACAGCAGTAGCACCCGCGACTGGCACCCGGACAGAGAGGAGGTGAGAAGGCTGACCTGACTAGCGCGTTTTTCAGTTTGTTTTTGTTTCGCCAAGCAAGTCGGATGTTCATTCCCGACCTGCGCACCACACCTTTCACCCGGCTCAATAATTCCTCGTCCACATATGGTAGAGTCAAGAAGCCATCTACATCCTCTTTTGTAGAACCCCGTTTAGTGCCCCCAGCTTTCGCTTCCCTTAGAGTTCTCCTAAGCACGTTTTCAGGGTACCCGTTGCTAGAAAGGAGATTCCACATTTTTGTCACGCTCTTTTCTTCCCTGTCCTTATTCGACGATACTGCTATGGCCCTTCTAAACTGGTTCCTAGCCATGCTAATTTTGGTCGACGACGGATGAGCTGAAGAGAAATGAAGCACTATGCCCGAGTTGGTAGGCTTAATGTACAGTTCAGTGGCCAGAAATGTGATGTCATTGTCAGAAACGACAGAGACCAGGGTATCTAGGTATGGGACCCCCGAGTCCTGCTTCGTGAACTCCATCGTGAATTTTACTGTAGGATGAAGTGAGTTCAAATACGCTAGGAAATCTTTCAGGGCTTCCTCCCCGTGGGTCCAGATTCCCCTGAATGGCCATGTTTGCGCGATAACTGTATGGTATTTAATTGATTTTACGGGTTCTGTAGTGTGTACCAAGTTTGAGAGAAATTGGCCCAGCCGTTCTTGAGATAGGAAACTGCTCCTTTCCTCCTTGAGACGTATAAGAAGACCCCTCACGTGCGCACGTGCAGTCGATCCACCCTACCTGTCACAAATGACCATACATCGCCAGGAGAGTGCCCCCTCCACCCACAGTCCAAGTTTCAGCGCAATCGGCCCATTAGTAGCTGAGTTATTCCGAGTACAATAATGTGCTGTTTACTGGTAGGCGCTATTTTCAGTGTTTGGAATTCTCCTTTGCGGGCGGTGCATTGCAGCCCATGCTTTGATAACTATTGTGAAAAGTGGAATGACCTGACGGCCATCTAATCATACCAATCAGCACTTGGTGGGGGTTTTGTAGGAGCCCCGAGCTTACGGGCACCAGCCGCCGCCGCGGGGACCACTGGCACGCGGCGGTGGGCTCCTCCCCCAACTCCTTGGACACATGATTTTCTCTTGGTTTTTCTTGGTTTCTCTTGGTTTCTCTCGTGATTTCATCGTAATTGTTTTTGTTTCCATTGTTCTTGTTGCGCCGTGATTTCGTCTATGTTTGCGAGCGCGCGCGTTTGCGTCCCTCCGGCGGCGGCGGCGGCAATCGGCACCTGCCCATCCCTCTCGCGGTTCTCGACAGGGATCCCTCTTAAAGGTTGAGGCCCACTCGAGACACATAGCCCCACAAACACACTTACACATTAGCGATATAACGTAACGTAATATCAAAGCAAAGGGATTTTTCCTGTGCAATTTGGCAAAAGCGCACAGGTTTTGCCCTCTAAGATAGGCACCAGGTTTTTCTAGTTAGGACTTTCCTGGTGGAACTCGCAACACAACAACAGCACACATTACAACACTACCACATTTCAGCATCAAGATTCAGCAGCAAGAAATGTAAGTACTCAAAATCCCTCTCGGCACTGCCACTCTGGCACCCTTTCTGGCTTTCCCTTGCACTTGCTCCCACCGGACGTCACATGAGCCGGTCTAACGTAAACTTTGCTCTTGATATTGCCTTGGGCCGGAATAACATAGCCGGCATTAAAGTAAAGTAAAACGGAAGATCTGGCTAATTGCCAGCTAGTAACTTCCCCCTACCCCGACCAGGGCCTCGGCCTGTCGGGAGCAAAATTCAAAAAAAAAAAAAAAAAAAAAAAAAAATAAGCCATCGATCGGATTTTGCCGAAAAATACCCGTAACGTTAACAAAACACGGTCGGGTGTTTCAGTCATTTTCACAAAAGTTTATTGACTTTTCGATAATATTTTGGGTGGATATTGGTCAGAAAAGAATGCTCTTTCCGAATATGTAGGTTTCATAGCCGTTGGTCAGCGTTTTCAATACGTTTTGATGTTGTAAAGGACTTCGCGCTCAGCGCGAATCAAATTTTCCAATTAATGTTTCATTATTAAAGAAATGCTACGGATCATCACTTTTTATCTGCTATCCTCTGATAACATGTACATTTGTCTGTAAAATGGTACCACACCAATTTCATTCCGTCAAGCCGTTTTCCAGCGGCATCGGTTTTCTTCCCACAATGCACGAAATCGGTCATTTTTTCACAACCGGCGGTCCTGTCTTGCACGTGGCGCGTGCTATACTATGAAACCATGTCAATACGCTAGGTCCATCTCTCCTCTATCCAGTGGTGGCAACCCCACCTCGCTACGGCAATCTGTCGCCAAGTTTTGGGCCCGGGAAGTGGGCGCCGCAGGCCGGTTTTCGCCCGATCTTCGATTTGACCGTTTCCCGTGTTAACCCTATGGCGCACGCGAGCGCGTGCTGACGGCGCACCCCTGGTCCGATCACGCCCAAATTTTAATACAAAGGCCGCCCACGCCCACAGATTTGGCATGCCAAATTTCATTTGGCTGAATTCCCCAGATTCAGTCCGTAGGTACCCCCACGGGGAGGAAGCCCTGAAAGATTTCCTAGCGTATTTGAACTCACTTCATCCTACAGTAAAATTCACGATGGAGTTCACGAAGCAGGACTCGGGGGTCCCATACCTAGATACCCTGGTCTCTGTCGTTTCTGACAATGACATCACATTTCTGGCCACTGAACTGTACATTAAGCCTACCAACTCGGGCATAGTGCTTCATTTCTCTTCAGCTCATCCGTCGTCGACCAAAATTAGCATGGCTAGGAACCAGTTTAGAAGGGCCATAGCAGTATCGTCGAATAAGGACAGGGAAGAAAAGAGCGTGACAAAAATGTGGAATCTCCTTTCTAGCAACGGGTACCCTGAAAACGTGCTTAGGAGAACTCTAAGGGAAGCGAAAGCTGGGGGCACTAAACGGGGTTCTACAAAAGAGGATGTAGATGGCTTCTTGACTCTACCATATGTGGACGAGGAATTATTGAGCCGGGTGAAAGGTGTGGTGCGCAGGTCGGGAATGAACATCCGACTTGCTTGGCGAAACAAAAACAAACTGAAAAACGCGCTAGTCAGGTCAGCCTTCTCACCTCCTCTCTGTCCGGGTGCCAGTCGCGGGTGCTACTGCTGTAAGTGTGGCTTAGCAGGGAGATGCACGACCAAAAATGTGGTTTACAGGATCACGTGTACTCTCTGCAAGGAACAGCCGGCGGTGTATGTGGGAGAGAGCAAACGTCCTGTCAGACTGCGTTTTAACGAGCATGTGAGGAACATGCTGAGTGCGACTCCCGACACCCCCCTCGGAGACCACTTTAGAGTGGCTCACGGTCAGCTGTCATTAGACAGAGGGGCGGATCTACCACTTACGGTGGAGATACTGCACCAGGCTCTGGACTACCCAGACAGAAAGATAGCAGAGTCCATCACTATCAGAGATTCGGAGCCCTCCCTGAACGAACGTCTTGTGTCTTGGCCTATCATATAAGTGTGTAAGATAGCGTATGCAGCGTGTGAATTCGAGTCATCGATCGTATCGAATGTCAAAAAGTGTTATGATGAGTTATATGTCCTGATTTTGTCTCGTTTTTTATCGCTCGTTTTATGTATGTGTGTACGGTACATCGGAAACATCTTAGCATAACCAAGGATGTTCTTCCATTGAAGTCTTATGTAAACAAATACCGCGAGATGAATTTCGAAATATGAAAATAGGCTGCCGTCTGTCTGCTGTAACCGTTTTTGTCTTCTACATTGTTCTTTCTTTCGTTTGATAATGGTCTGTTGGCCGAAATATCACGTAAATAAAAAGGTGATTTTTCATTAATTTTGCTATAGATTCGAGGAAAAAGGTCAATGTTTTTCTTTCATATAATTGTATCTATCATGTTCCTCGCCAGAGCACTGGCAAACATTAATACTTGGTAGAAGGAATGAAGCTACCCTACAAAAATTACCGCGTGTAAATCGGTCAAGTGGTTGCTGAGATATAAGCCTCGCAAAAGCGTGACCACGGCCGGCCGGCCGGCCGGCCGCTCATACTCAGAAATTTCCGTTAATCTAAGGAAAGACTACGCTCGCTTCGCTCGCTCCGTAATTAGAATTGCGTCCAAACGGATGATCGGATCGAGATGCTGGTGGTACCGTTCGACGGGTAATTCCTTGAGGCAGGTGATGATGGATGTCACATGTCACCCGGTGTCACATGGCGCGTGCCACGTGCCGACAAACTTACAAAGGGCAAAAACCTTTAAGCGACGCTTCAAATCAAACGAAGGGCGGCACAGGTGCCAAACTCACAGGTCACATGTCCCAGTGTTCGACCACTAACATATGGTATGCTCGGCATCAGGGGTTGCCGAATGCACGCGCTAGTGGCGAAAAACATGTTTTGAGGAGGCATCCTCCGATTCCGGAAAACCTTGACCTAGGCACACCAAATTTGGCACACTGACACTACTGGACACGCACTTTAAGGTGCTGTACAAATGGGCGTGCTGGGGTACACGGTGCACGTGCTGTGCACGTGCAAACGCACGTGCAAACCTTTTGATGTTGCACTCCAGGTGTCACATATGCGGGTAGGGCGGATAGCGCTGGCAAGCTCAAAGTGCCAAATTTACACAGGCCACCCAGAATGCATTCCAGCATAGTTATTGAGCATATCCATCTCCTGGTGGCCCCCAAAGGTGCGCTCTGCACGTGCAAAAAATTATCCGCGCCGGGCGGTGGGGATGCTTGGACGGGTGAGACTAAATGCTTACTTCGAAATCTAAGCTGCGTTGCGGCATTGGCGGTTATGTGCGGCGTGTATGCCGCATGATTAGTAAGCGGCGACCACTAAATTAAAAATTCAATAGCTTCGACCTGTTTTCAATGGATAACACTGCATACCAAAAATGTCCATCGCTCTCGTCATAGGATATTTAGATTTAAATAACTAACTTATCTACATCATTGTTTTGAACCAAATTAATACTCAGCCGCGAACGTATAAGGTATAACCCCTTGCCGTTTCGCTCCTGATCAAGCTAGAGCTTCGCGGAAAAAACGAGCGTGTTGCCCGTGACGAGAGAAAGCCGATGATACCCAATTTTAAGGTCCTAGGTTATCGGTTGACCTTCCAGGTCAGGTCAATGACCCAAAAGGCGGGAAAATTGGGACCTGTTAGAACGTCGTAGTGTGGCTGCTATGGGGTTTTTCGGGGTGCTGATCACGAATATCATGCTAGTTTTGATCACAGATGATGTCTTCATTCATTTAGGCCAGGTCGGGTTAGGTCAGGTCAGGTCAACCAGTAGAGGTCCTGCCAGGTATTTGTAGTAGGTGTCAACCGCCTCTGACAGCCTCGTAACATGTTACGAAGGCACCAAAACTACTTTGTAAACGTTCATGTGGTTGCTTAAAGGAAGGGTGCCACCTTCCGAAATTTTTGTTCTATGAATCTATTTTACTTATTTGAATTTTTAGACGTGGTTAGCGCGTCCACAATATACAAAAAACCGAAACATTGCATTTAATACATTGGCCAAAAAAAAAAGATCGTTGTTTATATCACCACTACAACTCAAGGTCGTTTGATGTGGCAGCTAGGACGGCTGGCATATCCTGTTGTCATGGCAACATATCATTCTGCCATTTGCATTGATGGCGCAACTGAGACAAAAAGATGAACAAATAAAAAGAAAGAAGATAACATGATTTGAACTAAAGGTTTCATCAAAAGAACATCAGAAAGAACATCAGAAAAGAACATCAAATAAGTCGAGTAAAGGTTTTTCCTTTACAATGCTTAAGAGATCTATGGAACCCTTCACCCTTCATGCAACTTACTAGAAAAACTTCCCAATTAAAATTTTAAAACTTAAGTGTATACCATAAAGAAAAAATATACCCTTTCAAAATGATAAAACATGCTTCAAAAGTATAACTTTTATACATACCTTTGCTGATTTCATGTTTTATAAAATACCCTTAACACGACGAGGAAATAGTGCTGAAGATTTTTGCCTGCCCAAATGCTGGCAGCAAAACTGGCAAATGATAACTTCACGTGCGGATTCAATGCTGACCGTCTCGAGCATAGGTAAGTGAAGCCGGTTTTTAGGTTCATGTGAGGCTAATCTTGTAAAAACTGCGTTGTGTCCAAAAGGTGGCACCCTTCCTTTAATTCGAATTCAGCTCGAAAAAACTGACCTAGAAACATGTCAAACTCGAAAAAGTGAACCGAGGTCACCAAAGGTCAATGACCTGACCTGACCTTCAGGTGACCTTGACACCCACCCTAATGCATGGGGGCAACATCATATCACATGTTTGAACGCTTGAAACCACGAAAAGACTGCAAACGCGCTGCTAATGCGAGCCGACATACGCTGAATCGCGGTTCCGGCCAAACATGGTCTCGAAAAGTAGGTCACAGGTCAAAGGTCATTTGGGTCAGGGTCATGAAATTTTCAGGATGGGTGTTAAATTGATCAATGCGAGGGTACTGAAAGTTTCGTCGCGATCAGCCGCTTTTTAAGCAAGTTATTCGCGAAAAACCTTAGGGGGGTTGCATCAACCCCCCCCCTGTGCGGGCGAGGTCATGTTTTGATAGCAAGACTGAAACAGACTTTTTTGGGTAGCCAGGAAATCGCATGCCAGAGCCTATTCAAATTCTTTTATCGGCCTTTATATGCACCAGTCGCATACAGGTACGGGATTTAGCATACGATTTCCAGACAATCGAACGACTGTTTGGAGACAACAAAGGAAGGAATGAGTGAGTTAAGTTGAAAGTATTAATTTGGTTCAAAATGATGATGTAGATAACCTAGTTATTTAACCCTATTAGTGGCAGGCTCCTGGCTCCCCCCTATTAGTGGCAGGGGGGGGGCTGTTTACGACCCCCCTTGATATCTCGAGATCTAACGGGCCGATTTTCAAAATTCAAACGGCATTCGATTTCGCTCAACGTGATCTACATTTCTAAAAAATAAAAATTAAAAAATGTCAATAGGGGGGTTAGAGGGGGGTAAAAACGGGCAAATTGCAGATACATTTTAGACTGTTTATCACGGCCAGGTTTCTGGACCAATCTTAACGCAACTTTTGCCGATCGATAGAGAATGAACCAGGAATTCACATGGATCCTAAAAATATGCATTTTCAAAAATCATAGGCGGATACAGATCATTGAGATTGGGGGTACACAAAAGTATAGTAAATAAGGTTTTTGTTGGTACTGTTTCTAAAAAGGGTGGTAATGGTCTTGTTATGAGGTTAGTGCTTGTGCGAGGAACATGTTCAATAATAGTAGAAAATGTAAAAAATGTAAAAACATGACCTTATTTCCTCGATAATTGCCAAAACTAATGCTGTACAAATATATACTTTATTTGAAAGATGTAATATTTCGACCACAGGTCTTTTTCAAACAGTTTCAAATTAGAAAAGATAGCATTTCCATTTGCCGCATTTCCAACTGCCTTTCAACAAAAATTTATGGTTGAATCGTGCCCACTAGCTCACTCGCACCACTCATGAAATATTTGGCTAGCAAAAATAGCATCACATAGGTCACCTATTTTTCAAAATACATAGTTTCAGCCGTACGAGATAAGTAAGTATTAACATACCGACTGACCATAACACAAAACATCCTACAGGCCTTCGCCATTATTTCTCACAATTTCGGCCAAAGTCACCCAGCTGTCTACAAGGCATAACAGATGCAGCATGCCAGCAACTATCATATGCTGTCCAGTGTCCAGGCTTTTACACATTTACGTGTCTATCCGTCCAGTATTCACATAACACCGTAACACCAGAATGGAATACAAAGAAAGCAAAGATGGGCATAATTGGCATAATCGCATTAACATACCTATAGCGTTCAATGCCATAACATATAGCGTTCGATGCCCATAATCAAAAACACACATAGTCTGCACCCTCCCCCCCCCCCTCCCACACACACACAAACACTATCTAGCTTTGAACGCGTGAACATACGCAGTACCTAGTGCACAGTACATATACAGTACACATTTACACATACATCGGCGTTGTTCCTAGCATGTCCGGGCGGTCAACGATGCCATGCATGTAGAATGGGGTTTACGGGGGATTGCACTCAGAAAAATGTGGTATATGAAATCAGGTGTGGGATCTGCGGGGGAAATGACAGGGAAGGTGTTTATATCGGAGAGACAAAACGGCCATTGCGCCTCAGGTTCAATGAACACGTGCGCGACATGACCAACAGGACCCCTGACACTCCGTTGGGTGATCACTTTACGGAGAAACACGGTGACAGTATCGTAGATGGGACGTCTGCTCCGCTCAAAATTAAAATATTGTACAAGTCTAAAGACCATCCAGACCGTAAAATAGCTGAATCGCTGCTGATAAGAAAGAACCGTCCGGAACTCAACAGTAATGTATCGTCTTGGCCTATTTTGTAAGGTAAACAATGCTAGGAACAACGCCGATGTATGTGTAAATGTGTACTGTATATGTACTGTGCACTAGGTACTGCGTATGTTCACGCGTTCAAAGCTAGATAGTGTTTGTGTGTGTGTGGGAGGGGGGGGGGAGGGTGCAGACTATGTGTGTTTTTGATTATGGGCATCGAACGCTATATGTTATGGCATTGAACGCTATAGGTATGTTAATGCGATTATGCCAATTATGCCCATCTTTGCTTTCTTTGTATTCCATTCTGGTGTTACGGTGTTATGTGAATACTGGACGGATAGACACGTAAATGTGTAAAAGCCTGGACACTGGACAGCATATGATAGTTGCTGGCATGCTGCATCTGTTATGCCTTGTAGACAGCTGGGTGACTTTGGACGAAATTGTGAGAAATAATGGCGAAGGCCTGTAGGATGTTTTGTGTTATGGTCAGTCGGTATGTTAATACTTACTTATCTCGTACGGCTGAAACTATGTATTTTGAAAAATAGGTGACCTATGTGATGCTATTTTTGCTAGCCAAATATTTCATGAGTGGTGCGAGTGAGCTAGTGGGCACGATTCAACCATAAATTTTTGTTGAAAGGCAGTTGGAAATGCGGCAAATGGAAATGCTATCTTTTCTAATTTGAAACTGTTTGAAAAAGACCTGTGGTCGAAATATTACATCTTTCAAATAAAGTATATATTTGTACAGCATTAGTTTTGGCAATTATCGAGGAAATAAGGTCATGTTTTTACATTTTTTACATTTTCTACTATTATGGTCTTGTTATGTTATAATTTTCTTATGAGAGAACGACTAAAATTGTATTGGTAATGCATAGGCGGTGTCAGGGCACCTATGTTGGGAGGTAAAACATAACCCCCCTTTTTGGACGCCTGGATCCGCCTATTATAGCAAAAACGTGTCAAAAGAGGATGCACAATAACTGTATATGTTATCACATGATACCTTGTATTCACTGTTCGTAAAACTGGTGCAGCATCGTGATCTTCGCCCAAATGACTCGCTTCACGAATAGGACCCCCCAATTCCCAGTGCTCTGGAGCCGCCACTGGTAAAGTTATGAACTTGAGATTTTCAGGGAATGTGCCCAATTTAGTTTTAGGAAAAGTCAGAAAATTTCAGCATCGTAGCTTCAGCGGTTTCGGAGATATTCCCGAAAAACCTGAGGGGTGGATAAAAACAACCCCCCCTGCCACTAATAGGGTTAAAGCTGAATATCTTATGACGAGAGCGGTTGGCATTTTTGGTATGCAGTGTTATTCATTGAGAACCGGTCGGAGCGTTTGAGTCTTTAATTTAGTGGTCGCCTCTTACTAATCATGCGGCATACACGCCGCACATAACCGCCAATGCCGCAACGTAGCTTAGATTTCGAAGTAAGCATTTAGTCCCACCCTGCTTGGACACCCTATGTGGATTTATGTAAATATCTCGAAAACGGCGTTGTGTAGCGCCGCCGTTTTTCGCACACCTTTTCATACATCTTTTTCACATATGCTGCATAACTTTCAGACTTAGGTCACTCAAGGTTAGGTCATCAGGTTACGTGCAAGTGACCTTACCTTAGGAAAAGTTATAGTGCCCGTCATAGCTACACAGACTGAACAATCGGTTTAAAACGTGCACCGATTGATAAGAGCAACAGTATATACGTAGAGTACCTCTACCTCGGAATTTCAATCAGTGGCGGCGGAACACCTTCAATTAAAGTGGGACACTGCCGACTTTTGGTCCCATTCTTTCCATGCAACTCCCGGGCTATGTTAAAATGCCAAAATCAAAGGGGGGCACGGTGCCCCCTCGTTCCGCCGCCTATGATTTCAATATCACTTGCTTGCTCAATGCTCATTGCTCAGCTCGTATTGTAAGAGCACTGCGGCACAGCATAGATGCAGGCGCTTTGCTACTGCCATCTATGGGTGAAAGATGAAGATAATGGTTATTGCGGTACAGTATTACTGCAGGCGCAAACAACGTAGATAACAAAGATGCCTATGCTGCGCTGGCCGGCGATTGAGGCGTAAATTTGCGTTGCTGGGTAGCAAAAAGTTTAGGAGCCCGAATTCGACAAAATAAATGATTTGCCGTGCTGGTGGTCTGAGGTCGCAAAATCAACAGAACCCTAGGTCAGTGATATTGAAATTTCGAGGTAGAGGTAGGTACTCTACGTATATACTGTTGATCTTATCAATTGCTGCACGTTTTAAGCCGATTGTATAGTCTGTGTAGCTATGACGGGCATTATAATTTTTTCCTAAGGTAAGGCCACTTGGACGTAACCTGGTGACCTAACCTTGAGCGACCTAAGTCTGAAAGTTATGCAGCATTTGTGAAAAATATGTATGAAAAGGTGTGCCGAAAACGGCGGCGCTACACAACGCCGTTTTCGAGATATTCACATAAATCCACATAGGGTGTCTAAGCATCCCCACCGCCCGGCGCGGATAATTTTTTTGCACGTGCAGAGCGCACCTTTGGGGGCCACCAGGAGATGGATATGCTCAATAACTATGCTGGAATACATTATGGGTGGCCTGTGTAAATTTGGCACTTTGAGCTTGCCAGCGCTACCCGCCCTACCCGCATATGTGACACCTGGAGTGCAACATCAAAAGGTTTGCACGTGCACAGCACGTGCACCGTGTACCCCAGCACACCTATTTGTACAGCATCTTAAAGTGCGTGTCCAGTAGTGTCAGTGTGCCAAATTTGGTGTGCCTAGGTCAAGGTTTTCCGGAATCGGAGGATGCCTCCTCAAAACATGTTTTTCGCCACTAGCGCGTGCATTCGGCACCCCCTGATGCCGAGCATACCATATGTTAGTGGTCGAACACTGGGACATGTGACCTGTGAGTTTGGCACCTGTGCCGCCCTTCGTTTGATTTGAAGCGTCGCTTAAAGGTTTTTGCCCTTTATAAGTTTGTCGGCACGTGGCACGCGCCATGTGACACCGGGTGACATGTGACATCCATCATCACCTGCCTCAAGGAATTACCCGTCGAACGGTACCACCAGCATCTCGATCCGATCATCCGTTTGGACGCAATTCTAATTGTATTGGCTCGATGACCTTCCAGAGCACGGTTTTTTGGCAACGAAAAATGGCGCCTTGTCGGCTTCACTATCTTCCATAGGAGGTCCATTGAGATTGTCAGTCCAGTTTATTTATACGTCCGTGAGGTCAATCGTGCAGCTTTGTTTTTAACTAGAGTTAAGCAAAATAGAGAACAAAGTGCATGACGTACAAACTTCTCTATAAAGAGAAGCAGGGGAGAGTGGGGTAAGACGCCTTATCGATATAACAAGAAAACTGTTCAATATATGATATTTTTAAGTTCTTGCAACGTTTGTTTCTGCGTTTTGTTTGTAGGGGTAAGATTTTCGGTTCCGAGGCCTGATGTCGTTTGCAGGCGGTGAGCACTTTTATGTTTTGACTTGTTCTGGTATAATTTTGTCTCATCGTTTTCCATCTTATAACTGGGAGATGGCCTTTAAATTATGTTGCATATGCATTTTGCCCATAACTCACAGAGGCGCTTTACGTGTTACAGCGAGTTTGTGCCTCAAAATTGAAACTCTTGAAAAAAGGAGCTGAAAGACATTTGGTGTTGAGGGTATGACGCCACCCCCCACAAAATTCACTGCCTGCGTCAGGGCTGCGAAGTCTATGCCTTTTCGACGCTCCCAATGCCGACCCCGACTCTGGTTAAAAAAAACAGCTTCAACTCCAACTCCGGGCTCCGACTGTCGACTCCGATCAAATCCAACTCCGACTCAGACTCGGCAGACTCTGAATGGCTGCGAAGTTGATGGATTTTCGGTGTTTTTTTTTTTCGACGGAAAATGACCTCAATAAAAATTGTTAACCTTGTCCGTGTCTACCAGATGCCGTTTGCCCCTTGTTGTGTAACCGCTGCCCCTGCCCTGTATCTCAGGGGGCGGGGGGGGGGGGATATCCGGACCCCCGTCGGTGCGTGGACCCCTGTGGGTTCGCGGGTTAAGTGTTGCGGAGATCATTGATTTGATACTTATCGATGGTCTTGAGATGTCCCCCCCCCCCTCCACCTTGAATTCCACTAGAAGACTAGAAGTTTTTACTCGCCTGGTAGACGTGACTAAATAAGTAGGTCCGTGGCGCCGTGTCTCACTCTCTGCTCAGCCTATGGCTGTGACTGTGCCTTACTCTGTGTTCATTGACCATGTGATCGTGACCGTACCGAACCGTGCTCGGTGCCTGCCCTTTCGCCCGTTATTACTCACACCATGAACCTGCGGTGGAAGCGGCGCCCCGCTTGCAGGCGGCCGCACTGCGGGCTCGGGTCGTTGCCGTTGGCCACGCCGCGCTCGAACTCTGCCTTGTTGCAGCAGAAGGCCCAGTCGCGCGACGGCCGACAGCAGTAGGCGCCGCCCACCACCGGCGAGGAGGCCGTGCCGTTCTCCACCTCGTGAAACTGGGAGCAGAGAAACACCTGCGGCCCCAGCTGCTCGTCCCGGTAGCAGCAGTGGCTCACAGCCGCGTGCAGGGTCTGGCCGCGCCTCCGGCCTCGGCGCCCGCCGCGATCGGCGGACATCGCCGGCACGCCGCCACTCGGGTCCGGTCCGGTCCGGTCCGGGGTCTGTCCGGCCTGTCCGGGGAGCCGCGGGCGCGACCAGCAGCGGCTGCCGACCGGCTGCCTAGCGCCGCGTCCAGTACCACGCCGCTGTGTATTCGCGCATGATCACACGGCTGGAGAGACGGCTGTAGCTAGGTGGTCATATAACGGGGCTGAGTCCGCAGCCTTCCGCTGGTGGCTGGCCGTCCTCAATCTGCCGTCCTCTGGCGCGGCGCGGCGACCGGCGACCCCGTTTCGGCGCGGGCCGCTACGGTTCACGGTCACAGTGTGAGAGCGACTGGCTGGGCCGGCGGCGGCTGGTCGGCTGGTCGGCCGGCCCAGCCACTGTCACGGCAACAGGATAAACAGCCGGCGCGCTGCCGCCGTATTGACCGGGCGCCCCTTTTGAGGCACAGGCGCTGGGACAGGGGCCAGCCGGGATCCACTGTTCGCAAGGCCACCCCACCGCTCACCGCCTAGCACGTGCACCTCGCATTCTAGCGCGATCATTTGTCCTACTTTTTTAGCGTTCCTCTAGCTCGACACATTTGCCAATCTTCATTTTGCTAGGGTAGTCTCGCCGGCATTACACCTCACTTCGGGGTTCTGCACCATCTGACAGCATCTGGGGTCCTTCAGAAGGTGGCGCGGCCGCCCTAGCGCTCGGCTCCTAATTTTCAGGGCTCATTATTTGCATAGTTGTTCATGAACAGTTTGTGAGCAACGTTCGTTCCCTCTTCGAGAAAACATCAAATGACATACTGTTCCTCAAAAGACGAAACCTGATTCTTAGGCCTGATGCTGTTTTGTGACATCTAAGTCAGGACAACGACGAAAAATCGCGTTTTTGCTTACGATTAATAAATAGCTTCGGAAAAACGGTCACAAAAAAGTATAATCGTTCAACACATTGACCTTGTCAGGATGCGTTGGGTGGATAAACTTCAGCTGAGAGAAATTCAAGGTCATAAAACTAGAAACCCTGGGCCTCAGATGGTGTTAAGCATTAGGGTGTGTCATTTTGGGCACTTTTTTCGCAAAACATGGTGCTCCACTGATTTTATCGTGCCCCAGACACGTAGAAACCGTGTGACATTTTTTATTTCCCCCAAATATTAACACCCATGCGGCGCCGACCGCCGACACTTTGGTCTATCTCTCAGCATTAGCGACCTCAGCGCCCCTAGCGGCAATGTTTTGAACTAACACGCTCGCTATGCTTTGTGAGCTTACGATCATCATTAAATGCATTTTACCGAAATGACGCCTTGCTGTTGGCTTGTCTGGCACTCAGAATGTTGGTGAAAATGTGATGTTATGCATCTTAAAGCACGAAATAGTTCTGTGTTAATGTATATTGCATAGTACTACCCCCGATCCTCGTCCTGGTCTGACGGGATGCGTACGAGCGCATGTTTATAGTGCCTGCTATAAGGTGTCACACGTTTTTTTTTGTAGCGTCGTTCACTGCATAGACTCCGGGGAACAGGGGGGGGGCGGTGGGGGCGCTTACCCCCCCCCCCAACTTGAGAGCCGAGTGGGCGCCGCCCCCTCAACATTGATGCAACGATGAAGGATCTCTGCTCCCTTTTATGGACCTACATGTCTGTTTTTATATAAACATCAGCACAAGGTATTTCTCTTGCATGTGAATGGTTTCTGCTGATTCGGCATCGATTTAAGAACACCTGCTATTGTCATCCCACTTTGATTTTATCTGAACTTGATCATAACTTTGGTAGGTCAGATTTTATACTGGACCATTTTGGTTCCAGATGGTATTTGATTTGGCGTGATGAGAACATTATGACGTACAACGGTGGTAAAGTCGTTGATTGATACAGGTTTACTCGCTCCGGTGGGAGGCAGTAGCGGCGGAACACCTTCAATTAAGTGGAGGGGGGGGGGACACTGCCGACTTTTGGTCCCATTCTTTCCATGCAACGCCCATAGGGCTAATGTTAAAATGCCCAAATCAGAGGGGGCACGGTGCCCCGGTGCCCTCCCCGTTCCGCCGCCTATGGTGGGAGGGAGGCGTGTGGGACTC
This sequence comes from Amphibalanus amphitrite, assembly GCF_019059575.1. NCBI lineage: Eukaryota > Metazoa > Arthropoda > Thecostraca > Balanomorpha > Balanidae > Amphibalanus > Amphibalanus amphitrite. The sequence continues at coordinate 461,615 of NW_024881698.1, read as the reverse complement.
AGAAGGAGACCAATGGCTTGTGTTGTGCCTTTGGTAGGACCCTCAGTATATATCACCGATGCAGGGCCTTCAGAGCCTCCAATTAGGGGCCTTTAGAGGCACTGGTGTGGGGTCCTCACAGACGCCCGTGTGGCCCCTCAGAGGTGCTAGTGTGAATCCCTCATAAGCGCCGGTGAGGGTCCTCACAGAATACAGACGCCGTTGTGGACCCTCAGAGACACTGGTGTGGGTCCGTTACATGTGGGTGTGTGGTCCTTAGAGCTGCTGGTGCGAACCCTTTAAAAGTCGGCAGGGGGCCCACAACGACCGGGGAGGGGGACCTCAGACCGGCAAGGGGCCCACAGAGGCCGGCGGCATTTTCAGAAGCCCTGTGGGGTCCTTAGATACCGACAAGGTACTCTGAGACGCCAGTGCGGCCCTCAGTCTCTGGTGTAGGGCCCTCAGAGTTGCAGGTAGGTGGCCGTCAGATATGCTTTTGCCGAACCCTCACAGGGGCGCAGGTGTGGGTACCTCAGAGCCACCAATAAAGGGTTGCATAAATGGTGTGGCACTGGCTTGGGGGACCCTCAGTGGTGTCCTTATGGGCCCTTAGAACCACTGGTGTGGGTCTCTCAGAGGTGCTGGTTGTGAACCCTCAGAGGCCCTGCTGAGGGCCCTCACGGTCTCCGTTATGGGATCCTCAGAAGCCGGCGTAGACCCTGACGGAGATCTTAGTGTGGCTACTTAGGGGCTCATGAGGTGCTCTTACGAGACCTGTGAGGTCTTTCTCAGCTGAAATATAGTCAGCGCGGACCCTCAGAGGTCAGTTGGTACCGCAGGGGTCTTTATGGCCGGGTGGGCTCTCAGAAGCACCAGTGAGGGCCCTCAGTCTCACAGTCGTCGTAATGGGGCCGTCAGAGACATTGGTGTGAGGCCATTACTGATTACAGGTTGGCGTAAGGCCCTAGATATGGCCCCTCTTGGGCCGGCAAGGACTCTCAGAGGCACGCTAGCGGCCATAAGAGGCCGGTAAAGGGCCCTCAGAGGCCGCCAGTAGCCTTCAGAAGCCGGCGTGTAACCCTCATGGACAATTTAGTGAGGCTTCTTTGGACTCACGAGGTGCTGTTACGAGCCCTATTCTTTCTGAATCGAAATATGGCCAGCATAGACCCTGAGCGGTAACTGGTGCCACAGAGCCCCTCCGACCCGAGGGGTCCTCTGAATGCGATAGGGGGGGGGGGGGACTAGATGGCACGTGCCTCCTGGTACCCCCTGACTACGCTACTATTTCATATGCGTCATGTCAGGTATTTTGGGCTTGCACCCCAACTTGAAGAATGTTCCTGGGCCCCTGTGACAATATATTGGATTCATTATAGGTATTCGTCATTAGCTTGCACTCTCTGCAATCTGCCCATACTATTATTTGTCCCTAGACGCGCTTACAGAGAGCAGGGATAAGCCCATACAGTCAACGGCCTGTTAGTTTCGCAAACAGCCGCCAGGGGCGCTAGGGTCGCCTATGTTGTGAGATAGGGCAAACTTCTCTCGCTCGGCGCCGCCTGGGGGTTAAAATTTGCGGGAAATTAACAATGCCACGCCCTTTCCACATGAGTGGAGCACAATAAAATCGATGGAGCACCTTGCATTGCGATTAGTGACACACCCTATTAAGCATTGAAGCTAATACACAGCCGATCATTTGTGACATATTCGTAAATGTTGATTCCGAATCTGGCATCCATTTTGATCTAGACAATTATCTACTGGTCGGTCAAAGTGAGGAAATTAGCGTGTTTATTGGCTACACAAGCAGTGTCTGTCGACAAGTAATTATATTCCCGATGGGACTGTTACGGGTAGACGACAACCGATGTTGTTTTATCACATGATAAATAGGTGTCAACGAAGAATATAAACTCTTACTCATCTCACCGAAACAGCAGCACAGATACCGACATCCTCACTGTAGCATTAACATATAAGCCGACATCCTCACTTTGACAATAAAACACTGCTGACATTCTCACTGTGTCAATAGCGTACTGTTGACAGCCTCATAACAGAAACATACTGTTAACTAGTAACATCCTCACTGTAACAATAACATGCTGCCGACAGCGAGAATATTGTGACAACGCATTGCAAGCTTTCACACTGCAACAACTCCTTGACAAAAGTGATAACATGTCACGGCACACTCTCGGCATCTAACTGTGGCCATAGCATACTGCCGCGACATTCTCAGCGTGACCCTACTACACGACCCACTTCCGTCAAACGCAGGCACACCTCAGCTCCGGGGGTCGAGATCGCATCGCATTTCACTTCCGCTAGCCGCGATCACATTTTCCTGTGTTTTTATTACAGGGCCGGGTCACAATCACAGTCCCTTCAGTCGTCACGGTCCGCCAGTCAGAGTCCGTCACAGGCCAATCACAGTTAAAGTCCGTCACAGAGCCCGTCACAGTCCACCAGTCCGTCAGGGGCTGGTCTATCACAATGTGTCACAGTGCCAGTTCGTCACAGGGCCGGGCTGCGCGGCCGCAGCATGGTCGGCCGTCATCACCTGTGACGGCGCCGCATGGAGGCGCCTCCCAGCGCACCCACAGCGTCTCGTACGAGGCCGAGAGGTGGGCGAGGCGCGCCGCGTGTGCCAGCCGCAGTCCGTGTGCGCGCAGAGCGGTGAGCGTGCGCAGCGCCCGCCGCTGCTCGGCCGCCGGCGCTGCCTCGCCCAGCGGCAACGGCACGCTGAGCTGGAGCACCCTGTCGAGCGCGGCGCCGGCGGCCGACAGCTGCTGCTCCAGCACCGTGCCGGCCGCCGTGCCGTCCGACAGGCGCAGGTAGTGGATGGGCCGCTGCCCGTGTCCCAGCAGCGCCGTCACCTGCTCTAGTGTCATGAGCGCCAGCCGCCGGCCGTCGGCGGCGCGCCGGTGGCCGGCGCCGGCCGCCAGCTCCACCTGGTGCTGGCTGACGTTGGCCGGCAGCCGGTCGGCCGGCAGCAGTGCGCCGCCCAGCAGGTGCACCTCGCAGCCGGGCCAGCGCGCCAGCTCGACCTCCAGCGTCCGGCGGGCGCTGGGCGCGGCCGAGTAGACCAGGCACGGGCCGCGCGGCGGCAGCAGGTCCTGGTCGCGGCAGAGCGGCGGCTCGAGCAGCTGCAACTGGCCGCAGTGTGTCGACAGGCCGGCCTCGGACAGCGCGTCGGCCAGGCCGCTGCGCACCGCCGAGTGCGGCAGCCGCTCCACGAGCGCCGCCGCGCGCCACGGCGTGCACGGCTGGCACGGCGCCGCCGCCGCCCTGGCAGACAGACAGAGAGGCGTACTCGTCAGCCGTCATCTCTCCCGTCGGCCGTACCAGTACCCGTTCAGAATCATCCCACTAAAATCAGGGTTCTGGGTTATCGGAATCAGGGTTATATCGTTACAATCAGGGTTTAGCCTATTTAGGTACACTACATATATATTATAAGTGTACTGAGTAAGTATGTAGGTACTAACCTGGGTGAGTTTAACGGGGATATGCACATTGAGCAGTGCACACGAAAAGACACGGTAACCAAGCAGGCACTCAATTAGTACATATGTATTTCAATGACCATGGTGTCAAGAGCAAGTAGGTACATAGGTCAGTTCGGAATAATTCAGACTATACCCTACGAAGTCAGCACTGAGTGGACAGCCGGTGGCTCGGTAGCTGCTGTGAGCAGCTGTAGATCTGAGTAGCTCGGTAGCTGTGAGCAGCTGTAGATGTGAGTGGCTCGGTAGCTGTTAGCAGCTGTAGATGATACGGTCGTCAAGTTAGATGTAAGTGAATCCTAATCTATAATCTAAGATTCGGAATCAGGTGAGCCCCTACGATTTGGACCAAACTTGGTCAGTAGATAGAACGTAACGTCCTGATTACGATGCACCCAAAATCTAAGCTCGGCCCGCCATATTTACGAAGTTACGGATGTTTGAATTTCAAGGTCATTCGGGAGAGCCCCTACGATTTCCGTCAAAATTTTTATGGACACTCTAGATGCTCCTCATTACGAATATCACAAAATTTAAGCTCGGCCCGCCATATTTACAAAGTTACGGAGGTTTGAATTTCAAGGTCATTTGGGTGAGCCCCTGCGATTTCCGTCAAAATTGGTATACGGACATATTACATCCTCCTCATTACAAATACCATAAAAGTTAAGCTCGGCCCGCCATATTTTTCAAGTTACGGAGTCACAAAGTTACGGAATTTCAAGGTCATTCGGAGAGCCCCTCCGATTTTCGTCAAAATTTGTATGCGGACACATTACATGCTCCTCATTACGAATACCGTAAAAGCTAAGCTCGGCCCGCACTATTTCAAAAGTTAGAGATGTTTGAATTTCAGTGAGTTTCAAACGTCAGTAACTTTTGAAATAGTGCAGGCCGAGCTTAGCTTTTACGATATTCGTAATGAGGAGCATGTAATGTGTCCGCATACAAATTTTGACGAAAATCGGAGGGGCTCTCCGAATGACCTTGAAATTCCGTAACTTTGTGACTCCGTAACTTGAAAAATATGGCGGGCCGAGCTTAACTTTTATGATATTTGCAATGAGGAGGATGTAATATGTCCGTATACCAATTTTGACGGAAATCGCAGGGGCTCACCCAAATGACCTTGAAATTCAAACCTCCGTAACTTCGTAAATATGGCGGGCCGAGCTTAAATTTTGTGATATTCGTAATGAGGAGCATCTAGAGTGTCCGTACACAAATTTTGACGGAAATCGTAGGGGCTCTCCCGAATGACCTTGAAATTCAAACATCCGTAACTTCGTAAATATGGCGGGCCGAGCTTAGATTTTGGGTGCATCGTAATCAGGACGTTACGTACTATCTACTGACCAAGTTTGGTCCAAATCGTAGGGGCTCAACTGATTCCGAATCTTAGATTATAGATTAGGATTCACTTACATCTAACTTGACGACCGTGTAGATGATAGTGTCTCGGTAACTGTGAGCAGCTGTAGATGTGAGTGGCTCGGTTGTGAGCAGCTGTAGATGTGAGTGGTTCGGTAGCTGTGAGCAGCTGTAGATGTGAGTGGCTCGGTAGCTGTGATCATCTGCCTGTAGGTATACCTACCGTCCCTCGGCGGGCTGTCCGAGCGTCGCGTCCAGAGCCCACTCTGCGCGCCGGTGGTACACCGAGACCAGCAGCAGGCTCATCAGCGACACCAGCAGCAGCGCCGAGCGCTGCCGGGCCGCCTTCCGATAGGCCCACCACAGCGGCGGCACCACCATCTGCCGGCACAGCCAGCGGCGGCATTATAGAAGGGGCGGCACAGCCAGGGGCGGCGTTATAGAAGGGGCGGCACAGGAGCGGAGCCAGCGGCGGCATTATAGAAGGGGCGGCACAGGAGGGGAGCCAGGGGCGGCATTATAAAAGGGGCGGCACAGGAGGGGAGCCAGGGGCGGCGTTATAGAAGGGGCGGCACAGGAGGGGAGCCAGGGGCGGCATTATAGAATGGGCGGCACAGGAGGGGAGCCAGGGGCGGCATTATAAAAGGGGCGGCACAGGAGGGGAGTCAGGGGCGGCATTATAGAAGGGGCGGCACAGGAGGGGCGGCATTTTAGAAGGGGCGGCACAGGACGGGCGCCGCAGGTAGTGGAGAACAGGGAGTAAAGCGGCACCGATTAGGGTCGCGCCATGTTATAACTCGGCCAAAAGGCTGATTTTTAACATTTTGTTTTTTAGAATGGAGATGCTATTGCTGAGCATATTTATTAGTATGTATATAAGAACTATTTTTAAATGTAGCCTCATGCTTGTCATATATTAGTTAAGTTTTAAACGAAATAGACAGAGAGAATAATATTTCGACCTCGGGTCATCATCAGATTCGAATAGGAAAATCGAGCAGCCAGCCAAAGACGACGTACCAAGATCCAGATAGCAAAAATATGCGGTGCAACGTGCCTAATCAGATGGCCACGTTATGGAAAATACCTGTCAGTCGCGGGTTAATCAATTACATTAGGTTTTCCGTTTCCATCAATCTGTAAAAAAGGGTGTTTTAGCATGCAATACTTTAAAATAATAACATGAAATAAAGTGTCTAAATAGTTCCCAAGAGATATTGATGCTACTTCTCGCATTTTCAAATTACCTCTAAAAAAAAACTCCAGAATCCGGTATTTTTTCAAAAACCTCCAGGAGCCCCAAAACGCTCCCCTAAAACCTCTAGATCTGGAGGTTTACCTCTAAACCTGGCAACACTGCTGCACAGTATTTCCCCAGAAAACCTCTCAAGTTTCTCACAACAATCACAAAAATGTACCTCATCTCAACTGCCAATTATCAAAAATATTGTACCATACCTACCATAATAATATCATACGTTCCGTTGGTGACAAACACGCACTGGCGGCTTCATGTCACTTCATGAACTCGACAAACCACCCGCGTTGCTAGGCAACCGAAACAGCTGATGCGTACTTTTATCGCCCGCGTCCTCTTACCCGCCCTTACCCTACTGACAAACAGGCTCAGCCGAACTTGTTTTTCAGCCACCCACCAATGGGAATTTCCATGAAGCCAGTTCCTCGGAGCCAATTCCTCGGAGCCATGAAGAATCCTCTATATCTTAAGTTTTCAAAGAATATCATGCACCCGGCCAAGGCCTCGTGCTGTCGTGCATGAAACTCTTTGAAAACTCTAGAAAGGAATATTTCGTTTCCACGGCATCGTCCAGGAATATATAATCACTGATCAACTGGCAGCTGACTGCTGACTGTAGCTACTACGCTCGCTGAATACAACATTTGACGAGGTAGACATCCGAGAGATTATAAGACAATAAGTGGAACAATCGGCACTACGCGTTCGATCGCACTCCTTGAGTTATAATGAATTATTGACAAGTAAAGGCGTTTTAGGACCCGGTCAACGAAGAACGGGGAAGTGTCAACGAAGTCAACGAAGAAGTGTCGAGCGGGGGAAGTGAGCGCCGGCACAAGGGTAACCACTAACCAGCAAGCGAAAATACACAAAAAGCTCCCATAGGTATTGCCGCATGGTCATCGGCCGCAGACAAGCACTAAAGTCCAAGGAGCGGCGTGCAGCGTCCGACTCGTCGGCGTGGTCACCTTTGTCTCTGGGTGTCTCGGCGGCCTGTCTGACCGCCTGGCGACGAACGTGCAGCAGAGGGACGGCGCGCCAGCACAGCTCCCGAACACTGGCCGCTCACGGGCAGGACTGCGGTCCGCCGCGCCGCGCGCACGGCCACACCGTTACAGGACAGCCGAACGGCGCCGGCCACACCGCCACGGCACCGGTGCGAGCGACTAACGAGTGGCATTTGAGCGAGCGTCATTCGAGCGAATCGGTTTCAGTGACTGACATTTCAGTGCTTGTCTGTTCAAGCGATTAGGGGAGAGTGGGGTAAGATGCCCAGGGTGGGAAAGACGCCCCACCCCCTCTAGCGGCAAAACAAAGAATCGAACCTAGAAATTAACATTCTTGGCGTAAAGCGGAAGCCTGCCTTGCTAACTGCACCAAAATTTGCCAATGTCAGTCAGACAACGGTTGGCTGGTGATTGCATGTTTTATATTTGCTGCTTTCAAAAAATATTTTGGTGTTAAAACATTGTAAATATCAGCTAAATATAGCCCTCGAGACGGCCTCTGTGGGCCCTATTATTAACCCTCGCCGGACCTATTGGTTTTCCACATACACGCCGGCCGAGGGGGGGAGGGGTACGACCCCCCTCGCCGTTTCGCCCCTGGTGGAGCTAGCGCGACGCGGAAAAAACGAGCGTGTGCGCCGCTACGAGACGCAGAGATTGGTACCCGATTTTAAGGTCCTAGATCAACCAGTGACCTCTGAGGTCAGGTCAAGTGCCCCAAGGTACGGTTCAGTTTTTGGTGAATAACTTCGCAAAAAACGGCCGCAGAGCGCCGATTTTGGCAGCATCGTGTTCGCCTCGCTCAGGCGCGTCGAATGATATACTTTTTGTCCGGGTCAGGTCAACTTGGGGTGTTAACCTCAGGTCAAGGTCAGGTCAGCACCCCCAGGTCACGAAGTTGGTCGAAAGAGGTCATGTCGCATATCATTCGATTCGGCAGGCCTTCCTGAGTCCATAAGTGGCTTTCCCGACTCGCTAGCTCAATTTGATTAAGAGTTATTGACGAAAAACTAATATGACCTTGATGACGTCATAAATGACGTCACGCAAGGTCAACATTGCAAAAGTGACGCATCTAACCTTGCAAGGAGTGCATCAAATCACGATTCTGTGTGCTTGAGATAGTTGGAGATCGTTCCCGGCGCCAGAATAGCAGTTTTCATTTTTCCCCATTGACTTATAATGGTGAGGTCACGAAAATGACCTGACCTCATATGACCTTTAGGAAAAATCCGAGATATACAAGTTGTGGGACTCATAATGGATACTAGATCCTGCTAGTTTCATTTCCCTGCGACATCTCCTCTGGCAGTGAGGGCGTTGCGAAGTTGCGACATCTGAAGACCGTGCAGAGGTTCACTTATGACGTCATAGGTCAGTGACCTGACCTGACCCAAAAATGAGGTTGGTGTCAAAAGATCCGGCTTGGATCAAAGGTCAGGTATGCCAAGTTTCAGCTCTCTATCGCCAGCGTGTTCGGAGCTATCGCGAAAAAACCCTATGGGGGGGCGGCACCCGCCCCCCCCCCCTCGGCCGGCGAGGGTTAACTCCAAGGCCCCTCACGACACCCTTTGAGGGCTCCCACGCTGGCATCTTAGGTCCCCACGATGGGCTTGAGGGCCCTCAAGACTCATGAAGACCTATAAGGGCCCACAACGTTCTCCGAATGCCACCACGGAGGCTTGTTTGGTCGCGCTGGACTCTGGTGGCCCTAACGATGACCTCTGAAGCCCCTCACGACTACTTTTGAGGGCCCTTACGATGGCGTTTAGTGTTTACTGCAGGCTCGAAAGGACTACTGATTCGTTCTGGCAATTCACGTGCCCATTTATGTCACTTATAGTGCAGGGGGCCGGGGGCATCTTACCCAACGCCAGGGGGCGTCTTTCCCACCCTTTGGGGTAAGATGCCCCTTTCAGTTCTTCAAGAAAATGCTTAATAGCAAAAAGATTATCATATTTCAAGCACGAAAGTGATATTTTATGGAGAAAAATGATGTCGGCTTCCGTTGAAACTACAAGTTTTTGCTTCCCGATGGTCATTTTCGAATAATCTATGACATAACAAAACCCTGGGCATCTTTCCCCACTCTCCCCTATCAAATATAACGATTATCAATGTGAGCGAAGGCTGTTTCAGCGGCACCCATTTCGCCGACTACTTTTTGGGTGATTGCCAGGTTGGGCGAAACTTAGGCGAAACACCTCTCCCGTCACGGTGTACCCATTTCTTTACGTTTGCGAGATATAAATGACACATTTAGTGCTGCCGAAATTTCTTACGATTTGAATGTCCGGAGCAGTATGGCAGTATGGCGTCCTGGTCGCCTTCGATCTTCAGGACGCTTACAACATGGTGTCTCTCCCCAAGCTGGCCCATCGTCTCCTCGTCCTCGACACGGACGTGCGGCTGACCAGATGGATCATGGCAGCGCTGCGATCCCGGAGATGCTCCATGAAGTGTGGCAGGTGGATGTCCGACTGGACGGACGTTCCCACCGCACTGCCCCAGGGGTCACCCCTCTCGCCCATCTGCTTCAACGCCTACTTGCAGCCCATCGCCTCCATCATCACGCCTGACAACGCAATCCTTTTGTGCTACGCAGATGTCATCACCATCGTCGCGTGGCACAGGGACATCTCCTCAGCAATCGGCACCGCTCAGGAGGTGGTCAACAATGTGAAGGCCGCATGCGACCATCTCGACATGGTCATCAACCCTCAGAAGGCATCCGTCACTGTCTTTGGGAAGCGCCGCCCCACCCAACCGTTGGAAGCGGTGGTCTACGGGGGTGAGCCCATCTCCTACTCTGATCAAGTAAAGCTGCTGGGCGTGACGCTGGACCCGGCTCTCACCTTTAACGCCCACGCCGACTCAGTGCGCAGCAGATGCGTTCGCGCTCTGTCAACGCTGAAAGCGGCCTACAGCAGGGGAGTTGACTTGAGACGGATCAGTCATCTCTATCGCTCGCTTGTCCTCTCTCGAATCACCTACGGACTCGAGATCATCAATCCGCTGAAGACAACGATGGACAAGCTCGAGCGGATCCAGAACAGCGCTCTCCGACTCGCCACCGGGTGCCCCAGACAGACGCCGGTCACTGCGCTGAGGTACATGTTTGACCTGCCCTCCATCGTCGACCTACACGAAGTCCTACGAGCCAGAGCGGTGTGCATCGTCGCCTCCGACTGCGGCCATCCCTTGCACGGCTTCGTCGACCAAGCCCTGGCACGCGCTCCACTGGCACGTCTGCAGCGCACGGGCTGGCTGCGCGATGGGACCAACGCTCTGCGCGGTCTCTGCGGTCGGCACAAGATCCGCAGATCTCACCTGTGGTCTGCGACGCCTCCCGCCACCAGATGCCGATGGACCTTCAAGATCGACCTCTTCAGCCGCACCGACCGTGAGCTACCACCACACGTAGTGAACGCCATGTTTGAGGAGGTCCTGGCCGACACCAGCAGTGAGCTCCCACAGCCCCTCGTCGTCCTGGCCACTGACGGTTCTGTCACCACAAGCGCCCCAAGATCGGGATGGGGGTGTGTGATGAGGGAGTCAGACGGCAGCCTGCAGACCCACCGTGGAGGCTGTAACCTTCGCCTCTCTAGCATGAGGGCTGAGCTGGAGGCCATCTTCCGCGGTCTGGATCTTGCCAGAAGCGCCCACCCTGATCTAGCCGCGTGCATCATCTGCACCGACTCTCAGTCTCTCCTGCGCAAACTAGAGAGCGGATCGGCTCCTCCGGAGTGGCACGACCTCCCTCAACAAGTCGTATGGGTATACTGCCCAGGGCACGCCGGAGTCCAACTGAACGATAGAGCCGATCACCTGGCTGGCAGCGGGTCTGCTTCCGACTACCTGGAGCTCGGGACGCAGGACATCCAACTCATCATACGGGATCGACAGCTGAGCAGCCGCGACGACGGGTCGTGGGAGGAGAGGAGGATGAGCGAGAGAGGCCTGCAGCGGGGTTGGGTGGCGAAATCCACCTCCCGTGGCCGCGCTGCCCACACGATGTGCCAGCTGGCCACTGGTACTCTCTCCCGAGCGGCGCTGACCAGGGTGTTCCAGCTAGGAGGAGTAGAGGCTGCTTGGGGCCAACTATTGGGCCTCCGCCGGCTAACGACGCTGCCGCTCGACCAGTAAGACCAGTAAGTAAGTATGGCAGATGTCACGCTCAATTCTCAAACTTCATACATTGTATATATGTTACAGTTGTATTGTTATGTAGTGTATGTTATGCACATATGTTACAGTATATATTGTATATATGTACATTATATACATCATATATTATACACAGGCATCGGGAAAATCCTTTTTGAAAGGATTGCATTCCCAATCCACATTCCTTGTGCCGAAGTGGATTGCATTCCTACCCGCAATCCCCTTTTTTCACTTGGATTGTGATCAAATCCGCAATCCTTTTTTGCAATCCTGTTGTATCATTATGTGCACTAGTGGATCTGGGGGAGGGAGGGTGGCATATGGCCGTGCCTCCATCCCCAAATCACCCATTTCTAGTACCTAGTCTAGGGAGGGAGGGGGGCATATGGCCGTGCCTCCATCCCCAAATCACCCATTTCTAGTACCTAGTCTTGCGAGTAATTCCTATCTAAGGCACAGGTATTTTATGGGAAATATTTTTTGCGTCAAACACCCCCACATTTAAACCTCTACCCAACCAGTGTTTTATATTTTTTAAAACTCGCCCTCAAATACGTAATTTTGCCCTTCCTATGTACAGGCGCGTAACCACCACTGGGGACACTGGGGACCGGTCCCCAGTAAAACTGACCATCTCAATTTGCTTATTAGCGAAATATTGTCTCTAAATCGACGTGAAGAGTCAAATGTAGTCAAAGTAAGACAAAACTATGGATGTTTTGTTTAACCAGCGCCCGGGTGGGCCTCTCAGCCAACTTCGCCATGGTGGGGGGGGGGGGGCTTTTTGGCCAACCAGGTTATCTCGGAAAGTAAGCAAGCTAGAAAGACGAGGTAAAAAGCAACAGATAGCTCGCTACAGTACTCGTATCTTTCAGAATTACCTACATCATATTTTGATCAGGTCATCGCTGAGGTCACTGCAGGTCACCAAATGTAAGATTTCACGAAATTCTGTTCCCAATTTTGACAACTTTACACAAATCGGCGCATAAGTCAGGAATCAATAGAGCTGCAATGCTGCGGGAAAGCGCATTCGATAGCGCTTTCAAATGCCTTTCTGAGTAATGCCCTCAGATTTGACCTAAGGTCAACGTTTTGGCTTCCAGGCTGGCGTTTTGCGGAAAATGTTTTTGCATCACAGCTTTGGACTTAAAACTTGTATGACGCTGATTTTACCGGCATCGCGTTTGTCTCGTCGAGACGCGTCGAATGAACCTGACCTGAAAAGGTCAACTTTAAAATTCGACCCCTGGTCCAGGTCACGGAAAAGGTTATGTTGCATGCCATTTGATTGGTATTGTTGAGCTGAACACAGTCATGATGTTTTCAGCGCCATAGCATGTTTCTACCTAAAATTGTGGTAAAAAACTGTTGGAGATGTTTCATGACCTAAGATGAGCTGAGGGGCATAGAGGGGTCACAGGTGCAATTTTCCGGTGCAGTGTGTCATGTTTACCTGAATCACGGTGTTTGAATGTGTTTTCGGCCAAAAGAAGAGCATTTTAATTTTCTCCCAATGACCTATAGGGGAGAGTGGGGAAAGATGCCCAGGGTTTGATTATGTCATATATTATTCGAAAGTGACGATCGGAAAGCCAAAACTTGGAGTTTCAACGGAAGCCGACATCATTTTTCTCCAAAAATATCACACTTTCGTGCCTGAAATATGATAACTTTTTTTGCTATCAAGCATTTTCCTGAAGAAGTGAAAGGGGGCATCTTACCCCACAGGGTGGAAAAGACGCCCCCCTGGCGCTGGGTAAGATGCCCCCTGCACTAAAAGTGACATAAATAGGCACGTGAATCGCCTGAACGAATCAGTAGTCCCTTCGAGCCTGCAGTAGACACCAAACGTCATCGTAAGGGCCCTCAAAAGTAGTCGTAAGGGGCTTCAGAGGTCATCGTTAGGGCCATCATAGTCCAGCGTGGCCAAACAAGCCTCCGTGGTGGCGTTCGGAGACCACTGTGGGGCCCTTATAGGTCTTCATGATGCTTGAGGGCCCTCGAGCCCATCGTGGGGACCTCAGATGCCAGCGCGGCCCGTGGAGCCAACGTGGGAGCCCTCAAAGGATGTCGTGAGGGGCCATAGAACCAATATATGGGGCCCACAGAGGCCGTCGTGAGGACTCTCAGAGTCAGATGACGCCCAAAAAGTCGCTGTGTGGGCCGAGAGACCGGCATGGGGAGCACCCGACCGTACCGGACTCTCAATAGTCCCAGATCGGCTTTTGTCTCTCATCACAAGTATGTAATACATGATTTGACGGGCTGCTTGAAGGACAGCCTACGGATTTAGGGGGGCGTCTTTCCCCATCAGGACAGGGGGCATCTTACCCCAAGGTACCGAAGTAACATTAAATCAGCACAATTTGTTAGCCATAAAACTACACCCTGAAACAAACTGTTTGGGACACAGTACACGCATGTTAATGTATCACGACTATAACAAGGGACGCAAAAATTATCTACCTTTTTTGATATTTACAATGTTTTGACGCCAGAATATTTTTTGAAAGCAGCAAATAAAAAACATGCAATCACCAGCCAGCCGTTGCCCAACTGAGCTTCGCAAATTTTTGTGCAGTTAACAAGGCAGGCTTCTGCTTTACGCTAAGAACATTAATTTCCAGGTTCGATTCTTTGTTTCCCCGCTAGAGGGGGTGGGGCGTCTTTCCCACCCTGGGCATCTTACCCCACTCTCCCCTAATGGAGAGGTCGTAAAACTGACCTGACATTAGGTCACCGATGTGAAAACTTTGAGATACGTATACGAATTTTTCATACTGATTTCCTCAAGTAAAAGCTCGAGTTTCAAACTTCTGGGGGGTAAACTATAGGAATGAAAGAGTCACAAAGTTTTTAGAGGCATGCTTACTTTACTTGCCCTAGTGACGTGACCTTAGGTGACCTGGGGTCAAAACTTTCACACACGATGCGAAATTGAGGCATAATAAGTTATACCAAGTTTCACAGCGGTGCGCGCCGCGGTTTTCCTTACACGCGCAAAAAAAGCTGGCAGGTGTGGCCAAAAACGCCCCCCCCCCCCTCCCCCCCCCCCCACACACACACTCCGGCGAAGGCTGATCCTGAAATATCATATTTGGTCTTCGCGGCCCTCCATGCATGGTCCCCAGTAACTTCAGACTCGTGGTTACGCGCCTGCCTATGTAGTTCATCAGCGTATATTATTTTGAGCGTTTAAACCCTAGAACGCCTAGGGGGGGGTTGTATCAACCCCCCCCCCCCCCTGAGGTTTTTTCGAAGTGCACGCTAAACGGCTTGTCGTAGCGGGCTGAAATTTTCAATACCCTCTGGGGCAACCTTTGCGCATCTTTTGCCGAAAAAAATTGATCGGGTCATGTCAGGTCACGGAGTTATGACGTCATAAGAGGTACAGCCTCCGGCCGGATTTTCACAAACTGAGTGCCAACGCCCGAGGTTTCCTGCCGGTCGTACGGACATCGGTTGATGGATCATGATGAAACTTCCCATGCATGTTGGGGCAAGTATTGGCTATCATATGGTATAAGAAATTTGACCGGGTCAGGTCAGGTCACGGAGCTCTGACGTCACAAGAGGAACAGCGTCCGGTACTATTTTTGAAAAGCGCCCGAACCACTATTTTGCTAATTCTTGTCACCTCAATGGGAATATGCAGCAATATTAGCTTCTATAGGGAGCAAATGGACCTCCCAAATCCAAAAATACAATCAGATTTCAAAAATTTAAATTTTGATTTTTCGAATTTCTGCCGCCGACTGTGACCTTGCCGACTTCCGGCGCTCCCAACGCGCCATTTTTAGAGCTAGGGAAACGAAATACATACCAAACAATAGAGGATTGATCAAGGAACACGATAGTGAAGGTTTCAAGTCGATATCTCCCACCGTTTTGCCGCAATCGCCGCCGAAAGTTGAAAAAGTCTATTTTTCCGAAAATTTGACCTTTGACCGGTCAAAAGTAGGTCAAATGTTGACCTAGGACCAAAAAATATACCACCGATCGCGAGATCTCGTTGAGAGCAATCCGTTGGTTTTTTCCGCTAAGCTCTACGACCTTCCGTTTCGAAACGCCAGGGGGGGGGTCGTAACAACCCCCCCCCCCTGGTCGTTCGTGTTATGAGAAATGGCCTGGTCGTGCGAGCCCTTGATAGCAAAATACATTAAGCCGATGAAGCCGATCTCATAGTTTTCAATCGCAACAAACCATTTCAAAGCACTTATCAAACACAATCCGGATTGGATTGCAAAAATTGGAAATATGATGCAATCCAATCCGCAATCAAATCCTGTTTTTTGGAATGGATTTCAAATCCAGGTGCAATCCACCAAAAAGGAATGCAATCAGGATTTTGCAATCCTGCAATCACAATCCTACCGATGCCTGATTATACATACCTTGCAAATATGTATAACGCTAAATTTCTCAAAATTTCCTAAATTGTGTGTTAACCTTCCAGGCGGTGGGGGGCATTTTTTGCCCCCCCCCCTTAGTTTTTCTTCAAATATATCTCCAGAACCGTTGCGCTGATCGTCACCAAACTTTCAGTACCCTCCCGTGAATAGCTTTTACACATTCTGACCAAAAATTTTCCAAAAGCTATGATAGGTTGGCCGCTAATGACGTCGCAGTGACGTCATTTTTGCCATTTCCGACCCAAAAAAGGTTTCGCGGGAAGAGCTGTCAGGCCTTCAGCTTTAGTGACACAGAAAAATGTTTCAACATAAAAGGTGTAGAATGAACAGGGCTACAAAAATATTTTCTCGGATTTTTTTTTAATATTTGGATTTTGACTCCCAAAAATCAAAAAATAGATTTTTAAATATAATAGCCAAAAAATCCAAACAGTTTTTTGAATTTCGAAAAAAACGGAATATATATGATAGTCCCTATCGCCTTCTATCCACATAGGTACCAAATTTGAGATCAATATGTCTTTTTTGCCAAGTTATAGGAAAAAACTGTTCAAAATTGATGACGTCAAATTTTAAACTCATTTTTAAGCAATTATAGACCGCGTAGCGCAAAACAACGACCACCATTAGACTCCCCACTTTTAGTGAAACACCTTGAGGATCTTAAATCGGGTATCAATCTCTGCGTCTTGTAACGGCGCACACGCTCCTTTTTTCCTCGACGGCGCTAGCTCCACCAGGGGCGAAACGGCGAGGGGGGTCGTACCCCCCCCCCCCCACGGCCTATTGGCGGACCCTACCACCCGTGTGTGTGTGGGGGGGGGGGCTTCCCCCCCAAGATCTCGAAAACTTAGCGATCCATTTTCATAACTCAATCAACATACGATAGCCCCACCAGGGAACTACCAGTTTCGCCACGACTCATTTTCTTTAAAAAATATATATATCTTAAGGAAAGATAAAATACGATAATAGCAAAACCCAAAGAGCTTATCTTCATTCGTGTTTTGAACATATCATCCCAATAAGTTAACAACTTTAAAGAATGCAAGCGTCTAAAGCTGAAAACATGGCAGTCACCCCCGTTTACGGTATGTATAATGTGTAGGTATGCAGGTAGAAAACCAATTAGGCCGGCGAGGGATAAGCAAACAATCTTAGCATGCATTGATGCCTGAATAAGGTACCTAATACAACGCAAAATTAATGAAACAAACCGGATATCTCCCAATATACTTGCCGGCTACCGAATATCTAGACATGCTTTCAGACCATGTCCGATTAACTCGAAATTTTCCCAAGAGTTTTCCGTAAAAAAACGGGAAAATTGCATCAAACCCGGCATAGCGAGGGGTTGATAGGTATACTACGAAATTGTATCATATCAAGCGTATTACACATACGAATTACGAAGTATGCAAAATTGCATTCGATTTAGTTTATCAGGTCGATGACCAAGATTATCGGCCCAAATCCGATGAGACAAGCAGAGTCATGGCTACCTTGACTTTGGTAGATATAGGCAGTAGCAATCTTGAGCACCCCCAAAGATTATTCACCCATGAAAAGGTCCCTCAATCTTCAAAAAATTACACTGACCTACTTCAAAAAGTGGTTCCTGTTCTACCGGGAGTTCCGCCTTTGTTCTACCTTAAATTCGGCGAAAGGGTGACCTTCGCTCACCTGCCAGGCCAGGAGGGGCCCCATCGCACCCGGCTCCCACAGTCCTCAATCCGGTGTCATCCCCTAGCAGCGGCTCCCTGCCGGTCGGGGGTACGGATCCACTGTACGCTGAACGGTGCACGGTGCACAGCCACCACTGAGGGAGGAGCGTCCCTGCATGCACTGCGCGGCAGTCGTCTCGCGGTGCGGCGGCCGGCCACTGAACCGGCGCGGCGCCCCCGGGCCGGTGCCGGCTCACGGTGCAACCACCTCCCGGCAGCAGACTCACTCCGCTGAACGGCGAACGGCGCACGGTGGAGTGGCCGGCTGTCATGCCAGGTGGAACGGGCGCGCTCAGCGCACACTGGACCTTCTCCGCAGCCAGAGAAGCACGATAAACTGGTGACAGGCAACGGTATTTTAGGAGATGTGGTTACGGCCCGTGCCCTTCCAGCTACTTCTAACAGTTTGTAGGAGGCGTTGGTAAGCTCAGTGGAGCCTGACGCTATGAAATTGGAAAGATTGAATTTCGTGAAAGTGAACTATTTCCTTTAATGCTCAATGCAATCGCTCCGACTTTTTACAAGACCTTCTCCTCGTCGTTGTTTCTCAGCCCCGTTCACGAGCTCCAGAATTCCTTTATCGTGACGTCACCACGGTGGTAGAATCTCCCTTCACCCATAGGCATGCATGCAAATTTCATCATCTTTCGAGCGAACTGGATAAAAAAAAACAAGGATTATGTGTCATCAAACGTTCTACCAATGTAACAATGAGTTCGCCTCATTACAATAAATGGGGCTGAAACTATAAAAAATAGGACTATAACGAGCCAAAATCAGCAATTCAAATGACCCCTTCATTTGAACGTGAAGGATTTCCTTGGATGACGTCACCACGGCGCCTATATTTCCCTAGTGAACCAACCTGAGTAGTAAAGGAATCTTGGTTGTTCTTGCTTTCAACGACTGGTCCCCGAGTGATGACTATCCTCACGCAAGATAAGATGAATGAAACTAGCAATTAGGTAAGCCCAAAAAACATATCGAAAATGTTACAAAACAATTCTTTTGAAGAATATAAGTTGAACGGTTTTGGAGCCTCACGAAACATGTTTCAGATATGAGTCACACAAACTGACGCAATAAAGACTGTTCAAAAGTGTGAGCGGCAGCTCCGCAAGCACTTGTTGACGAATGAAAAGCGTATGTACTGCGCGGTCGCCATAGCAACAAGTAAGCGTCACAAATTTCGAACACTATCCGAGTACGCCAGGTTCGACTACATCCGAGGACGATGGGTGATGGTTGCCGGCTGATTGTTTGAGATTGCGAGTAAAAATGTGTGTTGATTTCAAATATCATTGAATTAGTTTTTGTAAATAAATTAACTACAAACGCCTCTGTGCAAAGCGTTTCAAGAGTAAATCAAGGCTTATGAAAATCGTGAGTAGGGTTGGGAAAAGGATCGCGTGACAAGCGTCCCAACCTTATCTGTAAGAATCTTGGGACGTGCCACCACCATCAAAATAAAAAAGAAGGTAAGCTCTGCTTCGTGGTAGGAGCTGAGCCCGACCGAAATAAAAGAGCCAGCGGCCGAATCCAGGAAGAATCATGACGGACGCCAATCGTCACACGAAGCAAATATTTAACTATCGCTCAGCCGTGAGAGGATGCATTCGGCATCCTCGTGATCAAGTGGCGAATTTTCCGTCAGC
Source organism: Amphibalanus amphitrite (assembly GCF_019059575.1). NCBI lineage: Eukaryota > Metazoa > Arthropoda > Thecostraca > Balanomorpha > Balanidae > Amphibalanus > Amphibalanus amphitrite. The sequence goes on along the minus strand of NW_024881698.1, from coordinate 442,524 downwards.
CGATCATTGCCGACATGGGAACAGTGGACGTCATCGACAAGGCGGCCACTGCGCTCCACAACTTCCTACGACGACGAGACGGCGTCTCCAACGAGCTGCATACATCAACCCGGACGACGTGGACGTACAGGACGGCGATCATCTGCGAAGAGGCGCACGGCGGGCTCAACACGAGGCAGCTGGCGCATTCGGGCACGCTGGGCAGTTCACACTGGCGGTCGCAGGGGGGGGGCCACGGGGGCCATGGCCCCCCCTTTGGTGCTGAAAGGTGGGGCCATACTATCTTTTGGCCCCACCTTTCAGATCGAACAAAAGTCCTAGAAAAGCTTTTCGTATGTTTCATTTTCTTTCTTGCGCCATCAAAGGACGTAAATTTCACTCATGAGTGGGCTCAGTTTCGCATTCTGTCAATTTGGCGGTCAGCGTCGCTGGCACCGGTTCACGAGTATGGCCGGATCTTATATGGAATATCAGCGTGGGTTTACTTGAGGCTCTCGTAGGCCCAGCATTCAGCAATGGCTGGCATGAGACCCTCTTCGGCAGTGGCGGGTGGGCCCTGCTAAAGGAGATTGGCTCCAAGACACTAAAGTAAGACCTCATGGGTTGGTGCTGTGCACCTCAGAAGCCCGGTGGTGACGCCGTATGCCGGCTTGGTTTCTTAAGGATTAGCGTGGGACCTCCGGGGCCTGCATAGAGTTTGCATGAGCTAGTATGTACACACAGAAAAATATTGACACCGTTAGCGGTGTAATTGCACAGTACATATCTGAGCACTTGAGGAAAGTTAATTTAGTCCCTTCCCCGCTTAAATTACTCGCGCTTCCAAATGAACACCAGGAAGAAGGTAATAGAACACTGTTAGGAGGGTTGGGTGTTTTACTACATGTAGCAAAACACCGAACCCTCCTAACAGTGTTCTATTACCTTCTTCCTGGTGTTCATTTGGAAGCGCGAGTAATTTAAGCGGGGAAGGGACTAAATTAACTTTCCTCAAGTGCTCAGATATGTACTGTGCAATTACACCGCTAACGGTGTTAATATTTTTCTGTGTGTAAGCTCAGAGGCATGTGTGTAATGTGTACACAGTGGCGGTCGCGGGGGGCCGGGGGGGGCATCAGGGTCATGCCCCTAAAGGTCAATAAAGGGGGTCATCATATCATTTGCCCCCCCCCTCAAACAACCAATGGGCCCCCATATAGGTGTATGGGGCCCTGGCAATTATTCGATCGTCACGAGGCTAAAAAAAAAAAAACACGCCCAGCTATTAATATAGCTCCCACACCGGTCTTTGAACGTCCTACACTGACCTCTGACTGAGGGAACTTCAGTGGCGGTCAAGCGCCCACGCTGACCGCTTAGAGCCTACATCAACCTCTGAGGCCCCATATCTGGCCTATGAGGGCCCCTAACCGGCCTCAGGGGTCCCAACCGGCGTCTGAGGGTCTCACACCGGTCTCTGGTGGCCTTATTTCTGTCTCTGGTGTCCTACGACGAACCTTTAGGTGCCGATAAGGGCCCCGCACTGGCTGCTGAAGACCCGATGCCGGCCTCTAAGGGTCTGCATTGGCCTCTGAGGAGGGCCCATCTTGGCTTTTGAGGGCCCTCTGCTGGCCTCTGGGGTCCAACGACGGCTCATGCCGGTCTTTTAGGGCCCCACGCTGACCTCTGAGGGCCCATGCTGGCCTGTAATGAGTAAGGACCCACATTAGCCTCTGAGAGCCCAACTCGGTCTCTGATGGTCTCAAACTACTGGCCTTTGTAGTTTGCAGGCCCTGTACTGGTCTCTGAGGGCCCTAAACTAGCCTCTATATGAAAACATACATGGGTGGGTTTCTGAAGATCAGAGGGCTCACGCAGTCTCCGGCACAGCCTTACGTTGGTCCTGATCGAGATTGCTTTACGTCCTGATGGTCCCGCGCTGATTCCCTCATATTTCGAGGTCGGGACCCCATGAGCCGGTGTGTGTCCTGGGGCTGGCAGAGACTGATGAAGTCCTTAGGGCTCAGGGCCAGTCTTTTTAGCAGTAGGACTAGGCAGGTTGAGTGAGCCCCAACAGAGCCGTTGCGAAGCCCCGCAGGAGTCGCGCGCGACCCTCAGATGCCAATTCTGAAAGCTCGGAACCTGTGGGGCCTGGGGGTCTCCAGAGGCCGGTGTACCTACTCTCTCCCGCCGCCACACAACTAGGTACCTACCTATATGGGTAAATGTCATAGTCTAAAAATGCTCTCTGGGTTTCACATGCTTGTTCAAAGCAAGAGGTATCTGTACTTTTTAGCAAGATGTATCTGTACTTTTCCGAATTGTTTTATAGTGGTAAGGTCATGAATCCGCGTGCCTGACCTTCCACTTTCCAGTATACCTATGCTACACCGATCCGTCGTCATGGACGGTGCAGCGGCCCGACCGGTGGGCACACCGTGAGACGGTAAATGGAACTGGTGATTTTGCCTTAAATTGAGCTCAAAGATTTCACGCAAGAATGAGATGGATGAAGCATAAGTAAGGCCAACTGTGCGGCGCCTCGTGGACGTAAAACATTAGCCGATCACCCCCCCCCCCCTCCCGGTGACGGATAAATGTTATGTCCCGCGAGTGTGACTTTGGCCCCCCCTTTTGCTAGCGGCTGCGACCGCCAGTGGCAGTTCAGCACAAACAACGCTTCGACGGATGCCAAGGGGCTGAGAGATCATTTCGCATCTCTTCGCAACAGCTGAAGGACCAGTGCCTTGGCAGGATCGTGTGGTTCGCCGTGATGAGCTGAGCGAGCACACCTATGTCGTCACTCTGGCCCTAGTGGAATGCATCATTCGCTGGATGCATAGACAAACAGCGGGGTGGTTGCGCCGGTCATGAATTACTTATATTATGTGTAATTACATTTGGACCTCGTAAATGACACTACAACCAACAATAGTGAATAAAGAAAGTGACAAGAAGTCCAAGGCTATAGAACTCCAGGTAAGGACACCAGCCGTTTGACCTTGAACGCCGCCGGCCGGCCGATGACGTCATTGGAGGCAAGCCGGCTCGGCGGACACACAGGGCGAATGCATAACGGAGGGGCGTTGCGGGAGCCAGGGAGATATTTTAAAGTGGTTGCACACCACCATTGTTTGTTGATTGATGTACAGACTGCATCCTTTTAAACCTCGATGCATCCTAGGCCTGGATGGTGCGTACATTCGTGGAACGATCACCCCGTCCGACGTCCGTGGTCGAAGCTTTAAGACACTAAGACGGGTGCAATAACGGCGATCCGATCCCGTCTCTGGCGAATTTAGAGGGGTCGTAAGGACCCAGGCCGAATCTGACCGTCTATTTTTAGAGAAACGGGGTGGGTGAATTGACAACCGATGGCTTAAGAGATGATGAGAAGGGATCCCGTCGTCGATTGTTGTTTGACAGACAACACATGTTGTACTGGGCGTATGACCATCAGAGGTAATGCCTGAACGTAGGCAAGCATAATTGGTCTGTCATATTGTTTAGGAATATAAAATGGTAATGGAGATCATTGAGGATATGATCTCTACATTACGGGAATTCACTAATTACTACGGCCCATAGGGGCACCGCCGGAGCTGTTGTTTTGCCATCGGTCCCAGGCAACTCCAGGGAGCTGCAGTACCCGGCGGCCAAAGCGGCCACCTCGTCGACTCGCAGGTCCTCTGGGATTCCGTGATGCTTTAGTGCTTCACCCACAGAAGCACGGGCATAGCAGTAGGATGTGGGGCTAGGTGTCTGTCCACCTCTTCATTCAAAGAACAACGTGTACAGCGCCTGGTCCCGCCGAAGCTCGGTATCGACCGTGACTTATTCACAACTGGCGGATCCAGGAAGCGGTATTGGACACTGCGGGGGCTTACCCCAAAAAGGTTTCTCGGAATTAATTTAAAAAACTCTGATTTCGATTCCTTGCGCACTGCTGTGCGGTGTGATTAACCAACATTTCCTCAGAAAAGTTGTGAAGTTTTCATTTACTCTCGAAAATCGATTTCGGGCGCTGCCCTGGTTGTTGGGGAAGACATTTGCCCCAAATGCCTTCCCCTGGATCCGCCAGTGGCCGTTGCCCCACTCCGAGCTTGACTAAAGACGTCTTCAAACCTCACCAGAAACCGATGGTAAGGTGAATTGAAATCCAATAACTCATCTCTGTCTGCCCGCCTAAATATACTACACATGGTACAGCACCCGGCCCTGTCGGAGCTATGAGCCGATCGTGATATTTTCGGCTTTCCCCATCCCAAGCTCGATTAGAAACGTTCTCCTTCCCCACCCGATTGCTGATGTCAATTCAAATTCAATGCCTCATCTCTGTCTGCCCGACCATAACCCATTCATTGCACACCGTTCAGCGCCCGGCCCCGCCAGAAGTATCCTAGCGCGCTGAGCAGTTGCCTCCAGCCGCGTCATCGTGAGGCCCCGCGCGGCCCATAAACGAATACATTGCGCGAATAGCCGTGTCGCCCCCGATGGTTGCCGGCTGATTGTTTGAGATTGCGAGTAAAAATGTGTGTTGATTTCAAATATCATTGAATTAGTTTTTGTAAATAAATTAACTACAAACGCCTCTGTGCAAAGCGTTTCAAGAGTAAATCAAGGCTTATGAAAATCGTGAGTAGGGTTGGGAAAAGGATCGCGTGACAAGCGTCCCAACCTTATCTGTAAGAATCTTGGGACGTGCCACCACCATCAAAATAAAAAAGAAGGTAAGCTCTGCTTCGTGGTAGGAGCTGAGCCCGACCGAAATAAAAGAGCCAGCGGCCGAATCCAGGAAGAATCATGACGGACGCCAATCGTCACACGAAGCAAATATTTAACTATCGCTCAGCCGTGAGAGGATGCATTCGGCATCCTCGTGCTCAAGTGGCGAATTTTCCGTCAGCCGATCATTGCCGACATGGGAACAGTGGACGTCATCGACAAGGCGGCCACTGCGCTCCACAACTTCCTACGACGACGAGACGGCGTCTCCAACGAGCTGCATACATCAACCCGGACGACGTGGACGTACAGGACGGCGATCATCTGCGAAGAGGCGCACGGCGGGCTCAACACGAGGCAGCTGGCGCATTCGGGCACGCTGGGCAGTTCAGCACAAACAACGCTTCGACGGATGCCAAGGGGCTTAGAGATCATTTCGCATCTCTTCGCAACAGCTGAAGGACCAGTGCCTTGGCAGGATCGTGTGGTTCGCCGTGATGAGCTGAGCGAGCACACCTATGTCGTCACTCTGGCCCTAGTGGAATGCATCATTCGCTGGATGCATAGACAAACAGCGGGGTGGTTGCGCCGGTCATGAATTACTTATATTATGTGTAATTACATTTGGACCTCGTAAATGACACTACAACCAACAATAGTGAATAAAGAAAGTGACAAGAAGTCGTTTGCCAGCAAGATTGTGCAAACTCAAGGAGATGACGCGCAAAATCACCCAAATCACCTTGCACAGACGATTGCCGCCGATGTCACCAAGTCACCAAGAAATGACTTTGTAAAATGATCAAGGATGTTTATTTTACGAAATAATGCGGTGGACGGCATCACCCGATGGGCGGCGTTCCCCCGCCGACGTCGGACAGCCGGAGCCGTCCGAGCCCCCAGTGAACGACCCTCAGCCAGACCAGATCCCGTACGCCGCGGCGCTGGTCCGGATGTCAGCGGCGCAACGGACCAGCAACGGACAGGCCATAGATAACTGAGCCGCCTACTAAACGTAGATAGGGAAGATGCAAGTGGGTAGTCGGTGTATTTAATGAAGCATGCTACAGGAATGATGAATGGCACGGCGTTTATACCAAGGCTGCGGAGTCGGAGTCTGAGTCGGTCGAAGTCGACAGTTCTGCCCAGAGTCGGAGCCGAAGTCGCCAAAATCTTGCCGATTCCGGAGTTGGAGTTGAGCATACATGTTGAACATGACACTGCATGGCTCAATGTCATGCCCTGCACCTGTTGGCTTGGTGATACTAGGTACGTTTACCTTTCGAAATCCGATTTTGTCGAAAAAAAGGCCATCTGCCTGTTTTGGGTGAGTGTTTTCAGCGAAAAAGGCAGAAGACTCCTGCTTTTTATTCTGCATGTTATTTCTAGAGCGTGTTTGCAATGCAAGGCTTTGCAACGGGCAAATGATTGTTTCAGGCAAATGAGCATGATTAAGATTATGGTGAAGTTAGATAAATATAGTAGTCTGATGCTCATGAGTAAGCTATATGAAATATATATTTTAGAGAAGAGTTGTATAATATTTCGAGCACGGCTCGTCTTCAGATACATAGGCCTAATCATAGGCCAAAACATATAGCCACCATTACTTAACTATCATGGACTAGGACTATAGTTTCTTTTTCTTAAGTTTGCCCCTCACTGTAAACGTCTTTTTGAACACAGCACGAGCCACGAGGATTGCTAGCTGAATTACTGAGAAAACTGGTTATCGCACATTGTATTGTAGATATGAATCATATAATATTTTCAAAATAAGTTTTGAACACCGACGATTTAACGTTATGTTAAGCGCCGTGCAATTTATTTATTAGTTCAGACATAATTCCTGAGAAGCCGTCTATCCCTGTGGGGCTGTAGGTATTGGCAAATACGTGCTAAGAGTCTGTGAAAAAGAAAATAAATTTGATGAAATTGATCGTCTGTGAAATCTGGTGAAATCAATGTGCGCCAACCATTTTTCTCAGTAATTCAGCTAGCAATTCTCGTGCTGTGTTCAAAAAGACGTTTACAGTGAGGGGCAAACTTAAGAAAAACGAACTATAGGAGAGGATGGGGTAATTTGGCCGTTTTTTTTTAGGAAGCGCTGTAGCTCGAAATTGGCGGCATATTTCTGCACTCTCAACGCTGGCAGGTGTAGCATTCATTTTACTCTCTTGCACAGTAAACTGATAATGATTGAGCAACTGCTTATACACAGTTCGTCGGAAGGTCATCTCAGGCTCAAAAGAAACGATACATACCATTCGAAAGCTGACGATGCGTTGAATCCGAAAATGTTATTTTTATCAAAATCGATCGATGGCCTTTTTTGAAAATTGTACACGGTTAGGGACCAGTTAGTAGGGTGCCGTACAGAAGTCAGTTGGGACCCATTTTGCACGTGCGCACGTGCAGGGTGCCGCTCCCAGATCTCGAGAACGGCTGGGCCGATTGTGCTCAAATTTGGCACATCGCTAGAGACCAGTCAGTAGGGTACCGTGCACAAGTCAGTTGGAGGTACCCGCTCGAAATTTCGCACGTGCAAGGCTCACCCTCTCGTTCGCTCCGTCGTCGGGCCGATGAAACGGAAACCGGGTATATAGTTGCCATGGCAACTATATACCATATACCCTACCCTATAGCCTACCCTACCCTATCCTATAACTATCAAATCAGCCTGCAAGCTGATTTGATCCCTCATAGTCGGAAGGTGGGCTACTAGAACCGAACATTGACTTGTTTGTAAATAAATAAGCGATTTGATGGCTAAAATCGTCTGGATTACAACTTTAAAAAACATTTTGACGACCAAAGACCCGCGACCGCCTGGGGGGGTCGGATCCGACCCCCTCCGTTTTTCTTGAAAAACTCATGAACCGTTAACGCTATCACCTTAAATCTTCGTATACCTTCTGCCCCATCAATTTTACGTCTTGTGTGAAAATTTTGGTCATTTTTGACAATTTTTTTTTAGATATATCCATTTTACTGATAAGACTACATGGCATTTTTCGTCAAAAAATGGTAAATGTTTGAAAAATCGCTAAAAATCAAGGTTTCAAGCAAAATGTAAATCAAAGAAACCAAAAGATGCGGATTAAGAAGGTCTTTAAAATGGCTATCTCAGATTTTCCGAAAAATGTGTTTTTCACCCTTAAAATTTCAAACAAACTGTAGTTTTTTGACAAATAATCAAAATCCAAAATTTTCCAGATTTAAAAAACGGAATATATGTTATAGACCTCGATTAGAACATTTGATGTGCCAAATTTCAACTTTCTATCTTGATTTTTGACCCCCAAATTGTAAAAAAATAGCTACAACATGTATAGGGCATGTTGACGTCATAAGCATTTTCTGGATATTTAGGCACTTCTGAACATCGCATGTGAAAACAAATGGCAGCATAAGATTCCTGGGACAAACTTCATCTAGAAAAATGCATTTTTATGTCAAAAATAAAAATCGAAAAATTGCCTCTTTTTCTAAGTCAATTTTTTTTTCTACCAGGCGGTCGCGGTGCCGGGCCGGTAACCGCCTTGGGGGGGGGGGGGGGGGTCGAATGGCAGCATTGGTTTTCTGTAATAATGCTCGTCTAGAGACGTGCATTTTTAAATCAAAAATTAAACAGTGTTGTTTTTTTCTTGGGCCCGACATTTGCTGAGTAGGTAGGTGATGTGCTATATCCACAGTTTGGGTAATGTGTCGTGTCCACAATGTATGATTTATTTTCATACGTACTTATGAGTTGATGACCAGGGCTGGACATTGCCTAGTACTACATAGAAACGGAATCTAGTATAACATGGACTAGAACGTGCTGCCAAATGCTACCATATGCCTTCAAATTGAAACTTTTGACAATTCTTCCGTCTCTGTACATGTTGCTAATCAATTTCTACCAAATGAATTGCTGGAAGCCACTTGGGCTGACTGAGTGCATTGGATTGATGAACTGGAATTTCCCCGGCATAAAAGTACGGCTGAAACTAGGAAATGGTATCATTGCTCATACTGACACGTTTTGCTAAGTGGTAGCACACGTCTCCGAATTGAAACTAGTTGATAATTATTGGCCGCCGATTGCTGATCATTCTTTATGATTGAGCAAAGCAGGACTTTGAGTTACTCAAACCGATATTCAAATAAACCATCGAGTATCAATCATTCCAAGTGCGCATCTCTGCCACAGCACATAGCCACGAAACTCTCGTCCTCTCTTTTCGGTTTCGTGGAAGTGACGACTGGTGACAACCAGTCATCCTCGGCCTTCCAGGCGGAGAGATTCGGTTAGGAACTCACTCCAGTGGAGGACAAAAGTGCATGCAGGCAAGGGACATATGAAAGGAGGGTCAAGCAAGATACCGACCGATGTGTTGCGGTTGTTTGACATGACCTGCGCCTCGACCTGTAATCCTGTTTGACTACAGCTAGGCCTTTGATGTTGTGAACCACAGCATACTATTGACCAAACTTCGCCTCATCGGGATTGATGGCTTGCTCATGGGTGGAGAATGTTTGAAAAAGCTACCCCGGCCGGCGACACATAGTCGCGGGAAGACGATATACTCACGTTGTTCTCAACGGTCATCATCAAACCCCTATTCTGACGCATGGAATAGGATGCTGTTTGCTCAAGGATGAGCGTTGTATCCGACACCGTATTATTCATAACATTTTTGGAATGATCGAAAAGGCAATTTCCTTTTAAATTATTATTTCTTTTTACTTAAACTTCCAATTTCACACCGAACCCAAACCAAACCTTATGCCATTTTGAGTACCTAAAATCTAAATGTTGCGTTTTCAGCTTTTTATTGTGTCTCAAAATAGCTACAAAAAGACAACTCACCATAGTAGAAGCTTTACAGAGAAATTGACAGATCGAACCAAGCAAAGCACTAAAATAGGTCACTGACGTCCACGGGCGTAGCCTTTTTCAATGTTGGGCGGCTCTTATAATACAAACAGGGAGTCGATCAAGGAATATCGACCGGTCCCGGTCTCGTAGCTCAGTTGCTAGAGCGTTGGATTCCGCGTGGCGAGAGCACGCGGCCCGGTTACAACAGTCCGAGTTCGAAGCATGATGGCCGCTCGGTGTTTATGAGCACCCTGACGGGTACGCTCTTAAACGGATGTGGTTGCGGTTGGTGGCAGGTCAGTTGAAGGCAATGAGGTCAAGCAGTAGTTTTGAAAAAGTGCGCCGAAAGCGCGCCAAAATTTCGAAACTGAACAGGATGTGAGAGCAATCTTGGCATTGGCGACCACACGCGGGTCTTAGGGTTGGAGATTATGGCAAGTTAAGTAAATGGTAAATACCTACCTGATTTGCAATATTACGCCCATGGAAGTCAACATTCGAAGAGCGTGAGTTTTCTTTTCTCGTATGGAGACAGCTTTTAGGATTTACAAGAGTAGAAAAGTTACCCCGGCCGCGCCGGGGTAGGCTGAAAGTTACCCCGGCCACGGCCGGGGTGGCCGGGGCAGGTTCTCCACCCATGGGCTTGCTGCTTGACTGGATCTCATCGTTTCTCTCTCACAGAACGTTACAGGTCGGCGTGATGGACATATTGAGTAGCTCTAAGGCTATATTAAAGGGACCCTCCCACCTTAACATTAGATTTGAGTTGAGATAGCAAAAATGGGGTCCCTGGCTCACAATTACCGGTTTCGGCACTCACAACATCGAGAAATGCCTTAAATCGGAAATATTGAATTTCAAAATTGCAGCGTTTTGATTCAGAGGGGCTAATGCATTGGAATACCCCTCTGAATGTGTGACGTCAGCGCAGATATCTAGCGATTTTTAAATGTTTGACTAAAACGTTTTGTAGCACGCGGTGGTATACGCTGCTTTCCGCGCATTAAGTGCCGCACTTTCAAATAAAGTCGCTAGGAACAGCGGAGATCCCAAAAAATAAACAAAAGTAAAAGTCTAATATCTTGAAAACCGGTGAATATTTTTCGATGAAATTTGGTAGATATTCGTTTTCGCTCTTTCTGAACCGAGCAACATCACTTTCATGCCAATTCATGAACTTTTTTGAAGGTGGGAGGGTCCCTTTAAGTGGTGTCCCTCAGGGATCGGTCCTCGGCCCTCTCCTTTTTCTTGTGTATATCAACCACATAGCCTCTCAACTGTCTTGTAAGCATAAGGTGTTCGCTGATGACGTAAAGGGACCCTCCCACCTTCAAAAAAGTTTATGAATTGGCATGAAAGTGATGTCGCTCGGTTCAGAAAGAGCGAAAACGAATATCTACCAAATTTCACCGAAAAATATTCACCGGTTTTCAAGATATTAGACTTTTACTTTTGTTTACTTTTTGGGATCTCCGCTGTTCCTAGCGACTTTATTTGGAAGCAATAGTTTGGCAGCTGAAAGTGCGGCACTTGTTGCGCGCAAAGCAGCATATACCACCGCGTGCTACAAAACGTTCTAGTCAAACATTTAAAAATCGTTAGATATCTGCGCTGACGTCACACATTCAGAGGGGTATTCCTATGCATTAGCCCCTCTGAATCAAAATATCAAAATGCTGCAATTTTGAAATTCAATATTTCCTATTTAAGGCATTTCTCGATGTTGTGAGTGCCGAAACCGGTAATTGTGAGCCAGGGACCCCATTTTGGCTATCTCAACTCAAATCTAATGTTGGTGGGAGAATCCTTTTAAAAATTTATGCATGCACTAGCAGGTTGACTGACGCAGACGATACCAACCCTGTGCAGTCATTGCGATCTGATGTGGACGTTCTGGTGCGCACCTCTGAATCCTGGGGACTGCATCTGAACGCCAGTAAATGCGCCGTGCTAAGATTCTCCAGATCCTCCCGGAACCTAGAACGGGTGCCCCCCACCCCCTATGTCCTTAATGGGAACCCGCTACCCTTTGTCAGCTCACATCCTGACTTAGGGGTTACAGTGGACATATCCTTGAAGTTCCACCTACACATTGAATCCGTCGCTCACAAAGCATCAGGACTCTGCCACAGCTTCCTCAAATCCACAGTGTGTCGCAATCCTGATTTTATGACATTCCTTTTCAAGACCCACGTCAGACCAGTTATTGAATATGGTTCGTGTCTTTGGAACACAGGCTACGTGGAGGATGCTCGGAAACTCTTAACCCCACTAGGTCACCCCACTAGGATAGTCTTAACCCCACTAGGTCACTGCGTCGCTTGGTAGGAGGCGCGCCGCAGGTCGTCGGTACAATGAGCGCCGGTTGCGTCTGATCTGATGTGCCGGCACCGCAAAGTTTCGTTGCCGCCCATATTGTCGGGACGTGGTAAACCGTCGACTGGAAGATGACCGGCGCGCTCGCAGTCTGAAGCCCCAGTGGAAGGCGAGGGCGGCTCAAAATGCCGACCCTACTCCCGACTGGCGAGGAAGCTCATGTGGGAGTCTCAAGCCACTGAGTCGCCCAGTCGGAGATGAACCGCAGGCTGTCGGCGCTGAACACCGGGCGGCGTCTGGCGAGCCGGTACTGCGGGTCCTCACCGACGCCTCACCGCCATCCGGCGGAACCAGGACTGGGTTTCCTCCATCTCTTGGTTGAAAATGTTGATGAGGCCAACGTTCTGATGGCAGAGTTAAATTCATCGTGAGTATGATGTACGGGCAGAGCACAGACACATCCACACACGCACACAACCAAACACACAGATCACACAGTAGTAAGCGTGGGGCTATAACAAAGGCAGATAAGGCCAAGAAGAAGTTTGTGCTCATGATGCATATGCTGGCGGTGATGCCGTGGTGAATGGCGAGTGCTGTGAAAAATGTCGGTAAAGATGAATCGTGCTACTAGTCTCCGTATGACTAGTTTGATGAGACGTCAGATTAGTCAGGCTCAATGTTGTGGCGGTGCAGTCTGCTGACGGATCGTTGTGGTCCCGTTTCCATCATCCGACGGCAGCTCTTCCAGGTGTCAGTCTGGTATGCCGTTTCCCTGCTTGGGAACTGAGTGTCACAGCCACCAGTTGTCACGGTCGGTTTTTGTCCGGTTGCAGGTAGGTGTTGTGCAAGACTCTGTCCGGTGATGTCTTCCACAGATCCTTCAAGTACGTCACGTAGCTTCCTCTTTTTCCTACTTTCATGGTGAGGAGGGAAGAGGGCGGCATCATCATTCAGGTTGGTGGAGTATCCAATGGCCGGTGTGCCAATGGAGCGGTCTCCTCCACCATGTTCAGAGGTGGGTTGGAGGGCGGTATCCTCCACATTCGATGTCGGTTTCGGTGGTTTGGTTGCTGTTTCTTCGATGACAGCATCGCTCCGCGTCTCGGATTTGGGTGGCTGGCTGGTTTCAAGCTTCCGTTTCGGCATCATCATCTGGTGAGTGGACCGGTTGGCAGAGCTGGCTACTGATTGGCAGTACAACTCCTGCACAAGATTCGTCTTGCACCGCTGTGCGGTGTCGTTACAGGAGGGTTCGGTCACTGGGAGGCCGTCTCGGTTCACAGCTTCTTGGTCTGAGACCTCCATCGGGTTGAGGCTACACATGTCATCACTTCTGCGACTGTGGAATGTGTGGTGGGTCGGCACATCATCAGGTCGGTATCCTGATGTGGTGGTAAGTGATGGTCGTTGCGTGGTGGCACTCCCCACGTAGTCAGGTCGGTATCCTGACGACGCGGTAAATGGTGGTGGCAGATTCGGTGCCTCAGGTGCAGGCCTTGTCGGTTGGTGCTGGGTCGGATGGTGAAGCGATGTGTGGTGAGGCTCCCCACAGGACGAACATGGATGGCTCATACAGGACCGAACCCTGTGAGGGCCCAGGCACTGGTAGCAAACACCAGTTTTGCCCACTGTCCTCCATCGGTCAACGACTGTCATGGCTCTGTATGCCAGGCATTGGTTCAGTCCATGCTGTCCTCGGCCACACGCTTCACAGGTCCATGATTTGGCCTGTTTCGCCGGTGTCTGCCGCTGGATGGACAGGGCAGAAGCTGTGGAAGGAGATGAGGATGGTGTCGCTGGACTTGGGGGGTGGGCTGGGGGCTCGGACGGTTTCTCGGAGTGCCAGCTCCCTTTCCAGAAACAGCAGCAGGTGCTCGTAGCTGGGCTGTTCCTGTCGAACCCACTCCAGTCGCCAGTCCTGAGGAAGCTTCTCCTTCATGACTGGAAGAAGCAGAATGGAACAGCTGTCGGGGTTCACTCCGAGGGTGGCCAGAGCACGCGTGTGGGCAGACAGGTGGTCTACGAGGTTCCGCATGGCGCTCAGGTCGTTCCCGTTGTGGACGGCAGGTGCATCAAAGAGACGTCTCATCAGAGTCTCCCTCTCGATGTCCTCTCTCTGGAACCTCCTCTTGAGGATGTCGATGGCGGCAAGATATCCGTCTCCAGTCACAGGGATGCCGTCGATGGCCTTCTGGGCTGAGCCGCTGAGGTGCGACTTCAGGACCACAAACTTCTCGATGTTGCTGTACCGGCTGTTGCTGTGTATGGAGACGGCGAACAGCTCCCAGAACGAGCGCCACTTCATCAGGTCTCCGCTGAAGGTAGGTATCTTAACAACGAGTGAGGACCGGAGGTCGCTACTCAGGCTGACGTCATGTTCAAGCGCTCCGGCCTGCGTCGCTCCCCTCGCCGCTCCCTCGAGTCGGGCCAGCAGACGAGACGCCATAAATATCTCCTCAGACAGCATTTCACTGTGTGGGGAATCATCGGGATGGCCTTCTTTGTCTAGAAGAATTTGAACAGCCTTCAAATCGTCTCGCAGTTCATTCAGTTGTTGAACTTTGTATGCCAGGTAGTCAATGTCAATGTCTTTATGGTCTTTGGCTCGGTATGCCTTTGTGTCATTGACTAGTTTAGTGGTTTTGGTCCTGAGTTTGGTCCTTAATTTAACCTGATCCTCCATGGTTCAAACTTCAAGATGCCTCTGGGTAAGTGAAAAATTTCAGCCAAAAGGGCGCATCCGGCCCGCGGAGGACTATGTTAAAAGTGGTGGTTTAAGAGTGGAGAATCAGGCGCATAAAAAATGAATTAAGGACCAAAGAGTTAAAATACGTTTAAGCGGCTGTATTGGCGATGGTGGTACATAATCACACAGGCAATGGTCGTGGGTAGGCAGGGCACTACACAGGTAATGGTCGGTGGGTAGGCGCACACAAAAGGTGGGTAGGTGCCGACCGCCCAGCGGAAGGTGAGGGCAGCTCTGGATGCCACCCCCACCCCCGACTGGCGGGGAAGGCCGAGGGGAGCAGGGACCGAGAGACAGATACGGACAGCCGTGGCCGATCCGGAATACCGGCCACCGTCCGCTCCGCCTCCCGCTCGCCTACTGCCCCCGTCCAGGCACCGCCGCGCCGAGGTCACTGTCGATCACGTGACCGGCTCCAGGTCAGCGCGCATGCGCCATAGCGGTCACGCCGGCCCGCGGCGGGCGGCCAGGTCGGGCAACGCCGTCGACCCGCTCGATAAATACAACGCGGTAACATAATACGACGCGACGCAAGGTAACAAAATATAATTGCGACTATAACATAAATACAAACTTAACATAGACTGACAGTGATTTGTGTGATTGTGGACATCGGCGTTTCGAAAACAAATGCGATTTGTTTTCGAGTGGGGAGTATGTTAAGTTTGTATTTATGTTATAGTCGCAATTATATTTTGTTACCTTGCGTCGCGTCGTATTATGTTACCGCGTTGTATTTATCGAGCGGGTCGACGGCGTTGCCCGACCTGGCCGCCCGCCGCGGGCCGGCGTGACCGCTATGGCGCATGCGCGCTGACCTGGAGCCGGTCACGTGATCGACAATGACCTCGGCGCGGCGGTGCCTGGACGGGGGCAGTAGGCGAGCGGGAGGCGGAGCGGACGGTGGCCGGTATTCCGGATCGGCCACGGCTGTCCGTATCTGTCTCTCGGTCCCTGCTCCCTTCGGCCTTCCTCGCCAGTCGGGGTGGGGGTGGCATCCAGAGCTGCCCTCACCTTCCGCTGGGCGGTCGGCACCTACCCACCTTTTGTGTGCGCCTACCCACCGACCATTACCTGTGTAGTGCCCTGCCTACCCACGACCATTGCCTGTGTGATTATGTACCACCATCGCCAATACAGCCGCTTAAACGTATTTTAACTCTTTGGTCCTTAATTCATTTTTTTAGTTTTTAGTTTCATTTTTATGTTATGTTAAAATTGATGTTGAAGAGTTGAGAATCAGGCGCATAAAAAAATGAATTAAGGACCAAAGAGATAAAATACGGTTCAGTGGCTGTATTTGGCAAAGGTGGCACAATCACACAGGTAGGTAATAGTCAGTGGGTAGGTAATGGCCGGAAATTGACGGCCCGTTGACGGCCCTAACTCCGGCGGAAGGTGGAAGCGGCTCAATATGCCACTCCACTCCAGACTGGCGGGAGGACTGGGGGAGCAGGGACCGAGAGACAGAGGCGGACAAGTGACCGATCCAGAATACCGACCACCGTCCGCCCCGCCTCCCGATCGCCTACTGCCCCCGTCCAGGCGCCGCCGGGCCGAGGTCGCCACCGATCACGTGACCGGCGCCAGGTCAGCGCGCATGCGCCCCCCGTGTCACGCCGGCCGGCTGGGCCGCGGCGAGCGGCCGGGCGGGGCAGCGTCGCCGCTCAATAACACAGCGCGGTAACATAACACGACGCGACGCAAACAAATATAACTTGGGACGATAACATAAATGCATACTTGAATACAAACTTAACACACTCCCCACTCGAAAACAAATCGCACTTGTTTTCGAAACACGCAAGTGACTTCATATGGGCGATTAGCGCATCCCCTCAGGGCTTGGGGTTCGCATCGCGTATCTACCCACAGGTCCGCAGCCAGATCGGTATGAGGTCGGTCAACTTCTGGTAGCCAGCCTCATTGAGGTGTACTCCATCAGGGAGATACCACTCGCGGCATTCGTCTCGTACGGAATGTCGGTTAAAGAGCTTCCGAGTCAACGCGCGACCCAGGGGCACAAAGTACAAGGGACATGCCGTCACTGTCTTCAGGCTATCTATCATCTTCTTTGTAGCCCGTACGTCTAGGCCTATTTGGATCAGCTTGTTGTCGTCGATGTTGCCTAGCCCAGTAAGTCGACTATGGACATCGTTCCCACTGAGCCACAGGATTATCGATCCCCTGGCCAGTCCGAAGGCGGATGCTCCCTGTTCCCAGCGCAGAAGGTCCTCATCAAGGTGCTGCAGAATTGACGCCCAGGTGGCACCTCCTCGAGCGCGGTTTATCAGCCAGTCGCCAGGAAGACGCGAGTCCATGCGAGAGTCTCGAGCGACGGAGTCACCCAGCAGTAGGTGGACCGCAGGCCGCCGGTGCCGAACACCGGCGGCGCTCGGCAGGGCGGCACGGCAGGGCTTCGCTGGTACCTCGTCGCAGTCGACCGCAGGCCGCCGGTGCCGAACACCGGCGGCGTCCGGCAGGGCGGTACCGCAGGGCTTGGCTGGTGCTCCGTCGCAGTCGACCGCAGGCCGCCGGTGCCGAACACCGGCGGCGTCCGGCAGGGCGGTACCGCAGGGCTTGGCTGGTGCCCCGTCGCAGTCGAACTGGCGGAACCAAGACTCAGCCTCCTCCGTCTCCTGACTCAACATGTTGAAGAGGTCGGCATTCTGATGGCAGAGTTACATTAATCGTGAGTATGATTTATGGGCATTGGGCAAAGTACAAACACACACATACGCAAGAGGGTAGGGTAACAAGTGTGTGGGGCCACATCGAGGTTTCTGTTAAAAAAGTACATTCAGGGGTTGGTAACGAGATGGGTGAGTGTGGTGGTGGGTAAGGAGAGTCATGTTGCTAGTCTCCGCATGACTAGTTTTATGTCAGAAGAGATCAGTCAGTCTCAAGATGGTATAGTCGGTTGATGGGCCGTCGTGTCCGCTTCCCTCTCATCTTGATGATGGCAGCTCTGCTGTGTCCATCGCATCCGGTAATCAGCTCTTCAACGATCGCCAATGGCCAGTGGCCGCGAGGGCCTTCTCCGTGCACTAGCACTACGTCCCCGACCTGTGGTGTGCGAATCGGACGACCGCGAGGGGACACGGTCCAGGAGCGTAGCATCGCTATGTACTCCCTTGTCCATCTCCTGATGAGGTGCGTGCACACCCTCTTTCTGTGCTTCCAGCACCGGTTGATGTCATCCAGGTGCTGTCCCGAAGGTGACACGACACCCTTGATGGAGGTCACACCGAAGAGGAGGTGAGCCGGTGTAAGAACTTCATCATCAGCTGTTGTAAGTGGACGCAGGTTCAAGTGGTACGCCAACTCATACAGAGTCACAGCGAGCTCCTCGTCAGAAAGGCGACACATGTGAAGTGTTATCTTGACTCTTCTTTGTTATGCCCACTAGGCGCTCCCAAAAGCCTGTTAAAAGTGGTGGTTTAAGAGTGGAGAATCAGGCGCATAAAAAAATGAATTAAGGACCAAAGAGTTAAAATACGTTTAAGCGGCTGTATTGGCGATGGTGGTACATAATCACACAGGCAATGGTCGTGGGTAGGCAGGGCACTACACAGGTAATGGTCGGTGGGTAGGCGCACACAAAAGGTGGGTAGGTGCCGACCGCCCAGCGGAAGGTGAGGGCAGCTCTGGATGCCACCCCCACCCCGACTGGCGAGGAAGGCCGAGGGGAGCAGGGACCGAGAGACAGATACGGACAGCCGTGGCCGATCCGGAATACCGGCCACCGTCCGCTCCGCCTCCCGCTCGCCTACTGCCCCCGTCCAGGCACCGCCGCGCCGAGGTCACTGTCGATCACGTGACCGGCTCCAGGTCAGCGCGCATGCGCCATAGCGGTCACGCCGGCCCGCGGCGGGCGGCCAGGTCGGGCAACGCCGTCGACCCGCTCGATAAATACAACACGGTAACATAATACGACGCGACGCAAGGTAACAAAATATAATTGCGACTATAACATAAATACAAACTTAACATACTCCCCACTCGAAAACAAATCGCATTTGTTTTCGAAACGCCGATGTCCACAATCACACAAATCACTGTCAGTCTTAACCCCACTAGGTCACTGCGTCGCTTGGTAGGAGGCGCGCCGCAGGTCGTCGGTACAATGAGCGCCGGTTGCGTCTGATCTGATGTGCCGGCACCGCAAAGTTTCGTTGCCGCCCATATTGTCGGGACGTGGTAAACCGTCGACTGGAAGATGACCGGCGCGCTCGCAGTCTGAAGCCCCAGTGGAAGGCGAGGGCGGCTCAAAATGCCGACCCTACTCCCGACTGGCGAGGAAGCTCATGTGGGAGTCTCAAGCCACTGAGTCGCCCAGTCGGAGATGAACCGCAGGCTGTCGGCGCTGAACACCGGGCGGCGTCTGGCGAGCCGGTACTGCGGGTCCTCACCGACGCCTCACCGCCATCCGGCGGAACCAGGACTGGGTTTCCTCCATCTCTTGGTTGAAAATGTTGATGAGGTCAACGTTCTGATGGCAGAGTTAAATTCATCGTGAGTATGATGTACGGGCAGAGCACAGACACATCCACACACGCACACAACCAAACACACAGATCACACAGTAGTAAGCGTGGGGCTATAACAAAGGCAGATAAGGCCAAGAAGAAGTTTGTGCTCATGATGCATATGCTGGTGGTGATGCCGTGGTGAATGGCGAGTGCTGTGAAAAATGTCGGTAAAGATGAATCGTGCTACTAGTCTCCGTATGACTAGTTTGATGAGACGTCAGATTAGTCAGGCTCAATGTTGTGGCGGTGCAGTCTGCTGACGGATCGTTGTGGTCCCGTTTCCATCATCCGACGGCAGCTCTTCCAGGTGTCAGTCTGGTATGCCGTTTCCCTGCTTGGGAACTGAGTGTCACAGCCACCAGTTGTCACGGTCGGTTTTTGTCCGGTTGCAGGTAGGTGTTGTGCAAGACTCTGTCCGGTGATGTCTTCCACAGATCCTTCAAGTACGTCACGTAGCTTCCTCTTTTTCCTACTTTCATGGTGAGGAGGGAAGAGGGCGGCATCATCATTCAGGTTGGTGGAGTATCCAATGGCCGGTGTGCCAATGGAGCGGTCTCCTCCACCATGTTCAGAGGTGGGTTGGAGGGCGGTATCCTCCACATTCGATGTCGGTTTCGGTGGTTTGGTTGCTGTTTCTTCGATGACAGCATCGCTCCGCGTCTCGGATTTGGGTGGCTGGCTGGTTTGAAGCTTCCGTTTCGGCATCATCATCTGGTGAGTGGACCGGTTGGCAGAGCTGGCTACTGATTGGCAGTACAACTCCTGCACAAGATTCGTCTTGCACCGCTGTGCGGTGTCGTTACAGGAGGGTTCGGTCACTGGGAGGCCGTCTCGGTTCACAGCTTCTTGGTCTGAGACCTCCATCGGGTTGAGGCTACACATGTCATCACTTCTGCGACTGTGGAATGTGTGGTGGGTCGGCACATCATCAGGTCGGTATCCTGATGTGGTGGTAAGTGATGGTCGTTGCGTGGTGGCACTCCCCACGTAGTCAGGTCGGTATCCTGACGACACGGTAAATGGTGGTGGCAGATTCGGTGCCTCAGGTGCAGGCCTTGTCGGTTGGTGCTGGGTCGGATGGTGAAGCGATGTGTGGTGAGGCTCCCCACAGGACGAACATGGATGGCTCATACAGGACCGAACCCTGTGAGGGCCCAGGCACTGGTAGCAAACACCAGTTTTGCCCACTGTCCTCCATCGGTCAACGACTGTCATGGCTCTGTATGCCAGGCATTGGTTCAGTCCATGCTGTCCTCGGCCACACGCTTCACAGGTCCATGATTTGGCCTGTTTCGCCGGTGTCTGCCGCTGGATGGACAGGGCAGAAGCTGTGGAAGGAGATGAGGATGGTGTCGCTGGACTTGGGGGGTGGGCTGGGGGCTCGGACGGTTTCTCGGAGTGCCAGCTCCCTTTCCAGAAACAGCAGCAGGTGCTCGTAGCTGGGCTGTTCCTGTCGAACCCACTCCAGTCGCCAGTCCTGAGGAAGCTTCTCCTTCATGACTGGAAGAAGCAGAATGGAACAGCTGTCGGGGTTCACTCCGAGGGTGGCCAGAGCACGCGTGTGGGCAGACAGGTGGTCTACGAGGTTCCGCATGGCGCTCAGGTCGTTCCCGTTGTGGACGGCAGGTGCATCAAAGAGACGTCTCATCAGAGTCTCCCTCTCGATGTCCTCTCTCTGGAACCTCCTCTTGAGGATGTCGATGGCGGCAAGATATCCGTCTCCAGTCACAGGGATGCCGTCGATGGCCTTCTGGGCTGAGCCGCTGAGGTGCGACTTCAGGACCACAAACTTCTCGATGTTGCTGTACCGGCTGTTGCTGTGTATGGAGACGGCGAACAGCTCCCAGAACGAGCGCCACTTCATCAGGTCTCCGCTGAAGGTAGGTATCTTAACAACGAGTGAGGACCGGAGGTCGCTACTCAGGCTGACGTCATGTTCAAGCGCTCCGGCCTGCGTCGCTCCCCTCGCCGCTCCCTCGAGTCGGGCCAGCAGACGAGACGCCATAAATATCTCCTCAGACAGCATTTCACTGTGTGGGGAATCATCGGGATGGCCTTCTTTGTCTAGAAGAATTTGAACAGCCTTCAAATCGTCTCGCAGTTCATTCATAAAGAGGCGGTGCTGCATTAGTTTCAGCACGGAATCAGGTTACGCCTTTTTACGACCTAAATTTCTCGTGCTCCGTCTGTAAAATAATTTGAAAGGAAAAATGTTATTTCAAAAGATGTAGTTTCCGGCTATGTGTTCTAGTTTTGATATTGTTTTTAGACGGGCACAATTCAAGTAAATTCAAGCAAGATTGTCTTATGTTATATACTTTAATTCATGCTTGTTTTGTATGAGTTAAACTTTCACAAGACAATATGTAAATTCGGTGCTCTGTAAAATGAAATTTCGATACCTACGTCGAACACTCCGAACTCTACATAAGTCTAAAAACAATACAAGTAAAGTAACGTAGATTAGTAGTTTTATGGTCGTATAAGACGATTATAAGATAAAGTAACTTAAATTTCATAAGAGAATTGAAGATGGAAGCATACAACACGAAGACCAAGAAGGTGTTGAAAATTTTATTGCAAGAAAGGGGACTAAAAACAACAGGAACGAAAGACGACCTCATTAAAAGACTCATCTCATCACACAAGACTTCACAAATGGACATTGAACCTGAAGATAGTGCGTCACAAATTTCAACGTCTTCGTCATCAAGTTTCATTAAAAATCAGCGAGCCGTCGACACGGCGAAAAGGGCGGAGCTAGAAGCACGATCGAGCATTCTTGAAGAAAAACAGCGTCTACTTGAGGAAGAGTTACGTCTAAAATTGCGACAAGAGCAATTAAACATTGAAGAAGAATTAGCAGCCATTCATGCCCGTGAAAAATATTTCGCTGCGAGTGATATAATGGAAAATACTGATGAAACAACTCATTCACATCAAATTCAGGTTCCTGGCACATCTTCACAATTTGTTCACTCTGATGTTGGTCACAGCAAGACGTGCGGTGCGCAAATGTACGACATGGCAGAAACTATGTTACGACAACAACGAAGAAGTTCCCTACCGAAGACCGAAATAACGAAATTTAAGGGTGATCCCATGGAATACCCTATGTTTATCCGTTCATTTATAAGCCGTATCGAAACCCAAACTGAGAACGACGCCGAAAGACTTTATTTCTTGCTTCAAAGCGTAACAGGAAAACCACATGAAATCGTGAAAGGATATGTGCACTTACAGCCAGACAGAGGCTACAAGGATGCCAGGGCGGCACTGGATCGCAAGTATGGCGACGAGCATCGCATTTCTTCTGCTTATGTTGATAAAATTCTCTCTTGGCCGCAGATGAAATCATTGGATGTTGACTGTTTGGAAGATTTTTCAATTCTAATTCGAAGCTGTAAAAATGCAATGGAATCTCTGGGCGCTCTCAGCGAGGTAAATCATCCTAGGAATCTTCAGAAAATCGTTGGCAAGTTACCATATCAGTTGCAAGAAAAATGGCGTCAGCTAGTGTTTGAAAGTTCGCAACAAAATATGAAGTCAGATTTTGGAGATATAGTTGAATTTGTGGAGCGGCAAGTGTGTATATGCAGCGACCCAGTGTTTGGAGTGAAAGAAATGATGGATGCAAAACCAAGCCACGGAAAATCGTTCAAATCAACATTTTACACTGCAACCACAAATTCAGACGTGCGATGTTACGCATGTGACGAATGTCATACAATTGAATCATGTCCTGTTCTACTTCAGATGGATATATCTGCAAGGATCGAGAAAATAAAGGAGAAACGACTTTGTTTTGCTTGTCTTCGTCCAAATCATGTATCGAAACATTGTAGAAGGCGAATGCAATGTCGTCATTGTGACAAAAGGCATCCATCTCTACTGCACGTGGAATTCAAACCCGTCACCAGACCTTCCCTTCCGCCTCACCATGACAGTGTCAGTACCGATCCAAATTCAAGTACTCCACAAAACAAATTATGTGGTGGGACCAAGGCAGTCGCTTCAGGCACAGTTCTACCAGTCTTGCCGGTACAATTAAGCGTCTCAGGCAAAGCCCCTGTCAAGACATATGCATTTTTGGATAACGGCAGTCAAAGTACATACATTCATAACGGAAGAGTTACGAAGTCAGTTGGGTCAAACTGGAGAAGAGACGCTGCTCACTATTACCACAGTAGAACATACAGCTAGCCCGGTTAAAAGTCGACTGGTAACGGGGTTACATGTAGCTGATGTCAACGGTAACAACTCTCTTCCGCTACCACCAGTATATACGATACCAACCATTCCAGTTGGAGACCAAGATGTAGCAAGAACAAGTTTGAAGAAACAGTGGTCTTATCTAGAAATTGAAATCCCAGAAGTAAAGGCGGATAAAATTGGAATATTAATAGGATGCGACTGCCCGAAAGCAATGGAGCCATGGGAGGTAATCCACAGCCAAAACGGTGGCCCTTACGCCTTGAAAACTTGCTTGGGCTGGACGGTGGTTGGCCCTAAGGTAATGTCCGAAGTCAGTTACAATGCAGCAGACGTTAAAGTGAACACTGTACGATTGGAAACAGAAAAGTTACAAGAAATGATGATCACAATATTCAACAATGATTTCACAGATAAGACTGCTACGATGACGGGGTATGAAAACATGTCACAAGAAGATAAACTTTGGAAGACCAAGGTAGAAGGGAGTGTGCAATTGAAGAACGGTAGTTATGAAATAGCCCTTCCGTTTAAGGCTGAAAGCGTTCGGCTTCCAAATAACAGAGCCCTAGCAGAGAGACGAGCCATAGGTCTCAAAAAGAGACTGGAAAGAGACCCAGCCCTCCACATTCGTTACACTCAATACATGAACGGGCTATTAGAAAAGGGTCACGCCGAGCCAGCGTCAATGGCATATCCTCCAGAAGAAGGCAAAATGTGGTATATTCCCCATCATTCGGTTCAGCACCCGGCTAAGCCCGAGAAAACAAGAGTGGTTTTTGACGGTTCGGCAAGGTACGGCGGAACATCCTTGAATGATCAGCTTCTACAGGGTCCAAATTTGTCAAATACTTTGATCGGTGTTCTCATCAGGTTCAGGAAGGAACGGGTCGCATTTATGGCGGATATTCAAGAAATGTTTTATCAGGTACAAGTACCATCAACCGACGTCAATTTCTACAGATTCCTATGGTGGCCAGAGGGTGATACAACAAGGGAATTGGAGGACTTTGTCATGAAAAACACATTTTTGGCAGTGTATCGTCTCCGGGTTGTGCCAACTTCGCACTACAAAAATGTGCACAAGACAATCACACGTTCAGTCCGGATGCGGCGAATACTATACAATATTCTTTTTATATTGATGACTGTCTGAAGTCGGTGGAAAGCATAAATAAGGCAGTGACACTGGTCCGCGAACTCAAGCAAATGTGCGCCATGGGGGGATTTAATCTCACCAAGTTCGTTAGCAATCATCGAGAAGTGACAGAATCGTTACCAGACCATGACAAAACGGAGAATATGAAAGGAGCCGAGCTGGGGTGTGACACAACGGCGGAGCGTGCACTCGGCGTTCTATGGGACTTTCAGCAAGATAGGTTCAGATTCAAGGTGAAAATCCAGTCAAAACCACTCACAAGACGTGGGATTCTCTCGGCAACAAGCTCATTTTTTGACCCATTGGGAATCGCTGCTCCCGTTTTGATGGTGCCAAAATTGATCCTTCAAGAACTATGTACATTGAATCTTGGCTGGGATGACATTATTCCCATGCCTCTGCAACAAAAATGGCTTCGGTGGCACTCCTCCCTTTGCCAGCTGGAACTCTTCAGTGTAGAGCGGTGCATGAAACCAGGAGATTTTGGTCGTGTCTTATCCACACAAATACATCACTTCGCAGATGCTAGCCAAGCTGGTTACGGCGCGGTATCATACCTCCGACAAGTGGATGATAACGGGAAAATCCACTGCTCTTTTCTCATTGGAAAGGCGCGCGTGGCGCCGCTGAAAAGTGTCACCATTCCTCGAATGGAGCTCACTGCTGCGACTTTAGCAGTGCGCCTTGACTTAGTTGTCAAAGAAGAACTCCAAACAGTTGTCGACTCGACAGTTTTCTGGACCGATAGTACAACTGTTCTTCGATATATCAAGAACAAAACAAGTAGATTTCATATTTATGTAGCAAATCGCATTGGTTACATTCTTGAACACAGCGACGAGAACCAGTGGAAATACGTTACTTCAAAGGTGAATCCTGCTGATGAAGCCTCACGAAGCACAACGGTGGAAAAGTTTTTGAATGAGTCGATGTGGGTTCGTGGGCCAGAGTTCCTGACGCTTCCTGAAGATAAGTGGCCAGAGCAGCCATTCAAAGAACTTGAAACAGTGATGGATGGTGACCCTGAAGTAAAAATGCCAAAACTGGTGTCAGCGACGTCCACCGAAACACAGCCAACTGACAAGCTACTGCAACATTATTCCAACTGGTACCGCCTTAAAAGAGCTGTAGCTTACTATATGCGATTGAAACAAGTCTTGCGTGATCGTATCAAGAAAGAAGAGAAGCCAGAGAGCAGAAACGTCACCAATGGAGGCATAGCGAGTGACTTGTCTGTCGAAGAACTTCAAAGTGCTGAAATGTGCATTGTCAAGTACGTTCAAGCAGGATCCTTTTCAGAAGAGTTGGCCGTTCTTCATTCTCCAGTGCACAAGAAAATAACCAAGAAGAGTAACATCTACCGGCTAGATCCAGTCTGTGAGAGCGGTGTGCTACGGGTCGGTGGTCGACTCAGTCATGCTTACGCCTCAGAAGCATCACACCCAGCGATTCTGCCAGCAAGGTCTCATGTGACTGATTTGATTATCTCAGACACACATCGCAAGATCGGCCACAGTGGACGTCTCCATGTCTTGTCAGTGATTAGGGAACGGTTCTGGATTATTCGCGGAATGGCTGCGGTGCGCCGCGTGCTGTCACGTTGCGTATTCTGTCGCAGACTACACGGCCGTCCTTTAACACAGAAAATGGCTGATCTCCCGCAAGACCGCGTCACTCCGGACTTGACGCCATTCACGGTCACTGGAGTCGACTTATTCGGACCTTTTTATGTCAAAAGAGGTAGAGCCATAGTGAAACGGTTTGGTGTCATATTTGTGTGCCAAAAAATCCGCGCTGTACATCTGGAAGTTGTACACTCCTTGACGACTCATTCCTTCATAAACGCGTTGCGTCGTTTCATGGCCAGACGAGGGGCAGTAAGGATAATCAGATGTGACAACGGCACAAATTTCGTGGGAGCCCGCCGGGAGCTGAAGGAAGAGATCCGCAACTGGAATCAGCAGCAAATAGAAGACGAACTTCTGCAGAAAGAGGTAAAATGGATTTTTAACGCACCGGGCGCCTCGCACCACGGAGGAACATGGGAACGCCTGATTCGCGAAACGAGGAAAATATTGAACTTTCTGCTGCAGCAAAAGACTTTAGAGGATGAGTGCTTATCCACCTTCATGTGTGAGGTAGAGGCGATTTTGAACGGACGCCCGCTCACACCTGTCTCAGATGACCCAAGGGACTTGGAAGCGCTCACACCTAACCATCTGCTCATCTACCGTTCGGCACAGCCATTGCCACCCGGTATCTTCTCAGAAGCCGACTCGTTTTCAAGAAAGCGATGGAAACTAGTTCAGTACCTTGCGACGGAATTCTGGCGCCGTTGGAAGAAGGAATACGTCAGTTCACTTCAAGTACGACAAAAGTGGATCCAGCCTCAGAGAAATTTGCGTGAAAATGACATGGTTCTCCTGGTAGACGCAGACTCTTCTCGCAACGAATGGAAAATGGGAAGAGTGATCAACGTGTACCCTGACGCAAAGGGCAATGTTCGTGTCGCAGAAGTGAGGACGAGCACCTCCATTCTTAGAAGGCCGATCAGCAAGCTTGTGCTCCTCTTACCAGAAGACGGCGCGAGCACGTGCTGAAACGGGGGAGGGGGTAAAGAGGCGGTGCTGCATTAGTTTCAGCACGGAATCAGGTTGCGCCTTTTTACGACCTAAATTTCTCGTGCTCCGTCTGTTAAATAATTTGAAAGGAAAAATGTTATTTCAAAAGATGTAGTTTCCGGCTATGTGTTCTAGTTTTGATATTGTTTTTAGACGGGCACAATTCAAGTAAATTCAAGCAAGATTGTCTTATGTTATATACTTTAATTCATGCTTGTTTTGTATGAGTTAAACTTTCACAAGACAATAAATTCGGTGCTCTGTAAAATGAAATTTTGATACCTACGTCGAACACTCCGAACTCTACAATTCAGTTGTTGAACTTTGTATGCCAGGTAGTCAATGTCAATGTCTTTATGGTCTTTGGCTCGGTATGCCTTTGTGTCATTGACTAGTTTAGTGGTTTTGGTCCTGAGTTTGGTCCTTAATTTAACCTGATCCTCCATGGTTCAAACTTCAAGATGCCTCTGGGTAAGTGAAAAATTTCAGCCAAAAGGGCGCATCCGGCCCGCGGAGGACTATGTTAAAAGTGGTGGGAGTGGAGAATCAGGCGCATAAAAAAATGAATTAAGGACCAAAGAGTTAAAATACGTTTAAGCGGCTGTATTGGCGATGGTGGTACATAATCACACAGGCAATGGTCGTGGGTAGGCAGGGCACTACACAGGTAATGGTCGGTGGGTAGGCGCACACAAAAGGTGGGTAGGTGCCGACCGCCCAGCGGAAGGTGAGGGCAGCTCTGGATGCCACCCCCACCCCGACTGGCGGGGAAGGCCAAGGGGAGCAGGGACCGAGAGACAGATACGGACAGTAGGGTTGTTCAAAAAAACCGAATTTTGGAAAAGTATATGGGCTCATGACTCATGTGGTGCGGTATTCTTTTCTGAGTCCAATGATACCCTTTTTTCCGAAAAGTATTACTGCTAGGCGCTGCTCAAACGGCTTAAAGAGGACCATGTTACGCCCGCCGACCGGCCGGTGTCAATAAGGGCGAGAATTCGACGCCGCACGGCGGCGGCAGCGCCTTATCGGCACCGCGCGCCACGACATCTGCCGGGCGGCCGGCTGGGCGGTGGAAAGTTATAAGTTCGTGGTCTTATTGCACACGATCGGGGTGAGCTATCCCATGTTTTCGGGGCGGAAAGTTTCAGTGCAGCATGGGTGCGTCTGCCACGGTGGTCTGTGTCGATGGCATAGAAAATAACTCAAGCAGAGCTCAGAAAAGAATGAATGATTCCGGGTAGTTGCCTCGAAATAATCCGTTTCAAGAATACAGCTGCCTTCTTAACGTACTGTATCACTTGTTAATTCTTCAAAAAGCAAGCTCTGAGCAATAACAGACTTCTTTGCATTGCTGTTGACAATTTAAGTTGCTTTTGGACGGTGGCTCGCAGCCCCAATATGCTGCCGCGTAACTCTATTCCAACGACGAAACGGCAACTTAGCGAGAATCGAAAATTTAACGTAGTAGGTACAACAGGAGCTGGCAAGGCTTCTGCATTGGTCTATCCGTCATGAGTGACACACCGGGGTAATGTGTCACGTCAGGGCAGAGCTGTGTTCTATGCCGGGTCTGGATTCGGGTCTTGATCGGCATCGGTGGGCACGGCCGCCCTGGCCGGACTGCCGGCGTCGCTTATGCTCGAAGGATTGGATAAACGGCGCTTGATTTATATGAGTAGGTACTCCGGCTAATGTCTCTACTCATGTCTCACTTCGTCACACTGTCAGGGTGGCCACTCTGTCATTCCCAGACATGTTATGTTTTCTTTCGACCCGCTAATCTAAGTTACATCTGGCGTCGATTATGTTGCCCCAGCATCTGACATCAACGTATCTGAATAATGACATTGGTGACGCATATGCTCGTCAAAGCCACCCCCAAACTTGGGCCGATGACTGTCGGGTCTCCTCCATATTCTGTCCTTGTGCATACTGCATTGCCAGCCCCTGCTGTACGTATATCGTGAATTTTCGATTCTCGCGAAGTTGCCGTTTCGCCGTTGGAATAAAGTTGCGCGGCAGCATATTGGGGGTGCGAGCCACCGTCAAAAACTAACGTAAATTGTCAACAGCAACGCAAAGAGGTGTGTTATTGCTCAGAGTTTGCTTTTTGAAGAATTAACAAGTGATACGGTACGTAAAGAAGGCCGCTGTATTCTTGAAACGGATTGTTTCGAGGCAACTACCCGGAATCATTCATTCTTTTCTAAGCTCTGCTTGAGTTATTTTCTATACCATCGACACAGACCACCGTGGCAGACGCACCGATGCTGCACTGAAACTTTCCGCCCCGAAAACATGGGATAGCTCACCCCGATCGTGTGCAATAAGACCACGCACTTATAACTTCCCAGCGCCCAGCCGGCCGCCCGGCAGATGTCGTGACGCGCGGTGCCGATAAGGCGCTGCCGACGCCGTGCGGCGTCGAACTCTCGCCCTTATTGACACCGGTCGGTCGGCGGGCGTAACATGGTCCTCTTTAAGCCGTTTGAGGAGCCCCTAACAGTTAATACTTTTCAGTAAAAAGGGCATCATTGGTCTCAGAAAAGAATACCGCACCACATGAGCCATGAGCCCATATACTTTTCCAAAATTCGGTTTTTTTGAACAACCCTAACGGACAGCCGTGGCCGATCCGGAATACCGGCCACCGTCCGCTCCGCCTCCCGCTCGCCTACTGCCCCCGTCCAGGCACCGCCGCGCCGAGGTCACTGTCGATCACGTGACCGGCTCCAGGTCAGCGCGCATGCGCCATAGCGGTCACGCCGGCCCGCGGCGGGCGGCCAGGTCGGGCAACGCCGTCGACCCGCTCGATAAATACAACGCGGTAACATAATACGACGCGACGCAAGGTAACAAAATATAATTGCGACTATAACATAAATACAAACTTAACAAACGTGTCCAGAGGCAATGGACTAAGCGCGTGGAGTCACTATCAGACTTAACTTATGCTGAGAGACTGAACAGGCTAGGGCTCTACTCTGTACAGGGAAGGCTGACTAGGGCTGATCTCATCCAGTACTGGAAGATTGTGAATGGTCACAGCTGTATAAGTCCAGACTCCATGTTCACTCTAACCGACTGCAGCGTCACCAGAGGTCACAGTCGTAAGATTTATGTGACCCGTTCGTGCACTGATGTACGCAAGCGCTTTTTCTCCAAACGATGTGTTAACCTCTGGAACAGCCTCCCTGAATCCCTGAACCTGAACCTGAAAGGGAGGCTCTGGAAAGCCTCCCTGACAAGTTGCTCCGAACATCCAGTCCTTCAAGAGGGGTCTGGAGCAGCATGTCCCAGACAAACTCGTAGAATATTTGTAAAATCGCTC
This sequence comes from Amphibalanus amphitrite, assembly GCF_019059575.1. Taxonomy (NCBI): domain Eukaryota; kingdom Metazoa; phylum Arthropoda; class Thecostraca; order Balanomorpha; family Balanidae; genus Amphibalanus; species Amphibalanus amphitrite. The sequence continues at coordinate 412,033 of NW_024881698.1, read as the reverse complement.
GTTATATTGGTATTCTCTGTATGTATTATCGCCAACATGAAATGTATCTATTGCCTGTCATTCTGCAGACACACATTTCCAGTTCTCATTCTTGTGACCTTCGTTGCCAAACTGGAACAACTGTATGGCATGTTTTGAACTGGCGTGTCTTGTGAGACAGGGTTCCTATCCTTCCTTACCAGCCCTTTTTCCTAAGACTACCAAGCGAAGGGAACCCAACCAGGTAAGTAAACCAGGTAAGTAAACCAAGCTACAGTAATAAGAGAGGCTTGAGCGAAAAAGTTCCAAGGGCTAACTACATAGAGTAGGTCCACCTTCGTCTGACCGTTCTCAAGTCGTAGGAGGTTTCGCCATGTCGCGGCGTTTGGTGAGGCTCACCCCCAAGCAGGCCGCCGACTTGATGCTTACTCTGTCCGATGACAGCGAAAGCGAGCTCAGCGATGGAAGCGGAAGTGATGAAGATGTGATTTACGAGGCTGTCAACGAGCCTGATTCTGAACACGAACCTTGCGGCTCGGTCAGCTAAACAGAGCCAGTTGATGAGACGACAGTGCCGAGTGGTGTTATGCAACAGGGACGAGAAGCGACCAGGCAGCCAGACGAAGATGCTGCTCCGTCAGTGTCCACCAGCGTTCGGCAGGCTCATGGTGAGCTAACCAGGTCCCAAGCCAAGTTTGAAAGAGCGGAACTGCACATACAGCAGCAGGAAGCGAAAACCTACTTGGTGTCCACCAGAAAAGACGGCGTTATCGCTGAGTGGTCGACAAGTTGTCCGCCTCCAACGAGGCGTCGCGATCCCGCAAATATTCTGACAGAGCGCGGGGGAGTAAGCAGCGCCGCTGCAAAGGTTGCAAAAAACGAACGAGACTACTTCTCCCTCTTCATCAACGATGAGGTGATGCAGGACATGCTCGAGGCTTCCAACAGGAAACTTGCTGCTGAAAGGCAAGCCTTCCAGACAGCTGCAAAAGTAACCACTCAGCCCTCAGGCACAAAGTGACAAACTGGCTACCTGCTGAATCCAGTTTCTAGATTGGAAATGGAAGCCTTCCTGGGCCTTTGCATCTTGCGAGGGCAGTACAAAAACTTGACGACTGCCCAGCTGTTCAATCCTGCCACCGGACCAGCTCTGTTCAAGGCTACCACGGGAGAGGCGCGCTTTAACCCTCGCCGGCCGAGGGGGGGGGGGCGGGTGCCGCCCCCCCCCCATAGGGTTTTTTCGTTCCCACCGCACTGCCCCTGGGGCAGTGCGGTGGGAACGTCCGTCCAGTCGGACATCCACCTGCCACACTTCATGGAGCATCTCCGGGATCGCAGCGCTGCCATGATCCATCTGGTCAGCCGCACGTCCGTGTCGAGGACGAGGAGACGATGGGCCAGCTTGGGGAGAGACACCATGTTGTAAGCGTCCTGAAGATCGAAGGCGACCAGGACGCCATACTGCCATACTGCTCCGGACATTCAAATCGTAAGAAATTTCGGCAGCACTTTATGTGTCATTTATATCTCGCAAACGTAAAGAAATGGGTACACCGTGACGGGAGAGGTGTTTCGCCTAAGTTTCGCCCAACCTGGCAATCACCCAAAAAGTAGTCGGCGAAATGGGTGCCGCTGAAACAGCCTTCGCTCACATTGATAATCGTTATATTTGATAGGGGAGAGTGGGGAAAGATGCCCAGGGTTTTGTTATGTCATAGATTATTCGAAAATGACCATCGGGAAGCAAAAACTTGTAGTTTCAACGGAAGCCGACATCATTTTTCTCCATAAAATATCACTTTCGTGCTTGAAATATGATAATCTTTTTGCTATTAAGCATTTTCTTGAAGAACTGAAAGGGGCATCTTACCCCAAAGGGTGGGAAAGACGCCCCCTGGCGTTGGGTAAGATGCCCCCCGGCCCCCTGCACTATAAGTGACATAAATGGGCACGTGAATTGCCAGAACGAATCAGTAGTCCTTTCGAGCCTGCAGTAAACACTAAACGCCATCGTAAGGGCCCTCAAAAGTAGTCGTGAGGGGCTTCAGAGGTCATCGTTAGGGCCACCAGAGTCCAGCGCGACCAAACAAGCCTCCGTGGTGGCATTCGGAGAACGTTGTGGGCCCTTATAGGTCTTCATGAGTCTTGAGGGCCCTCAAGCCCATCGTGGGGACCTAAGATGCCAGCGTAGCCCGTGGAGCCAGCGTGGGAGCCCTCAAAGGGTGTCGTGAGGGGCCTTGGAGTTAACCCTCGCCGGCCGAGGGGGGGGGGGGCGGGTGCCGCCCCCCCCCCCCATAGGGTTTTTTCGCGATAGCTCCGAACACGCTGGCGATAGAGAGCTGAAACTTGGCATACCTGACCTTTAATCCAAGCCGGATCTTTTGACACCAACCGGATTTTTGGGTCAGGTCAGGTCACTGACCTATGCCGTCATAAGTGAACCTCTGCACGGTCTTCAGATGTCGCAACTTCGCAACGCCCTCACTGCCAGAGGAGATGTCACATGGAAATGAAACTTGCTGGATCTAGTATCCATTATGAGTCTCACAATTTGTTTATCTCGGATTTTTCCTAAAGGTCATATGAGGTCAGGTCATTTTCCTGACCTCACCATTATAAGTCAATGGGGAAAAATGAAAACTGCTATTCTGGCGCCGGGAACGATCTCCAACTATCTCAAGCACACAGAATCATGATTTGATGCACTCCTTGCAAGGTGAGATGCGTCACTTTTGCAATGTTGACCTTGCGTGACGTCATTTATGACGTCATCAAGGTCATATTAGTTTTTCGTCAATAACTCTTGATCAAATTGAGCTAGCGAGTCGGGAAAGCCACCAATGGACTCAGGAGGACCTGCCGAATCGAATGATATGCGACATGACCTCCTTCGACCAACTTCGTGACCTGGGGGTGCTGACCTGACCTTGACCTGAGGTCAACACCCCAAGTTGACCTGACCCGAACAAAAAGTATATCATTTGACGCGCCTGAGCGAGGCGAACACGATGCTGCCAAAATCGCGGCTCTGCGGCCGTTTTTTTGCGAAGTTATTCACCAAAAACTGAACCGTGCCCTGGGGCACTTGACCTGACCTACCATTCAAATTCAAGGTCACGGTCGTGATCAAACTTTGCACTTTTTCTTATACCTTGTATACTAAATTCAGAGATGTTTTGAAATGTTTTGAAGCTTAGCGGGCCCCTACTTGTGCTTTAGCTTACGATACAAGGCTGCTACAAGGTCAAAGTCACAAGAGAGTATCTTTGCTAGAGGCTATTTCACTTATTTAAGTCAGGCATAATAATTAAGACATATTTGCCATCCTGAGGCTCTAAATTAATGCTTAGAGCAAAATGGATGCCAGAATCGTGATCCGCGGCTACGAAATCATCACTAACAACCTTTCATGTGTCAAAGTCAACCAGACGTCATTCGAGGTCACATGAGGTCAACATAAAACTTGACCTTTTCCAAACAATATATATGTCATTCGACGCGTCTCGACGAGACGAATGCGAAGGTACAGTCCACAGCAGAAGTAATGTGGGGTTTCAGTCATGGGTATGTTCTGCTTCTGAAGCTTAGGGACGATTAGCCAGACTACAATGAAACTTTGAATGTAGCTTATATGTATCGTCACCCTTGCAGCTGCAACTTTAGCTATTGACATCTTCTTTTCGATCACTCCGCATTAAACAATCGCCAGTCAAAGCCAACCGTTGAGATTGGTAAAACCCTACATTACTTTAGCGGTGGGCTGTACCTACCGCTGCCGTAGCTCTAGGACTATTTTTGTGGACGTTATTTGCGAAAAAAAAAACTAATGCCTTAGCTCGGGGTCGTTGACCTGACCTCTGACCTCAGGTCACCAAAGTTACTTACGTATTTTTCTAGGTCAAATGCTACACAACGGTGCTCGTTATTTGTCTTTATCTCTAAAACTCTATTTGTGGTAGCTGGTTGAAGTTCACGTCTGTGACGCCGAAGTTTGCCGTGCAGGAGTCTAGAAAAAATCGGCCTTGAGACGTTATCAAGAAGGCTAGGTCCAATTTGTTTTGCTTCAAAAGATTTCAAATTAATGGGGGATAAGGTACAGCAAGTTTCGTATTTCTACTCCTAAGCGTTCATGTGGTATCGCAAATATTCGCCAGGGGAGGCGAAAAACGCCCCCCCCCCCGTTCCGGGCCCGGGAGGGTTATTGCTTAAGCTCAATACGTATGCATGAAACCTGAAACCATGATAATTTCTAATTGGCAACATCTAGGGGCAAGGAGCTCATGGATTTTGCAGATCAGGTAATCAGACAACAGTCGGGTCACCTGAAGCTTACCCCCACTGGCGAAAATTCGTGGCGCCGCCACTGTTGTAAGGATTCTAAGGCCTTAAAGGGTTGGTACTTTCCAGGTATCAAATAGGTTCCGCCGCGAAAGTTCCGTCGTGAAAACGGCTATTTTGGACCAAATATGTCCCTACTTCCTCGCAGTGCGCCCAGAATACCATTACCTAACATTTGTCGTTTTTCTAGGATAGAGGGAAAACTTCACTTTTTACTAGCAGAACTTTGGTTTAACCCGCGCCCAGTGGCGGTCTCAGCCAACTTCGCCCTAGTGTGTGGGGGGGGGGGCATATGTTACCACCTACCTCTAACTCAAAAACTAAGAGGGATACAAAGACGCGGTAAAAAGCTGTCGATAAATCTCAATGCGTACGTTTGAAAGTATTTCGGTCATTTTTCACCTTAGAGCAATATTGGGGTCACCAGAGGTCATCAAAGGTCAAAATTTGCCAATTGTCATTATATTTTTCAGAAAACATGCCGCTATCTCAGGATCTACGGTAGCTAGAAAAACGCATGGAAGAGCAATCGATAGCTATTGAACTCTTCTTTTGAAAAGGTCATAATCAATATTGACCTCAGGTCAATGGTTTAGCCTCCAGAGGGCAAAAACTCCAAAAATAGCTGTTTTTACGAAAATTGTTTTTCGACAATAACTTTCGAATACAAAAAGCCACGACATTTCTATTGCCAGAATCGTGTTCCCCTCGCCGAGACGCGTCGAATGAACTATAATTTGACCTTGAAAGGTCAACTTCAAAATTTGACCTCAGGTCAAGGTCATGACCTGATCGGAAAAGGTCATGTTGCATATCAGTCGATGCGTCTTAACAAGACAAACACAATGAGACCATCCCCAGCGTTCTATCTCTTTCCAATCGCGAGTTATTGGCAAAAAAACTGTTTGTAGCCTCAAATGACCTCGGATGACCTTTCTAGAGGCTATCAGCAAAAATGACACCTTGGTCATCACGAGTGGACAAAATCATTGTGGTTCTGAAATATTTGGACTGTTCCTATGCGTACACACGGATCTAGAGGCATTTTCATTTTTCTCCATTGACTTGTAATGGAAAGTCACGCCACTGACCTGACCTTAGGTCACGGATATAAAAAATCCGAGATATACAAATTGTAGGTGCCCATAACAGCATGCAATCCACCAAGTTTAAAACCTTTCTGACAAACACTGCAGGCTGGACATGATTGCAAACTTTTTTAGGCTTGGTCAGTTAACTTGACCTGGTGACCTGACCTGACATGACCTGGGGTCAAAAATTTCACACATTGTCCAAAATTGATGTACCAAAAGCTACCGCAAGCGGCGCGGCGCTACGCGCCGCGGTTATTTATTCACACGCAAAAAACGCGACATGGTGGTAACATATGCCCCCCCCCCCCCACTGCACTGGGGCGAATCCACAGGCATGCGCAAGAAATCGAAATCCGACGAGTTCTGTGAATTCAGGGAATTTTTGGGGAGGAATGCCCCCGCAATGTCCAATAGCACCTTTCTGGATCCGCCCTTAGTTCATGAGTTAGAGTCTCATTGTCCAAGATTGCGAAACTCGGGAAAATGACCTTATGACCGCTGCTGACCTTATCGACGGCCTGATCTAAAAATGAAATTTGTTATTTTGATTTTCGATTGCCATGAACGCCGTTTATCTCGTGTCGGCGTCGCTATGTGGAATAGTATCATAGAAACCACGACCCTGGCGCGGGGGTAATCGAACTGGGCCAAGTTATGTATAGTCTCTCTTGAAAGTATCGCGACTCTGAGGGAAGGCGCCACCTGTCCCAGCCATGGCTGAACGGAAAGGTTTGAGAGCCGCTGGTAGCACTGACCGAAGTCTGACACGCGGAGGCAGCCGGCGCGGCGGGGCGAGGGGAGTGGTTGCGGATTGCGGAGGGATAGGGGGAGGTGGTAGTCGCCATCCGGTAACTTGTGATGGCAGCTAAGCATGTGGTCAACGGAAGCCACCCTACTCGCAGAGGATTTGTTGGGATTTGTTCATTGCAAAGTTAGCAATTTGACTCGTCATCGGCCCGACTGTCACTTTTTTTTGGGGGGGGGGGTAAAATTCGGAAACTCGTGCCCATATACCCAAAAAATCATCAGTTGCACCCGCTAACAGAATGCATCCGTGCTTGCACATGCACTCGTAAGCGGATTCAAAAACAATAATTATCTCTCTAGCCAGTTCGCCAATTCGCTGTCTAGACATTTAGTCCTGTTTTTGAAGTTCTCTCTTTTTAATGAGCCGGTTAGTGAATGGCGACAAAAAAAAGAAAAGAAATGCTGTTCAGCCATGCTCTTTTTAAAGACTTATTTGATGCCAGGCTTCCCCCCGCAAGAACTGTTTACGTCATTCAGAAGGCCTCATCACAGTAAGGGGTATGGGGGAACTTCGCTTCGTTGTGATTTTCCGCGTCACGCACACTGAGTGATTGGCGCCCAGTAAGGCACACCCTTGGGCACACCAATGAGCGTCCGGCTGGTGAGCCCAAGAGGCACCGGTATCCGCCTGGGGCGGTGGACGGGGTCAAGAGAGAGCAATACGAGCATGACCTTTGGCCGGCCTCCGACTGTTTTGACCCAGTTGTCAGCCGCTGGGGCCTGCGTCATATAGCAGTTTTCCTTCTACCGCTGGCGTGAAATCGTGTTACAGCGTACTTTTTATGATACAGGCCATGACCTCCCTACTGGGGTCCTCAAACTGAATGGAATAGTTCGCTGAGCCGCCGCAGCCCAGGACGCGATACTTTGAAGAGAGACTATACATCTTTTGAGATTCGATGCTGGGTGCCAGCATAGAAAATGCGCGCAGTACCGTAATGGCGCAACAGGACAAACGAAGAAGCAGCCAGAGCAGACAAGTACCTGCGGGGAGGCAGCTGACAGTTGTGCGTATATTGATCGGCAGCACTCAGCTGCCTGGCGACGAGACGTGATCACAGAGCGCAACGCCCACTGCAAGAAATCAGCCGGAGCGCATCCAGCGCGAGGCGCGGGAGACTAGACGCGACCGGCCGTCAGGCTGACCCGCCGCCTGTAGTGATATACCGGCCCCGCCTGCCTAACCCGCCAGACAGAGCGGATACGAGTAGTCCCGCCCAGTCACGGGGAGGCCGGCGGCAGGCACTGCCCGATCGCCGACTCACTGATCGTGCTGATCAGTCGCTCCGCTTCCTTCACACAGCTCACACAGGCTGTTCCGCTAACATCTCACAGATTATTCCGCTGACTTCTCACGGGTCGGTCCGCTCGGTTCGGCGTTTCACTGGTCGCCGTGCTCTGAGAGGCCGGCAGTCTGGCAGTCGTTCACCAGACGGGTGTCGGGGCGGTCGGCGGGCTGGCCGTCGGCCGCTGCCAGCCAGCCGAGGCAGTCCAGGTCCACATTACCGCCGCAGAGGATGACGGCGACGCGCCGGAGCTGCGGCGGCAGCTGGTCAGAGAGTGCCGCCGCCACGGCCATCCCCGCCGACGGCTCGATCAGCAGCTGCCGGAGACACCGCGCCGAGCTCACACAGACGCACAAACACACTCGCGTGGCCTTAAAGGAAAAGGGCCACCTTTAACATGGGGATTGAAACTGAGATAGCCATCTTGTAGCCCGTGTCCGAAAACCTATCTGCCTACCTCCTTACGGCCGATTTCGGCCTCCATTCGTAGTTATCGGCAATTTTAAAAGAAAATACGCCAGGAATGCGTCCTTATCCCAGGAATGCGTTCTTATCCGACAATACAGTCACCCGCGGCGAGGCTTTGGTTTTTTACCAATCAGCTCCAACCAGCTCAGCTTTAACCAATCAGCTTATCTGACACAATCCGACGAGTCTGTCTTCTGAACGCTGATTGGCTTGAGTGTGACGTCATCGCTATGCCATCATACAGTAGGTGCCGTAGAGAGTATCAACATAGTACCAATATGTTAAATAGTTTTAAATACTTTTTCGCGAATTGTGCACTTCTGGCACCAGTTTTAAAAAGAAAATGAAAAATAATAATGTCAAAATGAAAAACAACGATATCTTCATATTTCACGAAGGTGGCCCTTTTCCTTTAATACAGGTGCATGACAATGTGCAACATTGGAAACCATTGGAATCCCTGACAATAGACATCATTCACAGGGTTACTGCTTTGGAACAGGAGACACAAATGCAAAGAAAATTGAGCTTGTAGTGAGGCTAATTTCACATTGCCACACTGCCCATGAATGTAGGTTATATGATAATCGCCACAATAAATGACCTAACCTAACTTATTTAAAGGGACCCTCCCACCTTAACATTAGATTTGAGTTGAGATAGCCAAAATGGGGTCCCTGGCTCACAATTACCGGTTTCGGCACTCACAACATCGAGAAATGCCTTAAATCGGAAATATTGAATTTCAAATTTGCAGCATTTTGATTCAGAGGGGCTAATGCTTAGGAATACCCCTCTGAATGTGTGACGTCAGCACAAATATCTAACGATTTTTAAATGTTTGACTAAAACGTTTTGTAGCACGCGGTGGTATATGCTATTTGAGCGCAACATCTGCCGCAAACGCCGCACTTCTAAAATAAAGTCGCTAGAAACAGCGGAGATCCCAAAAAAGTAAACAAAAGTACAAGTCTAATATCTTGAAAACCGGTGAATATTTTTCGGTGAAATTTGGTAGATATTCGTTTTCGCTCTTTCTGAACCGAGCGACATCACTTTCATGCTAATTCATAAACTTTTTTGAAGGTGGGAGGGTCCCTTTAACCCTCGCCCGTATAGGGGGGGAGGGGAGTCGAACGGACCCCCCCCCTCCCCTCGGTTTTTCGCAAAGAACTCCCGTAAAAAGTGGAAGATCGCGACGAAACTTTCAGTATTCTCGCGTTAATTAATTTTACACCTACCCTGAAAATTTCATGACCCTGACCGAAATGACCTTTGACCTGTGACCTACTTTTAGAGACCATGTTTGGCTGGAATCGCGATTCGGTGTATGTCGGCTCGCATTAGCAGCGCATTTGCAGTCGTTTCGTGGTTTCAAGCGTTCAAACATGCGATATGATGTTACCCCCATGCATTAGGGTGGGTGTCAAGGTTACCTGAAGGTCAGGTCATTGACCTTTGATGACCAAGAGTCGAGACCAAGAGTCGACCACTGCCCTCGACTCGGTTCACTTCTTCGAGTTTTACATGTTTCTAGAGTCGATTTACCTGTATGTATGTATGTATGTATGTATTGACACCAAAAGCCTTCCACATATGGCGTGGCGATTACGGCTTAGATCCGAGTATAATGGGTAACAATCATGCGGGCAGGGGGAAGAACACTCAGCACTAGACGACAGTCATCCATCGATGGGGGTCGCGACAATAATCATATACATATGTACACAAGACAAACAATATATATACATAAGCACAAACAGATCGTCCACCAATTGGCGGCATGCCCTGCTTCTACTAAACAGACTCGTCAGCGGCGTAGCGGGGATTTGTTAATCAGCGCGGCCCTGGCAGACCGGGCGAAGCTGGCAGGTGGCAGCTGCACTACCTGGGGTGGGAGGCTATTCAATAGCGCCGCGGCACGGTACTCAAAACGCCGTTTTCCAGTTTCAAGCCTCGGCCGGGGAAGATGAAGGAGATGATCCTGCCGTGTGTGCCTGTCTCGAAAATTTTGGTTAGGGACGAACAGTGCAGCGAGGTTCTCGGGCTCTTCATGCTTAATGACCTTTTGCGCGATCGTGAGTGTCAGGTAATCTGACATGGATTTTGGTGATAGCCAGCCAAGTCTGTCACGCAGGTCCGAGACGTGGTCAAACTTACGCCGTCCGAAGATCACTCTAGCGGCAAAGTTCAAAATTTTCTGGAGTCGGTCAAAATTTTTCTGAGTCCCGTTACCGTACACAGTGAGGCAGTAGTTGATCCGTGATATGACAAGAGATGTAACGAGGACTTTAATGACACCGTCAGGGAGACAATTTCGTGCGTGAGACAGTCCGACCAACAAGCCAGTACACCGACGACTAAGCTCGGACACATGTGCTTCCCAGGACGATAAGAGTCGAGGGCAGTGAGTTTCACCCCGTGTAGGTACCTTGGTGTGCTGCCAGAAGGCGCGCGTGGCGGCGGCGATCTGCCGGTCGGCGATGGTGATGACGCGCGGCCCCACCAGCCGGCAGAGCAGCGGGAAGGCCAGCCGGCCGCAGCCGGGCAGCCGGCAGCCGTCTGCCAGCGTGTCCAGCAGCCGGCCGCCCGGCAGCGGCGGCCACAGCGCGCGGCCGGCGCGCAGACTCGCGCCCAGCTCCTTCCCCTGCGGCTCCACGGCAAACACTGCAGGCACACAACAGAGTCCGGCTACCGCAGGAAATACTGGGTACCGGATAGTCCGGTACTCACGCAATAAAAGAATGTAGGGTTTACCTTCTGAGGTGCTGAGTGTACCCTCTGTGGTGTTGTGGTGTACCCTCTGGGACTGGGCTTACCTTTACACTCTGGCCTGAGCTCGCTGATCACTGCCGCGATGCCGGCTGCCATGCCGCCGCCGCTGACTGCGACCAGGACGGCGTCCAGATCGGGGACCTGCCGACACCACCAGAGACACACAGCCAGTTGCAAGCTATCCATCGTATGTATACCGTACAGCGTCGTCTCCATTCCCGGGATAGAGGAGCGAGCAGGCGGCAGGTGACACCGACAGGAGCGGCCAGCGGGGCTGGCTGCAGCACGGAGCCGCCAGGACTGCCGGCCGCACCGCCTGCAGACTCACCTGTTCAAGCAGCTCGAGCGCAATGGTGCCCTGTCCGGCCATGGTGTCCCAGCTGTCACTGGACTCGGCAACTGTGAACCCGGTGCGGGCCGCCACGGCCGCGCACACCTCTCGCCTGGGCAGAGGAGGCGGGTGTCAAAGCCAGGGGTGCCGCCGTCAGACCGAGGGGCGGAACACACCCAGGGACAGACTCGGGGACGGAACACTCCTCCCACCTGAGCGGGGACGGGACACGGAGGGATGCAGCCGGCAGTCAGAGGGACGGCCCACACCGGGGGACCGAACACAGTACACACCTCCCGCCTGAGCGAGCAACGGGGCCGTCAGACCGAAGGACGGGTGGCTACGCGGTGGGACGAAGCAGTCAACTGGAGTGTATCTATTGGCGTGGCCATCACCCAGTGCACGGATAGAGCCCCTCCGCAGTGCCTGGCCGACGCCGCCCCTCCGACGGTGCCACCGTCGGGCTCCGTCCGCTAGGCGGCGGCGCCACTGTCCCCTCTGCCCAGTAGGAGTGCATACCTGGCGTCGACAGTCGGCTCGCAGAGCAGCACGTGAGCGCCGTAGGCCCGAATGGCGTCCACCTTCACAGCTGCAGTGTCGCGAGGCACGACCACCGTGCAGGGCAGGCCGGCCAGGGCTGCGCGCAACAACGGGTGGCTATCAAAGCATACAAAAGCGCAGCGTACAATCCTCAAAACATACAAAATCGCAACATACAACGAGCAAAACCTACAAAACAGGCCAGGTAGGGGACAGCCCAAACGTACAAAAGCGCAGCGTACAAAATCCCAACGTACAAAAGTTTACCGTCCAATGGGTAAAGCGTACAATGGCAAATCAAACAATGATCAGAACGTACAAAATTGGAACGTACAATGGCAGATCAAACAAACGCGTATCATACAAAATTGCAACCTACAAAACGAGATGATCGTATCATACAAAATCGCATCGTCTAAAATCGGAAGGTACAAAATGCCTCTGGTTGACGCCGGGTGAATTGATATTTAACAAGTCAGCCACCAGATGGGGTAATGGTGCTGTGGCAGTGGTTTTTTGGAAGCCACCAGGAAATAGAGTGGAATGCCACTAAGTCCCTTAGAAACACGATACCTCTGGACGCTGCACCGGCCGGCTATCGACGCTGCGGGCGGTCGGAGGGTGCCGAGGGGAATGGTTCCGAGCAGGCGGGAACACGATACCTCTGAACGCTGCACCGGCCGACTATCGACGCTGCGGGTGCCGCGTGGACCGGTGCCGAGCAGGCGACGAGGAGAAGCGGGCATCAAGACCGTGAGAAATCTATTATATTGGCGGGTGTGCATATGTAGGTAAATGAGGCAAACGTGCATAGGTATGTAACACCTTCATCCTTGGTCACATAGCCCTACCCACGCACTGCGGGGGGGGGAACTGTTTGAACAACCCCTCCGGTTTCTCGCGAATATCTAAAAAACGGCGGCTCAGAGTGCCGCCGTGTTTTGCACATCTTATCATACATCTTTTCTACACCTTCTGTGAAAACTTCAGACCAAAGTCATCCAAGGTCAGGTCACCATATCACGTCAAGTGATCTTACTACATGAAAAGTTTCAATGCCTGTCACAGCTACACCGAGTGACTGATCACTTTGAAACTTTGAGCAACTGATAAAACAACAGTATACACAATACACATAATGTATACAATAATTATAATAATGATACACAAAATGTATCTCTCGGAATTTCGATATCGGTGACCTATAAGGTCAGTTCAATTTTGCGACCTCTCCATTATAAGTCAATGGGAGAAAATTGAAAGGCGCCTCTTTTGGCCGAACGTCATTCTAATCACTTTCAAATATCGAATTACAAGTAGACATGACAAACTGAACCGGAAAATGGTACCCGTGACCCCTCTTTATGTCCCTGAGGTCATCTCAGGTCACGAATAGTATCCTACAGTTTTTCGCAAATAACTTTTGACAGAGACATGCTAGAGCAGTGGTCGGCAGGTCATTCGGGGTCGTGCCCCCTTTTTGGGCGCCAGGCAGGGCCATTACCCCACCTACCAGACCCCATTGCTGACACAACCAAGTTTACTGAAATTCCATACCGTCCTGGAACTCTTTAGGTATTTGTACATTTCCAATGCATCAAATTTAAAACATGACACTTCCTCCACAAAACATTTAATACCTATATCCCAGTAGCGGCGGAACACCTTCAATTAAGGGGGAGGGGGGGGGGGCACTGCCGACTTTTGGTCCCATTCTTTCCATGCAACGCCATAGGGCTAATGTTAAAATGCAAAAATCAAAGGGGACACGGTGCCCCGGTGCCCTCCCCGTTCCGCCGCCTATGCTATATCCCATTTAACCCTTGTACGTATAGGGGTGGCGGATGGTTTTTCGTTAAAAGCTCACGTAAAAGGCATTGGATCACGACCAAATTGTACCCTCGAGCCCATCATTTTTTTTTACCAGCCCGGAAAATATCATGACCTGAGACCAGTTTTACCAAAAGAAAAATAACCGCCTGCCGGAATTTTTGCCTCAAGACCGCTTCACATACGGAGCGTAAACGCGATGGGCTCGTAAGCGGATAGGGCTTTACCGTTTACGCTCCATATGTGAAACGATCTTTAGGCAAACAATTCCGGCAGGCGGCTATTTTTCTGTTGGTGAAACTGGCCTCTGGACCCATAATGACCGTTGGCTTATGAGCTTTTTCTGTAGATCATCTTGAGCCATAAATTCTCACTTCAAGAAGTTATAGCGGGTTCTGATTTTCTCGACACTTGTCATTGCCCTCTTGAATGAGACGGAATGACCAAGGACCTTAAAAATGGGCAGCAGCGGCTTCCTATTGTCACGGGTAGCACGCTCGTCTTTTTTATGCACAGCTCCATCTCAGAGTCCGAGAGGCCGCGGGGGTCCGATCGACTCCTCCCCCTTACGTTAGCGGCTGTTGAAACGCCAACAGACGGGCGACAGTTAAAAGTTGCAGCTGCTTTTGTACGACTGTACGGAGGGGTGAGATGGTGGGGCGAGCAGGTACATGAAAATTGGTATCTAATCAATGTGTGCTGTGCCTTTGGCCTGGGCTAATCTTTGAACCCTGGGATGCAACAGTCACGATGGCTCCATCACTGGAGCTACAAACTCTAAAAAGATAGGCTTTCTCAGAATCCCTAATTACCCATACCGAAAGGGCTCCATTACCCCCAAAGGGGGCATGCCCCACCATTTGCCGACCCCTGTGCTAGAGCGATGAAAAAACCTTATATGTATGTGTTTGGCTCGACAATACGGATCGACTGATGCAGCATGACCTTTTCTGGTCAGGTCATGACATTGACCTGAGGTCATGACCTTGTCATGAGGTCATGACCTTGACCTAAAGTAAATTTTTCAAGTTGAACTTTTGAGGTCAACTTATGGTTCTTTCGATGCGTCGCCTTGACGAGAGGAACATGATGCTGCTGAAAGTAAGCTCGTGCATGTTTTGAGTCAAAAGGTATTGCAGAAAAACAGTTCCCGCAAAAACCATCTACCTATTCTGGCAGTTTTTGGCCCCTGCACGCTAAACCGTTCCTAATCTTTGCGCCGGTTTGTCGAAATTATCGAAGTTTGACCTGGAAAGTGGCGAAATTTTACCTTTGGTGACCTCTGTTGACCTGACCTTTGAGCTGACCTAAAATGTGGCCGATATAATTTCTTCATTACTTCTGCCGCTCTTTCGAACGCCGTCTACGGCGTGTCGCTACGTGGCCCAGGAGCCGAGTGAGAAGGGGGGGGGTGTTCAAACACCCCCTCCCCCCAGTGCAGGTGGCGCCGAGCACCGGCCCGGCTCCGGTTAGTCAATCGCATGGCGTTTAACATAACGGTGCATCATCGGTGTTTAACCCGCACCCTGCTGGGGGGGGGGGGTGTTTGAACACACCACACCCCCCTGTGTTTTTTTTCACAAATATCTCAAAAACGGCAGCGCGGAGCGCCGCCGTTTTTGGCACACCTTATAAAAAAAGTACCGATGTCGCGCTAATTC
This sequence comes from Amphibalanus amphitrite, assembly GCF_019059575.1. Taxonomy (NCBI): domain Eukaryota; kingdom Metazoa; phylum Arthropoda; class Thecostraca; order Balanomorpha; family Balanidae; genus Amphibalanus; species Amphibalanus amphitrite. Next base: position 396,924 of record NW_024881698.1, on the reverse strand, counting down.
TCGCTCCGGTCCCATTGTGCATTGTAAGAAATAGTTTTAGTGTCTATGCTACATATTTTGCGACCGATACCCCCTGAACCCGATTACGACTCGCTGACGAAGTTTTGTAAATACAATTTGAAAGCTCCGACCCGAACGATTTCTTGTGGAGTGAAGCTCTCATTCACTTATTGCATTAACAAACTCCACAGTCCACATCATATCTTTATGTGTAACTAAGCTGTTGGTGGCGGTAAACACCCATTTGGATGTCGGCGGTGACGCCTAATGGTTGAGCTGACCTGGCCCCACCTACCCAAAATGCACGGATACATCGTCTTTGATCAAAACTAGCACGAAATTGGAAATCAGAACCCCGAAAAAACTCACTAACAACCTCATTTTAAAAAGTTAAAATAGGCCACGATTTCCCTGACTTTTAAGTCATTTACCCGAATTAAAATGCCAACTAATGACCGGCGATCTTAAAATCGGGTACCATCGGCTTCCTTTAGTTACGGTAGGACGTTCATGTTTTCGCGAAGCTATAGTTCGGTTAGGGACTGAACGATTGGGGATCCAACAGAATCTCCCCCCCCCCCCAATTATATGCTAGCGGCTGAAAACGCGGTCACGGAAGGGTGACAAAGAGCACCTACAAAGAGCATACAAACACATAAGTCCTTAACCCTAGAACGCCTAGGGGGGGGTGTATCAACCCCCCCCCCCTGAGGTTTTTTCGAAGTGCACGCTAAACGGCTTGTCGTAGCGGGCTGAAATTTTCAATACCCTCTGGGGCAACCTTTGCGCATCTTTTGCCGAAAAAAAATTGATCGGGTCATGTCAGGTCACGGAGTTATGACGTCATAAGAGGTACAGCCTCCGGCCGACAGTTACCAAACGTGTGCGCCGAATCCCTAGGTTTTCTGCCGGTGATACCCACATTGTTTGATGGATCATGATGAAACTTCCTATGCATGTTGGGGCAAGCATTGGCTATCGTGTGGTGCAAGAAAATTGACCGGGTCAGATCAGGTCACGGAGTTATGACGTCACAAGAGGAACAGCGTCCGGTACTATTTTTGAAAAGCGCCCGAACCACTATTTTGCTAATTCTTGTCACCTCAATGGGAATATGCAGCAATATTAGCTTCTATAGGGAGCAAATGGACCTCCCAAATCCAAAAATACAATCAGATTTCAAAAATTTAAATTTTGATTTTTCGAATTTCTGCCGCCGACTGTGACCTTGCCGACTTCCGGCGCTCCCAACGCGCCATTTTTAGAGCTAGGGAAACGAAATACATACCAAACGATAGAGAATTGATCAAGGAACACGATAGTGAAGGTTTCAAGTCGATATCTCCCACCGTTTTGCTGCAATCGCCGCCGAAAGTTGAAAAAAGTCTATTTTTCCGAAAATTTGACCTTTGACCGGTCAAAAGTAGGTCAAATGTTGACCTAGGACCAAAAAATATACCACCAATCGCGAGATCTCGTTGAGAGCAATCCGTTGGTTTTTTCCTCTAAGCTCTACGACCTTCCGTTTCGAAACGCCAGGGGCGGGGGTCGTAACAACCCCCCCCCCTGGTCGTTCGTGTTATGAGAAATGGCCTGGTCGTGCGAGGGCTAATCCTCGCCCGTACTGGTGTTTTGCCAGCCGCGAACGTATATGGGGGGTGGGGGGTGGGGGGGTCTGTTGGAGACATAGTTTGTTACGAGAGACGCCCAGTTCGAGGTTTAAAGTCCAGCAATTAACCCGCGCCCTGCTGGGGGGGTGTTTGAACACCCCCCCTTGTGGTTTTTCGCGAATATCTCACAAACGGCGGCGCGGAGCGCCGCCGTTTTTAGTACACCTTATCATACATCAATTCTACACATGTTGTGAAAATTTCAGACCAAGGTCATTCAAGGTCAGGTCACCAGGTCACTTGAAGTGACCTCACCTCATAAAAAGTTTCAATGTCTGTCATAGCTACACCGAGTGACCGATCGCTTTGAAACTTTCAGCGATTGCTAAGAGCAATAGCATGCACAAAATGTATATCTCAGAATTTTGATATCGATGACCTAAGGTCAGGTCAATTTTGCGACCTCCCCATTAAAATTTATAAGTCAATGGGAGAAAATTGAAATGCGCCTCTTTTGGACGAAAGACATTATAAACGCTCCCAAACACCGAATTACAAGTGGGTTAGACACACTGAACATGAAAATGGTGTCCGTGACTCTTGTTTATGCCCCGAGGTCATCTTAGGTCACGAATGGTATCTAACAGTTTTTCGCAAATAACTTTTGATGGAGGATGCTAGAGCGATGAAAACGCCTTAGATGTGTTCAGCTCGACGATACGGATCGACTAATATGCAACATGACCCTTTCCGGTCAGGTCATGACCTTGACCTGAGGTCAAATTTTCAAGTTGACCTTTCAAGGTCAAGTTATAGTTCATTCGATGCGTCTTGACGAGAGGAACACGATGCCTGTAAAAGTAAGCTCGTACAGGGTTTGGGTCAAAAGTTATTGCAGAAAAACTGTTTCCAAAAAAATCGGCTATTTTTGCACTTTTTGCCCCCTGCAGGCAAAACCATTGACGTTAGGTCAAATCTGAGAGGATTATTCAGAAAGGGCGTTAATAGGGCTATCGAATGCGCTTTTCCGCGGCGCTGTAGCTCTATTGGTTCCCGAGTTATGCGTTGGCTTCTTGGAAATTTTCGACATTCGACCTGGAAATCGGCGAAATTTTGCCTTCAATGACCTCTGGTGACCTGACCTTTGACCTGACCAAAAAATTGACCGAAGCGATTTCGTCATTATTTTTGACGCTCTTTCGAACGCCGCCTTCTGCGTATCGCTACGTGGCCCAGGAGCCGAGTTACAAGGGGGGGTGTTCAAACACCCCCCCCCCCAGCAGGGCGTGGAAATCCAGGACCCCCAGCCGGGCGCCTAATTTCAGGTATTCAAAGTAATCTTGAACCGACCTGTGACCTCGGAACTCCACTTGAAGGTACTCATCAGAAGCCTCTCGTAGCGTTATTTTGTTTGCTGCCTCGCCCGTTTCGCTGCGCCTCGAGCTATGGGCTATGGGTTCTCGAGCTATGGGCTGGGAAAGTTCTCTCCCACCCCCACCCAGCAAGTGGTGTGTGGCGAAATACTCCAGCAACTGCCGGGTTAACCCTCGCCCGTATTGGTGTTTTGCCAGCCTCGAAGGTATAGGGGGGCGGGCGGGTCCGTTGGACCGCCCCCTTGCCGTTTGGCCCCTGATCGAGCTAGAGTTCGAGAAAAAATTTAAGGTCCTAGGTCATTGGTTGACCTTCCAGGTCAGGTCAATGACCCACAAGTCTGGAAAATCGGGACCTATTAGAACATCGTAAAGTGAGGTTGATGAGGGTTTTTCGGGGTGCTGATCACGAATATCGTGTTAGTTTTGATCACAGATGATGTCTTGATGCATTTAGGCCAGGTCAGGTCAGGCCAATCAGTAGGTAGACGTCCTGCCAGGTATTCATAGTACGTGTCAGCCGTTACTGACAGCTTCGTAACATGTTACGAAGACACCAAAACAACTTCATAAATGCTCAAATGGTTGCTTAATTCGAAATCAGCTCCAAAAAGTAGCCTAGAACTCGAAGAAGTGAACCTAGGTCATCAAAGGTTAATGATCTGACCTGACCTTCAGGTGACCTTGACACCCACCATAATGCATGGGACCAACATCATATCACATGTTTGAACGCTTGAAACCGCAAAAATACTGCAAACGCGCGGCTAATACGAGCCGACATACGCCGAATCGCGATTCCGGCCAAACATGGTCTCGAAAAATAGGCCACAGGTCAAGGTTCATTTGGGACAGGGTCATGAACTTTTAGGGGTAAGTGTACAATTGATTGACTCGACATAACTGAAAGTTTCATCGCGATCAACCGCTTTTTACGCGAGTTATTCGCGAAAAACCATGGGGGTGGGGGTCCGTTCGACCCCCCCCCCCTATACGGGCGAGGGTTAACCCTCGCCCCGTTGGGGGGGGCCATTTTGGCCCCCCCTGTGGTTTTTCCTGAATAGCAAGAAAACGGCGGCGCGCAGCGCCGCCAAATTTTCAGTACCTTCCCGGGCATCAATTTGACACCTTCACACAAAATTTCAAGTCTTAGGTCACCTTAGGTCAGGAGTTATTGAGGTCAAACTGAGGTCATGTTCGAGCAAAAATGAGCAAAAAACATGCAATCTTGAAACGCTCACCAAATCTACAGTTATCAAGCAATTTCAAAGTTCTTTATATGGTCTTGTAGACAAAAAGTGGCGCTACAAAACTACTGTCTCGGATTTTCAAAATTTTTGGTTTTTGACCAAAAAAAATTCAAAAAATTGATTTTTTTAGAAAAACTTTGAAAAAATCCAAAATTTTCCAACTTTCGAAAAAACCGGAATATATGTGATAGTCCCAGCGCTCTTCTATATACATACCAAATTTCAGATCGATATCTCGTTTTTTGGCCAAGTTATAGCGAAAAAACTGTTCAAAAATGATGACGTCAAATTTTTGAACTCAATTTTTAGCAATTCTAGACCACGTACGGCAAAACAAAGACCACCATTGAACTCCCCGTGACGAGTTGCATCGATTCGATACCCATTTTATGCAAAAATATTAACTTTGAAATTTGACCTAATTTGACCTGACCTTGACCTGACCTTGACCTGACCTTGACCAAAACGTGATCTAAGCTGGCCCCAAAGGCTGCCTGACCCATATAATCGCATTTGTCATGTAAAATGGACCATAAAACATGTATCACACGACACTTTCATATTGTGACCCCCCCGTGACCTGACCTCTGTGACCTGACCTGGTATCAGTGACCTCAAATAGCAAAATATGTGTTTGAAGAACATTTCCCCATCGATGATTTTCAAAGAAATACATTTTACTCGATTTTACAACGCATTTCTTGAAGTGCCTGTAAACGGTGAAAATTGGACCTTTGACCTGACCTGTGACGTCATCGGTTTGACCTAGGTCAATAAAATTGGGCCACAAGGTAGTTCCCCGTTGGGGCTATCCAACGCCGTTTACCGCTTGTCGCTATGTTGCGTGGTTCTCGAGATCTTAGGGGGGGGGGCCAAAATGCCCCCCCCAACCGGGCGCGTTGCTCGGCAGAGCCCAACGGGGCGCGGGTTAAGTCAGTTAAATTTCTTTCGCAGTTTTCAATTTAATTTACGAATTATGTTCCGGCAGCTATAGTCAAAATGAGCAGAATGCTGCTCAATGCACCAAGCGCAACTTCGTTCTCCGGCCCGCAGAGAGCGGGGATGTAAGTCAGGCACGGCCTTGGCCGTTTCCTCTGGGGCCGCGCCGTCTGCCGAGGGAGGGGAGACCTTGCCCAGTCTGAGGGAGGGGGACGACGGCGCCACCGGGACGCCCCGTCGCTCCGAGACCGGCGCTCACTGTATAAACAAGCAAAAAACGCTGGCCGTGCAAAGCTTGGCTGTGCTTTGACAGAGGAGGCATCTAGTGGAATATTTCGTAACTACACAAACTTCTAACAAAGATGTCGCTTGAAGCGCGGTTGAGATTGTAGGTTTTGATCCAACTGAAAATTGACATCTCAAGGACGACGAAATGATGTAAATTTATATGAAATGGTTTTGTATGATGCGTACTTTGATTAATGCCATTAATTTTCCACTGCCTTTTTGTGTGAAACGATTTTGTACCTTGCGATTCTGTATGACACAATTTTGTATGCTGCGCTTTTGTATGTTTTGACTGTCCCCTACCCGGCCTGTTTTGTAGGTTTTGCCCGTTGTATGTTACGATTTTGTATGTTTTGATGATTGTATGATAAGATTTTGTATGCTTTGATATGGAGCCGCAACAACAGGCCCCGACGGCGTCAGCATTATCGCAACACAATTCGGAAAAGGGCTGGTTATAACCAAGGACCCTTTTATGGCGCATGACCGAAACGGTAGCTGCTTGTTATTCGCAAAGCCTTAAAGAGTAATTCACTTTCCTGAAGTTAGCTTTTTGCAATGGCTTTATGATTTTATGCTCAAAATGAGCAGAAATTTAAATAAAACCTTTAAGAATTATTTTCTTTATTTTAATCTAGGAAGCACTATATTCTCAATAAAATAATGTTTGACGCGGAAGCTTATTACGCGTTGACCAATCTTATTGCGTTCCAACCTACGCATGCTGCATTGGTTGTTGCATGCTGAATAGCTGTCGATGACGTGGCTGCATCCCTCAGCAAGGGACGCATTCCTCTGCAAGGCACTCTTTACGGAACAAGAATTGGAATCGGATAATTTGTTTAACCCGCGCCGGGGGGGGGGGGTGTTTGAATACCCCCCTGCGGTTTTTCGCAGATATATCAAAAACGGCGGCGCCGAGCGCAGCCGTTTTTGGCACACCTGTTCGTGCATCTTTTCCGCACATGTTGTGAAAATTTCAGACCCAGGTCGCCTTAGGGTTAGGTCAGCTGTCACCAGGTCACGCCAAGTGACCTCACCTCAGAAAAAAAATAAGAATGCTCGTCATAGCTACACCGATTGATCGATTGCCTTGAAACTTCCAGCGATTGATTAGAGCAACGTTATCTATAAAATGTATATCTCGGAATTTTGATATCGGTGACCTAAGGTCAGGTCAATTTTGCGGCCTCTCCATTATAAGTCAATGGGAGAAAATTGAAAGCGTCTGTTTTGCACGAACGCTATTCTAGACACTCTTTTACTTCCTTTTACGGGACTTCCCTGCGACGTCAGGGAAGTCCCGGTCCTGATGACCCCTGCGACGTCATCTTTGACCTGACCTGAAAATGACCTCGGTAAAAATTGTAGACCTTATCCGTGTGAATCCTGTACCGTTTACCGCTTGTCGCTATCTTGCTTTATTCTCGAGATCTCGCTGTCGCTCCCGCTCGTAACAATGGACAGGTCATAAAAATGACCTAACCTGAGGTTAACGCAGACGGCGGCGGCCCGACGTCGGCTGGACGTCGGTATATGCGGACGTACCCGACGTCCAGCCGATGTCGGGCCGAGGTTGAACCGACGTTGGGCCGACGTCGGCATGTTTACTGGGCTGTTCCCCATTGTCCGTTCGTGTCACCATCGTCCGACTGCCGGTCTATTTTACCCCTGGTCGGCTGGTTACCGGCCCGGTCCCGTGTAACTGCCGTCCTGCTGGTTACCGGTCCGTGTACCCGCCGTCCCGCTGGTTACCGGTTCGCATTACCGTCGTTGGGCTGGTTACCGGTTCGCATTACCGTCGTTGGGCTGGTTACCGGTTCGTGACGTCGCCGCTGTTACGGCGCAGAGGACCGCAGACCGATCGATGGAGAGTGTCGGCTCCGACGGCCGTCGGCGACCCACCTGACGGCTCGTGACCCGGCCGACCAGACGGTCCCCATGACCCGGCCGTCCAGAGGGCCCCAGCCGTACAGCTGATCACACGGCCCCCTAGCCCGACCACATGACCCCACACCCCCACCCCGCCCTACAAGGGCAACCAAACCCAGAAGTTTACAGCAGTGGGTCAGTTTAGGATGAGTGCATGCATGCCGTAATCGCGGCACTGCGAGTGTCTAATGGTGTCCCGCCAGCCGACGTGGCGGGGCAGACCCGACGCCTGTCGAGTCTGAGGTAGGCTCTGTCGGTGGTCCTGCCTGAGCTCAGGATCGTCGGCGGTTACTTAGAGGGCACTGGGCTGACTGTCACTGACCTGCTGCATAGGCGGTGGCCTGGCCGTGGTTACCACTACTGTGGGTCACTATGCCAGGCACATCGGGGCGGCGCTCCTTGATGGCAAACACCTGCCGACAAAACACCGACAAACAAACGTCAACAAACAGTAGCCCGCGTCCTATTGGAGTATTTAAACCCCGTGGTTTTCCGCGAATTGGCGCCGTTTTCGGCACACTAAATCAATTACATCTTCTCTGCACATGTTGTGAAAAATGCAGATTAAGGTCGCGCAAGGTCATGTCACCAGATCACGTCAAGTGACCTTTCACCTTACCTCATAACAAGTTTCAATGCCTGCCATAGCTACACCGAGTGACCGGTCGCTTTTAAACTTTCAGCGATAGATAAGAGCAACAATATGTCCATGCAAAATGTGTCTCAGAATTTCGATATGGGTGACCTAAGGTCAGATCAATTTCGTGACCCCTACATTACCATATAAATCAATAGGAGAAAATTGATTTGCCCCTTGTTCATTCAGCTATAATCCCACCGTGCGCTTGAAGAACTGTTGAACATTTGCTAAGACCGTGCCTCAGGCTATCCACAGCACAGCTGTCCGTTAGTCACATGACCTAACTCGGTCACCTGACCTTGACACTTGCGAGGCGCCAGGGGCCAGTGTTTGACAGACGTAACTCGCACCTGAACGTGGTGTCTATTGTGACGAAAGAAACTCTTTGACAAAGCGCCATCGCGCTGAAGTTATGGTGAAGACTGGAATGAAGAAGAAAGTCAAATAGAATCATCTGTCCTAATCCCAATCGAAAACCTAATGGGGAATCATAAAGGAGTAACTCAGCAAGATTGAACCAGCTCCCACAGAAAACGAACTTTAGAGGATCCTGTGAAAGGTGCGACTGAACATCATCGCGGATAATCTGGACATCCTGATCTATGGAATACCAAAGCGCACGAGGGAATGGGTAGGACAGGGCAGGGGATAAATCGGTAAAGAAACCATAACCAGGGGGCTCTTTGTTTATTAATTATGGCGGCGAGCTGATGGAGGGGCAAATAATTTCCGGACACCCTGTATAAACACTCAATCAATCAATCAATCAATCATGTATTGAGTCCTCCATGTGAATGGTTTTTCAGTGCTCTCGTCATACAATCATTCACAATCTATAAAACTACAAGTGGGTATAAAACACACATCAATAAGAATGACGCACAGTATAAAAGTAAAGAGAATCGTCTGTACCAGTAAGATACTCAGATGGCAAAATGTGAAGTTAAGAATGCACAATACGCGGGTAAAAAGTAGACAAAGTAAATAAAAGTGAGCAGCGCAAAAAAAAATCATCAAAAATACATCACAGCTTGTTTGCCAGAAAGCTAACGATGGAGACCGTTCCACGATTTTACTGCTCTAAAATGAAAAGTACGCCTGCCTCGCTCTGTTCTAATTTTAGGCAGGTCCAGCTGATCCCCACATGTGCCGCGAGTGAGCCTCCTATTCACATCAGAGCGACGCATCACGAGTCCAGCTAGAGATGGCGGCGCATCCGACGAGAGAATCCTACGCAGCATCGCTATGTCTCGGTCCTCCAACATCTTGTCAAACTTCGGCCATTCGAGAGCTTCCAGAGCTGCGCTAATGTGGTCGCGTTTAGACAGTCCTGTTACAATGCGCGCCGCGAAGTTAATGGCCTTCTGCACACGTCGCCTCTGGGTTGCGCAGCAGCCTCCCCAGACGGTACAACAGTACATTATGTGGGGGAATACAAGGGCCTCGATAAGCATCTTTTTTACTTCATACGGTAGCTTATGTCTCAACTTAGATAGGCCGACTAGTACATGGTAGCAGCGGCGGGTCACCAACGACACCTGCTTCTCCCAGGTCAGTGAAGCGTCAAAGAACACGCCTAAAATTTTGATCTCGTGACTAGGTTTAATTTCGCAAATGCCAAAGTCAATAGTAAAATTTGCACTACATATTTTTCTCTGCGGCTTTACTAGCAAAAGTTCAGTCTTAGTTGGGTTGATTTTTAGCCTGTTCTGGGTGTACCATCGGAGAGCCACCTCCAAAGTACACTCCATACGCCGTTTTAGGTCGTCCAAATTAGAAACCGTATCAGAGTCAATAAACTGAATGTCATCGGCGTACATGACCTGCTTGCCACTGGGTAAATGAGACATAAGGTCGTTAGTAAAAAGTAAAAACAATTTTGGACCCATTAGTGACCCCTGTATCACGCCGTGTGTCACTGGTAGTGCCCCAGCGCTGCTACCCTGCATCCTCTGACTTCTGCCGTACAACCAGTCACGAAACCAGTGATCGCTCACGCCGTACCAGCCTAGTTTTACAAGCAACCGCTCATGTTCAACGCTATCAAATGCACGAGACGTGTCTGCGGCAAGCAATGCACATACGCAGTTATTTTCCAAACAAGCTGATATGTAACTAAGTGAATCGATTAAAGCAGTTTCAGTTGAATGCCCGTTACGAAACCCATGCTGATTATCACATAAAACATGATGTTGGTCTAGATAAGATGAAAGTTGATTGCTAACACATTTTTCACAAAGTTTGCCAGGTACGCTGTTGATGGATAGAGGCCTATAATTGCCGGGGTCACATCGGTCACCTTTCTTGTGCAGCGGCACGACACACGCCTCCTTCCATTTCTCTGGTACCTCTCCTGTTTGCAGCGAACTGTTTATCACGTGGAGCAGATGTGGCCCCGTCACGGCGAAGGTGGCCCTCAGCATCTGCACTGTCACTCCGTCCACCCCACATGCCCGCGAGCTGCTCATGCCTCTCAGACCGTGTGACAGCTCGGGGAGCGTCACCACATGCACCTTAAACGCTCCGCTGATGACACGGGGCGGTCGAGGCGACAGTGGCGTCCCCTGCGCGGTCGCGGACAGGGCAGTGGCGACATCTGCACCGGCCGACACGAAGTGGCGGTTCAGTCGCTCCGCCCAGGCCGTGTCAGTGTGGTGCAGCGGCGCGGCTCTCGGCTCGGGTTTCCTTGATGCGATGAGGTGTCGGCGGATGTCCGTCCACGATGTCGTCCGTCTGTTTCGATACGAGGTAGTGAAGTATTCAGCACAGGCCTTGCGCTGAACTTTCTTGACGGTGTTTCTGCACTCTTTAAACCGCTGCTGTTTCACGGTGTTGAGTCGGTCTTGGTCGCGGGCCTCCCTGGCTCGATCTCGCTGCTCCATGCTGTCTCTCAGCTCCTCGTTCTCATGAAGCCAGGGACAGGGCTGGTGTTTTACCCGAATGGTTCGCAAAGGCATGTGCTTGTCCAGGATGGGCTGCCACACCTGCAACCACTGCTCCCACTTGGCCGCGGTGGTTGCGGCGCTATACACAAGGCTCCAGTCTGCCATAAGTAGGTCAAAGTTGAGACCGTCCCAGTCGACGCGTCGTGTCGAGCGCACTGTGATTGTCTGTGCATGCTGGCGCGCCCGTTTGATGGAGATGTTGACAGCGACAGCATCATGATCGCTGAAGCTGCAGTCGATGACCCTGGGATGAGAGGTGAGCTCCGGCCGAGACGTCACCACGTGGTCAATCAGCGTCGCAGTAGATGGCGTCGTGCGAGTCGGTGAGCTGATCACCTGACAGAGGGACAACTCGTCCAGCAGAGTCTGGTACTGCTGAACCCCCGTCGACGTCGGCTGCAGCAAGTCGATGTTGACGTCGCCCAGAACGTACAGTGGGTGCTGTTTGGCGAGCTGTGACGTCAGCTGGTAGTTCAGGTCGTCCAGTACCGGTGAGATGGGCGATTTCGGCGGCCGGTACAACACTCCAACAATGAATACCGTGCCCCCGACAAACCGCATCCACAGCGACTCCAACTGCGACCCGGTGCTTGGCACGTCCAACACTTCCGCCTGCATCGAATCCCGGTAGATAACACAGACGCCCCCGCCATGTGATTTGCGATCACATCGCTCTATCACATAACCGGGAAATACAAGATATCGATTATCGACCGCCTCACTGAGAAACGTCTCACCGACGCACAGAATGTCTAGCTTGTGCCTCTCCAAGAGGAGATTGACATCGTCTATGGACGGCATGAGATGGTTGATGTTGATGTGAGCCAGATGAAGCTGATGGGATCTCACTGGCTCCGTGCCGGTGACTTGGTGACGTAACGTTCTCCGTAGGGAGAGTCTAGTCGGTACTGTAAGGTATCGCTCGGTAGTTGCAGCCCTCCCAGTCTCCGCTGTCGTGATCCTGGCCTCTCTTCGTCGCCGGTGCTGTATGCGTCGGCCAGCGCGCACACCTCTGTGCGTGCCGCGGCGCCGGGGCCGCTCGGCGCACGGGGCCGCCCGTTCCCGTGGCGCCGGCCGTGCGGCGCCGGCCGACCACGGGCGGTGAGGGCGGGCGACCTGCCACTCGGGCCGGAGCAGCGGCCGGCCGGCCGGGCCAGAAGTGACGTAGACAGCGGTGGCATTGCCCCAGCTCGGGTGAGCCGGCCACAGCGGCGGCGGCTGTCCTTGACATGTCGGTAGAGTACGGTGGATGGTGACGAGCGGCCCTGATTGGCCCATCGCCCGGTTCCACCTCAAACAACGAATTATAAGTAGACGTGACACACGAAACTGGAAAATGTCACCCATAGCCCCTCTTTATGTTCCTGGGGCCATCGCAGGTCACGAATGGTATAAGAATGGTATAAGAATGGTGTAGATGAAAACGCCTTGGCTGTGTTCAGCTCGACGATACGGAGCGACCCGGTCAGGTCATGATCTTGACCTGGGTTCAAATTTTCAAGTTGACGGTTCAAGTTCAAATTGCCTATATGACGCTTGACGAGAGGGATATGGCGCTTGACGAGAGGGAAACGATGTCGGCAAAAGTAAACTCGTTCACGTCAACGTTATTGCAGAAAAAAACTGTTTTCGCAAAAATCGTCCATTTTCTGTTTTGTTTTTACTGTCGACATTTTACCTGAAATTTAGCGAAGTTTGACCTTCGATTAGGTACCTCTAAAGACCTGACCTTTGACCTGTCGAAGAAATGATCGAAGTAATTTCGTCATTATTTTTGACGCCCTTTCGAACGCCGCCTACCCCGTATCGCTACGTGGCCACGGGTGCCGAGTTAGAAGGAGAGTTCAACCCCCCCCCCCCTCCAGCAGGGCGTGGAAATCCAGGAGCCCCAGCGGAGCGCTGGTTAACCCGCGCCCTGGTGGGGTCTGTTTATAACGCGACCTGGTGGGGGGGGGGGCTATTTTTTGCCCCCCCCCTCATATCTCCGAAACTACTGGACAGATCTGTTATGATCTGTGCAGTGGTCCTCACGGTTCAGGGATCCGAAGAGTCGTCCGTCTTGCGCACACAGGTGTATTCCTCTCGCGACCAACACAGATCAAGTGAGTGCCAGCTCAGCTGGCCACAGACGCGTATGGCAGCACACATACACCAACGCGAAGGAATCTCCCTCCGCCAATGCTTATGCGCATAACATCTCCCCCCCCCCCCACAAGACCGATGCAACTGAATAATGCAGCGGTCTTGGCGCACTGGGAGAGCTAACAAGTAGTGAGACAAACAAAAACAAATCGTTCTGCCCAGACAAAGCACAGTGTTCCAACATAAACGGAAACACGTAAACGAATACGGGACACTACGCATCACAGCGAACAGGTCACAGAGTCCTCTTGAACGTACGGCATAACATCTCCCCGGCATAACATGGCATTGACCGTACGGCATAACACAGATCACGGAGCAGGACGATACCTGTTCGGTGGGTGTCGCGCACGCGCACTGCGACGTGGTGGAGGCATTGCCTCGTCCGCAACACAGACGGAGGACGAGTTAGATGGACCGCCGGGAAGAGATGGATGGAGAGGCCTGATGAAGCGTCGGTTTCTCCAGCAGACTCGCCCACTCGGCAGCTTGATGTGGTAATCTCTGTGACGACCGATTCCCACGACCACGCCTGTGCGGTCCCACATCCTGGAGAGAGGGTTCTGCAGGCGGACTTCATCGGCGATCTTCAGCGGAAGAAGAGGAGACGCAGAACGGTTGTAGGTTTCTTCTGTCCTACGGCGCCTCTCTGCATTCGCCTGATCACACTTCGCTGCTGAAGCCTGCCATTCTGGAGCAAAACTTCGGTGATGAGCTGGAACACAGCTTCGGAGTGGATGACCCAGTACCACTTGGGCTGGAGACTGGCCGTCCTCACGTGGACTGTTGCGCAACTCCAAAAGACCCCGGTCAAACCTCTCATCGTCTAAGTTGCCGTCGACGGTGGTTTTTGCAACGAGCTGTTTCAGGGATTTGACGGCTGACTCTGCCAAACCGTTGGACTGTGGGAAGTGGGGAGATGACATCAGATGCTTAACTCCCCACCTCCGCACGAAGTCTCCGAAGACTCGGCTGCTGAATTGAGGGCCGCCATCTGAGCGCAGCGTTACAGGAACACCGAGCATCACGAAGTTCTGACGCAACGCTCGAATGACCTGCCTTGAGGTTGTGTCACCCGCTGGGAACACATGCACAACAGGCCACCCGGAAAGTCTGTCGACATATACCAAAAAAGATCGCCCAGCGTGACTGAAGATGTCTGCAGCAACTTCTTCAAACACTCGAGTAGGTGGGGGGTCCGTCATCAGCGGCTCACGCTTCTGACTTGGTAGTCGTTCTTGACATAGCTGGCATCCTTGGACGGTGTTTTTGATGTCCGTTGACATTCCTGGCCACCAGACCACTTGCCTCGCCCGTCTCTTCGTTCGTTCGATGCCTTGATGTGCATCATGAAGACGAGCCAACACGTTGCACCGCTCCTGCTGTGGAATGACGAGCTGCGCTCCTTTCAAAACAATGCCATCATCCACGCAGAGATCGTGTCTCACTTTCCAAAACGGCAGTAGATGACTGGGAATGTCGGACTTGTTGCTTGGAAATCCTTCCAAGACCATGTCAACCAGGGCTGCATACTGATGATCTGCCTTTGCGGTGTCTCGCAGCTGAGAGAGCTGCATGTCTGAAGCCCGCTGGATGGCGCCGACGTGAAGATCAATGCTTTGCACGATCGCAGCATCCTCTGAGGTCGGCGAAGAGACTGGAGATCGTGACAATGCATCCGGGATAGCGTGCTGTTTCCCTCGACGCCACGTGGCCTTGAACGAGTACATGCTCGTTTTTTCCTTGAGTCGCTGCAACCGGAGATTTTCCACAGAATCCAGCGTGTAGTCATTCAAAATGGGAATAAGGGGCTTATGGTCCGTCACTACCTCGAAGTGTTGGAGTCCCATCAAGAAGGTTCGACACTTTTGAAGAGCCCAGACGATGGCCAAGAGCTCCAGCTCGACTACTGCGTACCTGGACTCGGCGTCACTTAAGAATCGGGAACCACACTGCACCACTTTCCAGCTTCCCTCATGTTGCTGCATCAGTGCATAAGCCACTCCCTTCAATCGAGCCGCGTCCGTCAGAAGTGCGGTAGGAAGAGCCGGGTCGAAGTGGGCCAGTGAGTTGGCGTCGAGTAGCACCTCTTTTACCGCATTAAATGCCTCTTCGTGTGCTTCTGTCCAATTGAACACGTTCTTCGGTTGCAGTAAGCCCCGGAGAGTTTCAGCTGCCCTTGCGATACTCGGCGTGAAGTCATTCAGCTGTTGCACGAGGCCCATAAACGATCGTAAATCTGTGATATTGGACGGTGTGGGGAAGTTTGCAATGGCTGCCAGCTTGCCTGGATCCACAGTTTTACCGTCAGGAGAGACGACGTAGCCACAATACTTCACTTCAGACTGCGCGAAGTGAAATTTCTCCGGCCGAAGAGTGATGCCGTGTTGGCGACATCTTTCGAGGACTGACCGGACTCTGGCGACGTGGGCATCCAGGCTGGCATCGGCGACGATGATGTCATCAACAACTTTGGAGATGTTGCTGATGCCATCCAGGGCAACGTCACCTCTTCTGCAGTAGGAGTCGCCTGTGGAGTTGAGTCCCATCGGTGTTCTCAGGAACTTGAATCTTCCCCATGGGGTGATGAAAGTCGTCAGACTTTGGCTGTCCTCGTCTAGCGGTAGCTGCCAATATCCATTAGCGGCATCGAGAGTGGAGAAGAACTGGGCTCCAGAAGGGAGTGAAGACACTGCATCCTTTGGAGTTCTCATTGGGTGCAGGGGGCGTTGGACTTGCTTGTTGAGCATGGTGTAGTCCACACACAGTCGTGGTTGACCATTGTGCTTCGGGACGATCACCAGAGGGCTGCACCAGCTGGAAGGGACGTCGCCGACCGGTGCGATGATCCCCCTGCGAACCATGTCCTCCAGCTCCTTCTTGACTGCGTCTCTCCATGCTATCGGAATGTCTCTCGCCGTGTGTACAGCATATGGCTTCGCGTCTTTCTGGAGATGGATATGGACGGGAAGACCATCCATTGGTTTCAACTCGTCATGAGTAGCGAAAACGTCGGAATACTCCTCCAAAAGTTGTTTCTTCATTCTTTGTATGCGGTCTTTGACTCGCTTGTCGTCTGCCTGATACTGAGGGCGAGCTGTTGCTTCGGTACCATTGCTCCGTTCACTTGGAACTTGCCTCTTCTCGCTTTCACCTGAAGCAGAGGATTCTCGCAGCGGGATGGAGACCTGATCAAGATCGATTGTCTTCACAAACTTCGCCTGAGGAGCTTGAGGCGTGGGATAATTTTCGGGAAGGATCCCCAGATCCAGAGACGCATACCACGACATCAGTGGGGTCTGTATGTCATCGAATACGTATACATCATCGTGTGCCTCCCGACTGCCAATCTTGAATGTTGCTGGAAAAATCCCCAGACATGACATTGTCTGTCCGTTGGCGGTGCGGATCGTCTCTTGGTCGCAAGGACGCAGATCGGCGCGCTGCAGACCGAGGTCGGCCAGCTGTGATGACCCGATCACGGATGCTTCTGCGCCAGAGTCTGGCACTGCCTCAATCACACCTCGCGAGGATCGATCGAATGGTCTGAGGATCTGCACACCTACAGTGGGGGCCTTGCGACAGCTCTTCTCTCTGACGACATCAGCGAGCATGATTTGACGCAAAGCAGGCTGCGCTGGTCGTTTCTCCCGTCTTGGTGTGTTGACCGGTCGTGTGCGGGGATCAATCCTCTTCTGCCGACAGGCCACTCCCAAGTGGTTTTTCTTCCCACATTGTTCGCAGTATTTACCCCAAGCTGGGCACTGCTCTTGCGATTCATGACCGTCATCGCCACAGAAACCACATTTCTCAAACCGTCTGAGGGGAGTAAACAACGACTTCGATGCACCTGTCCGCTGTTGTGACAGCCGTCCAACTGTTTGGCTCGCCTTGCCATCCAGATCGACTTCATTGGACTTGCTGATTTCGATGGAACGACACTTATCCACCGCAGCTTGGAGTGTCGGGAACGGTCTCATGGCGAGCAGCTGTCGACGTGCCTCCGAATCACGGATCCCAGAGACGATGCGCGTAGTGAGTTTGTCCTCTATGCACTGGTTGCATAGTTCGGCTTCTCCCGCCAGTTCCTTCAGTGCTATGAAGAAGCAGTCAAATGATTCGCCTTCTTGTTGGCGACGTTCTTCAAAGAGCACCCGATCTAGGGCAACGTTTCGCTGACTCCTGAGGTATTTTTCGACCTTGTCGAGAACATCCTCTGGGCTGCTGTCGACGTCACCGATGACGTGCTCCAGTGTGGCGCGCATTTCATCAGTGAAGCACGAGCGAAGACAGGCGATCTGCTCAGGTGGCGCCAGCTTGTTGAGTCTCGCGAGCGTGGCGTAATCTCTCCAGGCCTGACGCCAGCTCTTGAACGTCCGCAGTGAGATGTCGCGGCTGAGTTTTTCTGGCGGATGGGCTGCTCTCACGGCAGGACCTTCCGCTCCACCGGTGCCAGCACGGGCGGCTGACGCCGCAGCATCGTCAGGTGGAGCACTGTCGGCTCCAGCTGTGCTGGGGTTGGCGGATTGGGAGATAATCTGAGATAGACGCTGAATCTGCTCCTGATGTTGACGCTCCAGCCGTTCAACTTGTTCCTCATACCGCTGTTCTTGTCGTTCCGCATGGTGGCGCTGCGACTCCAGGAGAGCGGCCACCCACTCTGGGAAAAACTCCTCGCCAGATGCCGACGATGGTTTCTCCTTCTTCTGAGGGGACTTCTTTGGAGGCATGACAAACTGGAAACAGACAAGAGTCGAGTCTTGATTACAGTCACTAGAGTCGTGGGAACACTCGCTCTTATGGTTGTGACTTGCGAGAGGTAGAGTGCGATATTGTCGGTGGGCGAAAAAGCTGCTCCCGCGTACAGGGCCAGGCGACCCGCTGGGATTCGAACCAGCGACCTACCCGCTACCAGGCAGGCATCATACCACTTCACCAAGCAGCCACTGACATTACGGCCGCTGGCACACCGACTTGTTATACGCTTGACATTTCAACAGTTGGCGCCTTCAGTGCCTCAGGCGATTAAGGCACCGAGCGAACGTTCCAGACGGCGGACACTCAAAAATAGACCACATTCCAAAATATGTAAAATCTACGAAGTATGTTATTTCGATTTTACTGTCGGCTGCGCCATGTTATGATCTGTGCAGTGGTCCTCACGGTTCAGGGATCCGAAGAGTCGTCCGTCTTGCGCACACAGGTGTATTCCTCTCGCGACCAACACAGATCAAGTGAGTGCCAGCTCAGCTGGCCACAGACGCGTATGGCAGCACACATACACCAACGCGAAGGAATCTCCCTCCGCCAATGCTTATGCGCATAACAAGATCCGCAAAATTCAAGCGGCGTTCGAAAGGCCTGTCAAATTTGTCGAAGGAAGCCTAATTTCATTGACCTCGGGGTCACCGATGACGTCACAGGTCAGGTCAAAGATGAAATGTTTCACCGTTCACGGGTCTTCTAGGGAATGCGCTATAACACCGAGGAAAACGCATTTTGTCGAGAATCAGCGATAGGGCGTCAGTTGCCTAGTAGATATGTTGCTATTAGAGGTCACTGACAATACCAGGTCAGGCCACAGGTCAGGTCACCAAGGGTCACAGGTCAGGTCACATGAGCCCAACTTTACTAAGGTTGTGTGAATAATGCCGTACAAAGGCAAAACCTCCTATGTTTCGATTTTCGCCGATATTTTATTTTTCACTAGAGCAGTTTTTGTGTTTTTGGTAATTGTCGACGTAAGAAACAACAGATGTCACAAAATCGTATATCCTCGGAATCCTTAGAAAACGAGAAATTTCATTGTTATAAAATAAAATGACAATGCCAAATACTATCCATGAAAAGGCTAAAAGTAGGTTATGCCAGTGTAATTTTTATGAGCGATGCAAAGGCAAAAACACCTTTGTTGCAAAATGCCGTCAAAATCCCCTATGTTAAGAAATTATACCTTTCCCTTGCGAAGACAAAAACCCCTATGTTGCAAAAGGCCGTCAAAATCCCCTATGTTAAGAAATTATCCCTTTCCATTGCAAAGGCAAAAACTCCTATGTTGCAAAATACTATAAAAAAACACTGTGTTGGGAAATTAGGGCGTTGGAAAGCAAATACCTACGCGATGCTCATGTGGTGCGATTAAAGGCAAAGTATCAAATACGAATACCAGTGATATTGAAATATCAAATAATTTATTGCCAGTACGCTTCGTCGATGAAAAGAAAGTATGCCAGTTGTTATAAATCATTCTAATGCGTGGTTGTCATGTCCTCGCGAACATGACAGAAAGACAAAGTCTAAACAAAGCATGTATTCGTTCGTCAAAATGATCATACACGCAACATTGCGGTTACACAAAACGCATCGTCTGACACTTATATTGTAGATTGATTGATGATTGATGATTGATTGATGATTGATTGATTGATTGATTGATACCACAAGCTATACCACAAGAAATCATCAAGACTGTGAGCCGATACAAATGCATCATCACAACACCAGGCAACGCTACGCCTATGTCTTCATCATGTCCCGATGTTCATCGGGTTCGTCGCCTTTTGCGTGACTGAGTTGTGGTGGCGAATGTCGTCCCTGCAGGCGCGCTTGTGCCGGCCGCCATCGTCTCCCAGAAGGCACGCTTGTGCTGCTCGAGATGAGGCACGAGCGTCTCGCAGATGGCCTTGATCTTTGCCTTCTCGATACCAGATATCTTCGATCTCATTGGCAGCGGCTCTTCTGCTGAAAACGTGCTCTTCGTTAGCTTGTATGCCATCCACGTTGTCCCTTTTAGGTCAGTCTTCATCATGAGGTCCTCGGACCCCCGCCGAACTCTCAGAGCCTTCAGGTCCGCCAGATATGGCCGCTGTTCGTCGCTTGACAGCGCCGCCAGTCGCTGCCGGCTGATCCCGTCCTCCACTTCTACCATGTTCACCTGTGGCCTCATTTGCATGGTTTTTGTGCCACTAGCCTCCGTAGCCTTGACATAGTCTTCAAAATCTTGTATCTTCCGTTGCTTGAACCTCTTTGATATCGTCTGATGTACAGCGTCAGCCGACATGGACGTGTGTCCTGTTTCCAAAAACTTCACTGTGATCGTGCTCGTTCTCGTCTTCGTAGAGTTGACCGTCTTCAGAAGAGCGCTGCACAAGGCCCAACTCTTATTCTGCGCACCACAATTATCCGCCCAGATGGTAACATGAGCGACGTCCCGACAGGCGGACTCGAGGTACAGCACATATGCTGCGGCGACCTCTTCTGCGCTCCGTCCAGCGTGTCCTTCGTGCCAGACTACGCACATACTGTTCTCCTTCTGGAGAGCCCTTCTGCTTGATTTATCTCCTTTGTCTGTCGGCATGAGGATGCTGAAAGTTTCATTGTAGCAAATTAGTCTCTGTGTGAAGATGGCTTCTTTCAAGGGAAGAATCGGAATTACCATGACTTTCATCATATCGGCTGACAGCACGATCTCATCATCACTCCATGTTCTATCTGCGTCGGCACGATACTCGTTTCTAGCTATCTTGGCTAGATCCATGTGTTCAGCGTGAGCGCAGCACTCACTACATCCTTCGATGTGCTCGGAGGGTTCCTTCGCCTGCCTTCCATGGCAGTCCTTCAAATGCTGGAGATGAACGGAGCATTTCGCACATTCTTCTCCCGCGAGTTGTGCGAACGAGATGTTCATCTCGCGCACGACCTTCCTGTATGTCTCGTAAGAGCACTGCCCACCACGGCGGGTGTAGTCTGTGTACATGTCACGCACAGTTACATCTGAGGGTAAGTACATCCTCTGAGGCGCATGCATATAGCGATAGTGGTGCTTGATTGGATGGTACAAGTTGACGTGATCCTTGATCATATAGCGGTCAGTCTTGTTCGAAGGGCAGTGACACCCCCGCTCGTCTCCTGCCGGCCGGATCGAACCATCTTTGACGGCTGATAGGACAGCTTCAGCGTTATCAGCCGCGAACCCGAGTGTTGTCAGATAGAACGATCTGCACACAGTGACCGATTTGTCTCCAGATGGCAACGACCAGGAGAACGCCCTGGTACGCCTGGGATCAGATTCCCTCCGGTGTTCGGGACGACGAACATGCACGTCTGTTGACTTGACGTAAGTTCGATACCACTGTTGGCGTGCCTCACGGCTGAGCTGGTTGACCTCAGTGTTAATCTCGATCCGAGTGGATTCCAAAACCTTCTTGAAACACTCATTGCGGCATCCATCCTTGCACTGTTTTGGAACATTTAGTACCGGATGCTTCTGCGCGAAGTTGGCGACTTTCTGTGCGGAGGTTCTCGCTCTCTTCTTGACTGCCGTTTTTCTTCGCTTAGGTGGGGGTGAGCTGGTCGCTGGCGAGTCTACTTCTCCTTCTGCTTCCGGAAGATCATCTGGGTCAACAGTTTCCTCGGTCGTACCTTGCATGTCGCCGTGTGTGTTAGTGGCGGCTCTTGGCGTGAATATGCCTACTAACGGGGACACTTCAAGCAACAGCTCGTCTTCGCTCAGAAACAGATGTTCTACCGACTCCATGTTCGCGTCATTCATGGAAGTCAGTGGGTTCAAATATCTTTGCATTTCCGATGTCTCGGGCATTGCTTCCCTCTCTGGCTCCAGATATGCAAAGGCTTCGTCACAAAACAGCTCGTCACCAGGTCCGCCCGGTGCTCCGTCTCCGCCTGGTCCACTCGGTGTCATGCCTCCGTCCATTCCACTCGGTGTGCTGTCTCCGCCTGGTTCACTCGGTGTCCTGTCTCCGTCCGTTCCAGTCGGTGTTCCGTCTCCGCCTGGTCCGCTCGATGTGCTGCCTCCGTCCATTCCACTCGGTGTGCTGTCTCCGCCTGGTTCGCTCGGTGTGCTGTCTCCGTCCGGTCCAGTCGGCGCTCCGTCTCCGTCCGGTACGCTGGGTGCTCCGTCTCCGCCTGGTCCGCTCGATGTGCTGCCTCCGTCCGGTCCAGTCAGTGTGCTGTCTCCGTCCGGTCCAGTCGGTGCTCCGTCTCCATCCGGTACGCTCGGTGCTCCGTCTCCGCCTGGTCCGCTCGATGTGCTGCCTCCGTCCATTCCACTCGGTGTGCTGTCTCCGCCTGGTTCGCTCGGTGTGCTCTCTCCGTCCGGTCCAGTCGGCGCTCCGTCTCCGTCCGGTACGCTGGGTGCTCCGTCTCCGCCTGGTCCGCTCGATGTGCTGCCTCCGTCCGGTCCAGTCAGTGTGCTGTCTCCGTCCGGTCCAGTCGGTGCTCCGTCTCCATCCGGTACGCTCGGTGCTCCGTCTCCGCCTGGTCCGCTCGATGTGCTGCCTCCGTCCATTCCACTCGGTGTGCTGTCTCCGCCTGGTTCGCTCGGTGTGCTCTCTCCGTCCGGTCCAGTCGGTGCTCCGTCTCCATCCGGTACGCTCGGTGCTCCGTCTCCGCCTGGTCCGCTCGATGTGCTGCCTCCGTCCATTCCACTCGGTGTGCTGTCTCCGCCTGGTTCGCTCGGTGTGCTCTCTCCGTCCGGTCCAGTCGGTGCTCCGTCTCCATCCGGTACGCTCGTTGTGCTGTCTCTGTCCGGTCCAGTCAGTGTGCTGTCTCCGTCCGGTCCAGTCGGTGCTCCGTCTCCATCCAGTACGCTCGGTGCTCCGTCTCCGCCTGGTCCGCTCGATGTGCTGCCTCCGTCCGGTCCAGTCAGTGTGCTGTCTCCGTCCGGTCCAGTCGGTGCTCCGTCTCCATCCAGTACGCTCGGTGCTCCGTCTCCGCCTGGTCCACTTGGTGTCGGTGTCACCGCCTCATCTTCGACCTCTGTGAAAAGCGGGTTGATGGGATTCCTGAGTCTGTAATTACTATTTTCAGGGCCGCTGAATGAACTGAATGTACTCAATGTATGAATGTACTCAACAGACATGTTCGTGGATCCTAGAAATGGATCTGGAGATCTGATCCCATGGATCTGGATCCGATATCATATGGGATCATAGATCCGAGTCTCCATTTTGTCGAGAGATCCACTCGGATCATGGATCCGGCATTCGGTTTTGTCGAGAGATCCACTTGGATCATAGATCCCAAGCTCCCCAACCTGCTATCATCCAAGAACAAGATAGCAGGTTCAAGACCGTGATTCAGTGCAATATGTGACTAATGATGCCCAAGTTCAAGCTTAACTTGGTTAATTAACCGTTATTAACAGTTATAAGTGTCAAAAACTGTTTTTGTCGAGAGATCCACTCGGATCATGGATCCAACCTTTGGTTTTGTCGAGAGATCCACTGGGATCATAGATCCGACCTTCGCTTTCGTCCAGAGATCCATTGGGATCATGGATCCATGATTCCATTTTGTCACGGGATCCACCGAGATCATAGATCCACAGTTGGGATCCAAGAACATGTCTGGTACTCAATGAACTGAATGAATTCAATGTAAACAATTGATCCTAAAAGAAACGCTGATTGTTGTCTTTTTAATGTTTTCAAATACAGTCAAACATGGTTCATGTAATACGTATGTACTTGCACATTTAAAAGTATTTACCTTGCACAAGGCCGAAGCTTTTCGGTGGCTTGAAAACTATGACTCCGGTCCACAGTTTCTTCCCATGAAGCATCGTGACCGCTGAACCGCCACAATGTGAACCTCTAAGAGACGAGAGAGGCACGTAGTGCGATTGGCCCTTGCTGACGTCTTCCCACTGAACAAGAACATGAGGTCTTCCGGCCACTTTCCTGTTATATGCATAGGGCACGCCCCCTTTGCGAGGCTTCATGGCGATAGGTTACCTAAATACACATAAGTGACAATGATTATCGATTAAAGGAAAAGGGCCACCTTTAACATGGGGATTGAAACTGAGATAGCCATCTTGTAGCCCGTGTCCGAAAACCTATCTGTCTACATCCTTACGGCCGATTTCGGCCTCCATTCGTAGTTATCGGCAATTTTAAAAGAAAATACGCCAGGAATGCGTTCTTATCCCAGGAATGCGTTCTTATCCGACAATACAGCCACCCGCGGCGAGGCTTTGGTTTTTTACCAATCAGCTCCAACCAGCTCAGCTTTAACCAATCAGCTTATCTGACACAATCCGACGAGTCTGTCTTCTGAACGCTGATTGGCTTGAGTGTGACGTCATCGCTATGCCATCATACAGTAGGTGCCGTAGAGAGTATCAACATAGTACCAATATGTTAAATAGTTTTAAATACTTTTTCGCGAATTGTGCACTTCTGGCACCAGTTTTAAAAAGAAAATGAAAAATAATAATGTCAAAATGAAAAACAACGATATCTTCATATTTCACGAAGGTGGCCCTTTTCCTTTAATGTTTTAAATTCGTGAGGAAATCACGGTGAGAAAATTGAATCACAGTAACTATTCGACCGGTCGCGTCGGCAGGAATCAAAGCCTAAATCAACGCCAAGATCAAATAAACCGCCCGTTTGAGGCGGTAAAACTCGAATAAAACTCACCTGCGTTGTGAAATAGTGTACCTCCAAATGGAAGATACCGATTCCACATGGGCAAATTCTCCTATGTTATTCTGAAAAATGGGTTTGTATACAAAGGAGATTAAACAAAGGAGATTTCGCCATTTATCAGAACATCAGTGGTTTTGCCTTTGCTTTTCGGTTGCATTCCCAGAACATAGGAATTCCAAAAAAACTTAAGTCAAAATAAATCTTAAAATATACATTTTATTAATGGTCTGACAGCACCAAAATACGCGACATGGGAACACGAATCGAATGATATAAAAAACGCCAAATCGGCCAAAAATGAACATAGGAGGTTTTGCCTTTGCACGGCAGACTGTCTGTCAGACAGATGCATGCTTTATGGCCAATTTTTCATTTCCAACTCAATGGTGTTGGTTATAAGACTATCAGGTACGGCTTAGGTCACTTTCTGGTGAAGTTCAGGTCAAGGTCAGGTCAAGGTCAGGCCAAAAAGTTCAAATTTTAAAGTTGATAGTTTTGCATAACATGGATATTGATTCGATGCAGCTCGTCACGGGGAGTCTAATGGTGGTCTTTGTTTTGCGCTACGGGGTCTAGAATTGCTAAAAATTGAGTTTGAAAATTTGACGTCATCAATTTTGAACAGTTTTTCGCTATAACTTCGCCAAAAAAAAGAGGTATCAATCTCAAATTTGGTATGTGGATGGAAGGCGGTAAGGTCTATCACATATATTCCGGTTTTTGAGAAATTAAAAAAAAACTTTTTGGATTTTTTGATTATTATATCAAAAAAAAATTATTTTTTGAATTTTGGGGGTCAAAATCCAAAAAAATCAAAAATCCGAGATAGCAGTTTTGTAGCCCTGTCGATTCTACAACTTTAATGTTTTATTATTTTTCTGTAGGTATTTGCAAAGATATAGGACTGACAGCTCTGCCCGCGAAACCCTTTTTTGGGTCGAAAACGGCAGAACATGACGTCACTCTGACGTCATTTCCGGCCAACCTATCATAGCCTTTGGAAAAATTTTTGGTCACAATGTGTAAAATTGATGTCCGGGAGGGTACTGAAAGTGTAGTGACGATCGGCGCAGCGGTTCTGGAGATATATCGAAAAGTCTGGAGGGGGCAAAAAATAGCCCCCCACTAGGTCGCGGGTTAAGGCACAACGACACTCACAGTCTATCAGAGACACCGTCACACAGCAGTAAACGTCACTGCCAATCAAAAGGCCAGTGACAAGTGCAGACGACAGACAAACAGCAGCTAATGCCATCATGAAACCATTAACCATTAGGGCTCCGTCACGCGGGCTTTAGATTACACGGGGAAGTCTCCCAAGGACAGGACACGATCTGTCTTCAGACAGGACACTTCTTCAGTTTCCAGCCCGGCCCCTCTAATTCGGCTCGCTCCTGGTCCACGTAGTGGTATGCGATGAAATGTCACGCTGGTCAGGGTCAGGGTCAACCAACGGGTCAGGGTCACCAAATCACCTTTTCCGGATTTTGACATTTTTTTGCAACAAATGAACTCATGAAATAGTTACTGATGCTGCAATCATTAAGGCCTGGGAGGAGTCGATAGCTCTTTCTCGAAGACGTTCCGGTAGTAAGTCGTCAGACCTGATCCTGACCCACTACCTGAAGTGAAGTCTGAACTGACCAGTGACCTTCATTGAAGCGGGGCTAAAGGAGCCGAGATCAATTAAATGCTTATAACTCAGAACTACGCACGGAAAGCCCTCTTCTCCATAATATTGAAATTTGAAATATCGGTTTGGTCATCTTTCTCACGTCTTACCTCCTTTACTTTTCTTTATTCAACTGCTTTTTTAAATTGAAGCACGCTAGAACAAAAAAAACTTTATTTAAGTTACTGTTTTTAGTTCTTTGATTAATTATTCAACAAAAAATTATGCATGGGTTATTGAAAGAAAAATGGATAGAATGTCCCTATAACATTTTGGTTAAAGGGCTCCGACGTCCTTTGTCCCCGCAGCGGCCGAACCGAGTAGTAAATGGGGCTGAAACTAAAAAATAGGACTATATCGAGCCAAAATCAGCAATTCAAATGACCCCTTCATTTGAACGTGAAGGATTTCCTCTGATGGTCATAGGCGGCGGAACGGGGAAGGCACCGGGGCACAGTGCCCCCTTTGATTTTAGCATTTTAACATTAGCCCTATGGGCGTTGCATGGAAGAATGGGACCAAAAGTCGGCAGTGCCCCCCCCCCCCCCACCCCCCTCTTAACTGAAGGTGTTCCGCCGCTACTGCTGATGACGTCACCACGGCGCCTTTGTTTCCCTAGTGAACCAACCTGAGTAGTAAAGGAATCTTGGCCGAACCCACGGACAAATGGTATCACCCATTGCAAGGCAAAAGGTAGTCAGTTTGTATCTAATTCTATCTTGTATCACCATGCATTTGTATACGCATAGAATCATATATTTTATGTATTTATATATACAGAGGACGCCACTGCTATTCGCTCGGGTAAGTCGAAACGTTCGTGCCTGTTTTAGGCCCATAGGACCGCATCATCCAATAAAGCCAACTCAGGGCCCAGGACCAGCCCAAATGACATTCGGTCGGTATTAGAAGCTCTTCGTGATGTAACCCTGCATGTGACACGGTCTTATGGGCTGTTCCAGGCTTAATAGTTCCTTGGTGACGTCAACCTTTACTACTGAATCTGTCGTCTGTCAGTTCGGAGAGAGAGAGAGAGAGAGAGAGAGAGAGAGAGAGAGAGAGAGAGAGAGAGAGAGAGAGAGAGAGAGAGAGAGAGAGAGAGAGAGAGAGAGAGAGAGAGAGAGAGAGAGAGAGAGAGAGAGAGAGAGAGAGAGAGAGAGAAGGAAAGAGAAAGAGAAAGAGAGAAAGAGAGACATGGTATGCGGTGCACATCAAGAACGCTCGCTGGGTTATGTCACACCGTTCCGGTAGACAACAAATTACAAACGCCACGTTTTGCAGGCACTGGCCATCCGGCATGTATGTAGACAGACATGAATTGCCACAGTGCTCGTCGATGGCAATCGATGCCGACAGTCGCTCAGCCGATGACGAATTAATTGCCTCGTCAGTGGCCGACCAGTATATGTACCACTTGTGATGCTGATGGCCTGACTGGCCGGTCAGCAAAACATCGCTTTGTCGCGACCACATTATTCTCATCTTATTAGAATGGTGTGTGCACAGTAAATTAGAGATTAACGCCAAAGAAAACGGCGAAGTAAACTTATTTTCATACGAGTATGGACAGCATGACTTTAACCCTCGCCCGTTTAGGGGAGGGCGGTGACGCGGTCGAACGGAGCCCCCTCAGTGTTTCACACATAGCACGCGATAAAAAGCGTTTGATCGCGACGAAAATCTTAGTACCTTCGAGTTAATCAATTTTACACCTACCATAAAACTTTCATGAACCTGACCTCAATGACCTTTGACCTGTGACTTATATTTCGAGACCATGTTTGGCCGGAATCGCGATTCAGCGTGTGTATGTCGGCTCGCATTAGCCGCGCGTTTGCAGTCTTTTCGTGGTTTCAAGCGTTCAAACATGTGGTATGGTGTTGGTCCCAGGCATTAGGGTGGGTGTCAAGGTCACCTGAAAATCAGGTCAGGTCATTGACCTTTGATGAACTCAGTTCACTTTTCCGAGTTTTTCGTGTTTCTAGGCTAGTTTTTTAAGCTGAATTCTAATCGTTTAATATGCCTTTTTTAGCAACTATTTGAACATTTTCGAAGTAGTTTTGGTGTCTTCGTCACCTGTAACGAGGCTGTCAGAGGCGGTTGACACGTAATACGAATACGGCCGGCAGGACCCCTATTGGTTGACCTGGCCTGACCTGACCCGACCTGGCCTAAAGGCAAAACGCATGAAGACATCATCTGTGATCAACACTAACACAGTATTCGTATTCAGCACCCCGAAAAACTCAATAGCAGCCACAATTTACATTTTACGACGTTCTAACAGGTCCCGATTTTCCCGATTTTTGAGTCATTGACCTGAACTGGAAGGTCAACCAATGACCTAGGAGATTAAAATTGAGTAGCATCCGCTTCTTCTCGTCACGGAAAGCACACTCGTTTTTCCGCGAAGTTCTAGTTCGATCAGGGGCCAAACGGCAAGGGGGTCCAACGGACCCTCCCCCTGCCCTTCCCTATACGTTCGCGGATGACAAAACACCAATATGGGCGAGAGTAAATCCGCTCACCGACGGGGGTCTGCGCCAATTTAGAACCGACGGGGGGTGATTGACCGCCCCCCCTTAAGATATCAAAAACGAAGCAAGCAGTAAACGGCATATTGAGTACGCACAATCAGGTCAAAGATGACGAGGTCTACAATTTTTACTGAGGTCATTTCCAGGTCAGGTCAAAGATGACGTCACAGGGGTCAAAATGTCTAAATGGCGGCGCTAGATATGAGGAGAGTATTTCTCGAATAACTTTCGAAGTAGCCAGGCTAGGAACAAACTAATCGCAACATCGTGATCCTCTCGTCAATCCGCGTCGAATCATATATGTGTTGAGCTCGAAAGGTCAAGGTCAAAGCTTGACCTAGAGGTCATCATGTATATCATTTGATGCGCCTTGACGAGCTGAACACAATGAGACCATCCGCGCAGCTGTATCTTGTTCCTGTAAGGAGTTATTAGCAAAACCTTTGGGTGACCCTCGATGACGTCACATGACCTTACAGCTGCCCAAGAGCAAAAAGAGCCTCAAGGTAGTCAAAGTTGATCGTATAAGAAGTCATTCATGGTATATTGGGCCAGTATGGGGGGATCAAGAAATTGACCTGACCTTAGGTCATCAATATCAAAATTCAAGTGATTTGAGGTTGGGTCATTGCAAGTTACCTGGTGACCTGATATTGAAAGGTAGGAGGTCCAACCTTGCACACCATGTGTAAAATTGATGAGGGAAAACTTATGCCAAATTTCGCGCCGCGGTTTTTCCGCTATCCACGAAAAAACCTCAGGGGGAGGGGAGGTTAAACGCGTCTACCCCCCCTCCCCCCCGTCGTTGCGCGGGTTAGAAATTACAACCACAAAATTATCTTTTTATTTGAACTGTGGCGGCTCCAGTGGCGCAGTAGTGGCTCCAGTGGCGCAGTTGGTAAGGCGTCGGTTCTGTGGTCGGGAGGACCCGGGTTCGATCCCCGGTGCCGCCCGGCTTCCGGACTGGCGTCCCCAACTGTGTCACTGGGGGGTGGGGTGGGCTCCCGCCTTGCACC
Organism: Amphibalanus amphitrite; assembly: GCF_019059575.1. NCBI lineage: Eukaryota > Metazoa > Arthropoda > Thecostraca > Balanomorpha > Balanidae > Amphibalanus > Amphibalanus amphitrite. The sequence goes on along the minus strand of NW_024881698.1, from coordinate 367,130 downwards.
GTAGCCCTGAGGAGGAGCAGGAGCCCTCCCATAAATGGGAAAACATATCCCGTGTGGAGGACGAGGAAAAAAAACTGTGTCCTGACCTTATGCTTATAGCCAACTAAAAATGGCTTTGGATGACATTTTTTCATATCATATGACTCAGACTACCTGAACCATATAACGTGTGTCAAGTGAAATATACCTAGGCAAGGAGAGGTAACTTCATGAAATCTTCAACTTCGTGATTCCCAATTTCTCAGAAATCTGAAAACTTACAGCGCTGTCAACCATCTCATCCTTCGGGGCTCGGGGCCTCGGGCAGTAGGCGGAGTGACTGTTTGGTAAGCAGTTGTCCATCTTGCGGTTTATATGGTACACTTTAAAATGTATTTTTCGATGTCAATTCCTTTTTTTGGGTTTATTAAAACCAGTGTGCCTTTCTCAACTTACCGAATTGAGGATTATCAAGTGGTGTTTGGTTTGCTAGGTCTCTGTCATGTATGTCAGTGGGCGACCCTGAACCTTTGTAATGCAGCCAAATAAGAATTATTGTCCAGGGTCTCAACTTCGAGAACCCTATAATCGTGATGAAAAAAGTAAGATAAACATTTTCTGAAAAGCCACCCAGGTTCTTATAATACTCTTTCCTAAAATATGTATACTTTCCATTGCCAGATATTTACCTTTACGCTGCCCGCTGCGATTTTATGCCTAGCCACGCACAAGGAGGGAAAGCATCAGGTATGGTCTGGACTGAACTCTGAAAACAACATGCGAGATGCATTGACGGCTGTTGAAAGAGGCAAAACGGTATATAGGGCCTTGGCAAAACTTAGCAAAGCTTCTCGCTTTTACGACATCCCAAGACAAATGCTTGTTTATTATCATCGAAAGATAATTCAAGAAGTTATGACCCTACGTCCGAAGTTAGGAACAAAAACGACTTTTTCAAAATGCAATTTGCGAAAAACCCACGGACGACAAAACGAACTAAGAAGGATTATAGCGTTTGCAATGAAGTGGTCGTGGTAGACAGGCCTTTGCATACCAACGCAAAATGTTGGCTCTGTAGGAAGATTTTTTTTCACGAAGTTACCTCTCCTTACCCTACACAAATTCCTTAAAAGTTTGTGGCCTTTAGTAGCCTATCCTGACCTACCTTTGACCTACAACATGTCAAGTACCGGCTCGGTACGTACAGGATATCTTCAGCGCAAGTACATTCATGAATGTTGAAACCAAAACAGTGCCTCCTCTAGCATGCTAACTGGTGGGCCGCGGCCCCCCAGTGATGCCGCTGCCCCCCCCCCCCCCAGTGGAGCTGAAATCGCGTCACTGGGGGGGGGCACGTAGTTAACCCACGCACCGACGGGGACGGCGGTTATCCGCCCCCCCCCCCCTCCCCCCTGAGGTTATTCGTGAATAGCGGGAAAGAGATTTGGCATGACTATTCTCTCATTAATTTTACACATAATGTGCAAGTTTGAACATCCTAACTTGTAAAGTCAGGTCACCAGGTCACTTCGAATGACCCAACCTCAAGCACTTTTTTGCAACTTTGTCACCGTGTCAGAGCAATAGTAGATGACGGAAACCTTTGAAAGTCATAGGATCTTATTAGGTCATTAGGGGCATTCCACGTCAAATCAAACACCGAAATCCGTCATCCCCTTCGATTTTTCTGAAAATTTGTAGGCAGACTGGGCATGGTTCAAAACTGAGTTACGTGTAATATTTTCGAAATTTGATAACGTATCGCCGAGATATAGGTCATCGAATATAGCCAAAAATGCCACACATCATTTTTTTAAATGCTTATAACTCTGGTTCCTTTTCTGGTATCAAAATGATATTAACAGGGTCTTGTAGGCAATTGATAAGGCTTTGATTTTTAATTATAAAATTAAATTGAAGTGACCTTGAAATGCATTTGACCTTGAATTAAAACAGAAAAATTTAAATAGCAAAAAACACGCCACCTTCGATTTGGGTAATTTTTACATATTATGTCCGTCACAATGTTCCTAACCATCTGTGAAAAAATTGGAGTGGGCCATTCATAACTTTCGCGGCAAACGCCGTTTTCATGCATCAACATCACGCAACCGCGCGTGACCTTGAAAGACAGAGTCAAGACATGCTTGCTTGTGTACACTTTCTGAAATGAATGATTGCTGATTAGTGATATCCCAAACTCTGCGAGAATGGAAATGCATAGTCATCGTAGTCAAGCATTCACGTTCCATTGTAAAAGTGTCTCAGGCAAACGGTATTTTGCGGTGAATTTTGAGCCGTGTGGAAATGCATCATGAAATAAATTCAACGAAAACATTATCACGCAACGATATCTTCACGTCTTTTGATCTTCACTATACGATAGAACATACATTTTTGAGTATGTATGGGGAATTTCTAGTTAATCCGATAATAAATATGGCAGTTAGAGTCCTGCTAAGAGTAACATGTCGCCGGCTGAGGCGGGATCGGCCGACGCGGGAAACGCAGCAGTCACAATTTTGTGTTTACACGTTCATATTTCAATTGTTTACCAACCTATTTTCAGAATTCTTTCACCATAAGATTGCCTGTACATTTCTTCGTCTTCTCGCAAAATTTGACGCGAATCGAACGTAATCAGCGGTAAGGAGCGCGATGTAAAGACGGAACCGTTCCGTTCCGTCCCGGCACAGTCTACAATTCAGGCGGCGCGTAGCGGTCGGCGCCGGCTGCCGAGTCGCCGCGTCGCCGCGGCGACAGGATGTTCACTTTACACCGCTATTACTAGAACAGTTGTGAACCGATTTTCTTATTGCTTGCACGATGAGATGTGCAATTCAATTCTGGACAGGTAGCCATAAGTAATTTCGCATCAATATTATGAGATATTGGCGAAAAACAGGAGGAGTGGGGCGAAATTCACTCTTCCCCCTCCACTGCGCGTGCTAACATACGTTTGCATATGTGCCATTTTCTTCAAAACTTATGAATGGCCCACTCTAATTTTTTCACAGGTTGTTAAGAATATGGTAGGCAATAAAATATATGAAAATGAGCCAAATCGAAGGTGGCGTGTTTTTTTGCTATTTCAATTTATGTGCTTAAGAACAGAGTTGAGCAAATTTCAAGGTCATATATTTAAGTCGATGCAATTCTAAACAAATGCTTAAGAAATTACCTAAACAGTAAGGTTTATTTCATTCAAATCAAACAAGTACAACCAAAGTTATGGTCGTTCAAAAATATAAAGATGCAACATTTTGTAAAAATTTGATGCCCTATATTTAGAAGACCTGTGGTCAGAATGTGCAAAAAACATCAATGTAATGTCCGGGGCGACACAGGAACTCGCTCACAAATTTATAATGAAATCGCTGATGGTAAGGTGCAAATCAGCCGATTTTTGTTCGATTTGACGTGGAATGGCCCCATTAGTAGCTATAATTTGTATATCTCGGAAAACCCGAGTCAGCCGTGGCTTAGCCAAACTACTCACGGCATTACATGCACCCCTAGCTTTGAAGGATCCTGTCTTCTGGAGGTTTTCCGCCTTGAAGAAGAGCTGGCGGCCGGTGAGCCGGTCCAGGTGTCTGCACGTGATGACGGGCGTGCGGTGCACGTGCGGCTGGATCCTCAGCTGGGCGGCGCGCACCTCGTGCACGCTCAGCTCGGTCATGGCGGCGCCGCGGACCGCAGCAGAGATCGATGGAGCACACCGGGCCGACGTCGGCGGCGGACTGGTGCGGCTCCGTGACCGCGCCGTGACTTTATACACTACAGCCGACCGGGCACAGCAGGGTCGTCACCGCACCCAACGGCGGGGAATTACATATCGCAATTTTACAGGGCTGCGGGTTCGAGGGATTTTCGTTAACTAGCTCTGTATTCGGTTTTTTGAAATCAACTTCGACTGTGGGGATCAAGAAACTTTAAAATGGGTCGTGAATATGCCGTTTTTATTTTATCTGAACATTAATCAGCGTATTCACCAATAAGTCCTCATGCCGATCTCAGAGGACCCTCTTTCTGCCAGTCCCAGACGGCCCATATCGACCTCCTCGTCTGGGAGGACCTCACACCGCGCCGGAGGGCACGGTATGATCATGGGGTTCTTGCATGCACGGTACTTGACCTGCACCGTAGAAGAGCCGCATCGTTTTTCGACTAACAAGCTACAAGCAATGCCGACTTGACATTACAAGCAATGTCGACTTTGATAGCATCGTCGATTGCGACTGGCTTCAACACGGCAGTCCTGGTTTTGAGGGTGCTCGAGCACGGCCCTTCCTTCACCCCGCCCGCAGCGGCTAACGTGTGGGTAGTGTCGATGAAACATCCAGACAATCGAGCCCTGAGGCTGACAAAAAAAAAAAATAGCGTAACGCTCAGAGCATTTACTTTGACCATAACAACCGAACCTTTCTTAATCCACGCCCCACTGGGGATCCTGGATTTTGCATGCCCTGCTGGGTGTTTGAACCCCCTTCTAACTCGGCTCCTGGGCAGTATAGCGGTGGAACACCTTCAATTAAGGGGGGGAGCACTGCCGACTTTTTGTCCCATTCTTTCCATGCAACGCCCATAGGGCCAATGTTAAAATGGCAAAATCAAGGGGGGCGCGATGCCCCGGTGCCCCCCCCCCTTCCGCCGCCTATGCTCCTGGGCCACGTAGCGACACGCTATGGGCGGCGTTCGAAAGAGTCAAAATAATGACGGGGCTTTTTCGGTCACTTTCTAGGTCAGGTCAAAGGTCAGGTCACTAGGTCATCAAAGTTCGAAATTTGCCAATTCTTAGGTCCAAAGTTGACAATTTTAAACAAATCGGCACATAACTCGGAAACGGGTAGAGCTACGGGTTACGGCGCCGCCGAAAAGCGCAGATAATAGCACTCTTAACGTTCTTCCTGTAAACTGTCCTCAAATTTGACCTAAAGTCAACGGCTTAGCCTCCATGGGGACAAAACACTGCCAAATTAGACAATTTTTGCGGAAACTGTTTTTTTCAAAAATAACTTTCGAATCAAATCTTGCATGAGCTTATATTACCGGCACCGGGTGTGTTCTTCTCGTCAAGACGCGTCGAATGACTTATGATTTGACTTTGAAAGATCAACTTCGAAATTTGACCTCTGGTCAAGGTCATGACCCGACCGGAAAGGTCGTGCTGCAAATCAGTCGATCCGTATCGTCAAGTTGAACACATGATGTGTTCTCATTGCTCTAGCATGTCAAAAGTTAGTAGCGAAAAACTGTTACATACTTTACCTTTCATGACCTGAGGTGACCTCAGGGACATAAGAAGGGGTCACAGGTGCCAGTTTCACCTTCAGTGTGTCCACTTTACTCAACTCGGTGTCATTAAGTGTTTAAAATGACTCGTCCAAAAGAGGCGCCTGTCAATTTTATCACATACATTGACTTATAGGAAGGTAATGGAGTGGGCGCAAATTTGACCTGACCTTAAGTCATCGATATCAAAATTCCTAGACCTACATTTTATACATGCTATTGTCCTTATGCATTGCTGAAAATTTCAAAGTGATCCGTCCCTTCGGTATAGCTATCACCAGCATTGGAACGTTGTCTGAGGCGAGTTCACTTGACGTGACCTGGTAACCTGACCTCAAGTGATCTTGGTCTTAAATTTTCACAACATATGCCGAAAAGATGTATGACAATGTGTGGCAAAGACGGTGGCTTTGCGAAAAACCGCAGGGGAACACCTCCCCTAGGCGCGGGTTTACCAACGCGACGGAGGAAACTGAGTTTGTCGTTCTGGGAAATGCATTGCAAAGAGTTTCGGAATCTTATCTTTTGATACCTTCGAAAATGCATGTTTGAATGCAGATAATCTTTAGCTATGTTCAAAGGAAGAAAAATCAAAGTGTTCAAAATGCTAGCCGAATAATTACTAAAAACACATCGGCTAACCAACCACTATTTTGCTGAAGGGCTTAAAATTACTTGTACGAAAATGGCATTGCAAATAATTGCGTCATCATTGGGCGCAAAGATGACAGGTTTGAGGCGCATGACATGAGATGACAGGCGCAAAGATACTATGTTTGTAGTTCAATTTTTAGATAGGTATTTAGGATTTATCTGAAGTTTTGTCAGCGTTAGATTTGTCACAGACTGTCATAAGCATATGTATGTATATTCCGGCTTTAATTTTTTTTTGAAAAACCAAAATTTAAGTGATACCTAAGTCGTAAATCGTAATAAATTCATGCTTTGAAAAATTGAACTTTAAATATTGCTTTTGTGAATATGGCTCCACTTCCCATCACAAATACCTACTTAGTCTCGTTATTTCCCTGTGATGCAATGAGCATTGAGAAACAGGTTTTGAGGTGAGGATCTTGGGATATTTTCAGCGAGATCTATGGATGAAGCCGAGAAGTGACGTCATTACCGCCAGGGATGTCCCTTATAGCTCGTAGCTGCTGTGCGCCGCTGGTCGATTTTTCCCACACTCAGCCGTGCGGCCCGCCGGCGGACAGACGGCGGAATTTACCCGAGCACCTATAATCTAACCGGTCGCTACAGCCGCAGACCGCATACGAGCATCTCCGAAACCAGGAATCCCTCGCATAATCGCTCGTGAACCAGCCGATAGTTCTAAGCTCCACAGCTTACGTATATGTACCTAGTACCTACAATAGTACGTTTCGGGTTACCCGCAACCCCTATACCGGAATTAGGGACTGCAAAAAGTGTGCAATGCAGAAAACCCGCAGTGGCTACTGGCTATCCTATTCACGGGTGACGTGGCTACCGCACAGCAAATACCGTCCGTGCCAGTATAATCACAAGTTATCCTTAGGTATCGGAAAACGTGATGCGCTGCGGAAGATCCATGTCGCACCGCCAAACAATACCTTATTAGCTATGGCAGTAGGTTAAACCAGTAAAAACATACCTACGTGAACATCGAGAAAGGGGACTCTAAATTCTGTCATAGACAGGAATTACGAGATCCGAGGATGGAGGGCAGGGCCAACGCAACAAGCTGTGCTTAGTGGGGACTTTGTCCTTGTGATTTCCTCCATTCAAAAGGTTCGGAGTAGTTCGGACTAAATTTATAATAAAAATATCTATTAACCCTCGCCGGCTGAAGGGTGGGGGGGGGGGGGCGGGTGCCGCTCCCATAGTTTTTTTTTTCGCGATAGCTCCGAACACGCTGGCGATAGAGAGCTGAAACTTGGCATACCTAACCTTTGATTCCAGCCGGATCTTTTGACATCAACCGCATTTTCGGGTCAGGTCAGGTCACTGACCTATGACGTCATAAGTGAACCTCTACACGGTCTTCAGATGTCGCAACTTCGCAACGCCCTCACTGCCAGAGGAGCTATCACAGGGAAATTAAACTTAAAACTTGCATGATCTACTATCCATTACGAGTCTCACAACTTGTATATCTCGGATTTTTTCTTAAGGTCATATGAGGTCAGGCCATTTTCGTGACCTCATTATTACCTACAAGTCAATGGGGAAAAATGAAAATAGCTATTCTGGAGCTGGGAACGATCTCCAACTATCTTAAGCAAGCAGAATCGTGATTTGATGCACTCCTTGCAAGGTTAGATGCGTCACTTTTGCAATGTTTACCTTGCGTGACGTCATTTATGACGTCATCAAGGTCATATTCGTTTTTCGTCAATAACTCCCGATCAAATTGAGCTAGCGAGTCGGGAAAGCCACCAATGGACTCAGGAAGACCTGCCGAATCGAATGATATGCGACATGACCTCTTCCGACCAGCTTCGTGACCTGGGGGCGCTGACCTGACCTTGACCTGAGGTCAACACCTAAGTTGACCTGACCCAAGCAAAAAGTATAACATCCGACGCGCCTGAGCAAAGCGAACACGATACTGCCAAAATCGGCGCTCTGCGGCCGTTTTTTGCGAAGTTATTCACCAAAAACTGAACCGTAGGTTGGGGGCACTTGACCTGACCTCAGAGGTCACCGGTTGACCTAGGACCTTAAAATCGGGTACCAATCTCTGCGTCACGTAACGGCGCACACGCTCGTTTTTTTCCGCGACGCGCTAGCTCCACCAAGGGCGAAACGGCGAAGGGGGGGGGGTCGTACCCGCCCCCCCCTCGGCCAGCGCGTATGCAGAAAACCAATACGTCCGGCGAGGGTTAACCCGGCAGGCGGTAGGCCTCCCGGCCACCTTCCGCGCGGTGGGCATATTTACGTCTGGACAACGAGTTGCGTGGAGAGGCCGGAAATAGTGGCGGTGGGGGGGGGGGGGGATTTTTTGCCCCACCTCCCGTATCTCCGAAGCATACTGAACGGATCCGTAAAATTAAAACGGCGTTCGATAGCCCTGTCAAATTTATGAAGAGAAACCAAATTTCATTGACCTCCAGTGGCGGATCCAGGGGGGGGGGGGGAATGGGCATTTGCCCCCCCCCCCTCCCAAACGGCATAATTTTAACATTACGCCTATGGACGAAGGTCATCGATGACGTCACAGGTCAGGTCAAATATAAAATGTTTCACCATTCACGGGCCTCCTTAACGCATTTTGTCGAAAATCAGCGATAGGACGTCAGTTGCCTAGTACATACATATGTTGCTATTAGAGATCACTGGTAGTACAAGTTCAGGTCACAGGTCAGGTCACCGAGGGTCAGCACATGAACCCAACTTTACTAAGGTTGTGCGATGCACGGTGCGATGCATGTTTTATGGCCAATTTCCTACTATTTCTTAACCCTCGCCGGCACAGGCCATTTTGCGTCCTTCGACGGCACAAGGGGGTTGGTTGGTACGACCCCCCCTCGCGTTTGGCCCCTGATCGAGCTAGAGCTTCGCGGAAAAAACGAGCGTGTTGCCCGTCACGAGAGGAAGCCGATGATACCCAATTTTAAGGTCCTAGGTCATCGGGTGACCTTCCAGGTCAGGTCAATGACCCGAAAACCGGGAAAATCGGGACCTGTTAGAAAGTCGTAGGTGTGGCTGCTATGTGGTTTTCCGGAGGGCTGTTCACGGGCCCTGTGTGCGGTCGGACCGCACACAGCCTCCAAGCTCCGCCCACTGCGTCCCTACGTCAGCCTTCCGTCACCGCACACAGCGATCGCTGTGGCCGGTCGGGACTGGCCACAGCGGACCGTCCACCGCACGCAGCCGTGACGTCAGAGCCGCCTACCCATCCCCTACCCCCACGCCTGCTGGACGCACCGCACACACCGCACGCAGCAGTGTGCCGTGCCCGTGAACACCCCTCGGGGTGCTGATCACGAATATCGTGTTAGTTTTGATCACAGATGATGTTTTTAAGCATTTAGACCAGGTCGGGTCAGGTCAGGTCAGGTCAACCGGTAGGGGTTGTGACGGGTATTCGTAATACGTGTCAACCGCCTCTGGCAGTTTCGTAACATGTTACGAAGGCACCAAAACTACTTCGTAAATGTTCAAATGGCTGCTAAATTCGAATTCAGCTCCAAAAACTAGCCTAGAAACATGTGAAACTCGAAAAAGTGAACCGAGGTCACCCGAGGTCACCAAAGGTCAATGATCTGACCTGACCTTCAGGTGACCTTAACACCCACCCTAATGTATGGGAGCAACATCAAATCACATGTTTGAACGTTTGAAACCACGAAAAGCTTGCAAACGCGCGGCTAATGCGAGCCGACATACGCCGAATCGCGATTTCGGCCAAACATGGTCACGGAAAAGAGGTCACAGGTCAAAGGTCATTGGGGTCAGGGTCATGAAATTTTCAGGGAACGTGTAAAATTGATCAATGCGAGGGTACTGAAAGTTTCGTCGCGATCGGCCGCTTTTTACGCGAGTTATTCGCGAAAAACCTTGGGGGGGTTGCATCAACCCCCCCCCCCCTGTGCCGGCGAGGGCTAACCCGCGCCCCACTGAGGGGGGGGGGGCTATATTCATAGCCCCACTCCCCGTGTAAGTCCCGGAATGAAAACCCCTTGGCATGAGCTGGCTCGATAAGTAACTCAGAATGGATGGATATGACGGCGACGAGTGGCGGCTTCTCGACATCCAGCCGAAATGCTTACAAATGTGGAGAGTCTGCCCACTTGGCCGCGGCCGCAAAAGAGGGTGTGGCGGATGTATTTCTTAAATTGATCTTTTTCGACAAAACACGCAGGAACTCTAATGATAAAATAAAGCGTCCACGCACGTGTAATGCACTACGTGCCACGGAGGCGACTCTGCACGGAGCTCATTTGAGAAACGATGGGGAAGGGATGGGAGGGAGGGAGGGAGGGGACGGGGATAAATCCGTGCTAGGGTGGGCAGAATCCCCGCAGTGCAGTGACACCGATGTCAGCTCAGACGGCGCCAGCGGGAGCAGTACGCTGTGCGCATACCAGCGGCCAGCCGGCCCCATTGCGCCGCCACCGGGCGCCGCCAGTCTAGCAGCCATTGAAACATTGCGCCAGGACGTTTTCTTCGAAAGATGATCGGCAAACAAATGCGCGCATATCCGACGTCACTTTCTGCCGACTCCGGGGTACTACCGCATCAGTTCCCGGTAGTTTGCGCAGCGCAGACGGCCGAGAGACGCCAGAAAATCCACTACTGCGGGATTATCAGCGATAAAACCACAAACGGCCGCAATCCTCCAGTGCTTTTTTCATTCAAGGTTGGTATCACGGCCACCACAAGCGGTCACGTGGAGGCCATCAGCCCACTACGAACTAACATACTGTTAGCCCGATATGGAACCTGAACTTATTCACAACGACCAATGAGGTTTACCGATAGCGACGGCTCTCCAGTATGGCTATGACAAACAGGAGCGCGTTCGTAAGATATATATTTTCTGGATTCGACTCTTAGAAGCACAATCGCCACAAAAAAGACACTATTTAACGTCGCAAAGCGCATAGTGTTCTATCACACAGGTACCACAGCTAAAAATAACAGTACGCAGCAGTGAGCGCCGTCCTGCCGTGACGCAGCCTGGGTTCTGGGGCGCCAGGGCCGGATAGGCCATCGGCACCCGCGGGCATCATCGTTCTACCTGATCATCGAGATAACAGCAGCTGTGACACAATCGGCACTCGGTAGCGCGCGCCAACAGTCCGCGGGAGCGGCCGGCCCGCTGCTGCCGGCCACACCGCCCGCCGCCCGGCGCCCGGCGCGGGTCGGTGGGTGGGTGGGTGATGGGTGCGCCTGCCACCGGCCACACCGCCCGCCGCCCGCCCGGCGCGGGTCGGTCAGTGGGTGGGTGATGGGTGCGCCTGCCACCGCCCGCCGCCCGGCGCCCGGCGCGGGTCGGTGGGTGGGTGATGGGTGCGCCTGCCACCGGTCGGCGCCGCCCCACACTGCTGTGACTACTGGCTTGGTGCGGACCCGGCGGCCGTCTCCTAGTCGGCCTGACTGCCGCTCAGTGACGACTGCTTCACCTGGTAGTCGTTGAGCGCTGCCTTGATGGCGTCCTCTGCCAGCACTGCAGGGAGGGGGTACGGTCAGTGGGGAGGTAGAGGGAACAGAGGGGAGGCGGCACGGTCAGTGGGGAGGTAGAGGAGGGGAGGCGGCACGGTCAGTGGGGAGGTAGAGGGAACAGAGGGGAGGCACGCAGGGAGGCGGCACGGTCAGTGGGGAGGTAGAGGGAACAGAGGGGGGGGGGCGGCACGGTCAGTGGGGAGGCAGAGGGAGCAGAGGGGAGGCACGCAGGGAGGCGGCACGGTCAGTGGGGAGGTAGAGGGAACAGAGGGGGGCGGCACGGTCAGTGGGGAGGCAGAGGGAGCAGAGGGGAGGCACGCAGGGAGGCGGCACGGTCAGTGGGGAGGCAGAGGGAACAGAAGGAAACCTGAGGGAACAGAGAGGCACAGGAGGCGGTAGAGGGAACAACAGTGGGAAACAGGGGGAAACAGAGGGGAGGCAGAGGAACAGAGGGAAAGGGAGGAGAGACCGAGGCCGGGCTGGCTGGGGTACCCATCACAGGCTCCTCACACAGTCGGCGGCAGCACAGCCGCGCCACCGGGAGAGCGCCGCGATAGCCGCGGTCGGCAAATGTTATAACCAATCACTATGCAGACGCTCGGTATTCGCTAATAACAGACCACGAATAATGAGCGCAATTGAAATCGTTCGAAAACGTAGCTTCATGACTTTATGAGTGTGGCCTGCTATCATCATTCATCATCATATGTTTTTGATGATTTCCCACAGCTGCGATTACTAAAATACAGGGTGTCCCATAAGTTCGTTCTCACCTAAATTTTACGTTTTTAGGCTTTCTTGCTTAAAGGCACGCTGAAATTGGTTCGTAACTGAGCTTACATGGTTGCCATGGCTGGTAGAAATATGCTCCACAGTAGCTAATTTCTGTAGACAAAATAGTTTTTGCTATAGAGCCCGCTTCCTACAGAGACGGCTAACGCCGCAACATAGAGGTCTCCGATACGGGTACGTCTCAGTATTTAGTCAGCACGTGACCATTCGTGACGATTGAGGGTGATTAAAGGAAGGGTGCCACCTTTTGGACACAACGCAGTTTTTACAAGATTAGCCTCACATGAACCTAAAAACCGGCTTCACTTACCTATGCTCGAGACGGTCAGCATTGAATCCGCACGTGAAGTTATCATTTGCCAGTTTTGCTGCCAGCATTCGGGCAGGCAAAAATCTTCAGCACTATTTCCTCGTCGTATTTTATAAAACATGAAATCAGCAAAGGTATGTATAAAAGTTATACTTTTGAAGCATGTTTTATCATTTTGAAAGGGTATATTTTTTTCTTTATGGTATACACTTAAGTTTTAAAATTTTAATTGGGAAGTTTTTCTAGTAAGTTGCATGAAGGGTGAAGGGTTCCATAGATCTCTTAAGCATTGTAAAGGAAAAACCTTTACTCGACTTATTTGATGTTCTTTTCTGATGTTCTTTCTGATGTTCTTTTGATGAAACCTTTAGTTCAAATCATGTTATCTTCTTCCTTTTCATTTGTTCATCTTTTTGTCTCAGTTGCGCCATCAATGCAAATGGCAGAATGATATGTTGCCATGACAACAGGATATGCCAGCCGTCCTAGCTGCCACATCAAACGACCTTGAGTTGTAGTGGTGATATAAACAACGATCTTTTTTTTTTGGCCAATGTATTAAATGCAATGTTTCGGTTTTTTGTATATTGTGGACGCGCTAACCACGTCTAAAAATTCAAATAAGTAAAATAGATTCATAGAACAAAAATTTCGGAAGGTGGCACCCTTCCTTTAAGGCCTACCAGTCTGTAGCCAATATCCATCGCTAACTGGACGCACAGTCAGCAAGTGACGCCGATGATTTGTTGGGAGTCAATCACTGCAAGTTTATCCTCTTTCTAGCCAGCCCTCAGGAATGAGCCAAGTGGCCAAAACTGTGTGGCGCCAAAGTGGCCATCAAAAAGGTCAAAGGGTTAGAAAGTTGATAAACAGACTTTTCAGGATGGATTACCAGCCGTCTAAGAGTGTTCTTTCGGGGTACATAACTCAAGGTGACTTAAGCTTTGCTTACCGGAGGGCACAAAACAGTCAAAAACGTCTTAAAATGGCTAAACATGAGTTTCGTTATGCCTGAGGCTAAACAAAACTAGAGGGCTGATGACCAACCAGGTCATCTGGACTAACTAGTCCACGTTCGAGATGAAACACCCGTCCAAACCCGAAAACAACCCCATAAGGGCGAAGGAGGAGGCCTTCATTTCGTCCCGTTATGTTCCTATGCAAAAGGCCAGGGTCACTGTGTTGTGGGGTTATGGGCGTTCTGGAGTTGATCAAGTTATAAGTGGCAACCCAGAAACAGTTTTGGGAAGCAGAATGCTTTTCCAAGAACATCTAGGAGGAATTTCAGCCCTCAAGCTGAACTCGAACCGCGAGTATGAACACATTTATAGAGGAGAAAATGGCATCCGGGAGGTCGTAGGCCCATCTTCAGTAGGGGTACCCATTTTTGGGTCAATTTTTCAAATTTTAGGTGGGGGTGGATTTTCCCATTATTTGGTCTATTCTGATTCCAGCTGTGCCAAAAATAGCGAAATCAAACGATTTCTAGGGGTCGCGAATTCAAAATGAAAATGCCAGTTTTAGCGAAAAATCGACCAAATTAATGCTATTTTATTTTGGAACAAGGTTACCATGCTAACAGGTGGGAGTCAATGTTCCCATTATTTGGTCCATTCTGATTCCATCTGTGCCAAAAATAACGAAACCAAACTATTTCTAGAGGTCACGTATTCAAAATGAAAAGGTCAATTTTAGCGGAAAATCGACCAAATTAACATTATTTTATGTTGGGACAAAGTTACCATGCCAACGGTTTGGGGTCGATTTTATCATTATTTGCTTCGTTCTGGATCTAGCAGTGACAGAAATAACGATATCAGACCACTTTTAGGGATCGCGAGCTTGCATTGGAAGTTTTAATTTTACTTGGAAAAATGACTTCACATGAATGGATATAAATGCGCAAAGCCTGAATGTGTTGCAGTGGTATTAATGACTGTTGGACACCGTACAACATTGCTTTAGTTGTAGGTATATTCGACGTGCAGCGGTAAAAGAGAGCACCAAAAATATCATTTTGGTCAATGAACATTGAACAGCATATGCTCATTTACAATCACTGTGGCTTAGACCGTCATTAGTACCTACATATACACAAGACCGTAACTCTTATAGAACGACTGGCTATGTAGTCAGAGGGCTCAAATCAGTGATCGAAGCTTTCTCATTAGGACCATTTAGTTTTCAATGAGTCGTCTTATTCAGCAAAAGAAATGACTGAACCCCAGGACGTAAACAATGAATATTGACACAATCTGGGTGGGAGGGGCATTAAAAGCCGTTACGGATGTGACGATATAACTCGTGTGTCGTATTGTAACGGAAATATGGCATGAAGTAGATAAATAAGTTGTTAATGGCCTATTTATATCTTTAACGAGATGAAAACAGCACTGAAGCTATGCCGGTATGCATGACCTTTGCCAATTCGCTAGCCGACCTCCCCTATAGTCCCGGAGTTGCAGACACGGCTGAGGGAGGGGCGCAAGCTTTACACCACCGCGCCGCTGGGTGACTGCTGTATGAGTGTAGCTTTGTCCCTCTCCCACAAACAACCACACCCACATACAGACTTTTGTTTAGACTGTTGACATATTGTTGACTTGAGACGGGTGCAGATATCATGTCATGGAACTAGTGCCTGGTGATGGCCGCTGCCAGCGGCGCCCTTGCAAGATAACGGACCTTACGCTGCACTCTACAGGCCCAGTCCAAACCCTCAGATGGTGCTGAACTGAAGTCGAATGGCATTGCCTAAAGCTGGAAATTAGGAAGATGCCAAGTCTAAACGACTCAGCCAACTCCGAGGCAGATCCGTTTACTGACTCCTGGCATTGCCTGGGGGCCGACACATTGGGTGGGCCATGGACCTTAGGTGGCGGACCTAGTTCTCCTCGTCTTCAGCCTCTGCACGCACACTCTTTTATATGACGCCGCGTCCTGGTTACCACCATATACGGCCCATGCAGGATGAAAATCTTCTGCTTCATTAGGTTCTTCAGATTCAGACGCCAATTACCTCAGATCACAAGTGATCTGTGCAAGGAGCTGTGAAAGGTCTTCGTCACTTATCAGCTATGCACGTATCAGCGCAATGGCTAGTCGCCCGTGGTCGAAAATGCAAAGTCGTAAATGATGTGCAATGTGCATTATATCGGAAACTCTTACACTTAAGACGTGTAGGTACTCGTATCTGTCCCCACTGAAGAAATAGAATAGTAGGTACATGGTTGGTAGGCATGGAAAGAATCGACGCTTTGGAGTTTATGTTTTTGGATTAGAAGTTGATATTTTTGGGTAGAACACCCAGATTTATTCTACCTTGTCTCATACGTGTATAACATCGTAGCCGTCAGCGACAGTAGCGGTGGAACACCTTCAATTAAGGGGGCACTGCCGACTTTTGGTCCCATTCTTTCCATGCAACGCCCCTAGGGCTAATGTTAAAATACCAAAATCAAAGGGGAGCACGGTGCCCCGGTGCCCTCCCCGTTCCGCCGCCTGTGGTCAGCGATCAGGACGGCGTGTCTTGTGGAAGTATACGGTCAAAATGGTTTGATCGTTTTTGAATTACATGGTTTGAAGTCCATTCGGAGCCATAACCTGTGAGATGTATCCTGAGCTAATTTGCGGAAACTTTAATTGTATGGTCACAAAAAGCCTGTCATGAACTGAGATGTGGCAACTGAAACGTCATATTTAAGTTTGACCTCACAGGTCATCAAAGGTCACCAATACCAAAGGTCACCAAAGGTCACATGAAGGCAGAAGATATCAAAAATGATTACACGCCGACCAGAATGATACCAACAACAGGAGCAAAACATCACGGCGCTTTTCACCAAATGTTGCAATATCGACTTGTATTGATCGCTAGTAAGGCATTTAACCGGAGCCACGTGATGGAGCACATCGATCTGGATGAAAAAGGAGCGCTCAATGACCCCTCTACCCGACTTTCGAAACAAAAAGTTTGCCTTTGGTGCGATTTACTATCAGCGTAAAATAGGCATATTTCTAGGTAAATACGCAAATTTCAATATCAATTCGCGACCCCTAAACCACCTTTGATTTCAATATTTTTGGCATCATTGAAATCAGGAGCCGCGAAATAATGGGAAAAACCACCCCCACCCTCAAATTTCCAAAATCGGGAAAAATGGGTACCCCTAATCTTCAGGCAAGACAGTGCATAAGCAAAGCTTAAAAGCGGTGCAAGGAGACTGTGACAGGCGTTTGTGGCAAGATCACATGCCAGGCACCTCATCGGATCAAAATTTCATAAAAATTTGTTGGTTATACTAAAGTTGAGGCTCGTCGAAGCGTAGCGCTGTTCCAGCCTCGAGGAGCTCACGGCGCATGTCAAGTTAGTCTGGGTTAACTTTAAGCCTGCTATGCAGCCAAACATGCCGGTTGGCATGCCGCAGCATGTATTCATGTGTTTGCCTATTAAATGGGGAGCACATTGAGGGGTCATAAATATACCAAAACGCAATGTACTCTGTTTCACATGCAAACATAATGTGAGAACGAACTTATGGGACACCCTGTAAGTCTGTTTTAGGTTTGACCCAAAATCACGTCATCACGACTTCGACTGACAGCCCACAATAATAGACCCCGGCAATAGTTATGGCGGCAAACGGCCCGGAATAATAAACCTTTATTCACTTTCATGCATAAAAATCATTTCCGATTATGCTCAAACCCGAAAGCAAACCCGATATTGATCAATCAGCCCGGATAGGTAATTTTACGTTGCAAGAATCCTTCAGCGAATCGACTGTCAGTCTTCATTCATGAGCACCAGTCAAACAGACGATTTTTGCGGAGGCCTAAGGCTACATTTGAATTACACCAAGTTTAAAGGAAATAGTTCACTTTAAACGTTTTGAACTTGAATAGCAGTTTTGTAGCTTGAGCTGAGACTAGCACAAATCAGAAGCTTTTACGGCCCAACGATCACCTTAGACGAAGATATTCCATTTCTCGTTCCGAAAAAGAGTGCCTTGCTGAGGAATGCGGCCACGTCATCGTCAGCCAACTAGCATGCTGCTTACAGCCAATTGGTTTGTGCCACGCAATATGATTGGTTAACGCGTAATAATGCTTCCGCGTCAGACAATATTTTATATGGAATATACTGTTCTTCCTATATTAAAATATAGAAAATATTATCATTTATAAAAATGTTTGATTTTCTTCGCTGATCATTTTGGGCAAAAAATAATCAATCAATTGCAAAAAAACTAATTTCGGGAAAGTGAACTATTCCCTTTAGTGTTCATGAACTCCCCCACACACAGTCAATGGCCAATGCAGCAGTCGGTGACTCCGCCACACTCACTGGAGCAGTGCAGTTTGACGGGCGGCAGGCACAGCTCCTTAGCGATGTCTGTGTTCTTCAGTTTGCCGGCGTCCTGGAGCTGCGAAACAGAGGTGAAGGTCAGAGAGGGGAGCCAAGACCGGGGCGGGGGTCAGAGGCGGCTCGGAGCCGGGCCGGGCCAAGGCTCTCTAACCGCCGAGCAACCGTCGAACACCAGGAGACAGCCGCCCACAGGACACGAAAGTGAGTGACGGACCAAACACCACGCGAGCGTGTCTGTCACCGAGGAAACGTGAGGACTTGACCAAGAGCTTGCATGTGACACTGGACACATGAATGGAGACATATTGCCTCAATGTAATGGCATACTAAGAAGGAACCCCAGGGACACTTAGAATCTGCGGAGCGGCCGACCGCCAAACACCGCTACAAAGCACGACCATGTGTGTCCAAGTCCAACGAAAACGATCGCAAACTGGAAAAACCATCTCATCAAATATCAGTTATCAGTTATCACCAATGGATTTCATCAAACACTGACAGTTTGGGCGACCGGGGGCACACGACGCGCAGCGTACCGATTTGCCCTTGATCCATTCGGTGGCGAGCGAGCTGGAAGCGATGGCAGAGCCGCAGCCGAACGTCTTGAACTTGGCGTCCACGATTTTACCGTTCTCGTCAACCTGACGGAAAGTAAATGGGACCAATTAACTAGCGCAAAGCAAAATAAGTAGCAACAACTGTGCTGAACGATATTAATTATTGATCATTTCAAGGGGTGGATGGGGGGGGGAGGGAATGCAGGAAGAGAGGGGAGTGAGGGAGGGAAGTAGGGAGAGGGCGAGGGAGGGAGAAGAGAACCCGATGGGATAGCTACTTACCTTGATCTGCAGCTTCATGACGTCGCCACAGGCGGGCGCGCCCACCAGGCCCGTGCCGACGCTCTTGTCCCCCTTATCCAGGGAGCCGACGTTGCGTGGGTTCTCGTAATGGTCGATCACCTGCCAGTGATAGTCACCGTGTCAGCGATGGGCCCAGGACTAGATACTCGGAACCCTGAATCACATAACGTCGAGTCATCTACATGATACGAATGACTTAATCCTTCAAACTTAGGTGTTTGTGGGGCCAAGGGGCAGAGTTCAGCTAGCTGTACCTACCTTGGCATGATACTGGGCGGTGAGAACTGAGAGCTGTGGCGCCAGTGATGGAAGGCTTCGGCATATGGAACGCAGATTCGTAAGGGCCATGATGACAGTTCACACCTGCAAGTAGCAGACCAGCGCACAACTTTAACACTAAGCAATAAAATCGAGAAAATGTTAACAACATGCTGTGAATTCATTTCCATCCCATGTGGAAAACTACTGGATTGGATCATTGCCTTCAGTATGTTCCAGGTACAGCCGGTACAGCTGAGATAATCTCATATTGCATTTGCTTGTCAGACAGGTTGACACAATCAGTGCAAAATAGAGATCACAGTAATCACAAACCAGACTTGCTGTCTTCCTTTATAAATTTCACCTTACATCCAACTGACATCCCTGGCTCACATATCCACGCTGCGTCAACTTCTCCGGGGTTTTCGGACCTATGCTTTCGAATCTCGCCATGTTCTACCTCCACCACCTCTGACTTCTGAGTCTTCCTCTCCCCGACATGATCAGGGGGTCAAATTCAACTTTTTCAAGTCCCAAAATTGCTTCTACTCGCTGGCACAGGGACGGGGGTTGATGCAACCCCCCTAAGGTTTTTTCGCGAATAACTCGCGTAAAAAGCGGCCAATCGCGACGAAACTTTCAGTACCGTCGCATTGATCAATTCTACACAAACCCTGAAAATTTCATGACCCTGACCCAAATGACCTTTGACCTGTGACCTACTTTCCGAGACCATGTTTGGCCGGAATCGCGATTCGGCGTATGTCGGCTCGCATTAGCCGCGCATTTGCAAGCTTTTCGTGGCTTCAAACGTTCAAACATGTCATTTGATGTTGCGCCCATGCATTAGGGTGGATGTCAAGGTCACCTGAAGGTCAGGTCAGGTCATTGACCTTTGGTGACCTCGGTTCACTTTTCGAGTTTTACATGTTTCTAGGCTAGTTTTTGGAGCTGATTTCGAATTTAGCAACCATTAACATTTACGAAGTAGTTTTGGTGCCTTCGTAGTTCGTAACATGTTACGAAGCTGTCAGAGGCGGTTGACACGTACTACGAATACCCGTCACGACCCCTACCGGTTGATCAGGGCCCTGTTTCACCGGTGCTAGCAGCACGCTGCTATCAAATTGCGCGAGCTGGCATAATGTGATGATGTCACACTAATTACATTTCTTGTAATCCGTGAGCTTTTTCATAGCTGCGTTTGGAACAGAGTTGCTGTCTCGTCGAATGTGTTTGATACATTTGTTTGATTGCACGGCCGTGAAGATGTCAGCGGCAATATTTGATGACATCACACAGATTGACGACGTCATGGTTTGTTGATGCTTCCATGGAAAACCAATTTGACACGTGTAATAGCAGCGTGCTGCTATCACCGGTGAAACAGGGCCCTGACCTGACCCGACCTGGTCTAAATGCTTAAAGACATCATCTCTGACCACAACTAACACGATATTCGTAATCAGCACCCCGGAAAACCCCATGGCAGCCACACTTTACGACATTCTGACAGGTCCCGATTTTCCCGATTTTTGGGTCATTGACCTGACCTGGAATGTCACCCGATGACCTTGGACCTTAAATTTGGGTATCATCGGCTTCCTCTCGTGACGGGCAGCACGCTCGTTTTTCCGCGAAGCTCTAGCTCGATCAGGGGCCAAACGCGAGGGGGGTCGTACCAACCCCCTTGTGCCGTCGAAGGACACACAATGGCCTGTGGCGGCGAGTTAATTAAAATCAGGGGCGTCACCACTGATTTTTGACTAGGGGACGGATCAGGGGCGTGGGAACTAGTTTCAAACTGGGGGGAGGGGGCACACCATAATAGAGATCAACCTAGGGTACACCCAAATCTAGTTTTCTCACAGGGTTTAGGCCACTTACTTTTCATCCCTTGACTTTTTCAGCAAAAAAGGAAACATTTGCAAAAAAGTGCAGTATTCCATCTCCTCCAACACTACCAGATGTGTGACGTCAGCTCACAAAATGAAATGGCAGCGTGCTGCTATTACACGCGTCAAATTGGGTTTCCATGGAAACATCAACCATGACGCCGTCAATCTGTGTGATGTCACCAAATATTGCTGCTAACGTCTTCACGGCCGTGCACTCAAACAACTCAAACAAATGTATCAAACACATTCAACGAGACAGCAACTCTGTTCCAAACGCAGCTCAAGGATTACACGAAACGTCATTAGTGTGACCTCATCACATTACGTAAGCTCGCGCAATTTGATAGTTCCGTGCTGCTATCACCGGTGAAATAGGGCCCAGGTAAAATGCAGAGCCATGAATACCTGGCTACCATATACATGCATTACATAACGCAAACCGCTATCACCGCAATTTAACATTTCAAGCACGGAGACGACCTGGATCCCTTTCATCCTCCTTTGCAATAATGACAATTACGAAATGCTGTCAAAATAGTACAATAAAACATGAATTATGCAATAAAATTCAAATAAATCTAAATATCAATATAACAGGCAACAGCCAACATACTCGATACGGCTTAGCTCCGTAACTTGAACAACGACTTGAACTGAGAATGATACGGCTCAACACTAACCCCGCGTTCGATGTCTCTCGGACGACGAAGATTCTACGTCGTCTGGCCAATCCCGTCCAAGGTTAGTGGGGGCTTGGCTGCGGTTATGGAGCGTGATTGGCCGGACGGCGTAGAATCTTCGTCGTCCGAGAGACATCGAACGCGGGGTAAACACATTATAGAGTTCAGCGACTAAACAGCACTTTACTGCGCTGCATTTGTATTACTATACATAATCATTACGTAATTTTATGATGACGTCCGCCCCGCAAAAGACCATCGTCACTAACGACAACAGAGCTATGAACAATTGCTTTTTATGCACACAATTTTATGCATTGCTTAATGTTTTTTTTTGTCATTCAATGCCGTGTTGATCTTCTATTTTCAAAGATTAAAGCATAATGACGTCATAATCGATGTATCTATCAAGTGTTTTTATTTTTATATACCTTGGTGTGGTCTACCAACTTAGCGTTATAATTCGGCTGGGCTGGGCATATACCAATGCCATATATAGTGCATATACCTTGCTTTCGGCCTCCGTTCATCAGCTATAACTGTTTTCCAGCAATTTTCTTCACACAGCGGTGTGGGTTAAGTCAACATGAAGAAGCTGGATATTGATATTACTTTACCAGAATTACCGACTGATGAAGAAGTACATGATGATGTCAAAAATGCTCCCACAGATGACATTGTATTCACAGACCTGGCAGGTGAGTCATCATTGCTCCTTGAAAGATTTTGAAATGTTGAAAACTGAAAAGAAACCAGCCCTGATATGGATTGTCAAGAGCTGAATACGTTTTGCAGACGTGCTAGGGGGATGGACGTGACAACTCACCAAACCACTCAATGTGGGTGCATGGTGACAGGCTGAACCCATAGGCCAGTAGGCGGAACTATGGTCAAGCGTACCCATTTTCGGGAACGCATTTTCGTTCCCATGTTTGGGAACGATAAACCCAAATATGGGAATGCCATGTAGGCATTATTTAAAACAAGAAAAAGAACCGTTAAATGACGTCCAAAAAATATAAAACGATCGTGAACCGCCTGATATTTGTCTCAATATTGTTGGGAAAGAGTTTGATATTGTAAGGCCCATCGTAGTTTCAAATCGTTCCCCTATTTCTAAAGCAGTCCATCATCCGGGCCGCGAGCCCAAATTTGGGAACGCTCTCGTACACTGGCGCTGCAAGCGTTCCTTATTATGGGAACGGCGTACCCAAAATTGGGAACGATTTCACCGACGCCTTTCAGGGGCTCTTTTCATTAACACGCATCACGTCCAACGCCGCAAATTATTGTTAACGCAACAATCATCAGATGACCTTTCCGGCAAGACCGTCGCATGTTTCGCCCGGTCTTCTGCGCTTTTATTCCCGTCGATCTCGCAGCGGGCACGCCCCCCTCTGCAGGATTACGTAATTCACAACGCTCAGCGATGTTCAACAAGGTCTTCCATACCTATATCCACCGTCCGCGCTGAGGGTGGAGACATGTCAAGCACCTGTCTGTTTATCACCGATAGTTGACGAGTACAAGGAAGTATCCAAAAATGGGAACGCTGAATATGTTACACCCTCAAAACACCTAGTCCCAATGAAAATCTAGTTTTTTCCTTTCTTGATGAGTGTAAGTGGCAAAAGGCCTGGTAGGATGGGCACGAGGAATTATCGAAATCAGCATAAAAATTATAAATAAGCCACACAGAGCGAGCTATATAAGAGAAATTCCCCCAAAACGATCCAGTGTTGCCGTCCTGGTACTATAGTACCAGATCTGGTACTTTTTCGACCTTTCTGGTACGGAGGTACGCCTAAACGAAATCTGGTACTTTTTCGCCGAAATGCATTTTTTTTGGTATTTTAATATTTCTTTCGATCTAAAAAAATTATTTTAGTCAGGAGGGATGGTGTTTCTAACTTTCTTATCATAATGTCTCATGCATCGGATTCGGAATTATTGATACCTAAATTCCTGTTGTGTGCTAGTAAACAAGTGGAAAATTCGCGCGCCACACCGGCTGCCAAGGACGGTCCGCTGGCTACAGGCTGAGGCAGTTGTTCGTCCAAGGCAATATAACTTATAAGAGGTTGTGTCGTGAGCTGGGAATTGACCGGGCCCAAATGCAGCGATTTGTGGTACGGCTCGTAAGCTGAGATACCAATAACCAATGGTTGGGAATTGTAGTTGTATTGTGAACCAGTGGCGGCGGAAGGTATTTTGGGATGGGGGGGCACACCTGATCCTTCCCGGAACCTAGGGTACCCCCAAATCTAGTTTTCTCACCGGTTTTAGGCCACTTATTTTTCACCTCTTGGCCTTTACAACAAAAATAAAAAAATAAAACATTTGCAAATAAGTGAGATAATTAGTCTCATCTGAGTCAAGAAACTACCTTTTTGGTAACCTGGAATAAACGTTTAAAGCTTCCACACATGAGCTGTCAAGTCAGGTACGGGGACCCGCAGTTGCTACTGTACAGCGACCCTGAGTAAATTGTCCCAGCACCCTCACAGGGAACAACGATAAGCTGTCAGAGGGCACGCACAGAAAACCTCAGCTGCTCTTGTGCAGGGACCGGCAGTCGATATCAATGTTATCGGTTGTTACTGGACAGGACAGACGGCTAGAGTTGGGGTTCGTGTACAATAGCAACTGCGGGTCCCCGTACAGAGGGGGATTTTTTTACTTAAATAGGTATTGTCTTCCATTCAGCTTTTCTTTGAGGCCCTCGGCCGCTAATATGGGGAGGACAAGCTGCCCCGACGGTTCCTGGCCCTTTGAAACTTTGCGGGGGCAGAGACCCCCACGGCCCCAGAGTTGTGGGGGCAGGCTGCCCCCATGCTGCCCCCCGGCTCACGCGCCTATGCCGGCTGGCGTCTGGCAGAGTCGCGGGGAAAGGCCTGTGGCACGCTCAGACGCACTTTCGTGACGTCCGTGCCGCCTGCCGGGCCACTCGCGTTCCGTCCTACTCTTCCAGACTTCGGTTACCGGTAGCTCGTAGATAGCTCTGCTTGATTTCTGAGCATTAGGGGAGACCCGGGAGGTATGGGCCCCCTGGAGGTATGGGCCATCGCAGTTTTGAAGAAGTGTTGCGTATTTTTTCACATTTGACGGCGTTAACTGTTAGCAGCCATTTCATTATACAGCCCACGCGATTTTCAAAATCTTCCTCAGTCTTCTTTGGCAATGAGCGGTGATAAAGCGTTTTTCCCCTCTCCGAGTAAAATACGGTAAATACAGAAAATTCGTAATAAATTTGAGCCAGGCTCGTTTTTTATGTCAGACCATCGCTAACATAACGTTTAGAGCATGGAAATTATGACTGGATAGACAATATGAAGCTTTCTTGCAAGATTATGAGCTGAGATGTACGCACATGCTGGCGTCCTAGCCGGGAGGTTCGGGCCACCGACCCCCGTTGATCCTAAATAAATGAAAAGATGCTTTCATGGAATGAGCCCGTCAATAAGTTTTATTTTTGTCGCGCAGGGTCGAAAATTTAACTTCAAATTTCATTCGAACAGAAAAATATTATTGATCTTATATGATGGTGTATGATTGATTTTACCAAAATACATATGGGCCCAAGTGAACTCCATAAAGTAAGCTGTTGGCCGCTTATGCGGTTCCTGGGCTCTAGAGAGATCAAGGTAGATACCAGCCACGAGTATTCTTCTAATTGTCGAGAAAAGAATATGAAACATGGCACCGGCCCATACCTCCCGGGCCATGGCCCATACCTCCCGGTGTATTTTGATGGATCGAAAAAGCACATGATTTATTGAAAGTTATCTTGAGACAAAATAGTTGATCCCAGATGCATAATATCAGGCACACGTTGCAGGCGAAAGGCAATTTCACGTACACAAAGTGAAAAACCGGGTCTAGCCACTGCCCACTGGAAGAAAATTGCCTTTTCACAAAACCGGCCCATACCTCCCGGGTCTCCCCTATGTGTGGAGGGCGTTTGGTGGAAATAGTCCGTCACGGACTAGCTCGCCGGATAGCCCGTCGTGAAAACGGCTATTATCAATCCAAGTTACTCGCTATATCAACTTAACCCGCGCCGTGCTGGTGGCCTGAACTTTCCGCCGAGTGCTGGGGGGGGGGGGGGGCGTTTTCACGCCCCCCGTCTAACTCGGCTCCTGGGCCACGTAGCGACACGCGGTAAGCGGCAATCGAAAGAGCGTCAAAAATAAGGACGAAAACACTTCGGTCATTTTTTGGGTCAGGTCAAAGGTCAGGTCACCAGAGGTCACCAAAGGTAAAATGTTGACTATTTCAACATTTTGGAAACTGCCAACGGCTATCTCGGGAACCGATAGAGCTACAGCGCCGCGGAAAAGCGCATTCGATAACCCTTTTACAGACCTTTCTGAGTAATGTTCTCAGATTTGACCTCAGGTCAACGGTTTAGCCTCCAGAGGGCAAAAACTCCAAAAATAGCCGTTTTTACGAAAAACGTTTTTTCGTCAATAACTTTTGACTCATAAGCGCCATGACATTACTTTTGCCAGCATCGTGTTCCTCTCGTCGAGACGCGTCGAATGAACTATTTGTTGACCTTGAAAGGTCATTTTGAAAATTTGACCTCAGGTCAAGGTCATGACCTGACCGAAAAGAGTCATGTTGCATATCAGTCGATCCGTATCGTCGAGCTGAACACATCTGACGTGTTTTCACCGCTCTAGCACGTCTCTATCAAAAGTTATAGCCAAAAAACTGCTGGCGACCGTTCATGACCTGAGATGACCTCAGGGGCACACAGAGGGGTCACAGGTGCATTTTTCCTATTCAGTGTGTCATGTTTACCTATGAACCGATGTTTGAGAGCGTTTTGAACGATATTCGTCCAAAAGAGGCGCATTTCAATTTTCTCCCATTGACTTATAATGGAGAGGTCGCAAAATTGACCTGACCTTAGGTCACAGATATCAAAAATCCGAGATATACATTTTATACATACTGTTACTCATATCAATCGCTGAAAGTTTCAAAGTGATCGTTCAGTCGGTGTAGCTATAGCGAGCCTTTGAACTTTTTCTGAGGTAAGGTCACTTGACGTGACCTGGTGACCTGACCTTGAACGGCCTAGGTCTGAAATTTTCACAACATGTGCGGAAATGATGTAGGAACACGTGTACCAAAAACGGCGGCGCTGCGCGCCGCCGTTTTTGAGATATTCGCGAAAAACCTGAGGGGGGGGGGGGCGTAAAAACGCCCCCCCCCAGCACGGCGCGGGTTAATAAAAAGGTACTCAGCCAAACTGGCATATGTTCCTGACGTAGGTAGTATGGAAGTATTGTGGTACTTCGTCGATAACAATTTTTTGGGGGGGGGCAAAAAGATATGTTTGCCCCCCCACCCTGGAAGATGGGGGGGCGCCGTGCCCCCGCTGCCCCCCCGCTTCCGCCGCCACTGTTGTGAACAGTGAAATGTGAGTTCTGTCGACGGTCGAAGGGCTAAGGAAAGAGGCTAGTTTGAAAATCACTGTCCCAAAATTGTGCGATTTCGTTGGAAAACTAAATGACACCCAGCAAATAATTTTCCATTCTCACTGGCATATTACTGTGGGAATTTTCGGATTCTGGGTGCAAGCTAGGATCCTGGGTGCAAGCTAGGATCCTGGGTGCAATCGCCAGTCTCAACTGGAGTGCCCCCCCCCCTCGAAGGCAGGATTTCGATTTATCTATTTTTAGGCCAATTTTAAGTAGGTATAGGTACAGCTCGGGAGCTTTCAGAAGAGCGCCTTTCTGCCTTTCAAGGGCAGTAGCGGCGGAACACCCTCCCAAAAGTCGGGCACTGCCGACTTTTGGTCCCATTCTTTCCATGCAACGCCCATAGGGCTAATGTTAAAATGCCAAAATCAAAGGGGGGCACGGTGCCCCGGTGCCCTCCCCGTTCCGCCGCCTATGTATGTTCAAGGGGCGACGCGGGGAGACGAATGGGTCGAACTTCTGGGTCAAATGAGTCATAAATTACTTACTGGCATGAACATACCGAAATTTTGGCTATTTTTAAGTACTGAATTAATAACAATTTGACCTACTACGATCTGGTACGGTACGCAGCCAAAAACAGCCAATCTGGTACGATTTGGATGCGATCCTGGTACGCTGTAAAATCTGGCCGCGGCAACACTGAAACGATCACGCTTAGAAACACGGAAGACAAAAACCACGCTCATGACGCTCCTTATAAAACAACTCTAAACAGCTAGCATCCAAATAAAATATGTCTTTCCGGGATGATAAAATACAGCTGGATAATTTTCAACCGCTTAAACTGAGTTTACAACAGTAGCTCGGTAAATTCACTCACGTTCCACGCGGTCGTCCGCCCCGACACAAAAGTCAACAATATTACCTCGGGACCGTCCGCGTCTTCGCTTGCATTTGTCAGCATCTGGTGTCGATAGTATGAAAGTTCATAACCAGGCGAAAATTATTATACTTTACCTCAAACTAAAAAAAAATGCTTCATTTTCCTTAAAATTGCATGTTAAATGTCGTATAACCCATATTTCCACCATTCTGTCATTTTCAAAAAATCATTAAAAATATCATTCCACGGTCAATTTCCTTGTTCCACGGTCAGATTAAAGATAACTTTATGGAGATTTAGTAGATACTTAAATCAGCGTGCACTTTTTTGAGACGTGATGCACTTTTGAGTTTTAGTGGGAGAACGGCCGAAAAATTGCCTTCCGTTCTCATAAATGGGAACGCCCGTTCCCATATTTGGGAACTCCGTTCCCACAAATGGGAACGTTCCTATATTTGGGTACTCATGACCATAGTTCCGCCTACTGAGGCGGTGGAACGGGGAGGGCACCGTGCCCCCTTGATTTTGGCATTTTAACATTAGCCCTATGGACGTTGCATGGAAAGAATGGGACCAAAAGTCGGCAGTGCCCCCCTCAATTGAAGGTGTTCCGCCGCTACTGGCTGAACCTTCAATCCACAATGTTACGATGAATTGTCTCAAATCACAAATGTTAATCATGTTTCCTTTCAGGCTATTTGCAAATTTGTACACATGATTTAGAAACTAAGAGCATTGTTTGACATCTCACTTGAGCAATATATGGCATAGCATGTTCTATTGTTCTAATAAGCACTGCGCTCTGGTGTTGGTCGTCAGTGCCGCTGCCGCCACAGCTCAGCACTCCACCATGTCCACAGACAAGCTGGCGTCGGCGCGCGGCGGCGAGGCGCCCGGCGCCGAGGCCGTCTTCCTGCAGGCGCACCGGCTGCTGAGCACGTGCGACAAGCTGCGGCACGGCGCGCGCCACGTGACCGCGCAGCTGGAGCTGCTGCAGCGCGAGCGGGCGCGGCTGGCGCTGCTCGTCAGTGACGCGCGCGGCCACGCGGCGGCCGGCGAGCGCTGAACGTCACCAGCCGCGCACCGCCAGCCGACAGAAGGGTAGGCGCCCCAGCCCGCCAGACGGGCCCCCAGGCAGTGGCTGCCAGGGGCCCATCACCTCGCCCATCAACCGCAATTCACAGCAACAGAACGCTTACAAACATAATATATCGTGTATATTTTTTTACATCAGTGTTACAAGAGCCTCTTGTTGGACGGACTCTGGGCACATTTGGACGGCTGAAATATCACTTGAGACACCTGACGGAACCACAGAGCTGCCGCCGCCTCGATTTACACGGAATGGATCCCACGACATGAACTAGTCACGTGACCTGAACATCACCTCACCTTCACACCTTCACACCGGTCATTCGGTGATGACGTCACACACACGATAAAACAGGCACTTACGTATAAAAACTCAAAATAAAACTAACAAGGGTGATTTAAAAATAAATTCTCGTGATTGCAGCAAAATTGGTGCAAGTGCTTATCATAAAACTACATAGAAAATAGCGGCGGCAATATCCGGCGCCGGGTGCATGCAGGTCGCCCAAAGGCATCCCAGTGCTATCGGCACGGCCAGCCCATGCGTGTCTAGACAGAAGACAGGTGCAACCGTAACATACCATGAACCATTACCTCCTGGTCTTCACTGTCCCAAAACTGGGGCGAAAAGGGGGCGTCAGTGCACAAGGGTAACGATTGTCCGAGAGAAAATCGGATTCTAACGACGCAAACAAGCAGCTCAGCCCTACATAGAATGGGTGTTAACAATTTTAGTAGAGTTCACCTCGACCTTCAGATCCATAAGCAGATTATTTGTTGCATCAGAAAGTACTCGTAACAATAGTATCACCCCACTCCCATATAAAACTACTTTGGCCTCTACGAGCGCCTCTTTTTGGAAAACATTCAAAAAGTAGCTAGCAGGCTAGCCGAGTGTGCCCTTGTGCATTTGAATTCCCGACGGAGCGCACTGCTGGGCGCTGACCGCACGGCGAGAGGGGTTTCCGGGAGCCTGGTGCACCCCAGCCGGGTGCCCCGCGGTCCCCGCTGGGGTGCCGAGGCGCCGGGCGCACCCAGCCTGGCTCCCGCGGCCCCCGGCTGGACAGGTGTCGCCACAGTCACCGGGCAGCCGCCGCCGCCGCCGACACCTACTCAAAGCCGAAGTCGGGTCCGCAGATCTGTCCCATGCGCTCGCAGCAGGTACCTTTGAGTTTGTAGGCGAGATGCTCCTCTATGAACTGGCAGGGGCAGCGTCCGCCGTTCCAGTGGCGCGGCGGCAGCGCCGGCCCGCCCGGCGACACCTCCAGCGGGTTGATGGTCAGACTGAGGTGGCCGCGCGAGTGGAACTTGACCCAGCGCTGCGAGTAGCGCAGCAGCAGCAGCGTGGCGCGGTGCTGTCGGACAGCCAGGGGCTCCGTCACTGGGGAGCGGCGGTCACTGAGGGGACCAACGGGACAGACCCGGTCACTGGGGGACAGACCCGGTCACTGGGGGGGGGGGACAAACGGGACTGACCCGGTCACTGGGGGGGGGGGGGGGGTCAGTAAAGACTCAGCCACTGGAACAAACAGGACAGACTTGGTCACTGGAAAAAGCGGATTTGGGTCACTGAGGGGACAAACAGTAGATACTCGGTCACATAGTACGAAACAGGACAGAGCCGGTCACTGGGGAAACAAACGGGACAGACCTGGTCACTGCAGAAACAAACAGGACATACTCGGCCTGAGAGGACACAAAGAGGACAGACTCGGTCACTGTGGAACAAACAGGACAGACTCGATCACTGTGGGGACAAACAAGACAGACTCAATCACTGTGGAACAGACAGGACGTATCCGGTCACTGGGGGGGGGGGGGGGGGACAAACAGGACAGACTCGCCCACTGGTGGGACAATTAGCACAGACTCGGCCACTGGGGCGTCAAACAGGACATACCCGGTCCGCTTTAGGCTCGGGCTGGCGGCAAGAATTGGGGAACAAATAGGACGAACACTCGGAGAATCTCGCCGTTCTCCAGTGGCGAACGATAGGACGGACACATCGCACGAACACGGGACAACAGTGCGGCAATTTCTCAGCGGAACACTGAACAGGCACACTGGGGAACGGCAAGGGACGGTGGACGTGCTTCCCGTTGACCACGCCAGCAAACATTGAGCAATTACACGGCCTTGGCTCGAGTATGATCTTTAAGAATCACATTAGAGCGCATGTCTATTAGTTACATGTAAACTGTGTGAGACATTGGGGTTGTTGAGCATAACCAGCTGCACTTTTGCCCCTGCTTATTGCCCCAGTGAGTGAGATCAGGCTGCTGATATGCCCCGACTTGAAATGGTGACACAATGAGCAAGTGCCCAGACTGGTACCGAGTCCGCCACAATAGGCTGTTGCGGTTTGGCTACAAGGTGTCACCAGCCACCGTGTCGACCAGAGCCCTGTTTCACGGCCGCTACCAGCGCGCTGCTACCACTCTTGTGTCAAATTGGGTTTCCATGGAGACATCAACAAACTCGTATCTTCAACATTACCACAAGCTGTGACGTCAGCTCGCGAAATCGCAAATGCGATAGCAGCGAGGTAGCAGCGTCCAGTGAAACACCGCCCGGGGTGCCCGTGCCGCCTCTCGTGACCGGCGCACGCCGTCGTCACCGCTGACGTCACCGCCCCCTGTGACGCAGGCAGGTGTCACGGGACGGTGCCGGGCCCGATTACCGCGATATATCCCGGAGGCTCATCAAATGCACCTCACTCGCCGGGCACGCCGCCCAGTTACACGGGGAACCAAGCCGCGCCTGGCGACGGCCGAGCTCGCATCGCATTACCGCTAGAAATGTCAGACAGGCGCCAGCTTGTGAATACGCAGGGCCAACCTGCAAAGGAGCGGCGTACTACGCACGTCTTTATATTACGCTGCAATTGATTTTGCTACGATACGAGAGACAGCGAAGCTGTTAGTAGAGCTGTATTCAGGGAGCCGCCCCAAACGAGAAACATACTCCCTCCCCACCAGGGTTAGGATATGCAAATGGTATATTATGCGAGAGGAGACCCACGCCACTCTCCCACAGGCCCGTGCGAGGCCCAGTCACCGGCGGCCGGCTGCGCGGCGCTGGTCGGACAGGCAGCCCGGGGCAGTTGACACGGCACTGTCGGAAACATACAAAAACACCCTGTCCGGGCGGCTGAGAGGCCGCGGACCCCAGCGGTCAGCAGGTTGGGCCGCAGAGCCGAAACGCCAGCAGCTGGGAGCGGACACCAGAAAGGCTGGCGGCTGGGACCCGACCCGACAGCGACCGCAGGCCCCACCATCTGCAGCTGATAACTACCCTCAGACTGCGTAGTGCCCACTACCTGGGTCCCGGACAGTCCGCCGCTCCAAAACACAACCCGACGCCTCAACGCCTCGACACAGAGTCCGATCACAGAGCACCCAGATCGTACAGTTAACCAGCGGCCGCCGAGCGGCAGAGCCGGTTCCCCATGTTTGCCATAGCTATTATTGCCAGATAAAAACTTCCGCTCTAAATAAACTTAAACATTACACACGCGAATGCGGAACATAAAGCCAGTGACACAACGGCGAATGGACGGCATCGTACCGAAAGCTGCCGATCAGCGAACACAGGGCGAAGTCGGGCACACACCCCCCCCCCCCCGCCGATCACCGGCCGCGTTAGGCGGCGGCGCTCCGGTGACTGCTTACAGATCTATCTTACTCTGCCCCCACCCCATCCCACCTATACACCGTCCAAGGCACCTTGGAATAAACGCTATATAAACTTCGCAGTGCCACTTAAAATAAAGTGAGCAATCATTCACAATAACTGCTCATGCTAAATATTTATAATAAAAATAGCTGGTAGAGCGGAACCTACCCGGCCAGACCCACACATTGATACTCACAGGACACACCAAATGGTGCTAACACGCAGGGGCTCAGGTCAACCGAATAAAAACACTCAAAAAAAAAAAAAGAAAGAAAGAATAAAAACACTCGGTGACCGAAACGCCAACACGGTCAACAAATAAAACATCCAAGCAAAGCATTCAAAACCGTTCATGGTCTGCTCCGCAGACAAGCAAGATGCGCCAAAAGGCCGCCTCATGGAATGTACCGAGGATGGAATAAAGTCGTATAATTCGTCGTTGCGTCAGTGAGTGTCCGGCCCGCCGCCGCCGGTCTGCGCGACCGGCCGTCCCGCGCGCCGTCTGTCCGTCCGAGCTCAGCACAGCAGCGCCGCGCAGCTCTCGGGCAGCTGGAAGCCGCAGCAGCGGTCCTTGGGCCGCTTCTGCGGCTTCCAGCTGAGGTGGTCCTCGATGTACTGGCACGGGCAGCGGGCGGTGGCCAGGTGGCGCGGCGAGCACGCGCCGGCGCCCGCCTCCAGACGCTCGTTCATGTCCACCGTCCAGTCGAGCCGTTTGCGCAGGTAGTCCTTGGCCCAGCGCTGAGAGTAGCGCAGCAGCAGCCGCCGGGCGCGCTCCTGCAACAGAGGCCGGCCGGAGCCGCTCGCTCAGCCGCCGCCGCCACCGGCCGCCGCCCGCCGCCGCCGGCACACGCACAGACTCACGGACGACACACGGGCCCCGGCGCGGCCACTGACGGACACCGCAGTCTACCGGCGTGCGGCCTCTACGGAAAACGCACACCCCAGCCGACACAGACGCAACACAGAAGCGTGTCAACTGCTTGGCATGCGGTAAAGAAGCATGGGCTAAACATTGCAACTGCATGCTACATACAACTCACTACGGAGTAAACGGCATAACGTCCACGTCAGACACGTGACAGCCGTTCATCGGCAGAGAAGCCGGTGTCACGACGGGAAAAGTACGCCACAGTGGTCAACCATTTATGACTGACGCCACTGGTTCAGCAGAGCGCGGCCTGGCCTGTGTGGCTTGGGGCTTCACTCGCGTTTGATTGATTTTTCAGCTGAACGTAACTGACTGATCCCAGTACTGCCACTGAAACTCAGCATCGTAACGAGGTGGCAGTGGCTCACCGAAACTAGCCTAAGGCATTCTAAAATGTGAATTTTTAGGTAACGTGGAGGGTTGAGATCGAGTCAAATGTCGAAATTGAGCATGAGTACACATCAGGTAAAATAATTGGGATGTAAAATTGACGTAAAAGAAAGCACGTTGAGTTTGACGTCGACCGCACTAGTAATATTCGAGCTATCGCGATTTACAATAGGCAGGGAGCATTTCCTCTCAGTCAAATGACGAATTAGTGGACCAGAAGCCTGCGACGCCAACAGAATCCAGACAGCTTCTAGCTGACCGGACGGGACGAGGCCTGCGACTGCGGACAGAGGCCAGCTGGACATTGGACGGTCAGCTGACGTTTATCAGCTGACGGCTGGCCGACTGCATCAGCCGACCGCACAGACTCAATCCGCAGTCAGAACCGGAGGCACCTGTCGGTCGGGCGTCGAGCACATGACACGCCCGCGTTTTCCTAGAACGCATGACTCAAGTGTCGGGAACCGGCCAGGAAAGGTCTGGCGCGGGACAATGCCACATGCTATCTGACGGTGCACCCAGCGTGCATATTGCATGTCCAGCACGGGTCGCACCTGCACCTGCCCTGCTGCAGCTGTATGTAGTTAGGGCAATAGCGTCTGCATCGGGGCTCGAGTCGGTTACACGAGAACAAATGAAATGAAATGATAAATACTGGAGAGTGGCGGCGAGAAAACAAATCTTTACAAGCGGGCTAATGGGTGGGCATTAATGGTGCCCACGAAGTATCTACATACACTAGGGTTCTATCAACTGTGCCGTGGTGATTCAATTGGTGGAAGAGGGCCACAAAGGTTCTATGGTCT
This sequence comes from Amphibalanus amphitrite, assembly GCF_019059575.1. Lineage (NCBI taxonomy): Eukaryota > Metazoa > Arthropoda > Thecostraca > Balanomorpha > Balanidae > Amphibalanus > Amphibalanus amphitrite. Next base: position 332,331 of record NW_024881698.1, on the reverse strand, counting down.
GGCGAGTGAGGCCATTGTCTAGGCTGCACAGTTCATTCAGCTGGCAGCGTGCTGTCGTTAACTCCCACACAATGAGCGCAGTACGTGCTATTCCACACGCCGGTGGAGCCGACCAGGCGTTGAGGGCTCAGCGCGGCCGGCCGTCGCAGACTCGGTAAGTTCCGTAGGGTTTACAGAGCGGTAGTGCGGGGCCGTTAGTACAGCGGTTTCACGGCCCCGTCCCGTGCAGCCCGCAGGGAGGTGGCGTCCGTATCTTACAGAGCCGGGTCCCCGTCCCTTCGTGTCGGACCGGAGTGAGTCGGGGGCGGCGGACGAGTTCCGTGCCGCAGTGTGTGTGCGTGTGTGTGTGGGGGGGGGGGCAGGATCCGTGCCGCAGGGGGGGGGCAGGGTCCCACAGCCCCCCGTACAGCGGCGGGTGGCCGGTGCAGCAGACCCACCTGTTTGCGAGACAGACGCGTCGTCTGGCTGCCCGTGATGATAATATCCGAGTCGTCGATGTCCATCCTCTGCTGGACGCGCAGGGAGCGGGCGCGCGCCTCGGCGTCGTCGGCCGCCGACCCAGCCGCGTCCTCCCGGTCCACCACCTCCTGGAGCGTCTTCTGCTCAAGGACAGAGCGCAACATGGCCGGCGTCAATCGAAGCGGCACGCGGCCGGCGTCAGTCACGGATACAGCGGCGTCAGTCACGGATACAGCGGCGTCAGTCACGGATACAGCGGCGTCAGTCACGGATACAGCGGCGTCAGTCACGGATACAGCGGCGTCAGTCACGGATACAGCGGCGTCAGTCACGGATACAGCGGCGTCAGTCACGGTCACACGCCGGTGTCAATAACGGATACAGCGGTGCCGGTGTCAGTCATGGACAAAGGAGAACACAGAGCGGCGTCAATCACGGATAGAGCAGAGCTACTCACGGACAGAGCGGCGTTAATCACGGATAGAGCAGAGCTAGTCGCGGACAGAGCGGCGTCAATCACGGACTGAGTGCCGTCAGTCACGGACACGGCGATTTTTGCCGCCGTGATTCAGAATCCTCCAGCAAAGTAAACACAATTCCCATACGCTGTTTAACATAATCCAACCATGACACAGCAGGCAAATAGTGCACGCGATATGATAGCATCGATACGACTGAACACGGCAACGCAACGGAAGGACAAGGGCAAAAACGACCCATCCAGACAGAGGTACTCAATTACTACCAGCACGTCAAGGACACAACAGCGCGCTTAGCCATCCAAATGTGACACCCGAGGATGAACGGCCACGACAGAACAACCCTGCACCTTAAGCTTACCCTGCACAAACACTACACCAAGTTCGGCCGACCACGCCCACCCCCGGCGGCCCGCCCGCCCGGCACTCACCACGCAGTCGTGCGTTTTGAAGTAGATGAAGCAGAGGTTGACCTTGTGGCAGGAGAGCCGACCCCTGTCGTCCACGCCCACCAGGATGTTGTGTTTGCTGAAGACGCGGTTCACCAGCGCCACGCAGCGCTCCAGCTCCCGGTTCAGCTGCGCACGGACGGGAACAGTCCCGGCTCAGGGGGTGACGGAAAAGGGTCCGAATGGACCATCGCCCGTACTAACACCGACACACCCACCCTATCCGTCCCTAAGGTAACGATTGCTCCGATTGCTCGCCTCTGGGAATAAATGAACCACATAAACATGAAACCACTCGGGCCAAATTCGCTCGGCACACGAGACGCGGCGGCCGGCCACCCGGCTCCTTCCCACGGAATGGACACAGCTGGCTACCGAGCCCTGGTCCCGGCGCCCACCGCACGCCGCTACGGCACCGCCCCCCCCCCCCGTCCCCACCTCCCACCCCGACCAGCCAGCGACCGCGGGCGCGCCCACCAACCTTGATTTTGATCCACATGCAGACGAAGATGGCGACGGCGTTGACGATGAGCCAGATGACGCCGCAGCCGAACAGCTCGATGCCCGGGTTGACGGCGAACAGGATGGCGATCAGCACCACGAACCCCATCAGGATCCAGCCCACCAGGATGCGCTTGTAGCAGATGTTGTAGGCGTTGAAGCGGACGTCGTTGACCAGCAGCTCCATGCCCTGGACGTACTCCTCCACCGTCAGCTGTCGAGAGGAGGACGGGAGGAGGTCAGAGGGAGGGCGGGGGGAGGTCAGAGGGAGGGCGGGAGGAGGTCAGAGGGGAGGGCCGCGGCCGGGGTACTCCACCGTCAGCTGCCGAGAGGAGGAAGGGAGGTCAGAGGGAGGACGGGAGGAGGTCAGAGGGAGGACGGGAGGTCAGAGGGAGGGTGGGGGTCAGAGGGAGGACGGGAGGAGGTCAGAGGGAAGGCGGGGGAGGGAGGAGGGAGGACGGGAGGGCGGGGGGAGGGAGGAGGGAGGACGGGAGGGCGGGAGGTCAGATGGAGGGCGAGAGGAGGTCAGAGGGAGAACAGAAGGAGGTCAGACTAGGGGAGGACCGCGGCCGGGGTACTCCACCGTCAACACCAGACAGATAACGGGCCGAGATATTCAGAGGTGATGTACGGTTAAGGACAGGTAAAACAGAGGGACAGACCGCAGAGACAGCTGTAGAGATGAGCGAGCAAAATCAAGGCTGGGGGTAAGTTTTGGGGTCCATCTTACCGTGAGTCCCTGGGCCATGAGCTCCTCGGGTACCAGCTCTGGTCGGAACTGAGCCGGTGTGATCCACGGCAGGGTCGAGTTCAGAGGCAGCAGTGTCACTATGACGTCACCATTCTCTGAAATAAACACCATAATCGTGAAGTCATCATTCTTCCTAAGTGCCTCAAGCGCTGGGTGAACACTGAACAGGAACACCCCCCCCCCCCCCGCAAACTAGCGGTGGGCGGTGTATGCGCGTTGGTAGTGCTACTTTCGTCCCCACGGCAGTAAGCGATAGCTGGATCCCTCCTTGATGCACTGGCGCCACATTACCACGCTGTTGAGAGTTGAGACTAGATGATGCTTGGCCAGCAGCTGCTCACTGAATCCCTGATATACCTACCCCACTAATGGCAGGATGGCACAGGTCCCGGTCAGTGGCACTCGCCGAAGCCCCGCCGCACCCCGCCGCGGTGGTAGGGTGGCAGTGCACTCACCGCCGCCCCGCCGCACCCCGCCGCGGTGGTAGGGTGGCACTCACTGAAGCCCCGGCGCACCCCGCCGCGGTGGTAGGGTGGCACTCACCGAAGCCCCGCCGCACCCCGCCGCGGTGGTAGAATGGCACTCACCGAAGCCCTGCCGCATCCCGCCGGCCGCGGGCGCCGGCTGGTCGGCCAGCGACACGTCCTGCAGCGCCGCAGAGGTGGTGAGCGCCGGCTCCGGGCGCACGCCGTTCCTGGCCGGACTGCGGTCCACCGGCGCCGGACTGGGCACATTTACCTGACCACAATGGGGCGGCCGTCACGGTCACACGTGGTGTGTGGGCACACCACCCAGTGCTGTGTATGGCTGTACTGTACTACCTGGATGGCTGATGGTACTTTGGAGTGTGGCATGGTGCAACCTGGCACACAGAACACTGCAAACTGGCGCAGATTACCTATAGGCCACAAGAACCTCAAGCATTGACAGTAAACTAAACAGTGACATTACACAAGGCTGAACAGGGCACAGGCAGACAACCAGAGAAGAGGAACCCACTCTTATGTTGCTGGGATCTTCTGCTGCTTCTAATGTTTCATTCTGGACATCAATGGTGGCTGGAGCATTTCCATTTTCTGGCCTTTCTGATGTACCACCTGCCTCCTCATCAAACTGAACCCACTTCTTCTGCTCAGATTCTGGTAACTTATCTTCTGACATGATCAGGGTTCTGATTTAATCTGGAAAGGAGAACTGGGGTAATGACTCCTTCAAAATCATAGTTAAGTGTTAACGTTGAACACTGGGTCAATGGCACAACACTCACAGCCTCTAAATACATGTTAACCAAAGTTTTCAGTTACAAGGCCACCACACTTCAAACTTATCACATTTTTTACAATTCCTACCTATCTGTTTGTGCACTGCACAGTATGGATTTGCTATGTGGCCAGTGGCGCTGGGGGCCACACCACAATCATAGAGATGGCCACACCTCAACATGAACCCAAGTGGCATCAGCCTGTGACCCCTGTGGCAGTGGTGCAAGGTTATTGTTTTGTGCAACTTTGAGCACCAAGGGCAACTTTGGCCCACTTCTGGAAAACAAAGTTATTTTGCTGTAACTTATTGCAATTAAGGGAAAGTGGGGCAAAAGTAAACGGTAAGGGAAGCCTACCCTGGTCCCTGACCGTCTAACTTTCCCTTGAGTGTAAAACGTTACAGCAAAAATAAATTCGTTTTCCTGGAGTGGGCCAAAGTTGCCCTTGGTGGTCAAAGTTGCACGAAACTACAGTAGTGCAATGCAAAGCTCAATGTACACATCAACACCTTTTTTTTAAACCCCACATTTGTTCTCCGGTGAATTTCAGACAAGTTGGTTAGAGTCAGAGACCTTCAAAAGAGGTACAATCACTCGATTTTTCTCAAGTTTGTCTGTCTTGGCAGATAAAGCAATACCAGTACAGGCCTACAAACACACATATATGATCAGGATCGGACGATTGGACACTTTTAAAAGGAGATCTTTCGTGCCTCCCGGAAATTCACGGGAGAGCAGGAGATGTGGGGTTTAAAAAAAGGTGTCGACATGAGATGAGATGAAACCCCTCCCCTGAGCTCCCATTTGCAAAAAGGCACGGTACCTACCCAACAATTTTGCGCTCAGCATCTGATAAAAACAACTTGTGGCTTAAAAATCTACCACACGCGCAGACAATCGAAAACTTTTTTGTAGAACGGTCAAGTGCGCGGACAGGCAAGATTGCTAGAGACATGATAAGAAATTACCCTAAAAGTCTTTAAAAATAACAGAAAAGTCTCATATATTTTTTGCTACATTTATGGGCCGGCCCGGGCCTTTTGATTTCGCTTTTCTTTTTTAGACACGTTGGAACAAATTTTAATTTTTAAATCAATTACGTCTTTTTTTCTATGGTTAAATGGATTTATGGTGTTTAACAGGTGAGTTCAAGTGTTAATATAAAGTGCCCTAAATTTAGCATAGATCAGTGTAATTATGGGAGTTAGATCGATGTCGTTCCCAGCTGTGTACAACGAGATTGAAGCACACGTAATAGTCCTTTGACCTAAGGTGAAAGTCTAAGGTCACCAGTCTGAGGAACATTGGTTGCATTTCAGTGCCTTGAGACTTCAAGCGTCTTGTCGAGAGTTTATTGAATATTTTCCCAAGATATCGCATTATAACCACTGACAAACAAAACAAAAGCTTATGGTACAAAAAAATTGAAGTTTGGGTCGGATTTTTGAAAGTGTAGTTATAAGAGGAGATTGAGAGAAGAGAACAGCATTTGAATTTTTGTAAAAAAAGCATAATCCATACTGGATTTTCAAAGTAAGTGTTCTTTGTGTCACCCGGGTGTCGTCTTGAGAGAAACTGATCCTAAATGCTTACTGCAGCTGCGCTGCAATTGTCACAACTGCGTTATGGCTAGTATTTCAAGCCCATTTTATAGCCTTTTTATGTTTGAATATGATCCTAGCAGTGTGTATCAAAAATATGTTTATTATATGCATAGTTTGTACTATTTTTTTCATTTTCCTGTGGCCTGGGACCAGGACACCTGATTGATAACCAGAATGTCTACGAACCACCAGCCTCGGCCTGTGTGTCATGAGCCCTCTGCTGACTTCTTTCTAGCATTAAAGAATGCAGGATATGCCAAATAATGGCAGGTTACTAACGAGTGCTTGGGCTGCACCCTTCTCATGCTGAAAACCCTCCCAGTGGATTGTTAAAGGGACTATCCCACCTTTACCATGGGGTTTGAGTTGAGATAGCCAAGTTTGCGGCGAGGTTCAGAAACCACTATCTATCTAGGTTGCAACCCCCGCGGCCTCTTGGTGTTGAAGAAATTCGTTCCCTTCATTTGAAAATGGGCCTTGTACAAGGCCCTATCTTCAACATGGAGCGACCGTTAGTGTGACGTCACCTCGTATAGTCATTCTGATTTAAATGGGTTTGTTCGTTGAAAAATCGCTTAAAACTTGGTCTGAACTTTGTTGTGGTGCCTACAGAGTAAAAAGAATCAGCTTTATGACAGCAATGTGGCCTGGGGAAGGAGGTAATTTTGGGCTGTGACGTCACATATTTGAAAGTTTGTGTTTGGAATATGGGAAGCCTAAGACGTTTAATGAAAAATAAATGCCAGAACCGTGTTCCTGGTCATCCAATCTATAAAGTCGGGCACAATTTAACTGGTTTTAACAACATTTTAGAAGGTGGGATAGTCCCTTTAAACCCTCGCTTGCAGAGGGTGGGGCGCCAGTCTGCAAAGTATGGCAATTTCGACGAGATCTTGTTGGTGCGGGCTTGTTAAGGTCTGCCTGGCTACACTATGTGTTTTCTGCGTGTGTTTTCTGCGAGTTTGCATGATTTGCATAATATTGTTCTAGAAAGAAATGACATTACGTTTTGTTATATTTTTTTCCGTATAAACTTTTAATTATTTTTAAAATTAAAAGTTCTAATAACTTATAAATAGATATTAAAGAAGTTATATTAGTAATAACTTTCTAGAACGATATTACGCAAAACACGCAAACTCGCAAAAAACACACGCTGAAAACGCATAGTGTAGCCAGGCATTTAGGCTGGTGTGGATTTGGTGCAGTGTGGTGCGGATTTGGCTTAGTGACAGAAATGACAGTCCAGACGAGATAGATGAGGCCAGAGGCATGTAAAAAAACATTGTTAAAGCTTCGACATCACTTAATTCAGTGTGCTCTAGGGTCTAAATGAGTGTGAGGTGGTCAGAACGGCCTGCCATCAATCACGTGGGACGTGGGTCGCCCCCAAGTTCGCACTCTGCACTGTTGTAACACGAAATGCACCGGCCGCACCGCTCAACTCCGTGAGGCGCAGGCGGTAGAGTGAGAGAGATGAGCACGGCCGATGAGAGGGATTAAAGATTAACCCTCGCCCGCACATGCCATTTTCCCATCCTAGAACGCACATGGGGGGGGGGGGTTGCCACCCCCCCCGCGCCATTTCGTTCCTGTTGGAGATAGAGCTTAGCAGTAAAGACCAAAAAGATTCTTTGGGAAGAGACGAATCCAATGATACCCAGTTTTACCTTCTCAGGTCAGTCATTGACCTTCCAGGTCAGGTCAAACTAAAAAATGTTGCTGTTTTGGGTCACCGTTGGATATCAAGTGCGCTGCTTATCAAATACCGATGACGATGCTGTTTTCTGGTGCCAAGCCAGCTAGAACCTCTTTTTCACACTATCCGACCAGAATTTTGCTGCTGAGGTCATTTCAGGTCAAGTTAGGTTAAGGTCAATTATATGTGCTTGTATGTCTGTGTGTGTCTGTGTGTATACTGATGTGTGCACCGATTGTTTTTGGGTCCATATCACATGAAATCATGATCTGAGAAGCTTTTACCAAAAATGCAGTCAAAAAACTTCACGAAAAGTAAATTCAGCTTGCCTAAAACGCAATTATCTTAGATGACCTAGGTTGACCTTGACCCTGACCTTGACCCCTGTACATCGTCGAACAACATGTTCCATGATAGGTGGGAGGTAAGACTGGCAAAAAAGGCCGAAATCAGGGTGTCAAAAGCTCACAAGGCCCATGGCAAACGCAAGATGTTGAGAATTGGCCATTTGGGTCATGACATGACCTGAAAAACAAGGTCATATCTCCGAAACCAAAAATCACAGAAACTTGAAATTTTCAGTGGACATCAAGAAAGGATAGACGAGCAGCTATACGAAAAATCAGCCTTCTAGCTCTAAAAATGTTGAGTGCAGAGCAGAAAGACTGCCTGGGGGGGGGGGGTGGCAACCACCCCCCCCCATGTGCGGGCGAGGGTTAATACGGCCGATGGGAGTGTCAGAAAATCACCACCTAGCCGCTTCAAGTAGTCAAATGTGAACTATTTATCGGGTATAGTCGACTACAGAATGATGTTCCACTTTTCACAGGCAATTATTTGCCTGGAGTGGTAGGCTGTGCCGCATCACACGGACTGAGTTCACAAATTATAGCTTTGTCCCGATGCTCACAATCGACACGCTTAATTGCGTGATAAACGGCACAACTTACCGCTCCTTCTTAGCTTCTGAGGAGTGGAACATCATTGGTCATTCTGTAGTCGACTATACCTACGTGCGACGCAGCCAATAGGTTACATTGAAAGAAGCTGAGTTTGTTGCATTCTGCACCCTGCAGCATTCGTGAACGAGTTGCGCTCGGCTCATGTGTTGGCGTTGTCGTTCGGTGGTAGGTACTGCGAGCTGCGCATGGCTGATAGCAGGCCTTGAGGACCACCACTTTGCCGCGGCTAAGTTGTCAAATCCGCTGTGAATCACTTGCCTGTCAGATTTTTTGTTCGATGCAGCTAATGACCTAACGAGAGATGCCGAAATTGCATGCATGCAATGGGCCCACTTTTTGCCATTCATATTTCTATTTTTGTAACTGGGACCTTCACAATATGTCAAGCCGTTTAGCTAAATGGCAGTGTCGACACCAGAGTCGACACCGGCAGTAGGGTAACCATGGTACATCGCACAATAATCACCCTGGATGAATCGCCAAGGGGCATAGGCGGCGGAACGGGGAGGGCACCGTGCCCCCTTTGATTTTGGCATTTTAACCCTCGCCCGTATAGGGGGGGGGCGAACGGACCCCCCTCGGTTTTCGCGGATAACTCGCGTAAAAAGCGGCCGATCGCGACGAAACTTTCAGCAGGTACCCTCGCGTTAATCAATTCTACACCTACCCTGAAATTTTCATGACCCTGACCTTAATGACCTTTGACCTGTGACCTACTTTTCGAGACCATGTTTGGCCGGAATCGCGATTCAGTGGCCGGGGGCGGGTACCGGATAGGGTGCATCAGGGGCGTCGCCACGGATTTTTGAGTGGGGGGGGGGGGGGGGGTCGGGTTTCCAGTCTTCGTCTTGATGGGTAGGGGTGTTTTCGGTATATCTTATTGTACATCACTGTTGCATCGTGCACAGAAATCAAGCACAGATCACCTGAGGTCAGGTCACAATGTCATGTCAAGTTCAGTTTTAATGCCTCTAAAAACTGCAATCTTGTCATTGGCTATACCTAGATTATCTCCTATAAGTCTGAAATTTGTTGTAATGAATGGAATTATAAGTGCCAACAGTTCATTGAATCTGGGATTTTACATCTGAGAAGTGAAGTCAGGTCAAATATGTGACCTCACCAATCATGATAAGATATGGGGAAAAAGCACGAATGCCCTCTGCCTTGAACGAATATGCTAAAAACGCTAGATACTGTTGTAGCCATGGCACCTCTGCTCATTTTAAAGACAAGGTGCAGCTAATGACCAGTGGTGACTCGAATGGTCAGTCATTAGGTCATCAAAGGTCTCTAACACATTTTCGACAACAACTTTTGATTGAGACGCTGTAGAGCGATGACAGCACCAGGGATTGTGTTCAGCTCAGCACCACAGATCGACCCATACGCAGCAGGTTCTTTTCCGGTCAGGACATGACCTTTACCTGATTTCAAGTTTTCTAGTTGAGTTTTTAAGTTCAAACTTCAAATTGTAAGCCATGCGACGTGTTTCGACGAAACCAACACGATGGTGATAACATGAATATCATATACAATACACATTCACTGAATCATAGGTTGTTACAGAACAAATATTGCGGCAAAATCCGTCCGTTTAGCTGTTTGGCCTCTGGGGCATTCCACGATAGATCGTACCACTTTTTTCCAATTTGACACCCTCATCTCTCGAATTTTAACGATAATTGGTCTAAGGGGTAATCAGGGGCTCTGAATCCTCCTGTGACAACTTCAGGCTAATCCGATGAGTAGTTTTTGCGTTATAATGTATAACATGTTTTGGATCTTGCGTTGCAGCGCCAAGTTTGGCGGGCTGTAACTCTAAGACGGATAATCCAAATGCCAAATGCTATACGGCATTGAACTTGCATTGAAACAAAGAATAATATGCATTTTTAAAATTTTGAAATATAAACTATTTTTGATATATAACACATCGAGTTTCCTTTCATTTGCACTTTTATGTCTTTGGGACCAAATTTTTTTGAATTTTTATTTACTTAAAAACATTTTTGGATCATTATTATGTAGTATGCAAAAAATTAGGAAGGTGTTCTTTCTATAAATGTACTTATTTTGCGTCACCGTAATGGTCTCGAATTGTGATTTCGGGAGAGAGCCTACAAATGGCGTGGTAAAGCTGCCTACTGTTAACGCCAGACCCCTTGAGACCCTAATTTTTCGCGATTACTTTTAAATGCGTGAAGGAATTTCAACCAAGCTCAGGACATGGCCGTTTCAAGACAGGCCGAAACTTTTACAATTTAGATATTTTATCGCCATTTCAATATTTCAGGCACTTGTCATTGACTCGTAATGTTAACTGTTTTTCCATCCTGGATAGAGGCTTTCTACGTCATATGACATTAGGCTCCGCCCACGACTGCGGCATTGACCCGTGCCCATCAGCGACCTCTGTACAAACGACACCCCTGCCATCTGTGAAGGACTATGAATTTCGCTGACGCTTCACGTGCTATGAGTCAATTGCAGCAGACGGTCAAGTAAATGTTAGGCTCTTGTTGACTCTTGTATATAGGACCAAGAGGACCATCACTCCTCAACCTACTACTCAGTCGTGCTTCGAACAAACGTTAACGATTCCTAACAAATACGATTTTCGATGTAGGGTATCTGTTTGAAATACGAGCGAGCCGTATGATGTGAAGCTCAGGCAATTACATAACTTATTATTGCGTTGTTCGATGGTTGCATAGCGATGTACAAATCGGCAGCTACTTGGTTACATCCGACATCCCATTATCGCATTATCTGCAACGCCATAGGCTTTAAATACAGGTGAATATTTCCTAACCTTATGTCAGTTATATGCCATCTGCCCGTCATATGCAGCTTATATAAAAAAAAAATATCAGCGAACATATCAGCATTGTAGAAGCAATGCGCATTGAGCATTTATGACTCCTTAGTCATCATGTCGCTCTCTGGGCACTGTCAGCCAAGACGCTACGCACAACTCCGCCGGCTTTCGGCACCGCTCGACCGTCGCCCGTCCCCGCTCCCCGCCACAGCGAGAGTGACCGCGCGCCGGCCCGAAACCGCCGCAGGCCAAGACCACAGAGGCGGGGCTTAGCTGTGACGTCATAACGTATCACAGACTGACTGGTGATAGCCTCTACACACCGGATGAAAATCTTGCTCGAAATTTAACATTACGAGTCAATGACAAGTGCCTGAAATATTGAAATGGCGATAAAATATCTAAATTGTAAAAGTTTCGGCCTGTCTTGAAACGGCCATGTCCTGAGCTTGGTTGAAATTCCTTCACGCATTTAAAAGTAATCGCGAAAAATTAGGGTCTCAAGGGGTCTGGCGTTAACAGTAGTGACATCACTGGTTACTGAAAGTTCAATTGAAGTCATTTTTGCCTCACGTTTGCATTGTTGACCTTGCGTGACGTCATTCGTACGTCACTAGGGTCATAAGAGTTTTTCGTCAATAACTCTCGATCAAATTGAGCTAGAGAGACGGGAAAGCTACCAATGGACTCGGGAAGACCTTGCGAATCGAATGATGTGCAATATGATCTCATACACCCAGCTTCGTGGCCTGACCCGACTGTTAATCATCTCTGTGGCGGCGCTGTTTGTCCAGCGCCGCGCTGGTTGGCTTTGCCGCGGACTCGGGGCGGTCACGTGATGCCCGGGGGCTGGCTGCCGGCTGGGCCGCCCGGTCGGGGAGCGGAGCCAAATACACGGCAGTGTGCTGACCCGAGGTCAGCGACTTAAGCTGACCTCACCAAAACAAACAGTATAGGGTAAGGTGCCTAATTAGCGACCCTTTCCGATTTGCGACCTACCCCCCCCCCCCCTACAGAAAAACTGGCAGGAGAAAACGGGGTAAAAACATCGTCAAAAGGTCAGCCATACTTTGGTTATCAAATTAAATTATTTTCCGGTCGTCGATGTTTCTGGTGGGACGTTTCAGGTGAGTTTAAATAAAAATGACGAGTTTCTTATCCAAAACGTGTGTATTAGGGCCCTCTCTGACGAAAAGCGATGCACATTAGGATGATGCACCTTCTTTATTCTTAATCGACATTCCTTTTTTAATTGATAGCCGTTTTCCCATAGTGAATCGCTCAACTGTGCACAGCATGGCGGTTAAAAATGTGTCGCAACTCATATTTCCTATTTGCGCCTGACATGGTCGCAAATAGCTCAAGAAGGGAAAGAAAGGGGAAAAGAGAGAAATGAAAATGAGGTGTTGGTGAAGCTTGCAATGTGTGGCAGGGGATGCCAAATGTCGTCACCGACTGCAGGGGTGCCGAATTCAGCGAGGACCTCGAATATCATACAAGATAGCCCGCAAAATTTGGGTTTCCGCCTTCTTTTCGCCTTCGGTGCATCACGTGATCAGTTTTTACTTACGTAAATGTGTTGGATAAACGTTCCTGTTCGAGTGATTGAGTGCTTTGCGTATAGGCTACCTTTTTTGAGATCATATTTCATCTTTTCAGGCGTCGCATTTTTTGCCATTTTCAATATGGGGAAACCCATAGACTTATTAGCGACCCTCCCCGGTCGCTAATCGGGAAGAGTTCCCTATTAGCGTTTTTTGCAATGGTTTGCCAAAATGCTCACTACAAATAAGTTAGTGAATATTGGGGCAGAAAATGACTATATTTTAATGGAAAAATGAACGATCTCTCCGAAAATCAAGCCAGTAACACAGTGGCACCTACAGAGCGTGAGCAATGACGGTTCAAATTAAGTGGGTCGCTAATTAGGCACCTTACCCTACCATTCGACGTGCCAGAGCTAGGCAAACACAAATATGCTAATATCGGGGCTCTGCGACTATTTGTTGCGAAGTTATCTACCAAAAACCGGACCCGTAATTTGGGTCACTTGAAATGACCTCAGGGGTCACCAATGAACCCGAGACCTTAAAATGTGGTATCATTCGATGCATCTTGTAACGGCGCACATGCTTGTTTTTTCCGCAAGGTTCTAGCCCCATTAGAGGCGAAACGGCGAGCTGGGGTCGTACCGACCCCCGGAAACCCATTTTGTATGCATTAAAATGAGGAACTTATAGAAAGAACACCTTTCTAATTTTTTGCATGTCGATTTTAAATGACCTGAACTTTATTTTGAAGAAATAAAAATGGCAAAAATTTTGGTCCCAAGAGCCGTTATAGACAATTTAAAATAATATTACGACTTTTTTCAATATGTTAAGCTTTTCTTTCCAATTTTAAAAAAGCTGTATTAATCTTTGATTCATCGTTAGTTCAAAGCTGTTTACTGTTTGTTGCTTGCTTAGCTCGTTTTTGAGTTATAGCTCATCAAACTCACCCTTACAATCTGAAGTTTAGAAAATATTATGCAATGTAGCTCAAAAAGTTTTCATCTGAGAAGTCTGAAAATTTGACAGGTGTTTTTGGAGCCTATGATTACCCCTAGTACCAATTTTCATTCAAATCTGAGAGATGAGGGTGACGGGCCTGGTACGATCTATCGTGGAATGCCCCCTCTGTGGTACACAAGCCATAGACCCGAAGTCATATCTGAGGCGAAGTTGGCGAAAGAGCTTTAAAAAAGCTATCGAATACGATTTCTGTGTCGCTGTAGCTCTTATTCGTTTTTTTACGGGTCGCTAAAGTAAAACGTTTAGGTACCAACGTAACGCTAAGGTATGCTTACGGCCCCTGATCGAGGTGCCGGCGGTAGAGCTTCGCGGAAAAGCGAGGATGCTGCCCGTGATGAGAGAAAGCCCAATTTCAAGGTCTTGGCCGGGTCATCATAGGTCAACGCCCAGAAGTAGGAAAAATCTGACCCGCTAGAACTTTGTGAGCCGTAACTGTTATCGGGGTCCCACTCCCCAGTACGAGTTCGGTGTTAGTTTTGACGACTCCATGCATTTGGGGTAGATTGGGTCGGGTCAGGTCAGATCGACCAGCAGGCTTCCTGCCGGCCATCTAGAGTGGGTGACAACCACCAACGATAGCTTCGTAATATGTAACATAACCACCATTTATCAAAGCTTCTTCTTATGTTCAAACCGGCGCTAAGCTCGAAATCAGTTCCAAAAACTACACTTGTAAGTGGAAGCAAATAAATCAAAAAGTGAACCAAGGTCATCTATATTCGAATAAGGGCTAATAAATTTTCAGAGTAGGTGTAAAATTGATTAACTCGAGGTCGCTGGAAGTTTCGTTGCAATAGTGTCCTTTTTGCGCGTCTTATTGGGAAAGCCCGAGAGGGGTCCATCATCTGAACCCATTCCCCCTATGCAGGCAGGTCCGAGGGTAGTCAGGGCTGAGGCTAGTTAGGTACAGGTCTCGCGGGTTTTAGCGGTAGGTTTTGCACTTATAAAATTTAGTGTACTTCAGGCTATATCTTCGTCGTCTTAAGCTTTTAAGTGTTGAAGATGCGATCGACTTGTTGGTTCACAAGCCGGCTATGCTCGTGTAAAATGGCTCCATCGTAGATCGATTAGTTTCTGAGATATAACCGGAAATGTAAAAGTACAAAACCTACCGCTTAATCTCGCGAGAACCGTACCTCGTAGTTACTGATAGGTCATCCGAGGAATCGACTGCAGCCATTATTTTGACAAATCAGACGAACGGTTGGGTCAGTTTTGGCGCGCTCACTCCTTTGAGGGATAAAAGGGACTAGAATAGTGGCTACTTTAAAATATTGTCATGCTGATGTTCCACGCCCACAGCTTATTGACCTATAAGCAATAGGGACTAGGGAGCTCTTGAAGCGATTCTGAATCTGACGTTGTATTTGTTGATGTTGCTGACGCCAACTTCACAGGCATGATAGCTCAAAAAAAGTATGCTCAGCATCGCCAAAAGTGGGGGGTCGACCCCTCCCCCGGTTCTCACGAGTGGGGGGGTCGCGACCCCCCCCCCCCCCCGACCCGACCCCCCCCCCGTTGGCGACGCCCCTGCGTCTTGCATTTGCGTGACATTCTTTTTGTGAACTAGTTTTGTAGTGCGTATTTCTCGTTTCGTTTCCATACTACTCAAACGGCAGGCTTGTGGCTCACAAGTCATGTTAATAATTGGGGTCAGTGCGGCTTTCAACTGGTCACTTACGTGGGTTCGGTGCGGATTTTTCGTACTCTCAGCCGGCTTTGGTGCGGAGTTTCCGGCTCTGTTTGAAGAATTGGTGCGGATTTTCAACTTGGGCCGGTGCGCCTTGTCGACCTCCGAGCCATACTTTGCAGACTGGGTGGCCCAGGGTGGGGTGTGGGCTTTAGGAAGAGGGGACCTGCCGCCCGACTACCGACTACCGAGGGCACTTATTTGGAGATCGCAACACAAATTTTGGCACTTTTTATAATCTTATTTTGCATTCTTGAAGCTGGTGTAGGCAGTAGGCACCAATGACCACTGTAGTCCGGGCGCCCAAAAACCCCAATTCGTAATCGGTATCCTCTTAGCAGACGTCGCCCTTGCTGCCATATCTAGTTATGTAGCTGTGTGGTACCAAAAGTTATAGTATGAATACAATGGTTTTATTCAACTAACTTCGACTGATGAGTGTGTACCTGAGGATGAAACAGAAACAACAAATATTAGTGCGAGCACCACATTCGACAGTAATGGGCGGTTTATCACATTTTCCCCCGCTGTGTGAAAGACATGAGTAGGCAGAAATCGAAAAGCCATATAACGAACAACAGGCTAATGAACCGTTGCAGATACTTTTTGTCGCGGGGTTCCGGCAGCTCTTGAAGTGGACGCAGTCGTTCGGGGTTCGGTCTCAGCTGGCCTCGCTGGATTGAATACCCGAGGATATTCACCGTCTCCAGGCCGATCTTGCACTTGCTTCTGTTCAGCGTGAGGTGGAGCGCATCAGCAACCTCTCAGAGGCGCCGGAGGTTCTCATCGTGCTCTTCCCTCGTCTGGCCGCAGATGTTCAGGTCGTCCAGATAAGCTCCTTTAGGTTGTTGGCCGCGATGATGTCATTCATGACGCGCTGGAAGGCGGCTGTGCCGTTTGTCACCTCCATGGGGATTCGCTTGAATTGGTACAGCTTTCTTGCCGCTTGGAACGCTGTGAAGGGTCCCTCAGATGCGTCGATCTCGATTTGGTAGTAGGCGCTGAAGAGGTCGAGGACGCTGAAGAAGCTGTTTTCCCGACCTTGTTGACGAGTTCGCCGATGTTCGGCAGAGGATACGCGTCCAGTTCAGTAAATCTGTTGATAGTTTTAGAGCAGTCAACGACCATCCTTTTCTTCTTGTTCTCCGTGTGTGTGACGACAACTTGGGCACGCCAGGGTGAGCGACTTGGCTCGATGACGCCCTCGTTTAGCAGACGCTGAACTTCGTTCTCGATGAACTTCTCGTCCACGTGGCTGAAGTGTCGCGCTCTGGTCGCGATGTGTTCGCGATGTGATGGCAGTCGGGAGTGAGGTTGCTGAAGAGCCTCGGGGATGCCGCCTGACTGACTTTCATCTGCGCGAGATTGGAGATATTGTGCTCGTGTTCGTCGCCATCGAGCTCCAGGCAGGGTTACACCCTCGTGTCTTCGGAGGAACGGCATGCCGAGGATGACGTCCGTGCAGAGATCGGGGAGGATGGACAGTTCGACCTCCTGGTACTCCCGATCGCCAACGGTCACGGTTGACACGCAGTATCCTCGCACCTGTGTTGAGAGACTGGATGATGCCACGGAGACTTAAGACGATCGTGGCAGCACTCTCATGCCGAGTGCGGGGACGAGCTTTGCGCTGATGAAGTTGTCTGAGCTCCCCAGGTGTCAATGAGAGCTGTAACCTGACGCCCGTTGACTCTCGCGCTCACTGTTGCTGGCGCGTGAGTAGCGGCGGCAGAGTTTGAGGCTGCGAGCGTGGGCGAGGACTCCGGCTGGTGAGGTTCTTCGGGGGTAGAACTCGTACTCTCCTGTACGGCCGACGCGTTAGCCACTTCCGACTTGGAGCGGCACACCTTCTGCCAATGTCCGGATTTGCCGCACTTCCCACAGGTTGAGTTTCTTGCAGGACAGGCTGCTCATGGGTGGCGTTTTAGTCCGCAGAAGAAACACGGAGGTTGCGAGGCTGCGGCTACGGAAGCGTGTGCAGTTGGAGATGCGGCGGAGGCTGGACCGGATCGACCCGTACCGTTGGGGACACGTAGGATTCCGCGTTTCGTGCGGCTTGCTTCAGTGACCGCGCTTGTTGGACCGCTTGGTCTAGGGTCAGAGCTTGGTTTTTCCAGTAGTCTGGTTCTCATACTAGCGTTTCTCAGGCTCCTGATAAAGGCATCGCGGACGAATGCCGCGCGATGCTCTATGGCTGTGACGGCGGCGAAGTTACAGTCACCCTCCAGGCTGTTCAAAGCTAGAGGGAACTCGTCGATGTTTTCTTCTGGCTTTTGGTGCCTCGTTGACAGCAGGTGCCGCGCATAGATTTCGTTTGGCGTCTTTAAATATGCAGGGCCGAGTTGCTTCAAGGCTGCATTGTACGTCTGACAGTCTTGAATCACGTCCACGGCTTCTGGTCCGATATGGAGAAAGAGTAGCTCGAGCTTGTCCGGATTGTGACATTCGATAGTCGTCAAGAAGTACTTAAATCCTCGGAGCCAGTGCTTCCATTTCTTGTGAGCTTGAGGATCGTTTGGAGGGACGTCGAACTTGTCTGGTCTGGCAATCCTCTCCATGTCTTGTCATGAATTTAGTTGAATAAATTGTGGTACCAAAAGTTAGGTATAGTATGAATACAATGGTTTTATTCAACTAAATTCGACTGACATGAGTGTGTACCTGAGGACGAAACAGAAACAACGAATATTAGTGAGAGCACCACATTCGACAGTATTGGGGCGGTTTATCACAGTAGGTTATAAGTTGTAGGTTGTAGGCTGTGGGTTGTACTTTGTAGGTTGGTAGGTTTTAGGTAGGGTTAGGTCAGGTTAGATTATGTTTAGTTTTATCAATTCATATATGTTTGTTGCATATTTGTTATATATTCAGCCGGTCCCGTAGCTCAGTCGGTAGAGCGTCGGACTCCGCGTGGTGAGAGCACACGTTCCTGGTTACAATAGTCCGGGTTCGAAGCGCGACGGGGCTCGATGTTTATGAGCCTCCTGGCGGGTATGGTTGCGGTTGGTGGCAGACCGTAGCCAGTCGAAGTCAGTGAGGGGACCGGCCGTGCGCGGCTTTGTGCGTACGCTAAACTACGGACTCTAAAATTCTGCCATAGACAAGGAATTGCGCGATCGGAAGGTAGAGGGCAGGGCCAACGCAACAAGCTTCGGTTAGCGGGGGCTCTGTCCTTGTGATTGTGAATCCCTCCATTCAAAAGGTTCGGACCAAATTTATTTAAAAAAAAGAATTTAACTGTGAAAAGACAATTGCGGCGCACGTGAGACGTAGATATGGCAGCAAGGGCGACGTCTGCTAAGAGAGTATTATGGATTGGGTATTCCTGGATAGGGGCCGGGGCACTGCCGATTTTCCGACCACCCCCGACGGCGAGGGCATAGGCGCCATTTAGCATTGCGTGCTATAGGCGGAGCGTGTCTAATGGTTCTGTATGTGATAGTGACTAAATGGAGCCATAATAATTTCATGACTCTGACCCAAATGACCTTATGACATGACTCTGACCCCAAATGACATGTGGCCTTTTTCTTGAGATCATGTTTGGCCGGAATTCCAGTTTGGCGTAGTCAGCTCACATCAGCGTGTTTGCAGTCTTTCGTGGTTTTAAATGTTCAAACATGTAAAATGATGTTGGTTCCATGCTTTACTTTTATGGTGGGTGTCAAGGTCACGTGAAGCCTGAAGATGCAGTCAGGTCATTGACCTTTGATGACCTTATTTCTGCACTTTTTTGAGTTATGCATGTTTTAAGCTAGTTTTTGGAGCTGATTTTGAATTTTAAATTGAGCAGCCATTTGAAGATTGCTCAATTTAAAATTCAAAATCAGCTCCAAAAACTTGCCTAAAGGGACAGTATCACCATTTTGATGAAATTTGACATTGCATAGGCCCCACCTTTCTGGTCCGGGAACTGAAGACCGATCCTCGAAGCTCCACACCGTTATCCCGCTATCGCCACTCAAAGTACGAAAGGTGTACTACACTTTGAATCGTGCTTCACTATCTTCACTGTTTAAATGTTTGCGCCGTTTTGAATTGACCGCCAGTAATAAAACTTTTACCCTGGTCATTTCATCAAATTTTATAAAGCCAAAACGTTTTTCGCACTTATTCATCACCGTTAAATTCATTAAATAGTCGTAGACAATTTCCGCTGTTTCCTTCGGATTCTAGCGGCTCAACAAAGGAATTCCTCCAGCTTGAATCACAATCTCCCTCCAATGTATGACTTATATGTATGATGCTGCCTTTCCCTAACGACAACTTAATCAGAAGAGCGGCCGCGTAAGCGTAGCGTCAATAATGTATTATCTGCGCCAGTCCTGTAGTAATTTCGCAGGCTTCCAAAGTGGCGGCCATGCTTGTAGTGGTGGTTCGCTCATGAAAATGACTCGCTCATGAAAAAATATTTTTCACCGAGTTCGGTCCTCAAACTATGTTTTTCTGATTCAGAAAAATCAGAAATGCTAGTAAAAAAAAATCAGCTCCATACATGGATTTTTTTTTCGATGATACTGTCCCTTTAACCCTCGCCCGTATTGGTGTTTTTCCAGCCGCGAACGTATAAGGGGGGGGGGGGGGTCCGTTGGACCCCCCCTTGCCGTTTCGCCCCTGATCGAGCTAGAGCTTCGCGGAAAAAACGAGCGTGTTGCCCGTGACGAGAGAAAGCCGATGATACCCAATTTTAAGGTCCTAGGTCATTGGTTGACCTTGCAGGTCAGGTCAATGACCCAAAAGTCGGGAAAATCGGGACCTGTTAGAACGTCGTAAAGTGTGGCTGCTATGGGGTTTTTCGGGGTGCTGATCACGAATATCATGTTAGTTTTGATCACAGATGATGTCTTCATGCATTTAGGCCAGGTCGGGTCAGGTCAGGTCAGGTCAACCAGTAAGGGTATTCGTAGTAGGTGGCAACCGCCTCTAACAGCTTCGTAACATGTTACGAAGGCACCAAAACTACTTCGTAAATGTTTATATGGTTGCTAAATTCGAATTCAGTTCCAAAAACTGGTCTAGAAACATGAAAAACTCGAAAAAGTGAACCGAGGTCATCAAAGGTCAATGACCTGACTTGACCTTCAGGTGACCTTGACACCCACCCTAATGCATGGGGGCAACATCATATCACATGTTTGAACGCTTGCATAGGCGTAGGAACGTTTTTGAAAGTGGGGGGGCCAGGGTCCCAGAGGTCCAAAACCTAACCTACCCCCAAAATCCGATTTCTCCTCGGATTTCGGCCACTTTGTTTTCGCAAACATGCTCAGAGGTAAAAAAAAATCGAGACAAAAAAAAAAGAAAAAAATGGTTGAAATTTCAGGGAGTCTCCCGTCCATAAACTCAAACTGATGGACGCGTTCCCCTGTCCTCCGCAGCCGTTGGCACCCATGCAAATTCCAGAGGCATCCAGCAACTTTTTCATTACGAGCAAGCGTGAAACGTGCAAAGCGAGTCTTTTCAATATAACTATAAAAATCAGCATGAACGGCCCAGCTAGGCTCAGCCAGGCCTATAACGTTTTTAAGAGGTTTTATATCAGCGACCACTGCAACTGGGCTGATTGACTATCACTTATCAGAGGCCGGTGTGGGACTTTTAGACGGTCTGGGCCTTCAGAGGCCAGTTTAACCCTCCACGGCCCGGTCCTATAGGTTTTCTACATACGCGCTGGCCGAGGGGGCGGGGGGCGGGTACGACCCCCCTCGCCGTTTCGCCCCAGGTGGAGCTAGCGCGTCGCGGTAAAACGAGCGTGTGCGCCGTTACGAGACGCAGAGATCGATACCCGATTTTATGGTCCTGGGTCAACCGGTGACCTCTGACACCGTTCCGTGCTTCTATCCTCAGGATACTGAAATCCTTCTCCTCCACACCGCAACCCCCTCCGGGCTGGACAGGCAACTTTATCTCATGCGGGCTGCTCCCTTGGAGCGGCACCGCTGCTCCCGAGGGAGCGCACCCCGTAGCCGGGTGCAGTGAGTGCCTTGGGGCTGGGTGGCCTGTCCTCTGGACGGGCTCAGCCCCGGCGACTCACTAGGGTGCCTGCCCAGACCAATGTCTCCCCCTATATCCTATCATCCTTCCGGCTCTGAAATGGTCTCATTGGACCGAAAGGGCCTAACCCAACAAAACAAACAAAAACCGGTGACCTCTGAGGTCAGGTCAAGTGCCTCAAGGCACGGTTCCGTTTTTGGTGAATAACTTCGCAAAAAATGGCCGCAAAGCCGCGATTTTGCTAGCATCGTGTTCGCCTCTCTCAGGCGCGTCGAATGATATACTTTTTGTTTGGGTGAGGTAAACTTAGGGTGTTGACCTCGGGTCACGGTCAGGTCGGCGTCCCCAGGTCACGAAATTGGTCGAAGGAGGTCATGTCGCATATCATTCGATTCGGCAGGTCTTCTTAAGTCCATAGGTGGCTTTCCCGACTCGCTAGCTCAATTTGATCGGTACCTAGTTATTGACGAAAAACTAATAAGACCCTTATAACTTCATAAATGACGTCGCGCAAGGTCAACACTGCAAAAGTGACGCATCGAACCTTGCAAGGAGTGCATGAAATCACGATTCGGTGTGCTTGAGATAGTTGGAGATCAATCGTTCCCGGCGCCAGAAAAAGTTTCCAGTTTATCCCCATTGACATCACCTAATGGTGAGGTCACGAAAATGACCTGACCTCATATGAACTTTAGGAAAAATCCGAGATATACATTATACAAGTTGAGAGACTCCTATTGGATACTAGGTCCTCCAAGGTTCATTTCCCTGTGAAATCTCCCCTGGCAGTGAGGGCGTTGCGAAGTTGCGACATCTGAAGACCGTGCAGAGGTTCACTTATGACCACATGGGTCAGTGACCTGATCTGACCCGAAAATGCGGTTGGTGTCAAAAGATCCCGTTTGATTCAAAGGTCAGGTATGCCAAGCTTCAGCTCTCTATCGCCGGCGTGTTCGGAGCTATCGCGAAAAAAAAACTACGGAGGGGCGGCACCCGCCCCCCCCCCGGCCGGCGAGGGTTAAGGCCCTCAGAGACTAGTACAGGGCCTGCAAAGGGCAGGATGAGACCTTAAGATGCCGACTTGGGCCATCAGAGGCTAATGTGGGTCCTTACAGGCCAGTATGGGCCCTCAGAGGTCAGTGTGGGACCCTAAAATGCCGGCATGGGCCGGTGTTGGACCCCAGAGGCCAGCAGAAGACCCTCAAAAACCAAGATGGGCCTCAGAGGCCAGCATCGGGTCTTCAGAATCCAGTGCAAGGCCCTCAGAGACTAATGCGTGTCCTTACAGGCCAGCATGGGCCCTTAGAGGTCAGTGTGGGGCCGTAACAGACCGGCATGGGCGGGACTTGGAACCTAGAGACCAGCGGAGGGCCCTCATAGGCCAAGGTGGGCCCTCAGAGGCCGATGCGGACCCTTGGAGACCGGCATCGGAACTCCGGAATCCAGTGCGGGGCCCTTAGAGGTCAATGTGGGACCCTAAAATACCGGCATGGGCCGGTGTTGGAACCCAGAGACCAGCAGAAGGCCCTCAAAAACCAAGATGGGCCTCAGAGGCCGGCATCAGGTCTTCAGAATCCCGTACAAGGCCTCATAGGCTAATGTGGGTCCTTACAGGTCAGCATGGGCCCTTAGAGGTCAGTGTGGGGCCCTAAAAGACCGGCATGGGCCGGCGTTGGACCCCTCAGGCCAAGGTGGACCCTCAGAGGCCGATGCGGACCCTTAGAGGCCGGCATCGGGTCTTCAGAATTCAGTGCGGGGCCCTCAAAGGCACCTAAGGGCTAGTCTTGGGACCCCAGAGACAGAAATGAGGCCACCAGAGGCCGGTGTGAGGCCCTCAGACGCCGGCTGGGCCCTTGAGGCCGGTTTAGGGGCCCTCAAATGAGGTCAATGTGGGCTCTCAGCGGTCAATGTGGTCGCTTGACCGCCACTGAAGGGCCCTCCGAGATCAGTGTAGGACCCTCAAAGACTGGTTTGGGAGCTGTTAATAGCTAACGTGGGATTCTTGAGTCTCGTGACAATCAATAAGGGCCAGAGCCCCATACGCCCATGGGGGCCCATTCAGAGGCGGATCCAGCTCAGAGGTTTGGGGGGGGGCAAACCATAAAAATTTATCGATTCTTTCCATGCATCGTCCATAGGCGTAATGTTAAAATCATGCCGTTTGGGGGGGGGGCAAATGCCCATTTTGCCCCCCCCCCCTGGATCCGCCACTGGGCCCATTGGTTGTTTGGGGGGGGCAAATGATATGATGGCCCCCTGATTAGCCTTTGGAGGGGGGAAGGGCATGGCCCTGATCCCCTCTGCGACCGCCACTGCACTGAAAGTGGAAGGGGGAGGGGCAGAAACAGACATTGCTGGCCCCCAGCCTGTTTGAACCGAGGCTGAGGCACGGTCACCCTGGCCCCCAGCTAGAACGCCTTTGACGAACTATGCCGACCCCAAGCAGATAAGGTCAAGCGTTGGTCGTTTGTATACGCATTCTCCTGCACCGTGCTAGTATTGTCTTAGTATTGCCTATACCTTTTTAGTGCTCGCTGTCCCGCGCCTCGTATTCAACAAAATGCTGTCACCAGGACTCACAGTCTTGTCTCTGATATGGTTTCCTTCATTGAGTGAAGGAAATTGCGGTCAATAACGCTGTAGAAACAAAAAGGAATCCTCATTAAAGGGCAAGCTGAATAGTTGTCAAGTTACCGGGTGGTAGGTTAGGTACAGACAGACACTTAAGTCAGCAAAAAGTGGGGGGGCCAGTTAACATTGCTGGCCCCCCCACCTCCGAAAGTGGGGGGGCCATGGCCCCCCCCCCCCCCGGCCCCCCCCTGTTCCTACGCCTATGAACGCTTGAAACCACGAAAAGACTGCAAACGCGCGGCTAATGCGAGCCGACATACGCCGAATCGCGATTCCGGCCAAACATGGTCTCGAAAAGTAGGTCACAGGTCAAAGGTCATTTGGGTCAGGGTCATGAAATTTTCAGGGTAGGTGTAAAATTGATGAACGCGAGGGTACTGAAAGTTTCGTCGCGATCGGCCGATTTTTACGCGAGTTATTTGCGAAAAAACCATGGGGGTCCGTTCGACCCCCCCCCCTATACGGGCGAGGGTTAAAACATGCATAACTCAAAAAAGTGAAACAAGGTCATCAAAGGTCAATGACCTGACTGCATCTTCAGGCTTCACGATGAAGTATTTTGGTGCCTTCATAATGTCAGTGGTGGTTGACATCTACTCTATTATAGGTATGTATATTACCTACCTGACGAGTGACAGGACAGTTACTGGTTGACTTGACCTGACCTGACCCGACCTGGCCTAAATGCATAAAAACATGAGCTGTGATCAAAACTAACATGAAATTCTTGATACAAAAAAAAAACATCAACTTCACCAGGTATATGAAGTTCTGACAGGTCCCGCTTTTCCTGACTTTTGACCTGACCTGGAAGGTCAGCCAATGACCTAGGCCAATGGGATATCATCGGCTTCACGCTCGTGTTAGTCCGCGAAGCTCTAGCTTGATCAGGGGCCGAACGGCAAAAAGAGGTTCCAACGCACCCTCCCCCCTCCCCCTCCGTTCGCGGCTGGCAAAATGGGCACGTGCGAGGGTTAAAGTTCTTTGTCATTGGGCGAGGTGTGTATTTCATGGCGAAGTGTACTGCCCAAATGTGTGGAATATCGGAACCTGCTGTAACTTTGGAACTTGGAAGCTATAGGTACTTTATGGCCGGACGTGATCTCGAGAAAGAGTTCAGAAGTCGACGGTTGTTTGAGTCATCATGAAATGTTTTGGGCATCTAAACATTGATCAGCTCGACTTCGAGGGTACCGTTTTGTCGTGTTCCATCGCTTTTTTGTGAGCTGTTCACGAAAAAACACATGCTCGGTGCTCCTCCTAAAAATATGGTGCTCACAGCCTCGCATGCATTGCATAACCTTCATCTCCCATTACCGTCATTTTGCCTCAGACAATATTTTTATGTTAGACATGCTGTGAGTCTAAGTTAATTGTGCCATGGCGGCTGCTGACTTGATAATTTCTCTTCTGATCATCGTTCCATCGTTCCTGCAGCTCTCAAATGGACTCCCACGGAAGAGAACTTCTCCAGAAGGTTAAGAAGGATGTGAGGTCTGTGCTTATCACAGAATCAGGAGGCATGCCCCTCGAAAAATTTTTGAAGGTGTATAGGTGAGGAACTTGTTTTGTTAGCTTCTTGGAAATATGTCGTGTTTTGGAGATATTCATTTTTCTACCTTGCCAGCCTTAATGGCTCGCTTAAGCTAGAACTTCATGCTGTGTCCCTTCATCGTACCTAACACTTGTTCTATTCCCGTCAAGCATGATGAACGTAAATGCAGCGAGGTCATTTTGCATTTACCGGTCACTATTAAGTAGGTACAACATACAGTGAGTGCTAAAACGTATTCACGCCACTTGCTGCCGCTTGAACTTTGACTGGTGCATTTTGTGATCCTGTTGGGACTGACCGGGCCTGTCCGTCTGTGGTTTTCGTCAATAGCTGACCCGGGCTGTCCGTGCTGTGTGCTGACCGGCCCGTCCGTGCTGTGTGCTGACCCGGGCTGTCCGTGCTGTGTGCTGACCGGCCCGTCCGTGCTGTGTGCTGACCCGGGCCGTCCGTGCTGTGTGCTGACCCGGGCTGTCCGTGCTGTGTGCTGACCGGGCGCCGTCGGTGTGCTAACCGTCCGTATGCGCCGTCGGTGTGCAGGGAGCTGACCAACACGTCGATCCCGTACCGGCGACTGGGCTTCTACTCGCCGGAGGAGCTGCTGCTCGACGCCACCGACGTGTGCCGCTGCGAGCGGCTGCCCGGCGGACAGCTGCACCTCCGGCCCGTCTGCGACTCGTCCACTCAACACGTCCTCAAAATGGTGGAGCGCAGCCGGCGGCCCAAGACGAGCGGCGGTCGGCGGCGCGGCGCGGCCGGCCCGCGGCCGGCCGGCCCGCCGCCCGAGTCGGAGTCGCCGTGGCGGCCGGCCGGCGGCTCTGTGCCCGTCGAGGCGCGCGAGTCCATCCTCCGGCTGGTCGCCGAGCACCCACAGGCGAGTTCGACAGCTGGAGACTGGTCGGGCCGCCTCCCCCGGCCGCCGCTGGCAGGTGCAGCCGGGCGGTGGAGCGCGGACGTCCATCAAATGGTGCACTTTGTCGTATGGGCGATATGCAGCTGTTGTCCACGAGACATGACTTGTCTTCGTTCGTTTCATTGTAGCGATTCTTTGATTTGAATTGGCTATGCTTCAGGACACCATTGATGGATTTTCTCAAAAAGTCATTCAGAAGAAAGTATGATTTTAGCATGTTAGTTCACGGCGGTGACGGTGACATGACATTGTTAATTTGCACAGGGAATATACTTGGACGAATTCAATCAGAAACACCTGGCAATGGTCGGGCACGCTATCGCCTACATCACCCTGGGCTTCTTCTCGCTGAAGGGCCTGATGGAGTCGATACCGGAGCTGGTCCGACTCAAGGAGACTCCCACCGGCGACAAGGTGTTCCCGATCCCGGCGCCAGGTGAGACCGGGTGAGGGGACCAGTCTACTGACACAGCAGCTGACTGATCGCAGCACCCAGTCCACTGACTGATCACACGCCCAGTCCGCTGACTGATCACACGCCCGCTGACTGACACCCAGTCCGCTGACTGATCGCAGCACCCAGGCCACTGACCGATCGCAGTCTGCTGCGGCCATATTGCTCCGAACGCATGGAGGCGCTTTAAGAGGACCGTAACACGGGGTAAATGTGCTTCATTGTTTGGATGTAGCTGTGATTGTGCATAGTTATTTATCAAACTTACACCAACTTCCGGGTTCGTGGCAAAAGTTTTTTTTATACCGCATCTGTTAGTATTGTGTCGCACTATTTTAGAGACGTCAGCTGTTTCTCAAACACTGCTGTTTGAGCCGCCGTTTCGGCGGGCTGTGACCCACTACTCTGCTGTGTTCGCAGGCGCTGGCTCCTCAGCGACCCCCTCCAGTGCAGCTGAAGCCCAGGACGCGTCGCCAGCCACTGCCTTCCTATCCTGTGAGTACAGTGCTGTTCCCCCGTCCAAACCTATCTGGACGACTCGACAGGTGCAAAAAAGCAGTACTGCGCTTTAAACTACTGCTTTCTCCCGTCTGTACATTTGTCATGTCAGTACTTTAAATGGCGGGCGCAGCCCAATTCAGCCACTCAGTACACAGCGCATGCTCACGTGATGCGCTCAGTACACAGCGCGTACCACGCACGCATGCTCGCAACCCGCGTTCGGTCCGATTCATACACTTATCATTGGCTAGGAGCAAAGCTGTCCGTTAATGATGGAGTTTTGGCGACAAATGTGTATCCATTTTCATCCATTTAGTATTTTGAAATATGCTCTTATTTGGCGAATATATAATATCACAGAGACGGTGGCACGAATCCATGGCGCCCGCTCCACCTGATCCTTGACACGTGAATGTCGTAATTTTCAGTCGAGGATTCTGTTCGCGGCTTCTCGGAGGAGCTGGTGAAGGTGATTTCCGCACAGAGCGAGTGCGTCAAGGTGTCCGACGTTCCCAACTTGTACTACGTGAGTACCTGCCGTGTGGCCCTGCCAGTGCTAGTGCTGTCAGTGCTGCCACTGGCAGCAGCCAGTGCTGAGTCATGGGTGCCCGATGGGTAGGGAGTGGTGGAACATCAATCTGCCCCCGAGTGTACCTAGGTATGTGCGCTGGCGCGTCGTGACATGGTGTCGAACTCGGGACTTGGGACTCGGGAACCACAGTCGCTGTTGTGAGTAGTATACGCGAGCTCGGGTTTCCACGAGCTGCGGCTGCGGTGTGAATGGAGGGACGCGCCCCGTGTGTCGGCAGCGCGAGTTTGGCCGCGGCCTCGACTACCAGCAGCAGGGCTTCACCAGCCTGCTGGAGGCACTGGCCTCGCTCGGCGCGCCCTTCCACCTGGAGAAGCGCGACGACGACTGGCACGTCAGTGTGAGGAGGCCGGGCGGGCGGCGGGCCCGCGCGGCCACCGGCGCCCAGGGGCCTGCAGCTGCCGGCGACACGGGCCGACTGCACTCGCCCAGATCAGGTCAGTCGGTGTAGGCGCGGCTGATAGGGCACCCCGGCCAAACACTTTGGAGGGTCGCCGGACGCTTCAGAGGACCTCTTTATTCGTGGTCCTCATTGTTTAACGCGTAGTTCTAACTAAGCTGTTTGTTTCTCGCGTACGTTCACTAACCCGCAATGGTCTCATTTGATTTCAATTTTTACTTTTAGCCAGTTAGTAAAGTTGGGAATTTTGATGATTAGTTGCTTCTTAGCTGTTCATGTTCTGTTGGAGAACGAACTTTTTTACTTTTTTTGACGGCATTAAAATGTTATTCAGGAAAGCTGACTTCAGTCATTCTGCACTTGGTTCCATCAAATCACCATTGTCTGGTCGGTGCCTCAGATGCGGCTGGGGTCGTCCCGTCGGCGGCGGGCGGGGACGCCGCGCGCTCGCCCGTGCCGCCGGCGCGGTTCGCCATTCAGCAGCTCGTCTGGCTGGAGGAGGGCCGCCAGGTGGCCACCGAGACCGGCTACCCGCTGCTCGAGGTGGTCGTCACGCACGTGAGTTACACGCCCGGTACTCCCACCATAGTAAACCGGCTACCCGCTGCTCGAGGTGGTCGTCACGCACGTGAGTTACATCTCCGGTACTCCCATCGCATTATAAGATTCGGGTTGTTTATATATTTCTTAGTGTTTTTACACGAGCAAGACATTATACATGGAAAATATAGGCTGCTTCATTCTGGTGCTTCATTGGAAGCTGTCTCTGGATGTGCGCTTAGTGCGCCGAGACGTATCTTCAACCTACGTATTTCCGAATATCGGTGCGTATTGCAATCATTGCCCAATCATTGTTTTGGATCGGTGTTGATTTGAGTGTCGTTTTGTGCGCAGGCCCGCTCTCCGGGTGAGTTTTTCTTCCGTCTGGGCAGCAGCGGCGCAGAGCTGGTGCGCCTGGAGGCCGCCCTGGCCGCTGTGTACGGCGGACAGCACCGGGCGCCGGCCATGCGGCACTGGACGGCCGGCCGGCCGCTGGCCGCCCGCACCCACGCCGGCTGGAGGCGCGCCGTCCTGCTCGGCCGCGCTGCCGAACAAGTGAAGGTGAGCGGCGGACCGGTGGACAGTAACGCCGGTAGCTCTAGGCTGGTGGTTGTTTGGTGAAGTGGAAGGATTGGGGTGGGTAGGGAACTGAGAAAATATGGGTGGCATACGTCCTATGTAATATCCAGCTGCAGTGACGGAGTGCACTGCGTATTTCGTTGGTGTTTTTGTTCGTTCACTCAGTGGTTCTGAGTGCACTGTGCGTCTCCCACTGGCAGGTGTATCTAGTGGACACGGGCGCGCGGCTGCTGCTGTCGCTGGAAGCCGTCCGACCCCTGGACGACCAGTTCCTGAAACTGCCGGCGCTGGCGCACGAGGTGAGAGAACCTCTGCAAAAACAAAACTGCACTGCAAACATGCGTTTGTGCAATGGAATGGACTTCTGTGTAAAATGTCCGAAACTATTGCGTCTGTCGCTGCTCGCGACGCTATTGCTCTGCGCCGTTCGCAGGGGTCTGCCGTTATTTGTTTTGCGCGGTTGGCAGGGGTCTGTTATGAGTTGTTCTGCGTCGTTGGCAGGGGTCTCTGGCGCGGGTAGCGCCGCCCCTGGGTCTGTTATAATCTGCTCTATGTACACCGTTGGCAGGGGTCTCTGGCGCGGGTGGCGCCGCCCCTGGGTCTGTTATAATCTGCTCTGCGCCGTTGGCAGGGGTCTCTGGCGCGGGTGGCGCCGCCGCTGGGTCTGTTATAATCTGCTCTGCGCCGTTGGCAGGGGTCTCTGGCGCGGGTGGCGCCGCCGCTGGGTCTGTTATAATCTGCTCTGCGCCGTTGGCAGGGGTCTCTGGCGCGGGTGGCGCCGCCCCTGGGTGTGTTATAGTCTGCTCTATGTACGTACACCGTTGGCAGGGGTCTCTGGCGCGGGTGGCGCCGCCGCTGGGTCTGTTATAATCTGCTCTATGTACGTACACCGTTGGCAGGGGTCTCTGGCGCGGGTGGCGCCGCCCCACGGCATCTGGTCGCGGCCGGCGCAGACCGTCTTCGATAAGCTGGTGCGCGGCGGCGTGCCTCTGATGGCCACCGTCCTGCAGCAGTCCCAGGTGAGGCGCCGCCGATCACTCCACAGAGTACTATCTCTATACCTATCGGTTCTGTCCGCTCCGTCCGTACGTCAGCGCGCTGCTGCCGTGTACTGTGTACTGTGTATTGGGTATTGCGTTTGTACTGTGTACTATGTAGTGTATACTGGCACTGTACCGGCTCTGTCCGCTCCGTACTCAGTACGTCAGCGCGCTGCTGCTGTGTACTGTGTGGTGTGTACTGGGTATAACAGTGTCGCTGTACCGGTTCTGTTCGCTCCGTACTCAGTACGTCAGCGCGCTGCTGCTGTGCGACACCCGCGGTGAGACGGACGTCCACGTCGGCGACGAGCTGGTGTCGGCCGGCGCGGCGGTGGTTCAGCCGCAGCACGACTGGCCGCCGGCGACGCTGCGCACCCCCGACTCGCGGCTGCTGAGCGACCTCTACGCGGCGCTGGGCGCGCCCGACGACCACCGCCGGCCGGCCGTCAACGGGGAGGTGCGGACGCCGCCCGAGGGCGCCGAGCTCCTGTCTCCGACCAGGTCAGTGGCGCCGCCGCCGTCTGTGGCTGTCCGCGTGGCCGGCATTACACGGTGCGTCCAGCGGGCGGCCCGTATTATAGAGTTGCGGAGCAAATTTAGTATGGTATATGTTCACAGTTCTTGTAATTGCAAGTCATTTCCCTCCTAAGCACTGTGCATTTTTGGCACGAATTTCGGTTTGTTGTATTCTGAGTTTTGTATTTATTATGGATGTCAAATTACGAAAGGATAAACTGTGTGTTGCAGCCGGCAGCTGCCGGAGGCTGATCACCGCGACACCGGCCTGGTCGACCGGATCAACGCGCTGAAAATCCAGTGGTACGTGCTCATTACCTTTTCGATGGCACACGAATAGAGGGTGCTGAATCAATGCTCCTGAGAACCGATGGATCGTCGGCCAGGGTTCGCGCCTAGCCGTGTCTTATAAGCAGACATGAATCGTCAGTTCGTATGTTTATTTCCCGTTTTTCGTTTTTTTTTCCCACAAGCACGTTAAAGTGCATCAGAACGCCTGTAGGCGTGAGGCTAAGAATGTCCTTTGCTAAGAATGGCCCGTTTATGCAGCGTTTGACGGCCCTGCGCTGTGCTCCACAGTTACGACGCCCACAAGCAGTTCGAGGGTGCGCCGGCGGGCCCTCGGCGCGCGGCGCTCAGAGCGCGCCACCTGCGCCTGGAGGCCGAGCTGCAGCGGCTGCAGGCATCGCGATAAGTCCGCAGACCTCAGCGAGGCGCGCGATAAGTCCCGCAGACCTCCGTGA
Organism: Amphibalanus amphitrite; assembly: GCF_019059575.1. Lineage (NCBI taxonomy): Eukaryota > Metazoa > Arthropoda > Thecostraca > Balanomorpha > Balanidae > Amphibalanus > Amphibalanus amphitrite. The sequence goes on along the minus strand of NW_024881698.1, from coordinate 300,630 downwards.
GACCCGCGATAAGTCCCGCAGACCTCAATGAGGCACGTGATAAGTCCCGCAGACCTCCGTGAGACCCGCGATAAGTCCCGCAGACCTCAGTGAGGCACGTGATAAGTCCCGCAGACCTCCGTGAGACCCGCGATAAGTCCCGCAGACCTCAGCTCGCGATAAGTCCCGCAGACCTCAACTCGCGATAAGTCCCACGGACCTCCGTGAGACCCGCGATAAGTCCCGCAGACCCCAGTGAGACCCACGGCGGGCGCGGGTCTCACTTTATTGTACCTGTACCTCGCATTGTACCTGGTGCCGGGGAGCGGGGCGCAGTCCCGGTCCCGGCAGCGCGCGCAGATAGGTGTTGCTTTGCATGACTCCTCCGAGTACGTTATTCGGAGCGGCTGTGACTGCTATTCCAGAGTGTTAGGTAAATGTAATAAATTAATTCTCACAGTTGCCTGCTTTTGTGTCATTTCACCTATTAAAGGGACCCTCCCACCTTCAAAAAGTTAATGAATTGGTATGAAAGTGATGTCGCTCGGTTCAGAAAGAGCGAAAACGAATATCTACCAATTCTCATCGAAAAATATTCACCGGTTTTCAAGATATTAGACTTTTATTTTTGTTTACTTTTTGGGATCTCCACTGTTCCTAGCGACTTTATTTGAAAGTGCGGGACTTGTTGCGCGCAAAGCAGCATATACCACCGCGTGCTACCAAACGTTTTAGTAAAAGATTTAAAATCGTTAGATCTGCGCTGACGTCCCACATTCAGCGGGGGCATTCTAATGCATTAGCCCCTCTGAATCCAAGACGTGCCGCATTTTTGAAATTAGATATTTTCGATTTGAGGTATTTCTCGATCTTGTGATTGCTCAAACCGGTAAGTGCAAGTCAGGGACCCAATTTTGGCTATCTATTCTCAACTCAAAACTAATGTTAAGGTGGGATAGTCACAACCCGCGCCGGGCCGGTGCTCCGTTACTTTCGCGCCGGGCCGGGGGGAACACCCCCCATCTAACGCGGCTCCTGGGCCACGTAGCGATACGCGGAAGGCGGCGTTCGAAAGTGCGTCAAAAATAATTACGGAAACACTTCGGTCATTTGACAGAGGTCATCAAAGGTCAAATGTAGTCCATTTCAACAGTTTTGGAAACTAACTCGGGAACCAATAGAGTTGCAGCGCCGCGGAAAAGCGCATTCGATAGCCCTTTTACAGACCTTTCTGAAGATTGTTCTCAGATTTGACCTCAGGTCAACGGCTTAGCTTCCAGAGGGCAAAAACTAAAAATAGCAGTTTTCACGAAAATGTTTTTTCGTCAATAACTTTTGACTCAAGAGAGCCACGACCTTACTTTTGGCAGCATCGTGTTCCTCTCGTCGAGACGCGTCGAATGAACTATTTGTTGACGTTGAAAGGTCACTTTGAAAATTTGACCTCAGGTCAAGGTCATGACCTGACTGGAAAGGGTCATGTTGCATATCAGTCGATCCGTATCGTCGAGCTGAACACATCTAAGGCGTTTTCATCGCTCTAGCATGCCTCTATCAAAAGTTATTTGCGAAAAAGTGTTAGATACCATTCGTGACCTAAGATGACCTCAGGGGCATAAACAGGGGGCCCGGACACCATTTTCATGTTCAATGTGTCTAAACCACTTGTAATTCAGTGCTTGGGAGTGTTCATAATGTCTTTCGTCCAAAACAGGCGCATTTCAATTTTCTCCCATTTTGACTTATAATGGAGAGGTCGCAAAATTGACATGACCTTAGGTCATCGATATCGAAATTCCGAGATATACATTTTGTACATACTGTTACCCTTATCAATCGCTGAGAGTTTCAAGGCTCAGTCGGTGTAGCTATGGCGCAGTGTCCCAAAATTTGTTGATTTGGGTAGGAAACGACATCCAAATGAAAATCATTTCCCACTCTCACCTCCAATTTTTAAGAGTAATTTTCCACTCCCAATATTTATGAAGATAAAACATTAGCGTGGATGGTCGTTGTACATCTCATATTATATCATGCTTGTATAGAAATTAATTATGCTATTGATCTTTTCCCACTCTTTTAGGCCTCATCTTGGCCAGCAATTTTCCACTCGTATCCCCATTTTTGGAGAGGAATTTCCCCTCTGACACCCAAGCTAAAATACAACTTTGGGACACTGCTATGGCGAGGATTGAAACTTTTTCTGAGGTGAGGTCACTTGACCTGACCTGGTGACCTGACCTTGAGAGTCCTGGGTGTGGATTTTTCACATGTGTGGAAGAGATGCATAAACAGGTGTGCCAAAAACGGCGGCGCGGAGCGCCGCCGTTTTTGAGATATCTGCGAAAAACCGCAGGGGGGGGGGTGTTCGAACACCCCCTCCCCGGCCCGGCGCGGGTTAACCCGCGGCCCCAGCGCGACCCCTCACCCGTGGTGTCCCAGTAGGCATTTCTCGAAGCGGGATCGTCCAATTAGATTAGGACTTCTCTCTCTCTCTCTCTCTCTCTCTCTCTCTCTCTCTCTCTCTCTCTCTCTCTCTCTCTCTCTCTCTCTCTCTCTCTCTCTCTCTCTCTCTCTCTCTCTCTCTCTCTCTCTCTCTCTCTCTCTCTCTCTCTCTCTCTCTCTCTCTCTCTCTCTCTCTCTCTCTCTCTCTCTCTCTCTCTCTCTCGCTCTCTCGCTCTCTCGCTCTCTCGCTCTCTCGCTCTCTCGCTCTCTCGCTCTCTCGCTCTCTCGCTCTCTCGCTCTCTCGCTGTCTCGCTCTCTCGCTCTCTCGCTCTCTCGCTCTCTCGCTCTCTCGCTCTCTCGCTCTCTCGCTCTCTCGCTCTCTCGCTCTCTCGCTCTCTCGCTCTCTCGCTCTCTCGCTCTCTCGCTCTCGCTCTCTCGCTCTCTCGCTCTCGCTCTCTCTCTCTCTCTCTCTCTCTCTCTCTCTCTCTCTCTCTCTCTCTCTCTCTCTCTCTCTCTCTCTCTCTCTCTCTCCCTCCCTTCCGAGCGGGCCCCTGGCAGAAATTTCGGGGGGGGGTCAGCTGACGCTCTGACCCTCCCCTGGCTGCGCCACTGCGCTCTGTCATCGCTCGGTCCTTCGGTCACGCGCCGCGGCCGGGAGCAGGGTTATAATTCATCCGGGCGCACGACCGGTTATCCACGCCAAATATCCTATTCGGTATATGTTTACGGGATGAGTCGTGTCTACTGACGGATGGGTTCCTGCCTATTTTCTACGCTAGTTTTAGGAAAAAAGCGCAGTCATCCTATTCAGTACTCATCTGGTTGTCTTGTTGCAACTGAGTAGTGGGCTCATTCGCATTATTTAACGTTTTGAATTGCTTTTATTCGATAAGCCCAATGGTTCGCTTCGCTGACAACAGACGTTCAGACCATCCTGGCACGGCACCATGAGCACTTCCAACGTCATTGATCTGTGTGAACATACGATGTCTCATGACATGGTCTATGATGGTTTCCTATCAGGCATAAATATTGCACACACACACGCACACACGCACGCACGCACGCACGCACGCACGCACGCACGTGGTAAAGCAGGAGCTCCACAGTGTTGTCGAACAGGTAGGACTTCATCAGGTCGCAGATTCGCACAGGTATTCGGCGGTTTCAGGCGGTACGCCGCTCAGTCGGCGCCGCTCCTCCCCGCTAGCAGACACAGTGGTCCCTCCTCCCCGCTAGCAGACGCAGTGGCCCATCGCCCCTCCTCCCCGCTAGCAGACACAATTGCCGCTCCTCCCCGCTAGCAGACACAGTCGGCGCTGCTGAGTGTCGCCATCCTTCCTCCTTACTAGCAGACGCAGTCGCCGCCGCTGACTGTCGACGAGCCGCTGCTCACCGTCACCACGTCGGGATCCCTGCCGCCGCCCACCAGATGGCCGCACTGTTCGTGTGTCAAAATCTGCCGACAGAGCGCGGCGCGGTCAGGGTGGGGCTCAGCAGCACTGCCCATATCAATATGCGTGTAGTTGGTAATGTGACAACCGCGTATGATAGTTCAGTGACTTTATCAATGAAGGTTTACGAGTGGAGTGTTTTGACGCACCTTTCTGACGATGAAGTTCATGGCCTCGTCGATGCCCTTGTTTTCCATGGCGGACGTCTCGTAGGATCCGACGAAGCCGCGCTGGCGCGCCCACTCGGAGACCTTTTCCGGGCTGGACGCCAGACCCTCCTTCGGCAGGTCACACTGCCAGACATAACACAAATTTATACTCGCCGGGAGAAGAATGATGATTGTTCATTAGGGTAAACACTAAACAGACACCCGCCGAAAAGTGGGTCTCATTTTAAAAGTCGCTGCATTCCAATTTATTAACCTTCCAGGCGGTGGGGGGGGGGGGGCATTTTTTTTGCCTCCCCTTTAGTTTTTTCGATATATCTCCAGAACCGCTGCGCCGATCGTCACCAAACTTTCAGCATCCTCCCGTGAATAGCTATTGCACATTGTGACCAAAATTTTTTCCAAGGGCTATGATAGGTTCGCCGCTAATGACGTCAGAGTGACGTCATTTCTGCCATTTTCGACCCAAAAAAGGTTTTGCGGGAAGAGCTGTCAGGCCTACAGCTTGAGAGATACAGAAAAAGGTTTAGGACATAAAAGGTGTAGAATTAAAAGAGCTACAAAACTGCTATCTCGGATTTTTGAAATTTTTGGATTTTGACCCCCAAAAATCAAAAAATAATTTTTTTGAATATAATAGCCGAAAAATCCAAAGAGTTTTTTGAATTTCGAAAAACCGGAATATATGTGATAGTCCCAACCGCTTTCTATCTACATACCACATTTGAGATCGATACCTCTTTTTTTGGCCAAGTTATAGCGAAAAAACTGTTGGAAATTGATGACGTCAAATTTTCAAACTCAATTTTTTGCAATTCTAGACCTCGTAGCGCAAAACAAAGACCACCATTAGACTCTCCGTGACGAGCTGCATCGAATCAATACCCATTTTATGCAAATCTAACAACTTTAAAATTTGACCTTTTTTGACCTGACCTTGACCTAACCTCCACCAGAAAGTGACCTAAACCGTGCCTGATGGTCTTATTACCAACACAATTGTGTTGGAAATAAAAAATTGGCCATAAGACATGCATCGCCATAGTAAAGCTGGGTTCATGTGGTGACCCTTGGTGACCTGACCTGTGACCTGACCTGGTATGACCAGTGACTTCTAATAGCAACATATGTACTAGACAACTGACGCCCTATCGCTAATTTTCGACAAAATGCGTTTTACTCGGTGTTATAGCGCTTTCTCTAGAAGACCCGTGAACGGTGAAACATTTTATCTTTGACCTGACCTGTGAGGTCATCGGTGACCCCGAGGTCAACGAAATTTGGTTTTCGTAGACAAATTTGACAGGGCTATCGAACGCCGTTTGAATTTTCCGGATCCGTCCAGTAGTTTCGGAGATACGGGGGGGGGCAAAAAATGCCCCCCCCCCCACCGCGCGGAAGGTGGCCGGGAGGCCCACCGCCTGCCGGGTTAACCCGCGCCCCAATGGGGGGGCTATTCATCGCCCCCTCGTTTTTCTGCAATAACTTCTAAACCGCTTGGCGTATCGACACGAAACTTTCAGTACGTTCGGCTGTATCAATTTGACACCTTGTGTCAAAACCGGAACTTCGTAGCTATCATGGGTCGACCGGAAATGACGTCAAAGTGACGTCATGTTCGGCCAATTTCGATACAATAGGTATGTATATTGAACTACGGCAATCACTTTCAAGAGATCAGTTTTTAAGCTAGATACCTACAATTTCTTTGCATGAGAGGACTCAGAATGCATAGGTATAGGGCTATCAAACTGCTATATCGGATTTTCAACATTTTGAAATTTTTGAAAATTATACCTGTATATATTAAATCTAAAAATTTATATTTTTGTCCTTTTTCTAAGTTTTTGACTTTTTGAGAAAAAAAAACGGAACATTTGTGATAGAACACCCTACCGGTGATCTACTCAAGAAGTTTTTATTCCGATACCTATCTTCAAAAATAGCCAAGTTATAGGTACCAATTATAGTCAAAATTTCACTATTATAAATTTTCAAATCAATTTTTTAGTACGTTTTTGACATATACCTTGTTATGGTTTTACGCATAACACACGAAGTGAAACCACGTTAGCGAAATCGAGGATATGACAACGTTATTGTGTTCTATCTACATATAGTGCGAGATAAAATGAACGAATAGGTACTTCACGATTAATCACTGCTTCAAGGACATCGAATCTAGTTGTGTTTACTCCTCAAAGGCAATAAAGTCCCCAGTCACGTTGACGTATTATATTATTACAAAAAAACATCCCCAATGAACCCCAGAAAAAGACGACCACGATCGAATCGAATGAATCCCAAGTCCCGAATCGAACAATTATCGTCGGACATTCTGTGACACTAAAATTGACATCAGCGCGTGCGACATTCACGCCGGAGCCGTTAGTTAAACGGCGACATACCTCAATATAAATTGCACCATCGTGTTCCTGATCTTAACCCGCGAGTTGCTGGGGGGGCGTTAAACGCCCCCACTTTTTTCGCCGGGCCATAGCATAAAAACGGCGCGCCGCAGGCGCGCCAAATTTTGGGTACCTGTAGGGAATTGATTGAAGTTTATTGTGACAAAGTTTCAAAAAAATCGGTCGGAAAATTTTTGAGATATCGAGGTTTTAGTGACGTCATGATTTCTGAGTTTTCGACCAAAAACGGCATATGTTCAAAAAATCATATAAAATCACAGAATAGACATACAGACATGCCGTAAACGCCATTAGACTGCCAATACCATGCACAATCAAATGGCTATCTTCGATTGTTGATTATCGTTCCGCATTTTCCAAAATCTTGAACTGAATCTTGGCAATTTCTCGTGACTACTTCACGACCATGATACATGCATTTCTTAAATTGAACTTTTTTAGCCAAACACGTACACATCTGGTAAAATGAATGTCACCATCGTGTTCTACGCCCCAAATTACCCATAAAACATGTGTCACAGGCTGCGAATATCAGTTTTGATTTTCGGGGATATGTGCCTGCCCGGTTGACCTGACCTTGACCCTGACCTATGCTTGACTGACCCCTATATGGAGCTGACACTCTTGTAGGCCTTATATGATGGATTGCGCACCGTTTTGACAGAGTTTATGACGAGAGGCGCCCATTACGAAGTCCTGAAGTCCATGCTACTGAAAGCCCGATTTCAGGTGTTTGACCTGACCTTGACCTGACCTGTGACCTCAAAATTCAATTTTAACCCGCGCGGGGCTGGGGTCTCCAGCCGAACGCGCGGGGCTGGGGGGGGGGGGTAAATTTTACCCCCCCCCCCCTGTTATCTCCCGAACTAATGGTCCGATTTGGAAAATTCAAACGCCAATCGAAAGCTCTCATCACGAACTACTAAAAACATGTACTTAATTTAAAGTTTGAGGTCAAGGTCAAGGTCAGGTCAAGGGTACAAATTGCAAGTTTCTACAGTATCGGCCTTGCACCGTAGTTGCCGAAGAATGGAGTCATGGACTGAGACTGATCGCCCAAAACGTGTTCTTAGGCTACCAAGACAATATTCGTTGCATACAATATCATTCAGAGGTCAAGGTCAAGGTCAGGTCAGGTCAGGTCACCAAAAAACAAAATATAGAAAAGGGCATGTGCGACACATGTTTTATGGGTCATTTTACTCATAGAATTCAATAGGCACACTCAATAAGTGATATGGACCACCTCTGGATGAATTTCAGGTCGAGGTCAGGTCAAGGTCAGGTCAAGTGAGGTCAAATTTTGAAGTTGGTTGTTAAGGCCTAAAAAGGTGTCTATCTGATGCAGTTTTTCACGGCGAATCGAATGGTGCTATTTTTGTTTCCGTACGAGGTCTAGAACTTCCAAAAAAGTCATTTTTCAAAAATTTTGTGAGTCGTGACGTCATAAAATTTTGAATAACTCCCACATTTTTGAACCGATTCTTCTAAAATTTGGTATGTAGGTGCACATAGACCACTTCTCTGACATATATTCCGGTTTTTTCGATAGACTCAAAATTTTGGATTTTATAATGATGTTCCCAAAAAAGTCAGTTTTTTGAAAAAATTTAGGCCAAAATCCAAAATTTTCAAAAAACCGAGATAGCCATTTGATAGACAAAGTAAAATTACGTATAACCTTTTTTGTTACGTATTGATTCCTTTAAAAATGAAGATGTTAGCGGCGTTTGAACTTTTGCCGTTTTTGAGGCGAAAATCGCGAACATGACGTCACTAAAACGTCAATTTCTCAAAAATTTTCCGACGGATTTCGCTCAAACTTTCAGGGAACGTGTCAAATTGATGTAAGAAAAGGTACTGAAAGTTTGGCGGCGCTGCGCGCCGCCATTTTTGAGATATCGCAAAAATTCGCGAGGGGGGGGGTAAAATTTACCCCCCCCCCAGCCCCGCGCGGGTTAAAGTACTCATCTGAAGCGTCTCGTCGCGTTCTTTCGTTTGCCGCCTCGTGCGTTTCGCTGCGCCTATTGGTTCTCGAGTTATCGGCTGGGGGCGTTTAACGCCCCCCCCCCCCCAGCAAACGGTGGGTGGCGAAATACCCCAGCAACTGCCGGGTTAAACTGCATACGACAGACACCTTTTTTGTTGAAAAAAATTATCTCTGACCTCAGCTATATTCAGCTGAAAAATGACCTCGGATGACACAGACGAAACTGATTTCGAAATTTATTGCCTAAATGAACCATAAAACATGTGTCACGTGACCGATTCATGATATAATATATCCGTGACCTCAGACCTGGGACACAGTTCCGTGCTTCCGTGCTTCCGAGGGCCTCCGGGCTGGACAGGCAACTTTATCTCATGCGGGCTGCTCCCGAGGGAGCGCACCCCGTAGCCGGGTGCAGTGAGTACCTTGGGGCTGGGTGGCCTGTCCTCTGGACGGGCTCAGCCCCGGTAACTCACTAGGGTGCCTGCCCAGACCAATGTCTTCCCCTATATCCTATCAACCTCCCGGCTCTGAAATGGTCTCATTGGACCGAAAGGGCCTAACCAAAAAAAATAATAATAATAATAATAAGACCTGGGATGACCTGGCCTCGACCTGAAAATCAAAGAGCAAGTTCGGCTAAAGCATCTATTCACGAGTGTATAAACCAAAAATGAGCCTGTTCTGACTTGTAAGCCAGCGGCCAGAGCCCAAATTGTGAACAAGGAAACATTGATAATTTTTACTTTGACCTGACCTTTGACGTCATCAGTGACCTCGAGATCAACGAAATTATATTTCCTTCGACATTTTTTTTCCGGGGCTATCAGACGCCGTTTGAAATTTGACAATCGGCCCAGTAGTTTCGGAGTTAGGAGCGGAGGGCTATAAATCCCCCCCCCCCCAGTAGGGTCCGTTATACGCAGACCCTAGTGGGGCGCGGGTTAAGAGAAGTTATGGCCTGAGACGATGCACAGTGGACCACTCATCTGCGTCCCGTTTCTAACGCCAGTGAGATCGGCTCGGGCCGTGTGTCACCTTGTTTCCGAGCAGGACGCAGGGCACCGGGTCGCCGTTGGACAGCTGCACCTTGTCGTCCAGGTCGGCCTTCCATTTGAGCACGGCGTCGAACGTGGTCGCCCGGTTCACGTCGAACACGATGAACGCCGCCACCGCCTCCGTGTAGTAGATGCGCGTCATGGAGCCGAACCGCTCCTGGCCTACCGGACGCAGAAACACGAGACAACGTCAGTTCAGCCGTTCAGATGACGCCAATCAGCCAGAAGTTTGGTCACAAAATCGCTAGGGAGTAGGGGCTACGAAACTTTGCCCTGGTGCATGGGTGAGGCTTTTTGGTCACGCTTCGGTTTCATAAAGTGAGGAGTTAAGGAAAACCGTGCTGCGAAAGTTGTTAAATGAATCAGATCTGCTCCATGTAGCCTGCCAACTCGTGAATTCTGCATCCCATGTGAAGATGTTGACCCCGGGCCACGTAACCCGGGTCCCGTAGGGCCTTCGCCGGACTCCGTTCGCCGTGGTGGGAGGTCGTTTTCCCGCCTTGGTTTTCCCCCTCTCCTCTCTTGTTATCTCTGAATTACTACTGAGCCAATAAACTTCAAACGAACGGCAATCTAACTACCAGTAACTGGATTTATAATTTTCCGTCCATTCTTTGGTGTTAGGTACCTATGCAATTTACATTCCTGTGTGAAGTGACTGCTTCCAGGTCTGGTCTCAAAAGGTCGCACTGCTAGGAAACTACGCTGGGGACGTATGACTAAACTTCATGGCCATGGCCAACTATGCATTTCTTTGACGGGGCTCTTTTGGTCATCAGGGACTGTTTGGCGAAGTTCACGTGAAGTTCACATCAAGGTCTGGTAAGGTCAAAACTAGGTCTACATGTGAGATGACTATATTCCTGGCTCCTGCTTAGGTATATAAAAATGTCATTGGAAAATGGATTTCCGGCATGCGCTAACTACGCAGTACGCTTGCAGGACGGTTGTGCGCCCACTTGCCTGCGATGTCCCACAGCTGGAGTCGGACGATGTTGTTGGCGTCCCACTGGAGCACCTTGAGCGCAAAGTCCACGCCTATGGTGGCCCGGTAGTGCTTGGAGAAAGTCTGGCCCACGTAGCGCCGTATGATGGACGTCTTGCCGGTGCCGAGCTCGCCGATGATGAGGATTTTGTACAGGTGCTCGCATCTGCTGTTGACCTGCCGAACCGGGTTGCTGATGTGTGAAACACTCCCAGGTCTCCCAGGACAAATAGCCACACTACACTCCACTTTCAGGGTTCATTGCTGCCATCGCTCGTTCATCGCCAAAAAAAAAGAAGACATTAGCTATATTTGTATGGAAAAAGCAGTATATACCTACGCGCCTTGTATTCGGTCGTAAATGAAGCCCCTCAGCTTGTCACTACTAAGCATTAGGTATACAGATGTTGTTTTTGCTAGTATAGACAAAGCATTTGAAATATTCTTAAATGAGGTCATTGGTCGGGTCACCAGAGGTCATCAATGATAAATCATTTTACCCGATTTTCCCGAGCCCAATGTTCGACAGAGACGCTCGCGCTGTATGGTTCAGAGATGAGAGAAGCTAAAACAGCCCACAAAAAACAAGTGATAGCTCATAGCCGTCAAAGTTGACATGTTTACAGTCCAGCCTAAAGCTTTCAGAGACTAAAAAGGTGAACATGGCTGGTGGGAGAAGCTTCAGCGCATTCTAAATTACATAGTCCCTACACTGAACGGGCCGGCACAAATAACCCAGAACAATATGCTTCAAAAATGCATGTGATATGTAGTAAAGGTACCTAAGCGTAAGCTAGCCAACCCCCGCAGAGAAAATTCTTTAGACGAGTCCCTGTGTTGTTGAGACGCACTCGGCATGTGCGCTGACTCACCATTCGTTTGACCCGGCCCACGACCGCGCCACGGCCGGACCCCCTGTTTTTGAAGTCGCTGCTCCTCGCGCCAGCCATGTCTGACGCCAGGGTCCACCTCGAGGGGCAGCGTTGGACTCAGCGCCGCCGGACTCTGGAAGACCACCTCAGCACCGTCCGGCCCTCCACCAGCGCTCGGAGCGGCGGCACCGCAGGCTCCTGGTGCGGTCGGCCGGTCCACTCTGCCTGGCACACAGTGTCTGCCAGGCTCACCAGCTGCACAGCCGCCGGCGAGAGGCCGGGTCTGCCCGCCGGGGGTCCTCTGCTGCCCGGTCGGCCACGTTTGTCCACACCGGCACGCCGTCCCGCACTGCGCCGGCGCCTTCTTCCAGCGGCCGCGTGTCACTGGCCGGAGTGAGCCGGCCCGGCCCGGATCACTGCGTGATGGACAGCGACCACGCTTGTTTATAAATTTCGTCCACGGGATGGTCCGACCGGGCTGGTATGTATTTAAACAGAGTGAGACGTCCGTGGTTATCCGTCCCAGACGACTCTGAGTTCATACAGGTCTGAAAGTGAGCAGCTCAGATGTCTTTCACAGAACTACACACGTGCACAGGAACTACATGTGTCATATGAAGACAGGGCTATCAATCGCCGGACACCAGTTGTATGACATGCTCAGGTATACCACCGCAGAAATGTTCAGTCGGCGTCACCTAGGGCCAGGGCTGCGGAGTCGGAGTCGGAGTCGGAGTCGGAGTCGGTCGGAGTCGACAGTTGTGACCGGAGTCGGAGTCGGAGTCGGAGTCGATTTTAGAAACCCGAGCGGGAGTCGGAGTCGGAGTCACCGAAAATCTGTCGACTCCGCAGCCCTGCTAGGTCTGCGGAGTCGGAGTCGGGAGTTGGAGTCGGTCGGAGTCGACAATTCTGCCCGGAGTCGGAGTCGGAGTCGGAGCTGGTTTTTGAAAGCCGGAGTCGGAGTCGGAGTCGGAGTCGCCGAAAATCCATCGACTCCGCAGCCCTGCCTAGGGCACACCTAGGGATATCCGTTCGGTGTAATTAACCCTCGCATGTGTAGGGGGGGGGTCGGATGGACCCCCATGGTTTTCGCGATTAACTCGCGCAAAAAATGGCCGATTGCGATGAAACTTTCAGTACCCTCGAGTCGATCAATTTTACACCTACTCTGAAAATTTCATGACCCTGACCCAAGTGACCTTTGACCTGTGACCTATTTCTCGAGGCCATGTTTGGCCGGAATCGCGATTCGGCGTATGTTGGCTCGCATTAGCCGCGCGTTTGCAAGCTTTTCGCGTTTCAAACCTTCAAACATGTGATTTTATGTTGCTTCTATGTATTAGGTTGGATGTCAAGGTCACCTAAGGTCAGGTCAGGTCACTGACCTTTGGTGACCTCGGTTCACTTTTTCGAGTTTTACATGTTTCTTGGCTAGTTTTTGGAGCTGAATTCGATTTTAGAAGCCATTTGAACATTTACGAAGTAGTTTTGGTGCCTTCGTAACATGCTACGAAGCTGTCAGAGGCGGTTGACACGTACTACGAATACCCGTCACGACCCCTACTGGTTGACCTGACCTGACCTGACCCGACCTGGTCTAAATGCTTAAAGACATAATCTGTGATCAAAACTAACACGATATTCGTGATCAGCACCCCGAAAAACCTCTTAGCAGCAACACTTTACGACTTTCTAACAGGTCCCGATTTTCCCGACTTTTGGGTCATTGGCCTGACCTGGATGGTCAGCCAATGACCTAGGACCTTAAAATTGGATATCATCGGCTTCCTCTCGTCACGGGCAACACGGTCGTTCTTTCTGCGAAGCTCTAGCTCGATCAGGGGCGTAACGACAAGGGGGTTCCAACCGACCCCCCCCTCTACACATTATAAGCTGGAAAACGCCGCACACATCCGAGGGTTAAACTGTAGGAGTTGGAAGGCTCCGCAAGGTCACCGAGTTTACCTGAAGTCACCATATTTGATACGACTGATGAAGTCGCTTACGGCGAATAGACTGGTGGCGTTCTCGTCAAGTTCTCGTCTTGATCAACCCGGTCTAGTTACTGCGTTTTAGTATGGCTGCACAATTGAAGCGGACAGTTTAATTGAACTCTATAGGTAATTGAGATCACCTGACGACATTGGGGACCAATCGAGACGAAAACGCCACTGGTCGATTCTCCGCATGCAATTTAATCCACCGTTCTGGATCTCAGGTGGCTTTGGTAACCTCGAGAGGTCAAATTGTCGTTTTTGCGTATTGCATCCATCCTTTACCAAACTCACCAGCATACCACTTGTATGGCTTGTAAGTACCGATCGAGAGGAAATCGCCGCGAGTCGATTCTCCGTATGTGTGATTTCACCACCCGTTTCGTATAAAATGACCTCGGGTAACCTCGGTAGTCATAAGAGGTCGCTAGTGTTAATGTATTCCATTTCTGAGCGATCCTAAACAGTACTTGAAGTACTGGGCCGATCGAGACGAAACCACTACCATGAAAGTCGATTCGCCGTACACTATAGTGTACGTACACTATAGTGTTCACATACAGGGTGATCAAAAAAATTTGGAACCCCTAACTTAAAATGTCTATGAGGCCGAAAGTATTCACTTAATTGACAAATTGCAAACACCATTAGAAAGAGCATTAAATCCTCTATAAAATCACGTTAAATTAGTGCATGTATATTGTAAAGCATTGATACACTATTAGCTTTTGGAATGAGCGTCAGAAAACTGAGTGAAACGAAATCGCCAATTGTTAACAATGCACTGAAGTCCGTTAGCACTCCATCTGTTGTTGTTTTATGCGAATAACACCACATCCAATTTCAATTTTATTACATAAAAGTTTACACAGAAGCACACAATAGAACAGATACACGCGTCCTAGCAGCTAGCTTCCGCTGTTCATCCCAGCATGTGCCCAAACCGAGCTCCGTATGCCATCACGCTGACGCAGGCCGCAGTCGCTTGGGGACGGCTCCGACTGCGCGGGCCTGGGACAACTGATCCCAGCAGGCCGTCAGCCTTTCCTTCAGCTCCTCTATGGTGCTGATCCTCTGACCTCTACATATACATAATTCGCTCCAGTTCACTCCACACGAAGAAGTCCAAAGGGTTGAGGCCAGGGGCCGTATTCACGTCGACTTCGTAAGTCGATTTTTTTTTTCGTAAGCATAATTTGGTATTCACGTCGACACTTCTTAAGTTTTTATCGACGGAGTTCACGTGATTAAATAAATTTACTTAAGAAGTAGGTCAAACTTAAGAAAATTCTTACGAAAATGATCGACGTGAATACGGCCCCAGGACTCTTATTGGCTAGGCATCTGGCTCGATGAAGGCCGGGCAGGCCTGTTCCAGGAACTCGACCACTGAGTGGGCCGTGTGGCACGGGGCACCGAATAACGGAGTTCTATAGCCTTGCGAATAACTATTTTTTTTTTGCTCCTGTTGAAATTTAAATTCCTTACAACAGCACGTGAATGAGCTATTTTTATTCATGAACCTCTAACATGCGACATGGTCAGAACAGCAAACCGCAAATCACTGATTTGCCCATAAAATGTTCAAAACCGTTTCAGTGAGTTTCGTGACACAAATTTTAGGCATATAACTAGGGCAATATTTATAATAATAATTCAGTTCAATCAACTTGGTTTTATAGAGAATTGAACGTTCTTTCTAATGGTGTTTGCAATTTGTCAACAATGTGAAAACTGTCGGACTTACGGACATTTTAACCCGCGCCCTGCTGGGGGTCCTGGATTTCCACGCCCTGCTGGGGGGGGGGGGGGTGTTTGAACACCCCCCCCCCTTGTAACTCGGCTCCTGGGCCACGTAGCGATACGCGGAAGGCGGCGTTCGAAAGAGCGTCAAAAATAATGACGAAATCACTTCGGTCAATTTTTTGGTCAGGTCAAAGGTCAGGTCACCAGAGGTCATTGAAGGCAAAATTTCGCCGATTTCCAGGTCGAATGTCGAAAACTTCCAAGAAGCCAACGCATAACTCGGGAACCAATAGAGCTACAGCGCCGCGGAAAAGCGCATTCGATAGCCCTATTAACGCCCTTTCTGAGTAATTCTCTCAGATTTGACCTAACGTCAACGGTTTTGCCTGCAGGGGGCAAAAACTGCAAAAATAGCCGATTTTTTTCGAAAACAGTTTTTCTGCAATAACTTTTGACCCAAGCCTTGTACGAGCTTACTTTTACCGGCATCGTGTTCCTCTCGTCAAGACGCATCGAATGAACTATGACTTGACCTTGAAAGGTCAACTTGAAAATTTGACCTCAGGTCAAGGTCATGACCTGACCGGAAAGGGTCATGTTGCATATCAGTCGATCCGTATCGTCGAGCTGAACACATCTAAGGCGTTTTCAGCGCTCTAGCATGCCTCTATCAAAAGTTATTTGCGAAAAACTGTTAGATACCATTCGTGACCTAAAATGACCTCAGGGCATAAACAAGGGTCACGGACACCATTTTCAAGTTCAGTGTGTCTAAACCACTTGTAATTCGGTGTTTGGGAGTGTTTATAATGTCTTTCATCCAAAAAAGGCGCATTTCAATTTTCTCCCATTGACTTATAATGGGGAGGTCGCAAAATTGACCTGACCTTAGGTCATCGATATCAAAATTCTGAGATATACATTTTGTACATGCTATTGCTCTTAGCAATCGCTGAAAGTTTCAAAGCGATCGGTCACTCAGTGTAGCTATGACAGACATTGAAAGTTTTTATGAGGTGAGGTCACTTCAAGTGACCTGGTGACCTGACCTTGAATGACCTTGGTCTGACATTTTCACAACATGTGTAGAATTGATGTATGATAAGGTGTACCAAAAACGGCGGCGCTCCGCGCCGCCGTTTTTGAGATATTCGCGAAAAACCACAAGGGGGGGTGTTCAAACACCCCCCCCCCCAGCAGGGCGCGGGTTAAGTTAGGGGCTCCAATTTTTTTGGATCACCCTGTATATCCCGCGCACCGACTTAGAACCGACGGGGGGTCGGATGACCGCCCCCCTCCCCGAGATCTCGAGAACGAAGCAAGATAGCGACAAGCGGTTTAAACGGCATGGGATACGCACGGACAAGGTCTACAATTTTTACACAGGTCATTTTCAGGTCAGGTCAAAGATGACGTCACAGGGGTAAAAAAGTCAAAATGGCGGCGCTAGATATGGAGTTTTTCTCGAATAACTTTCGAAATAGTCAAGATAGGAACAAACTAAGGACATCATCGTGATCCTCTCGTCAATCCGCATCGAATGATATAGGTAGATACATGTTGACCTCGAAAGCTCAAGGTCAAAGGTTGACCTCAGGTCACGTGACCTCGAGGTCATCATGTATATCATTCGATGTGCCTTGACGAGCTGAACACAATGAGACCACCTACGCGGCTGTATCTTGTTCTTGTACGGAGTTATTGGCAAAAAACCCTTGGTGACCTTTGATGACGTCACATGACCTTACAGCTGGCCAACAGCAAAACAGACCTCAAGGTAGTGAAGGTTGATCGTATATGAAGTCATGTATGATTTATGGGGCCATTCCGACCCGTTTTAGTGGTAAAAACAGGGAGTTGATTTTCCCCCATTGACTTACTTGTATAGGTAATTGGGAGGTCGAGAAATTGACCTGACCTCAGGTCATCGATATCAAAATTCCGAGATATACAAATTGTAGCTACTAATGACCTTATAAGTTATAACATCCTGCGACTTTCAAAGGCCTCCGACATCTATACTGTAGCTCTGGCACGGTGACAAAGTTGCAAAAAAGTGACTTGAGGTTGGGTCATTAAAAGTGACCTGGTGACCTGACCTTAAAAGTTAGGAGGTTCAAACTTGCACACCATGTGTAAAATTGATGAGAGAATAGTCGAATTAAATTTCGCGGCGCGCTATCTACGAAAAACCTCAGGGGGGCGGATATCCGCCCCCCGTCGCGTCAGTGCGCGGGATATGCGAACATTAGGGGAAGCGGGGGTAGCACCGCCATGTGGGAAACACCGCCATCCTCTCTATCGGCAAAACTCTGAATTGTAAATGTAAACACCCGCCATTTCGTTGTCCGAACAGAAACGGGACGCCGCGTGAGGTAGGTCTCGCTAAGATTTATTTGATTTTGAGATCGCAATTGCCCATTTTGTGAATTTCAAACCATCGTTGTAATCATTTGGCATGTTTTAGCAGCAAGTAAGTGGTCATTTCAAGTCAAAATGCCTTGATTTTTACGTTAAATTTGAGGGCATGAAATGCTCTTCGTTGAGAAAGGAATTACAGAAGAATCGCGTCCCGGCTTGTTTTGCTGTCGGGGCGTTGTCGGTCCATGACTGTGTGTGGGGTAACACCGCCATGCTCGGCGGTGCTACCCCAAGGGGTGGCAAAATGGACCTAAAGCCGCAATTATGATTCACTCAGTTCGGAGAAGAGCTTTAGTTAGGCCGCAAACGTCGTCTGTTTTTTAACCTCACGTATGACTTCACTGGATGTTTCGAAATAAACGTGAATTTGTCATGCTTTGTATGCATATTGTCCGCAACAAACAGTCTGATCTGTGACAAACTAACAACCAACTCTTGTGTGTCTTATATGAGTTTGAGTTACTATTTCAGACAGCAGTAACGCTTCCAAGGGTGGCTGTCACCGTAAGGCCGATCTGTGGAGGCATCGCCATCAGTGGCGGTGCTACCCGCACATTTTTTGGTGGACGGAAAATGCAGGACTTGTTTTCAATGTCTGTAAAGTAGCGAAATTTTATGATGGAGCGCTGGAAACTATGCCAACATGTAGGAAAACATTCCTACTTTCACATGAATGCAAAAGAGCAGGGACGTAGCCAAGGGGGGGGCGGAGGGGGCGCCCGCCCCTCCCTTGGGGTTTTCAGGAGGCCCCCCGAAAGGATTCAGGCCAACGTGGGCCGAAGGCCCACGTTGGCCTGAATCCTTTCGGCCTGAATCCAACGTGGGCCGAAGGCCCACGTTGGCCAAAATCACGTCGGAGGCGAACGAAATTCACCCGGGAATCTAAAAATGACGTCAGAACAATCAGGGCCCTCTGACCAGCTTGACAAGTGACAGCTAGGGCCCTTCTCATCTCCTGTGAATAACCACTAGTGTCTGTGTCTCACCGCTAAGGCCCCTCTGACTCCTCAGTAGAGAGGAGGCCCTCTGTGGGTAGGAGGCCCTGTGTAGAGAGGAGGCCCCCTTACCCAGCCAGCAATTCGTCCGGGATGCGGTTGGGGACGGTCGGGATAGGCTCCGGATGTCCCGACTTGTCCCTACCGGGTTGGGTAGGCTTGGGTTGTCCCAATCGATACCGGACCTCGATGGCCGGCGGTAGGGGCGACTCGGGATTTCCGGACCGCATGCTTAATCGGTTGGGACGCGGTACGGATAGCCCAATCGAATCCCATGTTTAGACAGGCTTGTGATTTACGTTGTTATCCCAACCGATCTGAGAAGGCGCTTCGGGCACCATATCCGGCGGCCCAGAAAGCCTGGAAAAGCAATCAAATGGGCCACGTGCAGGCAGACGCGTCCTCTGAGCGCAGCGGCCAGTCTAGCTGCCGCGTTGGTCAAGTGTCGATCCCTCCTTTGAGCTGCTGTCTTAGGATATTGCTTTTGAACTGGCTCTAGCAAGCGGTCGGTTCAACTGTTGTCGTTGCAGGGAAATCAGTCCGTCTTTGAGAACAGGGTGAGTATAGTGCACACTTCATCCGTGATGTAGGGAGCGGGAAAGCTATAGGTAATATAAATTTTTATGTTCGTTGCGGTTGTACGGCATGTGAATTACACTCGTGCTGTCGCATGTTTGATCAGTTATCATGGGCAGAAGATGTTTGGTCTCATTGTCCAGTGTCGTTGGTTGCATTGTAGGCTTGAAACCTGAATTACCAGGCATACCATTTGAAATGTCAGATGTGGGTTATTTCTTAGTGATTTTTAGTGTGTCCCAGACTTTGATTAATTACCTCTTGGTCATTTTCAGATGCTCTCTTCGCACAGTGGTGAACCGCCCGACCAGATGCCAGCCGTCTACATAGTTTCGCGGTGGCTCTCTGAAGCCTGTGACGGCACACGGACACACTGTCCGCAGAGGAGCCGACACGAACAAGGCGCAGGCCTGCTATAATGACTGTGAACACCGGAAGTGAGTCCGCTGTGCCAGCGTCTTGCAGCGGCGCTAAGATGTTGGCCGACGCCACGAATGTGCTGGCCAGGCTGTGAATTTATAAAAATTTGACCTGTGTGCAACCAGTAAATTTGTGAATATATTTCAGTGTCCAATGTAATTCATTTTGTCGTGCAGGCATTATAAAGGTTGAATTGGAGAATAATGAAGAGGCGAGGGGGTTGCGGTGGCGCAAGCAAAGTGGTCGCATCTGCATAACAGCAATCTGCGGTTATAAGACTGCGGTTAATATGCCAGATACCTGCGGTATTCCCGAACCGGCCGTGCGGGCCGAGTTGGGACATCCCGATCGGGATCGGAGTTCATCGCTTGTTAAAATGCCATAAGGCGGTTCGGATGCGTGCGGGATTTCCGAACCGGTTGTGCGGGGAGATTTGGGGAATCCCGATCGGGATCGGAGTTAAGCGCTTGTTAAAACGTCATAAGGCGGTCCGGATACGTGCGGGATCTCCCAACCGACCGTGCGGGGTAGGTTGGGATATCCGGACCGTTCCAGCCCGTACAAAGTGTCTCATTTCCCAATCCTGTCCCACTCCGGTCCCGATCGGGGTGGTGCGGGCTGAGTCCGAAAAACCCGATCGGGAACGGAGTGGGATTGCTGGCTGGGTAGAGAGGAAACCCCCTGTAGAGAGGAGGCCCTCTGCAAAAAGGAGGCCCTCTGTAAAAAAGAGGCCCTCTGTAAAATAGAGGCACTCTGTAAAAAGGAGGCCCTCTGTAGAGAGGAGGCCCTCTGTAGAGAGGAGATCGTCTGAAGAGAGGAGGCCCTCTGTAGAGGAGGACTCCCTCAGTAGAAAGGAGGTCCTCTGTAGGTAGGAGGCCCTCAGTAGAGTGAAGGCCCTCTGAAGAGAGGAGGCCCTTTGCAGAGATGAGGTCCTCGGTATAGAGGAGGTCCTGTGTAGAGACGAGACTCTGAAGAGAGGAGGCCCTACATAGATAGGAAGCCCTCTGTAGAGAGGAGGTCCCTGTAGAGACTAGAGAGGAGGCCCTCTGTAGAGAGGATGCCCTCTGTAAAGGAGGCCCTCTGGAGAGAAAGACACCCTCAGCAGAGAGGAGGCCCTCTGTAGATAAGAGGCAATCTATAGAGAGGAAGCCCTCTGTGGCTGTGTTGGTATTTTTACGATGGATGCAATTACCCAAACCATTTATCAGACCGTGGTAATACCTATTCCCATAGCCATGCTTCGCACAACTCATAATAATTTATTTGACCGGGAAATTAATATACCTATACCTATCCATCGATTGTTTGTTTCATCTACGGCGTAAATGAAGCAAACCACCTGGACCACAGGAAAATTTACTAACGAAACCATGTTTTACTTACAGCAAGTAAACGTGGCATCATTCACACATAAAAAATTGATAACCGTATAGTTTCAATCTTGCAGACGTCAGTCAGGTCAGAATCGTGACAAGCCTATTGGAAAATATAATTAACTGTGTCCTGCTTCGAGAAAACGAGTCAAAACCACCCAATTCTTTCTGAATTAGGTACGTCAGGTCAGATTATCTGATCTGTAAGCACCCAGGTGGCATTTACTGACAGGGGCACCGGGAAGGATCATCTGAGGTGAGGTGAGGTCATCAACAGTTTTTAGCCAATAAATCACGACATGATGGGGCTAGATGGTTGTTAGTGTACCAAACCGTTCGCCTGGTCATGATGCGCCGATTGGTACCCAGCGTGACCTTCCTAGGTCAGATTTTGAAGTTGACCTATCTATGTAGGTCGTTATAAACCATGTTATTTGTTATGACCTCTGGCGACCTCAATATTGACCTGACCCAAAAAAGTTGTTTACAAAAGTTGTAAGTCGTTCAACGAACTATCAAACGCCGTTGCCGTTTGTCGCTACGATTCGTGCTTTTCGAGTTCTGACGGGGGCCAAAAAGGCCCCCGCCCGATTCAGAGTCTTTCAGAGCCCGCCCGGAATACGGTTAAGCGCTTGAACGATATATGATAATACACCAAGTGTTAGGTACTCTGACCGTCATCCAGTATCCATCCATTCCTCGCAGATCCTCCCCCCCCCCCCCCCCTCCTGCTGCGGTCCGGCCGCCGCCGCCGCCGCCGCCGCCGGCGCCCGAGTTTTTTTTTTTTTTGCCAGTTAGGTACCATGCCACTGGGAGACTTGTGATATGCGTATGTTTCTTACCGCGACAGCGGTAAGAATAAAGAAACATACCAGTGCGCTGGCCATATGAAAGCTGAACAAAAGTTTGCATTATGTTGTATATGTACCTAATTATCAATTATGTAGGCATGAGACCCTCTGTAGAAAGGAGGCCCCTTTAGGGAGAAGGCCCTCTGTAGAAAGGAGGCCCCCGGGATTCCTCCGCCCCTCCCTTGGCCAAATCCTAGCTACGTGCCTGCAAAAGAGCTTCGTTTTTACTACGCATATCAGCTCGGTGAGCAGATATGCTTAAGGTGGCGGTGCTCCCCCCGCTTCCCCTATGAATGTCGTGACCTCAGGTCACAGTGTTACCGGTCGCGTGTACTTTCCGGTTTCCAGCTCGAGAGTCTCGATTAACGGCAAAAAACTGTATTGCCACTTAAACCGCGACAACATTCCCCCGCGGGTTCCCAAGCTCGACTGCCTTCCCGCCGCGTCTCTCGCCGCGCCGCGTCGCGCGGCGTCGCCATGGCAACGGACA
Source organism: Amphibalanus amphitrite (assembly GCF_019059575.1). NCBI lineage: Eukaryota > Metazoa > Arthropoda > Thecostraca > Balanomorpha > Balanidae > Amphibalanus > Amphibalanus amphitrite. The sequence goes on along the minus strand of NW_024881698.1, from coordinate 278,385 downwards.
GAGGAGATGCAAATTCCGACACACATACCCACGGACGCACGGCGGAGGGCGGCTTGGCGACAAAGAACCAAACATTTTTACTCTGTTACATCTCCCCCCGCCAGCCAACGCCGCCTCTCAACACACACAACGAAGCATCGGAACACATACGGTATGTACAGTGTACACCACACGCACAGACGTATCCCTGAATACGCCTCACATTTCGTAGTCGCTTAGCCACTGCGGCGGCCGTCGAGTCCGCGAAGATCTGCGCAGACCATCGTCGGAAGGCTCGGTGGTGGCTGGCAGCTGGAATCGTACCTGCCGCGGCGGAGATCCTTCAGCGCGTGGCCGTGGCGTTCCCTGGGTCTCCTGTTCGCTACCCTGTCGTGGGGATCGCAGGCAAGGTCGAGGTGGTGACACTTCACACGGCGCTGTCGTTTCGTATTCAACTGTATCACTTGGCATCGCCGCCTGCGTCGTCACTTCATGTCTCGTTATCCCGGGCTGTGTCGACTGCGGTACCAGGCCACACGGCACGTGAAGGTTGACGGAGGCGGTCCGTTCTGCCTCGTCTGGTGGCTCCGGTTCATCGTTCGCCCAGTGAAAGAGCCGACGTACGCGCGGAGATGCTCGTTGGATGTACGCTGGCGGGTTCTTCCATGGTCTCAGCTGCGCGTGGTGGGCTCGCTGTGAGTGCCCTCTCTGGTCGCTGACCTCGTAGGTCACGCCGTTGTCATTCACTCGCGTCACTGTCAGCGGGCCAGCGTAGCGAGGTCCGAGCTTGCTGGCCAGCAGGTTGCCAGGGCGTTCGATCGCCTTCTTGACCTGTTCGCCGACACGGAAAGGCGCGAAGCTCGGATGTCCCGGACTCCATGTACGCTGCGTCGTCAACGGGACTCGCGGAACATCGCTGATCTCGTGCGCGCGCCCCAGTAGGTACTGAGCTGGCGACACGCCCAGTTCGGAGTGCAAGGTCGAGTTGTACGCTGACACGGCTCGGGGAAGGCGTAGGTCCCAGTCGCCAGGTGCACCGTCCAACATTCGCAGAGACTGACCAAGCGTCCGGTTCAAGCGTTCCACCGCGCCGTGACCTTGTGCGCGCAGTGGCGTGGACAGAACGTGGACGATGCCCCATCGCTCCAGCACGGCCTCGAACTCGGCCCCGCAGAACTCTCCGCCGTTATCCGTCAGACAACGGGCCGCTGGACGAAGGAGTGCCGGCAGCACCCGCTGTTCGAATGCCGTAGCAACCGCTGGCGACGACTTGGACCGAATCGGCACCGCGATACCAAACTTAGAGGCATGGTCGACCACCACAAGACACCCGATGTGGCCGCGTCCGCTGCGGGGAAGCATCACCAAGTCTGCCTCGATCAGTTCGAACGGTGCGCTGGTGGTGATCCGTATGGTCGGAGGAGTCTTCACGTGGGAAGACGGCTTGAAGAGCTGGCATTTCTTGCATGCGCCAACCACGTCCGCCACGATGTTGGCCGCCCCGGGACAGAATACCTGCTGGGTCACCATGTCGAGCAGCTTGTCGCGACCGGCGTGAGCTGACTCCATGTGCATGGTCCCAACCAGTTCCACAAGCCAGTCTCGGGACACCACCGGCATGTGTCTGTGCTCATCAAACTGATACACCACAAGTCCTTCGACCATGGCAACTCGATCCCAGTGCTTGCGGAAGTGACGAAGAGATCGTGGCAGCATTGCCCTGCTCGTCTTCCGCCGCACATGATGAGCGAGAGAGCGGATCGCCCGGTTGTGCTGCTGGTGTTCGCGTACAGCTGAGAGTTCTGGCACGCGTTGCACCTGAGTCAATCCGACCAAGGCGTCACCATCTGGCACATGCTGCTGCTCCAACAGGGGACTCACGCAACTCCCACAGGTCACCTCTCGCCGTTCCACGTCGATGATCGCGCCAGCTTCGTGCAGGAAGTTCACACCCAGCAGCAGGCAGTGACCGAACGAGCTGCTTCGTTCGACCACCAACGGCACGCGAACTGTCTTCATCTCAGGCGAAAGTGCGACTTCAGCTTCAACGTACTCGGTTCCGAACGTCAATCCAGCGAGTCCCTGCAGCGCAACATTGCTCCGTCGAACGTCGGAATCTCTGAAGCCGAGGCGCCCCAGCGAGTCAGCACTGCACAAGCTGACGGCCGCGCCGCTATCCAGCAGCGCGCAGGCCGCCTGTCCATTGCAGATCGCTGCTGCCGAGCAGCGCGAACTGAACAGATGGCCACATGCAGGACCCCTTGTCTCCTCTGCCTCGCTCTGCAGATTCTTCCCTTGGGCTTCCGCACTGTGTCGCCGAGACAGTCCCTGATCCGAGCCGTCACGAGCTCGCTCCTCGTTCACGATGTACGCTGAGAGCACGGGGTTCTGCTCATCTAGTGCGCCGGTCTCAGTGAGGAGGTTAAAGTGGATGCCCGCCAGACAGTGCAGGTGAATGTTGCCCCGTTTCGAGTGGCGCGCACTGCAGAAGGTCATGGGATGATCAGGTCCGAAGTGCGCCAGGACTCTCACGTCGAACAGGCAAGCGAAAACCGCAAGCAGCTCCACAGCCAGCGGCTGTCCGGGCAGGCGCATCAACCGCAAGGCCTGGCGCACAGACCGGTCGAGTTTCAGTCCATATCTTCCTGGTGAGCGAAGAGCCTCGTCGATCAGCTTCGCACGGAGCTCGCGGTTGACAGCTGGCTGGAGCGCGTTGGTGCTCATCCACTCGCAAAGGCACTCTACCAGGCTGTCCCCTCCCCCCTCCGGCCGATGCGAGAGGATGAGACCGGGAGGGAGACCCGTGTCGGCGGGAGTCTCGGGCGCAGGCGGCGCGCCGTCTGGGGCTCCCACGCGGGACAGCATGTCAGCGGCAGCGTTCAGACGGCCGGGGACGTGTCGGATCTCCATGTCATAGGCCGCCAGCTCTTCCACGGTCCTCGCGACCCGGTGGTTAATCAACCGCAGTGAGTGCAGGTGAACGAGGGCCTGATGGTCGGTGTACGCGATGAAATGAACCCCAGCCAGGAACGAATGAAAAGTTTTCACGCCCCATCGGAGCGCCGCGAGTTCCCGACCAGTCGCTGAATAGCCACGCTGAGCGTTCGTGAAGGACATCGAGGCGAACGCGATGGCGCGATCCCGCCCGTCCTGACGCTGAGTGAGGCACGCGCCAGCCCCATAGGCCGAAGCGTCGACCCAGAGACAGAGAGGGTTGGCGGTGTCGCTGTAGTCTGGAAAGGCAAGCATGACGTCGCGGGCGATCTCATTCTTCAGTTGTTCGAACGAGTCCGTCATTTCGGGTGTCCAGGTAAGCGCAGTGGAGCCAGACTGGCCGGTGAGCTCAGACAGAGGGCGAGCGACCTCCGAGCAGCGGGGAACAAACTTCCGCTGGAAGTTCACGAGGCCGAGGAACCGGCGCAGCTCTTGAACAGTCTGCGGCCGCGGGAAGCTCTGAACTTTCTCGATGTACTCAGGGGCCTTGCGCAGTCCAGCTGCCGAGAGCTGATGTCCGAGTCGCTGTCTGACTCGTCAGCGGACAAACTGAGGTCGTGGTGCGCAGGACGTGACCGTGGTGACGTTGTCCGGGGACGGGAGCTTTTGGACGACCGGCGCGCGGCCGTTGACTGACTGCCGTGCTCTGCTGAAGCACGTGCATATAACGAGTCGTGTGTGCCATCAGCCTCCGACTCGAATCGTTCACATTCCAGGTATGACACCAACCCATCCCACCTGAGCGTGGTATCATGATTAATCAGCGCATAACGCAGCTGTCGGCGGAGAAAATCAGCGGCACACGTTGGCAGCGTCGACAGCAGTTTACGGCGGAGATCATTGCTCACCTGTTTGTCCGCCTCAGGGTAGGCATCTTCGAAAAGCGCAGCCAGCCGGAACGCATACACTGCCAGAGATTCTCCCGGCCGGCGCGCGGCGTCCCGATATGCGTCCGTCGCAGTCGTCTCCTCGTAGCCGCGCTGACGAGCGGCCCACTCCAACATTCGGCGCTTGATCACTGGGTACGGGCTGCGGGGTCCGTTAGCATCGAATATTTCCAGAACGCGGCCAGACAGCTTTGAACGGAGCAGCGGCAGCGCGTCTTCCATTGTACCGCGGTATTCAGTCGTACAGTACCTTTCAAACCGGGCGAAGAATTCGTCCATGGGCTCTGCTGGGTCTTCACGAAACGGGAGCAGGTCGTGAGAGCGAGTCGGATGACTCTGGACCGTCTCACGACTCACTGGAGGCCCGACGGGGGCGACGGCATCGTTTGTACCGGCGCCATTGTCGCCCGCCGGAGCCGCCCTGACAGATACGGCCTGCTGTAGCGCTGTTATCTGCCTGTCTTGATTTTGCATATGCTGCCGCATTTCTTCCATGAATGCGAGCATAGCTGTCGGTTTCGCCTCCGTGATGGCGTCAGCTAGCGGCTGTGGTGAATCACTAGCCGGCGCGGGGTCAGAGGCCGACATGGCGTCGGAAAATTACAAAGTTACGTTAAAAAAAAAAAGAATACTAACGGCACGGTACTGAGTCCATAGGCGCGGGAGCCGGGGGGGCAGTGGGGGCAGCTTGCCCCCCCAACTCTGGGGCCGTGGGGGCGGTGCCCCCACAGCTTTGAGACGGAATACCACACTTTTTTTGCAAATGTTTTCTTTTTTTGTTGAAAAAGCCGAGGGGTGAAAAATAAGTGGCCTAAAACCGGTGAGAAAACTAGATTTGGGGGTACCCTAGGTTGATCTCTATTATGGTGTGCCCCCCCAGTCGGAAAGTAGTTCCCGCGCCCCTGACTGAGTCTCGCTGGACTAGGGACGCAGCGGACGAGCCCCCAATGTTACCGGTCGCGTGTACTTTCCGGTTTCCAGCTCGAGAGTCTCGATTAACGGCAAAAAACTGTATTGCCACTTAAACCGCGACAACATTCCCCCGCGGGTTCCCAAGCTCGACTGCCTTCCCGCCGCGTCTCTCGCCGCGCCGCGTCGCGCGGCGTCGCCATGGCAACGGACAGAGGAGATGCAAATTCCGACACACATACCCACGGACGCACGGCGGAGGGCGGCTTGGCGACAAAGAACCAAACATTTTTACTCTGTTACAACAGGTGACCTCGGTGACCGCTAGAGGTTAACTTGTCATCTTCGCCCATTGCAGCTGTCCTTTGACTATTGTACCTATCGTACCTATTCCTATGCAACTATATTGTATCGAAAACACTGGCGGATCCAGGCTTGCGTTTTGGGGGGGGGGGGGGCCAACTCATCCAGGAGCCAAACCTAGGGTACCCCCAAATCCTGTTTTCTCATCGGATTTAGGCCACTTATTTTTCGTCACAGCCCTGACACTATGAATTTTTTTTTAACTAAAAAGAAAAATATATAAATGGTATCCCACCCGACCCATGCCTTTATATTACTTTGTAAACACTTACCTATTGTTTTTATCGACCAGTTAAAGGGACCCTCCCACCTTAACATTAGATTTGAGCTGAGATAGCCAAAATGGGGTCCCTGGCTCACAATTACCGGTTTCGGCACGCACTCACAACATCGAGAAATGCCTTAAATCGGAAATATTGAATTTCAAAATTGCAGCATTTTGATTCAGAGGGGCTAATGCTTTTGGATGCCCCTCTGAATGTGTGAAGTCAGCGGAGATCTAATGATTTTTTAATATTTTACTAAAACGTTTGGTAGCATGCGGTGGTATAGGCTGCTTTGCGCGCAACAAATGCCGCACTTTCAAATAAAGTCGCTAGGAACAGCAGCGGATATCCCAAAAAGTAAACAAAAATAAAAGTCTAATCTCTTGAAAACCGGTGAATATTTTTCGATAAAATTTGGTAGATATTCGTTTTCGCCCTTTCTGAACCTAGCGACATCACTTTCATGCCAATTCATTAACTTTTTTGAAGGTGGGAGGGTCTCTTTAACCCGCTTCGAGTCAGTGCTTGGGTCCCTTTGCGGGCCGGAGGTGGTAAAACAGCCCTGTCTAACTCGGCTCCTGGGCCACGCCCTGATTGAACTATGTTTCATTATCGTTTGGGGGAGGGGGAAAACGGGCCACTTTAGGCCTCTGGGAAGGGGGCATGGCCCTAAATGCCCCCTCCCTGGATCCGCCAGTGTAAGAAGAGACCATTGGAGCTGCAGTTGGGTACCTCAGACATCAGGGTACGCCCTCAGATGTATGTATAGGACTCGCATGGAGACCTCTTATGCTATAGTGTACTGAAAGGACCCAAAGGAGCCTGTCTATATGGGCTCCCGGAGATAGACGTGGGCCCTCAGGAGCCCGCCAGAGCCCCAATGAGGGATAAGTGAGGGATACCAAGTGCCTGCAATTGCATATTGCATAAGCCATAACGCCTTTACAAATCAATATATTATGCATCAGTGGCAGATCCAACTCCAAGGGGGGCCACATGGGTCATGACCCCCTTGGTGCCCGGGGGCACCACAGGCCTGTCAGGGGCACCACCGGCCTAGTAGGGGCACCACCAGCCCGCCAGGGGCACCACCAGCCCGCCAGGGGCACCACAGGCCTAGCAAGGGCACCACGGGCCTGTGAGGGGCCCCACAGGCTTGTCAGGGGCACCCCAGGTCTGTCAGGGACACCAGAGACCTGCCAGGGGCGCCGCCGGCCTCGCAGGGGCACCATGGGCCTGTCAGGGACACCAGAGGCCTAGCAGGGGTACCACAGGCCTTACAGGGGCACCACCGGCCTTGCAGGGGCACCTTGGGCCTGTCAGGGGCACCACAGTCCTGTCAGGGCCCAGGGGCACCAGCGGCCTAGCAGGGGCACCACAGGCCTGCCAGGGGCACCACCGGTCTAGCAGGGGCACCATGGGCCTGTCAGGGGCCCCACCGGCCTCGCAGGGGGCACCACCGGCCTCGCAGGCATCACGGCATCACGCAGGGGCACCTTGGGCCTGTCGGGGGCATCACGGGCCTGTTGGGGGCACTTTAGGCTTGTCAGGGGCACCACAGTCCTGTCAGGTCCCAGGGGCATCAGCAGCCTAGCAGGGGCACCCTAGGCCCGCTACAGCCCACCGCTAAAGTAATGTAGGGTTTTACCAAACTCAACGGTTGGCTTTGACTGGCGATTGTTTAATGCGAAGTGATTGAAAAGAAGATGTCAATAGCTTAAGTTGCAGCTGCAAGGGTGACGATACATATAATCTACATTCAAAGTTTCATTGTAGTCTGGCTAATCGTTCCAAGCTTCAGAAGCAGAACATACCCATGACTGAAACCCCACATTACTTCTGCTGTGGACTGTACCACAGGCCTGCCAGCGTCCAGGGGCACCACAGGCCTAGCAAGGGCACCACGGGCCTGTCAGGGGCACCTCAGGCTTCCGTGCCCCCCCCTCCCCCACCCCCCCCCCCCAGATCCGCCAGTGATGCCACACCACGCGAAACACCGCCAACTACCAGCTGCCGCGCCATAAACACGTGCCAACAACAGTCTTTTTTTTAAGGTCGACTCCGCTCGCGCAACTTTTGACTGACCCTCACTGCTACTATATTGCTTCCATATTATGCTGTGGAAAGCTTTACTTCACCAAGTGGCTAAAAACCTCCATCAAGGTATATTTTCTTAGCAATTTTTCTGGCGTTTTGGGGGGGGGCCAAACAGGCCACTTTAGGCCTTTGGGGGGGGGGGGCCATGGCCCCCGTGGCCCCCCCCCCCCCCTGGATCCGCTAGTGATCGAAAATAGGACCGTACGGCCTACACTCTACACTACAGGGATAACCACAATGCAAAATTACTTGTTGGCGGACCGGTTTCGTCTGTTGACTTCGTCAGCGCCATTATAGGTTATTTTATATTATATATAAAATAACCTATAATATAACGCGTGCTTCTATACCAGCGCCATTATTATTATTATACCGCCACCTACCTATCCAAGACGAGGAGTCATGGGTCTCAGGTCTCTGTGTTAAAGGGACACTCCCACCTTAACATTAGTTTTGAGTTGAGATAGCCAAATTGGTGGCCATGGCCTGCAAATACCGGTTTGGGCACTCACAACATCGACAAATGCTTTAATTCGGAGATATGGAATTTCAAACTTGCAGTTTTCGGATTCTAAGGGGCTAGTGCATTGGTATGCCCCCTTAGAATTTGTGACGTCAGCGGAGATCTAACGATTCTTAAATCTTTTACTAAAACGTTTGGTAGCACGCGGTGGTATATGCTGCTTTGCGCGCAACAAATGCCGCACTTTCAAATAAAGTCGCTAGGAACAGCGGAGATCCCAGAAAGTAAACAAAAGTAAAAGTCTAATATCTTGAAAACCGGTGAATATTTTTCGATGAAATTTGGTAGATATTCGTTTTCGCTCTTTCTGAACCGAGCGACATCATTTTCGTGCCAATTCATTCACTTTTTTGAAGGTGGGAGGGTCCCTTTAAAACAACGCTGCGCTGAAGGAATGGTGCACTGAACTCTATGATGGAATGGTAGCAATATCTTAGAGTAGCTACTTTGCAGTTATCGGTCCTTTGAACTTGACCGACCTAACTGAGCTAGATCTCTGTAGAATCTGTTCTCGACGTGTGGCGAAAACATGTTGATGCCAAAATTTGAATCACCACTTTTGGTGCGCCGTGTTCTGACACTGACTTTGAACTAGAACACCAAGGTAGCGTAACCAATTGGATATTCGTGATTCTCGTAGTCCCATTCTCCTTATTTCCAATATTTTCCGCGGGAAAGGAACTGGATTTCGTTGCTGAAAAAGTCGCTGGTGTCAATGCACGGACGGGCTTGCCATAGCAGGCGAACAACGTTAAGTTAACGTTTTAAGGTTACCGGGCTCCCATTTGGGGTCACCATATTCAACAAGGGTATATAGTGAAATTGCATAGGGATAAATCGAATGTGGGTGCTCTTGTCTCGATTTACCCTGTGGTTTCTGAGTTATATGATGACCGCGAGGTGGTTAAATATAGCGTTGTTCGGAATGCAGGGTCTGGGACGCGTGCTTCTATTTTGTATTTCGAACCTCGAACCAAAGAGAGGCACTACCCAGAGAATATTCCATTTTGTCATTCAAAACTGGCTTATACCTCGCCGCGAGCAGCTGGCTGAGTTGTCTATTGGTTAGGGTAGGGGAAGCCGGGGGAAGCCCGGCATAGTAAGCTCTTTTTCATTTTTATTACATACAATACGTGCTGTATAAAATGTTGATATCCTGTTAGCTAGCTAAGTTCATTGGCCGTGTTTTCCCAAAAATTCGGTTTCGTGGAATAAGTATAAGGTTGAGAAAATCGAGTTTTAAAAAAGTGTTGATTTTTCTGGGGTAAGCCCGGCATAGGGGTAACGCCGGCCACCTCCCCAGCGCTTTACAACGAGTTGATGAAACCATTATGTGTCTTCCAAATATTAACGGAAAGTGAAATATTAAGGTACTGATAAGCTCTGGACATCTTAGAGTTTATGTCACTACTGGTATTTTAGCTAGCGTCTACCACATATACAGTACAGGTCGATGAAAATCGTGATACAAAATTGACAAAAAATGTGTATTTCAAAATTCCTTAAAATTTATTTTTCTTTTTACCTTAATGTATCATATTGCATATCATTCGACTCGGCTGATGAAGAAGAACACAACGACACCATTTTTGAAGCTCTAGCTTCATTGTCTGTCGCGTTATCTGCAAAAACGTAGTTTGACCCTAGTTGACCTTAAGTGACATGACTGGCTTTGTCTATGATGACATGTTTATTTTCGAAATTTATCTTTGATCTAGGTGTAAACCAAACCTGCTCAGTACCTATTATATCATGGAAAACAGTGGTTTAGTGGCATTGCTCTCGGGTGGGGGTATGCTTGGCCACTCGCCCGGGGCTACCCCAATGTGCTAATTTTTTATTTTAGAACAGCGATATTCGAAAAAATGTCATACTTAAGCCAGTCTGCCTCGTCACCCCTCACTACAAACACTTAAACGGTCCTTACATAACATTCGTATAAATATTAGTACTGTATGGTATAACATTAACAGTGCAACATATCTCACTTTTTAGCTAAAAACCCTTAAAATATCATTTTTGCGCTATAACTTTAACAATATGCAATTTTTGTTAGCTTTAACTTTTTTGCTGGCGTTACCTTAGTTGCCACGCTGAAAGGACAAACAGTTGAGCATTTTATTGTGAATAATTTAGCCGGAAACGGGGTGGCCGGGCTTTCCCCGCGCCCGGGCTTCCCCCGGCTTCCCCTATACCTATTACCTACCTGGTTCGTAAATCATAGATTGAGGGTTCGCGTCCGGCTATCGGCGGAAATTTTCGGCCGCTGTAGGTTTGTTTGTTTGTAGGTTGTAGGTTTATAGGTTGAAGTTGTAGTTAGTAGGTTGAAGGTTAGGTCAGTTCAGTTTAGGTTAGGTTACTGCAAGCAGCTGGCTGCGCGTTCTAGTGGTGGCAGAGAGTACCTGCCTCGTAAGCGATAGATCGAGGGTTCGCGTCCGGCACGTATTTTGGCCCGTTGTCGGTTTGTAGATTCAGGTATAGGTTGTATGCTTGTAGGCTGTATGTAGGTTGTAGGTTGTAGTTATTACGTTGTAGGTTAAGTCAGGCTGCGCGGGAACCAGCCGGGGGCAGTGGGGCAGCTTGCCCCCCCCCCCCTCCAACTCCATGGGGCAGAAGGGGTGGTGCCCCCACAACTTGGAGACGGAATGGGTACCGCACTTTGTATGCAAATGTTTTCTTTTTTGTTGAAAAAGCCAAGAGATGGAAAATAAGTGTCCTAAAACCGGTGAGAAAACTAGATTTGGGGATCCCCTAGGTTGATCTCTACATATATGGTGCCCCCCCCCCCCGTCTGAAAATACTTTCCGCACCCCTGAGACCTGAGGTCAGGTTAGGTTTGTTTGTTTTGTTTTCGGTTCGGTTATAACTACATATCTTTGGGTAACGCCTGTAGGTACTTGGTTGGAAAAAAGAAATACGCGTCAAACACGCGTCTGGGACCCTCAGGCAGTGCAGGGGCGCGGGAACTACTTTCAGAATTCAGACTGGGGCAGGAGTGTAATTTTCCTAAAACCAGTAAAGCGCCTTTTGGGCGAAGAACGAGCGACCGAGATAGTGAGCCCTGCACGTGCGGAAGGGCGAGAGGGTATTTCCAACGGGGCTTGTGCAAAGCACCCTTCTAACTGGTCGCTAGCGGTGTGCCAAATTTGAACGCAATCGGCCCAGCCGTTCCTGAGATCTGGAAGCGGCATTCTGCACGTGCGCACGTGCAAACGGGGTCCAAACTGGCTTTTGCACGGCACCCTACTAACCGGTCCCCAACCGTGTACCAAATTTGAGCGCAATCGGCCCAGCCGTTCTCGAGATCTGGAAGTGCCCCCTGCACGTGCGCACGTGCAGTAGCACCCTATAACCGCAACACATGGGAATGCATTGCCTGGTGGGTGCCTACCTGTATGCCAAGTTTCAGCGAAATCACCCCAGTAATTACCGAGTTATTGAAATGGGAACAAACTTGGCACCTCTTCTTTTTGTATTTTGCACGTGCAGTGGGGGTCACTCACATAGATCAAGAGAATCCGACCTTTGGTAGAAGGGATGCAGCTACCCTACAAAAATTACCGCAAGACAATCGTCCAAGCGGCTGCTGAGATATGAGCCTATCAAAATCACTACTTTTGCACAACAGCTTGAACACCCTTGACTTTTCACGTGGCACGTGCCACGACGGTCACTGAGATGTGTCAAGACAAGGTAGTCAATTACGGAGTAGAAGGGATGGGGCTACCCAGCAAAAAAGACCGCAGGCCAATCGGTCCAGCGGTTGATGAGATGTAAGCCTCTCAAAAGCGTTACAGGCCGGGCCGGGCCGGGCCGGGCCGGGCCGCTCATACTGAGATTTTTCCGTCATATTGAAAAGACTTCGCTTCGCTCGCTGCGCTCGCTCACTCGTAATGATTGTGGGTGCCCAGCTGTAGAGTGTAGGGGCACCAGGCCGTTTGGGGGCGCAACGGATACCTATTCTTTATGTGGGAGCCTAAATTAACATCGAATGACGAATTTAATAACGTTGCTAGCCGAAGGGCGCTCCAAGTGACATGTCTGACTAAGGCTAAGCAAATACACGGTTAAAAGTGTAAAGTGACCGGAAGGGTGTCAAAAAAAAAAAAATGGCGCCATCCAGCCATCCGAACAGTCAGTACTTCAGTAGCGCTGAATTGGTGGGAACGTAGCCGTAGGGAAGGGACGCCAGAAGGTTACGACGGCGCTGTGAGACCATGACGAGGGCGCCATTCTCCCAGAAGGGCGCCGAGTGATTAAAAATGTTATATGATTCACAGTGCATTACACGATAACTAATTTTCGGACCTGCGATAACGATAAAACGATAAGAAAGGTTTGCGATAACAATAAACGATAAACGATAAAAATATTCAAAAATTTAACAGCGATAGGTAGCGATAAAATGATAAAACGATAACGATAATTGTTTTTAACAGCGATAACGAAACGCTAAACGATAGAACGATAACGATAATTGTTTTTTTAACAGCGATAACAAAAGTGATAAGAAATACAGTTTAAATAAGTGTACTTAAAGTGTACAGGTCACAGCAGAAGTAATGTGTGGTTTCAGTCATGGGTATGTTCTGCTTCTGAAGCGTAGGAACGATACGATTAGCCAGACTGCAACGAGACTTTTAATGTAGCTTACATGTATCTTCACCCATGGTCTCGTTTAATTGCGTCAAAAAGTCTGACTTTTGTTGGCCTCAGGAGCAGTAGAAACCTTATTACAAGGCATATCGTTATATTCTTCATGTAAAATCAAACGTTTCGTCTCTGAACAAAGACATCATCAGTGAAGTTACACACAACAGTAGGGGAAGTTGGGGGAACGCCGAAGACTTTTTTTCTGACGCCCGTAGCACGCAAGGTAGACAACATACGCTATTCTTGTTGGCGTCATTCGAGAGGCCAGTCTTTTGCCTTTCAAACATACCAGGCGCATTTGATGAATTCGCATACCGTTGAGCGCACAAACTAAAAATATCAAAGAAGTGACTTTTTCGGCGTTGCCCCGGACTGCGGGGAAAGCCGAAAATGGGAGAAATGATCTACGGGGAATGCCGACATTGATGTTTTGCCATTTTATCTCAAACTTTATCCAGAATTCATCAAAGCTGACACACGTTTCAAGAGCTTGAGGACGCGGTGCACACTGGAAGTTATAATTGTGTGATATAATAAGAAAATGCCAGGTTATAAATCATTCCTTATAGGTAACAGGCCGAAAGTGTAATTTGTGTGACTAAAAATACGCGTTGCTATTCTACAGCAGTAAAGTCCACGTAGCGTGCTTTTAACACGTGCGTAATCGCACGTTTTCGGCATTACCCCAGCCAGCCATACTTTCATTTGCAGGCCCATAACTTTTCAACGTGCTGTATAAATTTCAAATAGGCAGCACACTTATGCAAAGACATGCTAAAGATTACTTGACCGAATTGGCCAGACAAACGGTAGCATAATGAGTAAAAAATGCAGCTTCAAAGGCGCATGTAGTACAAGGGAAACGTACCTTGAAAACGCTCTTGGCGCCCTCACAGTCGAAGTATTCCGAATGACGACTCGTAACATACATTCGATAATTGTAGTCACTTAAGCTTCAAAGCATCACTGACAGGTGGCATCCATGTCTTACGGTTTTCGAAATATCTCGAATTTCGGCTTTGCCCCAACTCCGGCATTGCCCCAACTTCCCCTACATATTATGAGAAAATAAGCAATCAGGCGAAATAACAAAAGCAACACAGTATCGCACATAAAATCATGCATATCATAAATCATGCACATAAAATCATGCATGCCGCTCTGCTATAGTTTATCAGTTCAGTTGCCCCTCGTGTGAGGGGACATGCATAGGCTCGACCTATGTGCGCCTTTATAGCAGAGTGTGCCAGCATCAGGGCAAGTCGGACAGAACGGGAAATTTTCTTACCTCTCCTGTAGCCTCTTCTGTTAGAGACCATTCATTGGCATGCGACGTACCATTTTCGTTGAACGATTTTAAGATCATTGACAAAAAACGTTCAAACTTTAATTTAAGAATTCTGGAATCGCTTCACATATTCAAGTCTAGGCCTTCCATCAATGATAAGTTGTCGGCGTATAAATTAGATATCGTTACCTAGGGGTCTTTGATGAAACATGAAACGTTTATGATATGCATGATTTTATGTGCGATACTGTGTTGCTCTTGTTATGTCGCCTGATTGCTTATTTTCTCATAATATGTACTGTTGTGTGTAACTTCACTGATGATGTCTTTGTTCAGAGACGAAACGTTTGATTTTACATGAAGAATATAACGATATGCCTTGTAATAAGGTTTCCACTGCTCCTGAAGCCAGCAAAAGTATCTTCACCCTTGCAGCTACAACTTTATCTATTGACGTCTTCTTTTCAATCAGTCTGCATTTAAAAATCGTCGGTCAAAGCCATCCGTTGAGATTGGTAAGGCCACACATTACTTTAGCGGTGGGCTGTACAAAGACGGAAACCTGAGCCAAGTTGGCGTAGTTTTTATGCTGAGTTTGACTTTCTGGAGCACGTTCATTTATATACTTGTTCACTTCCCCAGATATGCGGGAGTGGACCCCCCCCCCCCCCATGTGACTGACCTCTGCCCGGTCTGCCGCGCAAATTTATACCACCCGTCGGCCGTCTTACAGATCTGTAGGTACACTTAGCAGATGGCAACAGGTTGCGCACACATGCTGTCGCGCGGCATACCTACACTGTCGATCGTCTCCCATTTTCCCATCATACCGTTTTACATTTTAGTTTTACATTTACTCTCTCCTATCGTTTATCGTCGTTCATAATTTTTGTGTAACTTGCGATAAGTGGATGAGCGATAATTTTGAAAATTTAGCGATAAACGATTACGATAACCGATTTACTTAACAGCGATAATTATCGTTTATCGCTCATCCTATCGCATGCGGAAACCACTGATGATTCAGGGGCGCAGAGATGTCAGAAGGGCGCCACACAGTCAGATAATGCTAACAGCTAAGTTGATGGGGACGTAGCGGCGCCAGACGGTTACGAGGGCGCCGTGAGACCGTGAAAAGGGTACCATTCTCCTACAAGGTCGCCGAGTGGGGACGGGATTCTCCTATACGGACGGAGACAAAAGGGCGCGAGACGGTCAGGGCCGGGAGGGCGCCGATAGACGGACATCGGGCATCGGACGGTGCGGGCATCGCTCCGGGGGCCATCAGAGACCGGCGCACAGCCTCCAAGATTGGCCCGTCTAGCCTGTTGGAGCCGGTAAACGACCGCCTGACCGCAGCCATTGCAGTGCCTATCTATAGAAATCTTGGCAGGGCCACCGAAGCGTCACAAGTCACAAGCGTCACAAGCGACTAATAAGCGTCACGCTTTCTTGAGCGTTCATTGGTGTATTTTCGTTAGCCTGTCGATGCGGCTCACAGATGTGCATCGCGAACAGAAATTGTCTACAATCCTCCGCTTTTGGCGACGATTTTCGCCACTGGCTTGTAGCGCTTGTAGCATGTAAACATAGTGTACTTTAGGGTGGAACACGCCCTCATTTGTTTAAATATTAGTCGAATAGCGTGAAATAGGTGCCTTTGGAGTGAATTGACTGATGATTGGAACGGCAAAGAAGTGTTATATTATGATGTCTTAGAAATTAAGTCCAATTCAAGAATCATGTTCCGGTGTATTCCATTGTTTAAGGGATGCAACCGTCAGGTTGAATACATTGACAAGCGGCACAGTTCGCTGTCTTCAGTTCCTGACGATATAATTCGCTATGCTCGAAGCTTGGAAGAATTACTTTTGGATGCAAATCATATAAGAGAACTATCAAAGGTGAGCATATATATTTAATGCTTCAACTTTGGTTAACTTCTGATCAGGTCTGCCGTTCAAAGGCAAAAACCATTATGTCGGGTCAGAGGCAATTCCCTCAGGTCAGAGGTCACCCGAACATAATGGGTTTTGCCTTTATATGGCAGAAGTACCTAGCTAACAGCAATGTTACATAGGTTACGCAGTTAAAGGTGTTAATCGGGGGCCCTATTGAAGTTATTGCGGCTGCCACAGCTCTTGCGGTAAAAAAGGTAGGGCTCAGCTGGTGGCCAATCAGTTGACACAGACGGCAGTTTCCGCTGTCCTGTTTGGCCGTCAGCTAAGCCCCGCCTTCCTTATTGCTGGAGCTGCAGAATTCGCAGACACTTGAAGAAGGTACAAATGCCTTTTATCTGACATCAAAAGCATAGTGTCACAACAAAGTATTCTGCAACAGAATGGTGTGACAAATTCTAGATGTACCAATTGTTTTGTTACATAGTATGAGGAAAAAGCTTTAAGATTTAATTGTGTGCAGGATTATTCATACCCAATAGGTACCTACCTAGTAACACTAATAATAGTCATACCCAACAGAATATTTGGTATATGTGTAGATGGAGTAGGTATGCCACACTTGCTAAGTTGGTAGTTTGTAGGTCGGTAGGTTGTTGGCTTTAGGTTGGTAGGTTGAAGGTCGGTAGGTTGAAGGCTGTACTTCAGCAGGTAAGGTTAGGTCAGGCTAGCCTATGTTTTTTATCTTCATCTTACTTTGTCTACAGTTTTACCAAATATTCTGCTGTGTGTGGAACAGGCCTCTGCATCAAGCAATATCCCTCATCCTATCCTAAGCACGTAAGCTTGTATGTTTGTGAAAGAGTGTGCACGGAGAGAGGTGCCCCGAATTAAGCCTTGAGCTTCTGCACCAATCTCCGATTTACTCTTTTGTTCCAGTACTTTCTGTTCAATAAATATCATCATCATCATCATCCTTGACATGTTGAACTACTTGTATATGATTTATCTTTGAGCAAACAGGTAATTGTGGCAAAGTACCTATATCAATGTAACTTCATTGAGCACATTTAATAACATAATGCCTTGCTTTTCAGGATTTCTTTCGCCTCACGAAGCTGAGGAAGCTTGGTCTGAGTGATAATGAGATTCAGAGGCTTCCCTCCGAGATCATGTACCTGGAACATCTTGCTGAGCTGGATGTGTCCAGAAATGGTATGTTACTGTATCACATCAGGTTACTGCTCAGTTTCTACCTATCTGACCAGGCTGAGATACAGGATTTATTCTAGAATATTGAAGAGGACCAACAGCTTGTTTAGGTTGCACTTCATTGCTGGGGTAGTGCATGCTTTGTAATATGGCTGGTGGAGCTATGAATTATATGACTCTCACGTTTGCAGCGTGTTTGTGTCCAGTGTCTGTTGACTGTATTTTTTTTTTTTTTTGACAACAAGCACTAATGGCAAAAAGTATGCTGGGCGATCGGACCTCAGTAAGTTGTCAATGGCCTGTGTCAGAATACCTACCTCTTCATCCCCCTGCCCCTTCCTCCTTTGTTTTATCTCTATCACTACTTGTGACTTGGCAGATGTACCTGACATTCCTGAGGAGATCATCAAGTGCAAATCCCTCCAAGTTCTCGATGTCAGCAGCAATCCAATCACGAGGTAAGTAGATCTTGTGCTAGCTATGAGCTGATTTTTCAAAATGTCAGGATTTGGAAAATTAGACTCCAAAGACCTTCTTTTTCATGACCTTTATACTAGCTGGGACATTAAGCATGACCTTTATACTAGCTGGGACATTAAGCATGTAATTTTTGCAAGTTTTTGAGGCCATCTGCTTGCTGTCACTACGCACCTATCACAGGAGTCGAGCCAGACGGGCCTTGGAATGTGAAATGACTTAGGAACGACTTTCCCGCAGGCTTCCTCAGGGGCTCGTGCACCTCCGTAACCTGACCATACTGGGACTGAACGACATGTCGCTCACCTCGCTGCCCGCCGACTTCGGCAGGTGAGACTCTCCTGAGGCAACTGACTATCAACTAACCTAATGACCATTTTCTGAGACACAAATATTAAATTTTTGTTTGTGGATTTTGTTATGTACTCATGAGGCATGACTAGTGAAATAGCTGCCAAAGATCCAAAAAGAAGTAATTTCGATGTCATGAATAAATCTATCAGTTCAGCTATTAACAAAATTGATATCCGCAATCAATTACGCAAAATCACCCCAGCTCGCAAATGCGTGATTATTCTTGACGCACCGCGACTCAGTCATATTCTGACGGATCTTATCTTTTTGACACAAACAGATTTTGATGTCTTTACAACTGCTTGAGACTGTATGAGATGTGGCACGCACTGCGTCTGGACGTTAATGCCTTGCCGTCCGGCGTTCGTGTATTGCTCTTGTCCGTATCAGACCGGCTGGAGTCAGACCCGCCCCGGGTACACCAGTGTCAGCTGATTACGTGGCCCAGCACGTGACCTGCCCCCAGACTCAGTGGTGGTTGCAGCTCACTTGGCGGCAGGCATTCTTTGCGGCTCAATCTGTTGTTATTTTGTAGATGCTGCCCGACTTCTAGCTGTATGTCGGCGGATCTCAGTCTTTAGCTAATTCGTGACAGCAGCGGTGTATCGCCGGAGAACCGGGGGACGACTGGAAAACAGATAATGCTGGGCCGGGTGCCCCTAATCGTCCTCGCTAAGGCCGTGGTGGAGCGACACCAATCGACAAGGACGTTGGCTATAATTCTGACGGACGAGGGACACAGCGGGTCGGGGACCGCCGTCCATCGAGTGCCATTACCGGGTGTCCGCGTCCCAAGCCGCCCAGACTGTGTCGCCAGCCAATGCTGACCAAGTTCCAGAGGCGGATAGCTTTGTCCGAGGGCGGAGGATCTGAATTATCCATTTAAACTGACGACGTGATAAGTCGTCAACGAGTTTGGAAATGTTTGTGAGCAATAAGTCTGTGTTTGACCTGATGCAGCCGCCAAATAGACAAAACAAACGCGTTTAGTACACACAGCAGCGCCTGAGAGACTGTCAACGCCGCAGTGGAACATTCGCCAAATGGTTATGGTATACCGTCATTGTATGTTAAAGGCGAGCCTGACCTCCGCGGGCCACCTTGAGAGGGTGGCGCTCCGGCTCATCACGCCGCGTACAGTACGGGCCAGCCTGCCAGGGTTCTGGGCCATTGGCCAGGGCGCTGTTCAATCGCAGTTTTTTATCAGCAGCCAGCAGGCTACGAGCATGCTGCTATTTCTTGGCTCCTCATTGGTCAAATTCGCGTGGTCTCTTTATTTGACCATTGTGAGGCCAAGAAGGGCCAGCAACACTTTCTTTATATGGGAAAAATCGACAGCACGCTGATAAAAAACAGCTACCGAATAGAGCTCAGGTTGATCTCACACATGCGGCCAGACTGACTTTATGATAGTCTCAGAGATTATGTCAGAGGGTGTGGATGATCGCCGACACTGTTAACCGATTCGGCCGTTTTGAAATCATTAAGTAATTACTTTGGGATCGCTGAAAGTGATATTTGAATAATCATTGAAATCTGCGAAACTGACTTCTTCTTCTTCTTTCATCCTGTTATGCGACTTATTGTTGAGTTATACTTTAGGCCTGGTTAGGTGTTAGATATTTATTATCACCCGCAGTAGAATTAAGCTAATGCAGACACTTTGATGGTCACGTTTCAGATCAAGAACACGCCAAAGGCTAGATGGAAGATGTGAGGGTAAAGCATTTCACCTTCTATGCTATGTTTGAGACCCTTTTGTAGGTAGTTCCTCAATGTAAAAAAGTCAAATTTCTTATCATTCTTATTCTTATTGTATTCTGCATTTCAAATGCTTAACATGCATTTCATGGAAATTTCATGCAATGGATTTCAAATGCATCGGTTCAGAGATGTCGACTTGACAGATAAGTGTCTGGCCAGCTTCGAGACAAATAGCAGTGTTGCCATACGGTGGTGGCATGTGCACCTGGTTTTACGACGCGCTATCCCTATCGCGTACCGATTGCTTTGGTGACAGGCTTTTGAGGAGTGTTGTGTTTGAGTAGTTGGTATTGATAGTTGCTATCTTTCTTGACTCTATTTGCGGCCATTGAGGAGCCGAGCCGATGTCACGCCATTGATCGACAGTGTCCAGTGTCCACGGTGAGCTATTGGCTAACGCCAGTGTCCGTCAAACGTGACGCCAACCTCCCCAGTGAGCCGTGACGTGACGCCAGTCTCCCCGCTGAGCCGTGACGCCAGCCTCCCCAGTGAGCCGTGACGAGACGCCAACCTCCCAGTGAGCCGTGACGTGACGCCAGTCTCCCCGCTGAGCCGTGACGGCAGTCTCTCCCCCCGCCGCAGCCTGGTGAACCTGCAGTCGCTGGAGCTGCGGGAGAACCTGCTCAAGGCGCTGCCGGACTCTGTCTCTCGACTCGAGCGGCTCGAGCGGCTCGACATCGGCGACAACGAGATCGAGGAGCTGGTAAGGGCGGGGGTGACAGTGCACGTATTCATCGCTCATACTAATTGATGTGTTTGGTCTCGATCACGAACAGTGGTACCGATGATGACGAGCGTGTGTTTATTGGTTTCAGCAAGCCACCATCGGTTCTCTGCCGTCCCTGAAGGAGCTCTGGCTGGACCACAATCAGCTGACGCACCTGCCCTCGGTGAGTGGCCGAACGCCGCTGCAGCTGGACCAGCCTCAGTCAGACCTGTGTCCGGCCACTGCCTGACCGCTTACTCACGCATTTGTGATGACATTGTGTCTAAATCGTGGTAAGGCTGCCAGTGTCTGCTGATAAAGTTGTGTCTCAGTTATTATCAGGCTGCCAGTTGCAGCTGTCGGTCGGTGGTCATATGAACTCTCGCGTCTGTGTCGCCGCTGCGCAGGAGATTGGCCAGCTGAGCAGCCTCAAGTGTCTGGACGTGTCTGAGAACCGTCTGGAGGACATTCCGGAGGAGATCGGCGGCCTGTTCAGTCTGGAGGACCTGCACCTGTCGCAAAACTTCCTGGAGGCGCTGCCCGACGGCATCGGGAAGCTGGCCGAGCTGCTGATCCTGAAGGTGGACCTCAACCGGCTGACGGCCTGCAACCCGGCCATCGGGAGGTGAGACGCTGCAGACCTGACAGAGCCGACAGACCTGACAGACCACACAGACCGGGTCGGACAGACTCGACAAAACCGGCTGAGGGCCTGCAACCCGGCCATCGGGAGGTGAGACACTACAGACCCGACAGACCCGACAGACCACACAGACCAGACGGACTAGGCAAAACCGGCTGACGGCCTGCAGGCTGTGACCCGGCCATCGGAAGATGAAACACTACAGACTCGTACGGGTCTTTGACTTTCATGAATAAAGTAGAGCAACGTAGACTGCTGATAACAGCTGTTGAAAGTGTATGAAGCTAATATTCGCCTACTATGCAGTCACTGGAAGCCTCTTTGATACCTTACGCATATCTTGGTGCGCTAATAGCTGACTGGTTTTCACGTGTTCAATGTCCATGGTTTAGAGCCCACACTTTCCCGTGTTAGATCTGCCGTGGCTGTCGTGGTGTGTCTTCCCTCGGTAAGACCCCTCGTGCTGCGTGTTTCAGGTGCGCCAGCCTGCAGGAGCTGATACTGACGGAGAACTTTATCACCGAACTGCCGCCGTCGGTGGGCAATCTGCGCCACCTGACCAACCTGAACGTGGACCGCAACCGGCTCGTCAGCCTGCCGGACGAGATCGGTGAGCTACTGCTGGCCCCCTGCGCCCCGCAGTGACGCAGGGATGGGGGGGGGGGGGGGTGACAACTGACAGCAGGGAATATAGATGAGCCGGCGCCGCTCTGAATCCATCAATGACACAGGGCGCGGGGACCGGTAGTTAACAGGGGAAAACAGCATGGCCGGATACTCAGTGGACCTCTGCCGGCCACATAACCGTTTCCAGTGGGCTGCTGCAGTCGGCTGCATATGTAAAATGTGTGCACACGTCCTGTTATGCCGGTTTAGCTAAGCCCTCGATCCGTCTCCGGTTCACAGGTAACCTGCAGGAGCTGGGCGTGCTATCGCTGCGCTGTAACCAGCTGCAGCACCTGCCCGACACTATCGGACAGTGCAGCGCCCTGCACGTGCTCGACGTCTCGGGAAACAGGTGAGCACGGCTCCAGCGGCCGCCTGCACACACCAGCGGGTGCTCTCTGACTGTGCTAGGAGGCGCACACTGCCTGGTGGGCTAACAAAATGTGAACTCTCAATTGACACTCAGGCGGCAGGCTGTTCGTTAGAAACGCATTTCAATCGCTTTTTGCCAATGGTTTTGTCGAAGGAATCGTCTTCTTGCCGCCCATGATTTTTTTGTCAGTATTTTTTTTTTTTCTAGGGGGAAGGGGCTACGCGCTCCCCCCCCAAAAAAAAACGGGTCAGTTCATGGACGTGAGGCATCGAATAGGCGCCGTCGTAATTGCAAATATAGTCGCTATGACGGTTATTATCCGCAATCGGCTTATCACCTGATGAGGTGATTTTGTCAATACGTCTGTAACATTATCTGAAAACGTTAGGCTTAAACTATGACGGTTATGACGGTTATTATCCGCAATCGGCTTATCACCTGATGAGGTGATTTTGTCAATACGTCTGTAACATTATCTGAAAACGTTAGGTGTTACGATCAGTCGTTCTCAGCCACCCGTCCCGCTGTGTGTGCAGTGTTACGATCAGTCGTTCTCAGCCCACCCGTCCCGCAGTGTGTGCAGTGTTACGATCAGTCGTTCTCAGCCTACCGGTCTCGCTGTGTGTGCAGTGTTACGATCAGTCGTTCTCAGCCACCCGTCCCGCTGTGTGTGCAGTGTTACGATCAGTCGTTCTCAGCCACTCGTCCCGCTGTGTGTGCAGTGTTACGATCAGTCGTTCTCAGCCCACCCGTCCCGCTGTGTGTGCAGTGTTACGATCAGTCGTTCTCAGCCACCCGTCCCGCTGTGTGTGCAGTGTTACGATCAGTCGTTCTCAGCCCACCCGTCCCGCTGTGTGTGCAGTGTTACGATCAGTCGTTCTCAGCCCACCCGTCCCGCTGTGTGTGCAGTGTTACGATCAGTCGTTCTCAGCCTACCGGTCCCGCTGTGTGTGCAGTGTTACGATCAGTCGTTCTCAGCCACCCGTCCCGCTGTGTGTGCAGTGTTACGATCAGTCGTTCTCAGCCCACCCGTCCCGCTGTGTGTGCAGTGTTACGATCAGTCGTCCTCAGCCACCCGTCCCGCTGTGTGTGCAGTGTTACGATCAGTCGTTCTCAGCCACCCGTCCCGCTGTGTGTGCAGTGTTACGATCAGTCGTTCTCAGCCCACCCGTCCCGCTGTTTGTGCAGTGTTACGATCAGTCGTTCTCAGCCCACCCGTCCCGCTGTGTGTGCAGTGTTACGATCAGTCGTTCTCAGCCCACCCGTCCCGCTGTGTGTGCAGTGTTACGATCAGTCGTTCTCAGCCCACCCGTCCCGCTGTGTGTGCAGTGTTACGATCAGTCGTTCTCAGCCACCCGTCCCGCTGTGTGTGCAGTGTTACGATCAGTCGTTCTCAGCCCACCCGTCCCGCTGTGTGTGCAGTGTTACGATCAGTCGTTCTCAGCCACCCGTCCCGCTGTGTGTGCAGTGTTACGATCAGTCGTTCTCAGCCCACCCGTCCCGCTGTGTGTGCAGTGTTACGATCAGTCGTTCTCAGCCCACCCGTCCCGCTGTGTGTGCAGTGTTACGATCAGTCGTTCTCAGCCACCCGTCCCGCTGTGTGTGCAGTGTTACGATCAGTCGTTCTCAGCCTACCGGTCTCGCTGTGTGTGCAGTGTTACGATCAGTCGTTCTCAGCCCACCCGTCCCGCTGTGTGTGCAGTGTTACGATCAGTCGTTCTCAGCCACCCGTCCCGCTGTGTTGATAGTGTTACGGTCAGTCGTTCTTAGCCACCCGTCCCGCTGTGTGTGCAGTGTTACGATCAGTCGTTCTCAGCCACCCGTCCCGCTGTGTGTGCAGTGTTACGATCAGTCGTTCTCAGCCACCCGTCCCGCTGTGTGTGCAGTGTTACGATCAGTCGTATCTCAGCAGCCCACCCGTCCCGCTGTGTGTGCAGGCTGCAGAACCTGCCGGCCTCGCTGCAGAACCTGAACCTGAAGGCGGTCTGGCTGTCGGAGAACCAGGGGAAGCCGATGCTGCAGTTCCAGACGGACTGGGACGAGATCAGCGGCCAGGAGGTGCTCACCTGCTTCCTTCTGCCGCAGCTGGACGACCACGAGGACAGAGGTGCGGCGCCAGACGCGGCCGGACGAGTACTCATCAATATTGGCAGCGATATTTATCGATAAAGTTAGATCTTAATTTTGGTTTGTGTGCTTTTTGGAGGAGCATTAAAAAAAAACCTTGCCATTCAGATGGGAGTGCTATAATGTCTGTCTGGCGGTGGCTGCATTGGGCTCTGTTCCGCGCTGACTGCCGCTCGGGCGCTGCCGCAGAGTTCACCAGCGGCCGGCTGTACCGCTCTTCGTGCGACGACCTCTCGACCAACGACGGCAGCGAGCGCGACTGGGACGAGCACCGGGCCGCCGTGGTCCAGTTCGGACCCGAGGACGACGAACTGCTCGACAGAGAGGTGAGGCCGCGCCCGCGCCCGCCAGTCGTCCGTCTGGGCGCCCCGACAGACACTCGCTGCAGCTGACTCCTGTGGTTGGCTGATGAAGTGGGATGTGCTGTGGCTACGTCGATAACCGAGAACAACAACAACAACAACAAAATTGTGACACTTACGTCGAATTTACTTACTTCGCTTCGAATTTTATTTACTTCGCTTGTATTTGTTTGTGATGATTTGTTTATTTTATGATGCAAATGTTGTTGATCGCTGAGCCATCCCTCGTTGTTGCAGAGTCACTTTGTTCGTCACAACACGCCCCACCCCCGCGACCTGAAGGCTAAGGCCAACAAGCTGTTCGGAAAGGGAAAGCAGGTGGACGGGACCCCCAAGTCGGCAGAGGTGAGGACGGACTGAGCGCGGTATGAGACGGCCCAGTGCTGCGCTTTGCGTTTGGTGTTGTTCTTATGGACACTGGTACTTAATATTTGAAGTCCCTAAACATTGGGACTGTCTGTCTAAAGTAACTGCTCACTCATGTAGCTGAGATGTAGGCGGCTTCTTGCAATCACCAGGTGCCGCCACATCATCATACCTTGGTGAGCAGTGTGTCTGACCTGACGGCCCGCCCCTCTGGTTGCTCTGCGCAGCACTTTGAACTGACGGCCCGCCCCTGTGGTTGCTCTGCGCAGCACCTCGACTCTCCGCAGCCGGCCGACACCAGCGGCCGGTTCAACCCGGCGTTCCGTCGCGACCTGCCGCGCTCCTCGGAGCTGCGCCGGGTGGACCCGGGCACCGGCCAGGTGACCGAGCTCTTCTCGCCGCCGCCCTACGACGCCGCAGGTGAGGGGCCGACAAACGTCTCCGCCGCTACGTCATGATCTGTCACCAGTGGACCCCACCACCATATTATTCTGTCCTGCCAGTAGTGGATTCGGATGTTGCACTCTACTCGTAACAACATTCGACTACCGTTTAAGCACGCTTGTCTTATTCGCTGCCTAAGTACGGCCCTCCAGGTATTAAGTGGTTGGTTGCCAACATCACATTAAGCGATCTGCATTGATGAATACGTCTAATGGCTGTTGATAACTATTATTGCTGAAATGTGCGCACGAACCCTTTTCTCATTTCTATTGAGTCATTTTTAGGTGTTGTTTTTATCCGCTGGGACTGAGAGCGTGAGATGTTTTTCGTACTCCAGCGTAGATGGGTAGCCATACGGCTTCCACGGTTGACAGTGATGACATCAGTCATCTTTTGCAAGCTCGTTAAAGATTTGGGCTATACGGGGATCTACGCTGGAGTACGAAAAACATCTCACGCTCTCAGTCCCAGCGGATAAAAACAACACCTAAGAATGATCCGCATAAAACTTGGCAGAAAGCTCGTTAAAGTACTTGGTCTATATAGCTCAGAGGTAGAGCATTGGAGCGCTAATCCCTGTATAGCCCAAATCTTTAACGAGCTTGCAAAAGATGACTGATGTCATCACTGTCAACCGTGGAAGCCGTATGGCTACCCATCTACGCTGGAGTACGAAAAACATCTCATTGAGTCATTTTACAGGAGTGTCTCTGTCCTTCAAAATTATTACACCAAAAGCACAAAGGGTAACCAACCACTCTTTTGCTGGAGGGCCGTGCTGAAAAGTTGATTGTCGCAGCTGCTTCCGCTCAGGTTCTGCACCGTTCCTCTAGTGACTGATGTTCATTCGACAGAGAGTGTGTTGGTTTGACTATGTGTGTGTTTTGACTGTGTCTGCTGGTTTTCTGTGCAGCGCTTAGTTCTGGTCCGCTCATCTGATGACTGATGTCTGCCTCACAGAGACGATGCCGCCGTCCATCGGCGACCTGGAGAAGGAGCCGGCCGTGGACCAGCAGCCGCCGCCGGCCTACCACGAGGTGGCCGCGCCGCCCGCCGCTCCGCCCGCCGCTCCACCCGCCGCTCCACCCGCCGCGCCACCCGCCGCGCCGCCCGCTGTGCCGCCCGCCGATCCGGCGGTGCGGTCCCCGGCGCCGCAGCCGGAGCCGGTAGCGGAGCCGGAGCCGGAGCCGGAGCCGGAGTCAGTAGCGGAGCCGACCCGGGAGCCGGCTCCGGCGGCGCAGACGGCCGAGGCGCCCGAGCCGCCGGCGGAGGCCGACCAGGACTCTCCGGACATGGGGGACCGGCGCGTGGGCTTCGCCGTGTCCGGGGACGAGGAGCCGACCGCCGAGCGGCACAACCGGCTGCACCGGCGCGACACGCCGCACCACCTCAAAAACAAACGCATCACGGACAAGGTGAGCTCAGCTGGCGTGGCCGGTCCGCTGCGCTCCGGGCTGAGTCGGTCGATGCCCATTCAGTGCCGATCGGCGTTTGTTACACCTCAAAGTGGTTTAGGTGGTGGCCGACGAGCCCTCTGTTCCGTCGTTCTCATGGCGTATGACCAGTACTCCTCCCGCCCGCCCTCAGTGGTTCGGGCGGCGGACCTCTCAGTCATTGGCGTCTGACCGGCGCACCAGGTCCTGTCGCGGGCTGACCTGCTCTCCCTCCCTCCTTGGTCCTAATGGTGACTGACGGGACCCTCCCGCCGTCCTGACGCGCAGGACGTGTGGAATGACCGACTCTCCCTCCCTCTGGCCAATGTTGACTGACCTCCCGGCCCTCCGCCGTCCTGCCGCTCAGGTGGACCAGGACCAGGTGGCGTCCATCATCGCGCAGGCGCTGAAGCGGCGCGAGGGGGAGGGCGGCGACGGCGCGTCTCCGCCGCCGCCGGCCGCCGGTCCCACGGTGCAGGTGGAGGAGCAGCAACTGGACCTGACCATTCAGGTGAGGGGGCGGGGCACATAGAGCAGAGCCCGCCGGTCCTGGACCTGACCATCCAGGTGAGGGGGCGGGGCACAGAGAGCAGAGTCCGCCGGTCCTGGACCTGACCATTCAGGTGAGGAGGTCTGCGTGGTAACCGCGTGGACTGGGCCTGAGTATCGCCGGCGGTGCCGACTGTCGCCCGTATCTGTGTGTCTGAGCTCCTGACTGTTACCCGTGTCTGTGTTACAGCGGGCGGCCTCCGGACTGGGTCTGAGTATTGAGTAATGAGTGTCCCCGGCGGTACTGACCAGTGTCTGTACTCTGTGTCTGTGTTCCAGCGGGCCCCCTCCGGGCTGGGACTGACATCGCCGGCAATACTGACTGTTAGTTGTTACCCGGCGTGTCTGTGTCTGTGTTCCAGCGCGCTCCCTCCGGGCTGGGTCTGAGTATCGCCGGCGGGCGCGGCTCCACGCCGTTCAGAGGGGACGACGAGGACGTCTTCATCTCGAAGGTGCTGGATGGCGGCCCGGCGGACCTGGCTGGACTCAAGGTGGGCGTTCTCACGGGACACAATGAGCATCCCGCACGGCCTCATGCATTTCTGATATGTTCCGTTTGCCCGGCCGATTCTCTGCTCCAGCTGATGTTCACTCGTTGCTGTTTCCTCCAGGTGGGCGACAAGCTGACGTCTGTGAACGGCGTGCCGGTGCTCGGCGCCGACCACTACGACGTGGTGGGCATTCTGAAGGCGGCCGGCGACGCGCTGCATCTGTCCCTGCTGCGCGAGGTGACCCGGCTGGTGCCGCCGCCGGAGCCGGAGCCGGAGCCGCCCGCCGCCGAGCGCCGCCGGCCCGTGGACGCCGTCACCGACCACGTGGCCAAGGAGCGGCTGGAGACGCAGCAGCGGCTGCAGCGCGAACTGGAGCGGCGCCGCGCAGAGCTGCGGCCGCCGGACGAGCCGCCGCCGCCGCCGGTCAGTCAGTAACCTAATAGCTGCTACTCGCTGAAGCTGGGGCGGCATGAAAATAATCGACTTCAAACGGTATTGTGCAGCAGTCTGCAGTAACTGTGACCAGCCGGTGACTATTGGTCAGTGACTCCGCCTCGCATCTGGCTCACAACCGCGTCTTTTCCAGCAGGAGAACGGGACGTCGGCCAGTGAGGAGGCTCCGTCGCCGCCGGCCGCCGGCGGTACCGACTCTGAGCCGATGGTGACGCGGACAGAGACCATCCACACCACGCTGATACGCGACAAGAACGGACTGGGGTTCAGCATCGCCGGCGGCCGCGGCGTGGCACCCTACGACGGAGCCGACGCCGCCGGCCGGCAGCGGCGACAGCCCGACGACGTACGTTACTTGTCAGGGTGTCTGTCCGTCTCTCACGTTATAGGTGGTGTTCGTATTGTGTGTCTCTCTTCCCGCCGTCCCACGTTAGGCGCCGTTAGATCAACTTAGAATATTCGATGAGTTTTTCTTTCCCTTTCTAAGGCCAATGTGATTTTACGTCAGGTGGTGTGAAGAGTTGTTCTTTCGAGTGCCTCCTCTGTCTCTTTTTTCAGGCGGCGTACTTATTCGTGCTTAATTTCTAAACCCTCCCCTCTTTCTTTAGGTGGTGTACGTTTATGCGTTTGATTCAGCCTCCCTCCCTCTTTTTCTCCAGGCGGTGTACGTGTCTCGGATGACCCCCGGGGGCGCTGCCGAGCGAGACGGAAAGCTGTGCGTCGGCGACCGGGTCATATCGGTGAGTGGCGACAATGGCACGAATGATAGTTACTGATCTTCCAGTCTTAACTGATCCGCTGCTCGCATCAGTCAACTGATGACTGGCCAATTTGTTAGATGTTAGTGTCTTTCCTGAACCTTTTTTCGCCCTATGGAACAGCCAGCCTCACTTATTTATTAAATCTAAGAGGAATGCATTTTAACTTTTTTTAGAATCATTGCTAATTTTGCCGGAATGTGGCTCAGCACTATTCACCCAACTGCTGTGCAAGTAGATGACTGCGGTCTCTGGCAGATTAACGGCGTGGACGTGGAGGGCGCGCGCCACGACCAGGCCGTCTCGATGCTGACCGGCCTGGAGCGGTTCGTGCGGCTGATGGTGCAGCGCGAGACGCTCATACCGGCCTCGGAGGCGGCCAACGGCGCTCCGTCCGAGCCGGCGCCGGTCTCTGCGCGCTCGGCGTACAGTGCCGGCAGCTACATGGCGCACCGGCCCATGTACGGCGGCTACCGGCGGCCCGAGTTCGGCACGCGCGCCGCGCTCCGCTCCTCCGAGCGGCTCTCCCTGGCGGCCTCAGCGGCGGCGAGCGCGGCGGACCCGTCCCCGGCGGCCGAGCCACCCGCGGCTCCACCCGCGGCGGCGGCGCCCTCCTCCGCCCCTGCCACTGCCACAGACGCCCCCACTGCCGCTAACAAGGACGCCCCCGCCGCCGTGCCTGCTGCTGCGACCGCCTCGCCAGTAACCAACTCCCGGTCCAGCGCCAGCGAAATAAAGGATAACACTACAGAGGTGGGTGGCCATTGGCCGAGAATGTCACTTTTACCCTACCGCTGCAACTTACTTAAGGTGTTGTTTGAACAAGAAGTGATAGCACCATATATATCTGACGACAAAAATTGATGTTTCCACACCCATGAGCTCATTATTTTGCTCACATTTCATGCAGAGTTGGCAGAGCTTCCCTGACCGTCACCAGTGGCCGCTGTTACCAGCTGGGGCGGCTTTGACCGTCGCCGGTCCCTTCTCGCCCTCAGGATGTGACGCTGAACAAGGCGGGCGGCCCGCTGGGCCTGAGCATCATCGGAGGCGCCGACCACAGCTGCCTGCCATTCGGCCGACAGCAGAGCGGCACGTTCGTCTCTAAGGTGAGTCCGGCGACCATAGGAGATGACGGATCGGGCGGCAGAGTAGGCAGCGCATGGAGCGGTCACAGCTGCTCCGGGGACTGGCCTGGGGCACACTGGTCGTGGCAAAGCCGGTCGAGTCCGACATCGAGCCCAGGCAGCCGCTATGTATCAGATCAGAGTCTCGTGGTTTCTGGAAATCTGCATTCTGTGTGAAAGATGGTATTTGCGACGTTATTGGCAGGTATATCGGGGGGGGGGGATATGATGGGAATATCTGTACCCTCAAAAACAGCAGCACGTCATCTGCTGCAATGTGTTTTCCTGGTCTTCGTTTGTCATAATTGTTTTGCTCTCGCCCACCATGATCTGTAACGTTTGATCAGCAGCTGTGCCGTAAGCCCCTTCGTGGTCTCTTGTGACCTTTGTTGGTGTGCCGTCCTTCCCCGCTATGGTCTGGCCCGTCTCCCGTACGGCTCCCTGCCGTCCTCTGACCGTCCCCCTCACCTCCCCGCAGCTGACGCCGGGCGGGCCGGCCGAGCGGACGGGCCGGCTGCGCGTCGGCGACCGGCTGCTGGCCGTCAATGGCTCGGACATGCAGCGCGCCACGCACGAGCAGGCCGTCATGGCGCTGCTCGAGCCGTGCCTGCACATGACGCTGCGAGTGTGCCATGACCCGCTCCCAGACGGCTGGCAGGTACGGCGACCCGCGGGCTCAGTCTATTACCGACGCGTCTCTTCTCTGTTTTCTATTCTGTCAGTACAGTGGACTCTTTACAGAGCTATTTGTGTTGAAGCTTTATTCGCATGTATTGGAACTGACACGGTGGGCAGCTGTCGCGAAACTCAATTAACACGCGCAGTGGAAGGGTTGCGAGTACTACGCCCAGTGGAAGGGGGAGGGGGCGGATGTCGCCCCCCCCCCTAAGATCTCAGCTCCCAGTGGAGCTAGAAAGACGAAATTTGGAGGGTAGGTGGGGGCCGTGGGGAACTCTGTTGTGTGTGAATTTCATGACCCTAGGTCAATATCTTCAAGGTCAAATGAGGTCAAATGTGGTCAAATCTGCCATATTAGCGACTTTTTTGCGTTTACACGCCGATAACTCAAAAAGTTACCGGCCGATTTTTTTTAAATCTTTCACTATACGAAAGAACAAACATTTGTGAGTATGTATGGTGAATTTCTAGACAATCTAACAATAAATATGGCAGTTAGAAGCCTGCTAAGGGTAAGATGTCGCCGGCTGAAGCGGCGTCGGCCGACGCGGGAAACGCGGCAATCACAATTTTGTGTTTACACACTCATAACTCAAGTTGTTACCGGCCGATTTTCAAAATTCTTTAACCATATGATTGCTTGTACATTTCTCAGTCTTCTCACCGAATTTGACGCGAATAAAATATAATTAGCGGTAAGGAGCGCGATGTAAAGACGGAACCGTCCCGCCCCGGCACAGTCTACAATTCAGGCGGCGCGTAACGGCTAGCGCCGGCCGCCGCGCCGCCGCGCCGCCGCGGCGGCAGGATGTTTGACTTTACACCGCTATTACTAGAAAAGTTGTGAACCGATTTTCTTACTTCTTGCACGAGAAGATCCGCAATTCAATTTTGGACAGGTAGCCGAAATTTCACATTGATATTATGCTTGCGACGCGAGTTACTGGCGAAAAACAGGAGGGGTGGGCGAAATCCGCCCCCCCTTCCACTGCGCGTGTTAATGCATACATACTGTATACTGTATGCATACTGTATAAGAAATCGCATTGCGAGTGTGATATCTTGGCGGTATATTCGAATACTTAAGGGGTGCTCAGCACACCAACATTTTCTGTTACGCCTCAACTCTCTGAGCAGCTGACGATGGCCCGTCCTTCCCTCGAGCTGACCTGTCATCCCGTCCCTCCCCCCAGTAGCTGACCCGTCCTCCCGTCTCTCCCCTCAGGAGCTGACCCGTCCTCCCGTCTCTGCTCCCAGTAGCTGACCCGTCCTCCCGTCTCTGCCCTCAGGAGCTGGCCCGTCCTCCCGTCTCTCCCCTTAGTAGCTGACCCGTCCTCCCGTCTCTGCCCTCAGGAGCTGACGTTGGCCCGCCAGCCGGGAGAGAAGCTCGGTATGAACATCAAGGGCGGCCTGCACGGTCTGCCCGGTAACCCGCTCGACAAACAGGACGAGGGCGTGTTCATCAGTAAGGTGCACAGCGAGGGGGCCGTGCGGCGCGACGGCCGGCTCCGGGTCGGCCACCGGCTGGTCGAGGTCAACGGGGTCACCCTGCTCGGCAGGACACACCAGGTCAGTCGCGGTCACCGGGTCAGTCGGGGGTCACCCTGCTCGGCAGGATACACCAGGTCAGTGAGGGGTCACCCTGCTTGGTAGAACACACCAGGTCAGTGACCGGTCAACGGGGTCACCCTGCTCGGCAGGACACACCAGGTCAGTGACAGGACACACCAGGTCAGTCGGGGGTCACCGGGGTCACCCTGCTCGGCAGGACTCACCAGGTCAGTGACCGATCACCGTCCCGGGGCCCGCAGGAGGCGGTGAGTGCCCCTGTAGTGTGTGCAGTTTACCGAGTATAGAGTAGTGTAGTATGTCTGACGGACCGTCCGGGCCCACAGGAGGCGGTGGGCGGCTGTGGAGCAGTGTGTACTGTGTAGTGAGTCTGACGGACCGGTCCCGGGGCCCGCAGGAGGCGGTGGGCGCCCTGTAGTGTGTAGTGCAGTGTCTGACGGACCGTCCCGGGGCCCGCAGGAGGCGATGGGCGCCCTGTAGAGTAGTGTGTACTGTGTCTGACGGACCGTCCCGGGGCCCGCAGGAGGCGGTGGGCGCCCTGTAGTGTGTAGTGTGTCTGACGGACCGTCCCGGGGCCGGCAGGAGGCGGCGGGCGCCCTGTAGAGCAGTGTGTAGTGTGTAGTGTGCCTGACGGACCGGTCCCGGGGCCGGCAGGAGGCGGTGAGCGGCTGTGGAGCAGTGTGTGAGTGTGTCTGACGGACCGGTCCCGGGGCCCGCAGGAGGCGGTGGGCGGCTGTGGAGCAGTGTGTGAGTGTGTCTGACGGACCGGTCCCGGGGCCCGCAGGAGGCGGTGGGCGCGCTGCAGTGTGTAGTGTGTAGTGTGTCTGACGGACCGTCCCGGGGCCGGCAGGAGGCGGTGGGCGGCTGTAGAGCAGTGTGTAGTGTGTCTGACGGACCGGTCCCGGGGCCCGCAGGAGGCGGTGGGCGGCTGTGGAGCAGTGTGTAGTGTGTCTGACGGACCGGTCCCGGGGCCGGCAGGAGGCGGTGGGCGGCTGTGGAGCAGTGTGTGGTGTGTAGTGTGTCTGACGGACCGTCCCGGGGCCGGCAGGAGGCGGTGGGCGGCTGTGGAGCAGTGTGTACTGTGTAGTGTGCCTGACGGACCGTCCCGGGGCCCGCAGGAGGCGGTGAGCGCCCTGTAGTGTGAAGTGTGTGTGACGGACCGGTCCCGGGGCCCGCAGGAGGCGGTGGGCGCGCTGCGCGCCGCCGAGGGCGAGCTCTCGCTCACCGTCTGCCACGGGTTCGACCCGGACGAGGTGGAGCGCCGGGTGGCCGACGGCCGGCTGGTACAGGCCAAGTCGGCCAGCCAGTCCGTCAGCAGCCTGGACCGGCCCGAGTCGCCGCCGCCCGCCGCGCCCGCGCCCGACGTGAGTAGTCACCCGACCGCAGCCGAGACCATAGATCCATCCAACTGTTTGTCGCTTATGTTGTTTCTGGTCAATTTACAACCCAGAACCTGAATAGGAGCATGTAAATGTCTTGTGATATTAAGGAGATGTGAGCGAGTATCCGTCCGTCCAGGCACGTTGTCGACTGACAGAGATCTTCATCGACTGAGCTGGGGCCAAAGCTTAACCCTCGCGGGCCCGGGGGGGGGGGCGTTTTTCGCCCCCCCCCCCCCCTGGCGAATATTTGCGATAGCTCCCGAACGCTTAGGGATAAGAAAGCGAAACTTTCAGTACCTTTTCTCCCATCAATTTGACATCTTCTGAAGTAAAAAATTTGGACCTAGCCCCCTTGATGACGTCACAAGGTCCATTTTTCTAGACCCCTGCACGGCAAACTTCGGCGTCACAGACGCAAACTTCAAATAGCTGCTAAAAATAGAGTTTTAGAGATAAATACAAATTACGAGCACGGTTGTGTAGCGTTTGACCTAGAGAAAAATAGAAAAATAGTTTTGGTGACCTGAGGTCAGAGGTCAAGTCAACGACCCCGAAATGTGGTTTTAGTTTTTCGCAAATAACTTCGACAAAAATGGTCCTAGAGCTACGGCAGTGGTACCATCGCATTCGCCTTGTCAAGCCGCGTCGAATGATATATATTTTGTTCAGAAAAGGTCAAGTTTTATGTTGACCTCATGTGACCTCGAATGACCTCTGGTTGACCTTGACACATGAAAGGTCGTTTATGATGGATTTGTACCCGCTGATCACGAATCTGGCATCTATTTTCCTCTAAGCCTTCATTTAGAGCTTCCGGATGGCAAAATTGTCTTAATTATTATTTCTAACTTGAATTAGTGAAATAGCCTCTAGCAGGGATACTCTTCAGTGACCTTGACCTTTGAGCAGCCTTGCATCGTAAGATGAACCACAAATAGGGAACTGATAAGCCTCAAAACATTTCAAAACATCTTGGACGTTAGCACGCAAGATGTGCGAAAAAGTGCCAAGTTTGAGGTCAATTTTGAGCGTGACCTTGACCTTGACCTTTCACTTTGAGCACATTTTCAGAATCCTCAGATTCTCTTCTTTCGTTTGACACCCAATTTTGCCGGTTTTATGCCGCCTGCCGTCTTCTAGAAGGCTTACTTTGAGATCACTACACATGTGCCGGTTTTTGCCTTTGACCTTGACCTCTGACCTTGAAAATCGACCTGAGGTCAAAAATTTTAGGTGCTTCAGAATCGTCTCGTAAGGACCTTTCGTTTGGTATCGCTTTTGTTTCCGTAGCTCCCTTATATACGGAGTTAGACAGGGGGGGGGCGAAAAACGCCCCCCCCCCCCGGGCTGCGGTGGTTGGGATTACCCCCCGGGCCCGGCCGGGT
Organism: Amphibalanus amphitrite; assembly: GCF_019059575.1. NCBI lineage: Eukaryota > Metazoa > Arthropoda > Thecostraca > Balanomorpha > Balanidae > Amphibalanus > Amphibalanus amphitrite. Next base: position 243,209 of record NW_024881698.1, on the reverse strand, counting down.
TAAAGATGCCCTTCAGGCTGTGAACTACAAAACCGTGCAGCGTTTCAGATGCTAATGAAATGAATTTGTGGAGCTGTTTAATGCGATCCAGTTTTGTCGTCACTTGTCTAAACGCGCCTGTGCTTTGATAGTTTACACGTGTACCCTTCACCCTTTAATCGTAAGCCGCTATTAATTAGTACCAAGCAGACACTCGCTTTAAATGGAAATTTTGATGTAACGCGTCTAACCGTTTGTACGTAGGGCGGGCCATATTTGTGTCGTTTCCGCTCACTGGCCCGGCCACTGATGTGAGTTCCGCGCTCTCCCCAGGCTGCGGCGTTACGGGAGTCGCGCACGGAGCCGCGGACGGAGCCGCGGACGGAGCCGCGGACGGAGCCGAGGACGGAGCCGAGGACGGAGCCGCGATCGGAGCCGCGGTCGGAGCCGCGGACGGAGCCGTCCGCCTCGCCGGAGCTCGGCCGGCCCGCGTTCACCAGCACGGTGAGACGCCCGTCGCCCGAACACTCCGCCGGCTCATGGTCTGCTGATTTTTTTCTAGCACTGAGCTGCTAACGTGGTGGTTGAAAACCCACCCCCTCCTTCAGCCTAGATCTTGGCCAATCGGCCATATGGTCACCTTTTGTCATCTTCCTTTACAATTTTATTGATAAGGGAAATCCAACACTTTATTTCAGACTGGTATTAATTTTGATGGTAGCTAGCCTTGTTTATGTTTGCTGTATTGTTAACTATTTGAAACCTTTATCCGATGAAAGATCAGGATTTGCCTAAAAGCCGCCCGCTCTGACGCGCGCCGCGTTACCCCGCCGTGTGCCCCTGCAGCCGGCGACAGTGCAGCACGGCGCGCAGTCCCTCTCGGCGGCGGCGGACAGGGTCAGCGGCCCGCCCAGCACGCCCGTCAAACCGCCCATCGGACCCAAACCCCGGCTGGCGCCGCGGCCGGCGCCGGCAGCCGAGCCGGGCCGCGAGCCGCCGGCGAACACGGCACCCGCGGTAAGTCCCTGCGAGCGGGCATGAGTCCCGAGTCCCAGAGACCAGCTCGTGTCGGCTACCGCCCCGCCGAACCCACGGCCAATCGGCCGCCACTACCAATCACCAATGTCAGAGACCTCCAGCTATCGTGGGCAATAACTTGCTTCCGATTTACCTGTTCACTGCTCTGACAAGCTAGCCCTTTTCTTGAGTAAATGATTTTGAACGTATTTCATGGCAATCCGTAATATACCTAAGCCCGTGTTCATCGTATACCCCCCTCTCTGCTGCCGGCCGGTCAGCCTGCTGCGGCAGCCGCTCCCGCGGCGGCGCCCCAGCAGCCGGCGGCGCCCCAGCAGAATATGACGTTCTCGGCCATGAAGCGGTTCTTTGAGACGGAGGTCTCCTCGCAGAAGGAGCCGACGCCCAAGTCCGGTGAGTGTTTCATCGGCAGTATATTATGCTCCGTCGTATCCTTTTTTCCGTCTCGTGCTTTAGCTAAGGATTGAATATTCGGAAGGACACTCAACACTGGGAACAAAAGAATTACCTCTTGTTTCCACTTTCTAGATCTATATTGTATGTTATCCCAGAATTGAGTATTTAGCATTCCGTAGAATGTTTTTTTTTTTCATTTGAATAGGTCGATTTCCTAGTGTCTGCGTTGACGACCTGTTTTTCTTCACACAATTAATATACACATAAATGATACCTACAGCACACATGTCACCAGTGTCCCAAAACTTGTTGATTTGTGTGAGAAATGACATCCAAATGAAAATCATTTTTCACTCTCGCCTCCAATTTTTTAGAGCAGTTTTCCACTCTTATAATTGCCAATATAAAGCATGTGCGTGGATGGTCGTTTGTAGCTCATTTATCACGTTCGTATAGAAGTTAATGCTATTGATCTTTTCCTACTCTTTTTAGGTCTCATCTAGGCCGGCAATTTTCCAATCTCATCCCTCTTTTTGAAGAGGAATTTCCCCTCTGACACCCATGAAGCCAAAATGCAATTTTGGGACACTGCATGTCACATGTATGAATGCGATAATAATTCGCACATGTTGCATGCAATCTTAGTTAAAACAATAGTTGTGCACTTTTATCAGATGAGCACCCATTGACTGGCCGCCATTGACCCCCCCGGTGCCCATTGTTTGTCTCCCCAGCCTGAGTGTCTGAGTGCCCACCGTCCGATTGGGTCCCCACCCGCTGACCCGCACCCCTGCGTCCCGTTTCAGAGAAGCGGTTCACCTTCCTCAGCTCCGACGAGGTGGAAAGGATGAGACAGGAGGAAGGTACGCACTCGTAACTTACCCTCGTATCAGCGAACACCGCTATAGCACAGGGATGGCACAGTAGCTGCTTTTGTTGTGGCTCACCGTGTCCTCTTTGTATCCTGGTGATTCTAGTTTACCCGTTACTCGTTATGTGGGAGAACTGTTAAGAACCAAAATTATTACTTTCTCTTTAGTGAGGCATAAAACTCGGGAGCTAGCACGCAGTTTTGAATTCGGTAACGAGTGATGCGATAGAAGTTGCAATTATGTTGATTTAATGCGGTTGAGCCTGACATCAACATTTTACGGGTTTATAACCCACTGTCGCCTCGATCGTAAAGCTAAACCCTCCAGCTGCGTGCTCATTCCATTGGCGCCCCTCGCTGGTGATTGGGCCCGTCTCCCACTGGTCTCTCTGTCTGTGACTGGCGGCCGGGCGCTGACGGCGGCCCGTCTGTCCGTCCGCAGAGGAAAAGTACGGCACGATGACGGCCGAGGAGTTCGAGAGTCACATGGAGACGCACCTGGTGGGCGCCCCGGACCCGGCCGACAGCGGCCTGCTGGCCATGACCGCCTCGCTGTCGGCGGCCGAGCCTGACGACAGGTGAGCCGCGCTGCTCCCCTCCCCCTGAGACCCGAGCTCTGTTCGCACCCCGTTTATTTATTAGCAGGCTGCGACCATGCTGCTGCTTCTTGGCTCCTCATTGGTCGAATTCAAGTGGTCTATTCGTTAGACCAATGAGAGGCCAAGCCGCGCCAGCAATAACTTTCTTATATGGGGAAACCGACAGCACGCTGATATAAAAACAGCGACCGAACAGGGCCCCGGTGAGCGCTGCCCCCCCCCCCTCCCCCCCCCCCATCCCCCGGGGGCCGGACGACAGGTGAGTGCTGCCGTCCAAACGCGCCACACCGACACCATCTGGTTTGTTACTGTCGGGTTGTGTCCGTTCACCGTTTGTTAGCGGTGCCAAGGTGCGGCGACCACTGCTCGTTGGGTACAACATCCCGGTGTTGTATTGTATCCATTCGTGCCGTGCGATGTGCTTATAACCGTGTGAGTGGTACACTGTGCGTTATTTGTGTGTGAGCGGTGCACTGTGTGCGTTATATCCGTGTGAGTGGTTCACTGTGTGTGTTTATATCCGTGCGAGCGGCACACTGTGCGTTATTTGTGTGTCAGCTGTGCTTTGTGTGCGTTATATCCGTGTGAGCAGTGCACTGTGTGTGTGTGTTTATAACCGTCTGAGTGGTACACTGTGCGTTATTTGTGTGTGAGCGGTGCACTGTGTGCGTTATATCCGTGTGAGCAGTGCACTGTGTTTATATCCGTGTGAGCTGTGTACTGTGTGTGTTTATATCCGTGTGGGGTGTACTGTGTGCGTTATATCCGTGTGAGCTGTGCACTGTGTGTGTTTATATCCGTGTGAGCTGTGCACTGAGGCCGGTGTGCTGCCGGCGGACAGCGGCGGCCCCCAGGAGGCGCCGCTCGACCACCGGCCGCCCGTGATGACGGCCAAGGCGGAGCGCCGGCTGCGGCAGCGGGTAGGCTCCGAGGACGAGCAGCAGCAGATGTCGCCGGCCGAGTGGCGCGCCCTGCAGGCCGAGAAACGCGCCGCCTGGCGCCAGGCGCGACTCAAATCGCTCGAACAGGTACGGACCCGCTCCCCCCCCCCCCCCCCTCCACTGGAGGCCCCAATCCAAACGTGATCGGACTGTAATGGAGCCGCTTAAACACAATTCGGCCGGTCAATGCCGCGGAACACTTGTTTCAGTCTGACTCGTTAGTCGGCGCTCAACTTTCGGAGAGCCTAATGCGCCGGTTCGGGCGTTGGTGGTCATGTAGCGAGCGATCGGTGGCCGCGGTATCGACTGGTCCGCCCGGCCGGCCCGGGCGCGCACCGTTCTGTTAGTGGTAACCGATCTCTGCCGGTTCCAGGACGCTCTGCAGGCGCAGATCGTCATCAGAAAGATGAGCGAGCTGACAGAGAGTCCCGAGCAGGCCGAGCGGCAGGGGGGGCCGGTGGACGACGACAACAACCCGCTGGTGTCGGCGGGCTCCGTCCAACAGGTCAGCCAGCCGCCCCTCAGTCACTGGCTCCCGGCCGCGCCCGGAGACCGCTGCTCCGGGGGGAGCTGTATCAGCCCATGTACCCCATAGTTAATCCGAGTCGGACGTGAAAATCACAACGTTTCCATGACACGTCTAAATCTATTTAACGAAATTTCAGGTGCGTTTTTCTCGGATACTATTCACCGTATGCAAAAAATGAGCGTATGTATGGCTTTAGCTAGCACCTAATCCTATGTTTACGATGTTAAATGTCTAAATAATATGATGAAGAAAACATTTTGCAAAATCGGCTTATTTTGTGCTGTCGTGATAGTTGATACCTTCATTATCGTTGTGTGTCATGCATCGTCTGAGATGTATCTCCCTATCAACTTTCCTACCGTGCGCCTCTCAAGTCATGCTGCCGGACGAGGTTTGAGATATCTTTTGGTTTGAACGAGATTTGAACGGCCGGTCCTTCAGAGCGTCGTTTCGGATGCACATTGCACGGGTGTGTTAACGTTCGGTGGACAGATGGGTGACAGCTCTCTGGCCGTGCCGTTGCAGCACTCCGCGGCGGCGGACAGCGCGGACAACAACGAGAACCCCGGGCGGAGCAGGCAGCTGTCGTAGCGCACCGCGGCCGGCTCGTGTCGCGGAGATCCGAGGGGCTCCGCTCCCTCACACCATGTAATAAGGGACCAGACGAACAATCTTCCAAATATACATTCGGCGCGCTAGCAGATGTTTTCGCGAGCTCCGCCAGCCCCGTGTGTGGACCCATGTTTCAGCGGCGGCCGGATCCACTGCCGGTTTCACTCAGAATCACAGTCGTTCTCACCCCGGGGCGCCAGCCGCACGGCGCGATTTGCTCTAATTTCATAAACATTGCTCTGCGTATTGTGTGCCGAATGAGGCCGTTGCCATTCATAGTGCCAGGAGGTAATGAGGTCGTGCGGATGCGGCGCCGTCGGCAGTATCGCCGCTTCTCTGTATCAGATGACACCCGGACTGCCGGAGCGACGCACGGAGCGGACGAACGGGGAGCGCTGCAGGTGCCTCGGCGCAGCCGGAGGACAGAGTCACGGCCCGAGCTCACCGGCCGCGGTGACTGCAGACGGAGCGAGACGATAGTCAACGAAACAATATGGTCAGGCAGATGTCCCATTTAATGCTACTCGTCATAACTCAGCACGTCACATACGTAGGTAACGAGAACAGGTCCCAGCTGAAGCTAACTAGGAGAAAAAGTCGGCAACTGTTGGACCGTGGAATTTTTAACAACCTGCAAGCAATGCAGTGTGCAGGCTGCACAGGCGCCCTGTCGAGATGTTTCGTGTCTCGAGATGTTAATTCGTTGAGGATTATCAAATTCGTAACTTGTTCTTCCTTGCATCTTCGAAGAAATTCGATTCGTTCGGTCGTTCGATTTGCTTTCGGTTTGCGTTTTATCTCTTTTAAAATGAATTCAAAATTTTAGGCCATACATGCACTTATATGTCACATGTTAATTCGTGTACGTGTCTCGTACACGGCTAGAGCTCGTTGGCGGGAGCTCGACACCAGTCAACCTATGCGTCAAGTTTGCATGAAACCAGTCAATATTTGGCCTGACCAGTGAAGGAACCTGGCAAATTGCACTTTTTGATACAGTGACTTACAATGAGCTAACGCTTTTGTAAGGTAAAGGCCAGATGCCCGCCCAACGCGCTCCGTGGAGAAAATGTCCACCGGTTACCGAGTAAGACAAAGTGCAGTTCCAGTAGGGAGAGCACGGGTTGGGCCCCCTCGGCGATCGTTTTTTGCTGGCGCTGCCCAAGGGGATAGTTCGTGACGAGCGACAGTTTTAACGCTTTGGGTTGCCTTCCAACACTATTAACATTTTAAGAAATTGGACAAAGCCGATGGCACCTCCAACGCCATCAACCCTCCTCGGCGGGCTGTCAGTTGGTGGTTGAGATATGTAAAACAATCGAACTGAATAAATCGTATATTACTGTTTCATATTCAACAAAGGAACGTTCAGGAATGTTCTTGTTTCTCCTCCATTCTCTCTCATATAATCAGACGGCACTACAGGAAGGGGGAGTCCTCGGACCTACTCGTTGCACCATGGCTCTGCGTCGGAAGCTATCTGGAAGATGGGGGTGGGGTCTGCCCGTGTGATAAGGTACGAGTCGAACAGCATGGCTACTCGCTGACAACAATTGGGTGCCGGCGCGTCCCGCCGAGCGCGCTGACGGCAGGGGTGGGGCGGCGCCATCACGAGCGCCGGCCGGCGGCTGACGCCGGCAGTAACAGCAGCAGCACTGACAGCAGCACTGACAGCGGCAGGGGCGCCAGGGACGCGCCGGCGGCACCCGTCTGGGGCGGCGGTCCCTCGGTGGGTCGGTCCGCCGGCGCGCCGCCACCTGGCACACAAACACGGCACGTCAGCAAATACAGCACAACACGTCAGCAAACAGCACACCGCACGTCAACGAGCACAGCACAACACGTCAGCAAACAACACAACAGGTCAACAAATAGCACAACATGTTAACAAACACAGTACTTTAACGAACATAACAACACAGCACGTCAACAAACAGCACACAGCACGTCAACAAACAACAACACGCCAACACTTAGCACAACACCTCTACAAACATAACTACATGACACAACACAGCACGTCAGCAAACGTAACAGCACAGTACGTCAACAAACAAGATGTTAATAAACACAACACGGCACGTTACCAAACAAAACAACGTAACACGTCAACAAAAACACAGCACGTCAACAAGCAGCACAGCACGCCGGTAAGGACAGTACAACACGTCACAGCACAGAACGTCGATGAGCACAACACAGCACAGCACCTCAGCAAATATACTTGTTGTAACACAACACAGCACGCAGCAACCATAACTGCACAGCAGGTCAACAAACAAACGCTACCCGTTCAGGGCGAGTTAGTGGTAGGCCTGCCTTCAGGTAGCATTATAATACAACTCAATCGCTCTTACAACCGTGGTAGTTCATGGACCTACCAAATAAAAAAAACATAATCACCGCCTTACAGGGATAAGAATATATGTGAAGTTGATGATGCTCGTAAATTTCGTTAGGTAGTTCAGGGATCCAATTACCCAAGCCATTGTGTTCTCGCCATCGAGTTGACCTTCCAGTGTCGTAGCTAGTGGGACACAACAGGCTCGCCCCAATCCCGTCCTTTTGACCTACAGAGGTCAACAAAGATCACTCGGCCGAACTTTGCACATATTGTGGCCCGCCGAGCGGTGATCCAACGAAAAGGGCATCCCGGAGAATAGTCTCAACGTGCAAAAGAAGTGACCTTATGGCTTACATGGGACCTTCAGAGGTTATAAAATCGACACAGCGGACGGATGGACCGCCCCCCCCCCCCCCTCCAACCTTGGCCACGCAGGCTCTGTTCGGTTAGGTAGGTCTAAGCCTATTGACTATTGGGTAGGTCAAAATACGTTGCGAAGTAATCGATCGGGCGACCTTAGCTGGCCTTTGCAAACTAAACGATTGGGTGCGCCTCATACAATTTTCACATATCGACAACGCCTCATCATCTTCGCAAATTTGGTCGCAATCCATTGAGTAAGAATTTAAACTGAGGCCTCTAGCCGGACTACAGCAATGTTGCATCACCTATCACATAGTGTCTAATATACTGTTGACATTTGTTCGCTTTTTTGTCAGTGCCACGCTCGTCAAGCGGAATAATCTTTCCATTCGCCGTTTGAAGAACAGCGATTATGCATATGCTAGCGTTATGAAATGATGCGCGTTCCTTTCATCGATCCCATTGGGATTGCATCGAGTATCTTCGCCGGTGATATGGCGTGCAGGTCACGTATTTTCGTGTACAGTTCGGCAGCAGCCGTTGCCGATGGCCGTTACCTGGACGCTGGCCGTGTCGGCCGGTGCTGTCCGGCGCTGACGGGCCCGACTGGTGTCGCTGGCGCGCCCGCTGCCGGCGCCGCTCCTCCTGTCGGCGGCGCTGTTCGCGCAGTTTGTGCGCGGCCCGCGCGGCGGCCGCCTCCTGCTGGGCCAGCAGCTGGCGGCGGCGCGCCTCCTCGGCGTCCGGGCCGGCGGCCAGCAGCCGGCGCTCGGCGTCCGTGGGCGCCCGCTCTGCCGGCACCGGCCGCCGCCGCCGTCACCGACAGCAGCCCAACCAAGCTACAGAGTACAGGTCTACACGCCACACGGACATGCAGTGACGTTACAATGGTGACTGCCCCCCCCCCCCGAAAAAAAGAATTTTGGCAAACTTTTTCTTAGACCGAGCACGAATACAATGTCGACAATGTCATGAGGATGAACTACCAAAGTTGAAGGGTAAGCGACAAAAACGCTCTATTTACTCTTCACAGGTCGGCAACCCCTTCCTGTGACTCGGTGCCCACACCTACCTGTGAGTCTTATGGTGCCATCGGACTCTCCGTGCGGATTCTTCGCCACGCATTTGTAGGTGGTGAAGTCTGACCCGTCCACTTTGAGTATTTGCAGCCGCATTTCCAGCTTATAGCCGTGACTTATGTTCTTCACTTTGTATCTCACTCCTGAAAACACCAACCGCGTCAGCCGAGCCGGTGCGCAGTCGCGTGCAAATCGAGCACAACAATCTCAGCATCATCTTCACGGAGGGGTCGGTGCCGGCGCGACCGAGCCGTACCTGAGGAGAGTACGCCGGCGTTGGCCGACCACCAGTAGACCACCGAGGTCGGGTGGGCCTCGGTGGCGCAGCGCAGCGTCACGGAGGTGCCCTTGGCGGCGGCCATCAACTGCTGCGTGACGTTCACCAGCGGCGCGACTGGCGAAAACACAGCATCAGTCAGTCAGTATCAATAGTCAGCACAGCACAGACTGGCGGAAACACAGCATCAGTCAGTCAGTATCAAATAGTCAGCACAGCACAGACTGCAGCGAGGACACGGCATCAGTCGGCAGTCCAGTCAGCACAACACAGCGACTAGGACCAGTCAGCACAGCACAACGACTGGCGGGAACACAGGATCAGTCCATCAGTACAAGATCAGGCACCACAACAGCACAATGATTGGAGGCACCCGCACCACCGACAGCATGGGACCCAGCGGTCCGGGCACCAGCAGTATGTTACTTAGGCCAGCAGTGGCAACCACAACCGACAACGGATCATTGGTACAGGGTGTCCAGAAAAAAAAAGATACTACGGAAATTAAGTCGCATTTATTAACGCACGTGCCGATTTTTTTCCAACTTCATGTGCTTATAGTGCAAGATTTGGCAAAACTCATGAGCACTGTAATGCGTCGTTGGAAACTTGTCTGCCTGCCCTCCGAGAGGGTCAACATGACCATCAGTCACCTGCCGACCGTGCTAGTGCTGGAGCTGATCCGCCGGAAGGCCGCTCACATTGAGTATCTGCTTTGAGGAGCTGCCGCGACTAACCAAAGGGTTTACATGCCATGTGGCACATGCTGTCTGTTTTGCCAGATTTTTGCGAATACAAGCATGTGCCATTTTAAAACGTGCGGTGTTTATTTTCGGAATTACAGCAAAAAATAATAGTATCCGTTTTTTCTGGACACCCTGTATCTCACAATTAACTTGGATAATATCGAAACAAAACTGCTCGGGTCCAGTGAGGTTCGACGCATACTCATAAAAAGCATTATGTGGTCAGATGAATTATCTGCAATCAGTTGATCAATTACCCGGCTCCTGAAGACGTGCCAGCTCAACATTTATTTCGACCCAATGGGTCGTGCGCCAATGCGCCGGACCAATATTCGCCTCCCGGCGGACACCCAGCAGCGCGTCCAATCCCCTCATCCACTTAGATGGCGGCCACACACGCCGCGCTGGGGTGAGCGCCGTGTCGCGCGCCAGTTCGGCTCATACACAGTGTGATAGGTATAGCCTTGGGTATAGCGAACTTCACTGCATCTGAAGCACGATCCGTTTGGAGACGGACGGCGGTACACCATTAGACGGTGTAAACTTACACTGCACGTGGAGAACACGGTCCGTTTGGGGACGGTACACCATTAAACTGTGTGAACTTACACCGCACCTGAAGCACGCGGTCCGTTTGGAGGCGGTACACCATTAACCCTCGCCCGCACATGGGGGGGGGGGGTTGCCACCCCCCCCCCCCCAGGTAGTCTTTCTGCTCTGCACTCAACATTTTTAGAGCTAGAAGGCTGATTTTTCGTATAGCTGCTCCTCTATCCTTTCTTGATGTCCACTGAAAATTTCAAGTTTCTGTGGTTTTTGGTTTTGGAGATATGACCTTGTTTTTCAGGTCATGTCATGACCCAAATGGCCAATTCTCAACATCTTGCGTTGGCTATGGGCCTTGTGAGCTTTTGACACCTTGATTTCGGCCTTTTTTGCCAGTCTTACCTCCCACCTATCATGGAACATGTTGTTCGACGATGTACAGATGTCAAGGTCAAGGTCAACCTAGGTCATTTAATATAATTGCGTTTTAGGCAAGCGGAATTTACTTTTTGTGAAGTTTTTTTACTGCATTTTTGGTGAAAGCTTCTCAGATCATGATTTCATGTATTATGGACACATAAACAATCGGTGCACACATCAGTATACACACAAACACACACAGACATACAAACACATATAATTGACCTTGACCTAAATTGACCTGAAATGACCTCAGCAGCAAAAACCTGGTCGGGTAGTGTGAAAAAGAGGTTCTAGCTGGCTTGGCACCAGAAAACGGCATCGTCATCTGTGGTGTCGCGAGCTGCTCCCCCCTGCCCCGGGGCCTGGCGACGCCATTTGCTCCCCCCTGCCCGGGGGCCTGGCGACGCCACTGGCGGCGCCGGCGCGCAGACGCGGGGTTCGAGAGAGTCGGCCGCCGGCCCGCGCGGAGCGCGGTTGTGGTAGTAGCGATCGGTGTTTGGCGCTCTAGGAAGTTTAACGCAATGCGGCTTTGGTTGTGAATAAAGAGCTCACGTTATAACATCCTGGCGACGAGGATCAGATCAAGGTGAAGCCTTGGAGCTGTGATTGCGAGTGATGGCGAAACGGGCTAGTGATCAGTGCGCGGTGGTCAGCGAGGGCGGGCAGGCCACGGACGGTGAGGGCGCAAACGTTGCTTAGTACGAATGCTTAGTGCTTAGTATTGCTTAGTATTTTTATTTTCGCGCTGCTGCTGGTAGTGTGCCTGTCGCGCGGCGGCCGTTGTCCCGGCAGGGTTTCCCATGTGATCGCCGAAATTCGTGGCGGCCATGATGCCTCGGCAGTGTGGCGTGCGTGGCGCATGCGTCGGCGTGCTGCACGCTGATTGGTCGGCCGGGGGTGACGCGCAGCTGTGGCAGCGCGTGTGATTGGCCGATCGGTGCGGCGGAGAGGGCCTCAATGCGGTTTGAGGCGCCTGGTCCCCGAAGCGGGTAATTTCGGCGGGGAGCTGGCGCGCGGCCGGGCGGTGTGGGGCGAGTGCGCATGCGCGCGCGGTGACGTGCGTGTGACGTCACTACCACGTGACGCCCCCGTCGAGAAAAGCGCGGGAAACCGCAGCTGCAGCGCCAAGTACGGGCGCAGGGCGGCGCGGTGAGCGGTGACCGGCGCGGTGAGTGGTGACCGGCCGGGTGAGCGGTGACCGGCCGGTGTGAGCGGTGACGCCCGGCTGCGGGCCGACGGTGGAGCGGCTGCGGGCCGACCGGTGGAGCGGCGGCGAGCCGACCGGCGGAACGACGTGCTGGTGAGAGCGCGGCGGCACGATGGATCCAACGGGGATGCAGATAGTGTCTGCGGTGCCGTACCGTCCAGGCACGGACTTTGAAAAGTGGCTCCGGGCATTGGAGCGGTATATGATCGCTGTTGACATTCAAGGGCCGGCGAGACGGTGTGCAGTCCTGTTGCACCTGGTGGGCCCGGACCTCGCCGATGTCAGCGATTCACTGCCTGAGGAGGACGCCGAGAGACAGGGAGAAGACGAGTTTGCTCGCCTGAAAAGGAAGCTAACACGGTATCTGGTGCCGAAGAATAATGTGGTGGCGGAAAGAGGAAAGTTTCAAGGGATGAAAATGGAGCAGGAAGAGAGTCTGGAGGAGTTCCTGGGCAGACTACGGACGCAAATCCTGCGCTGCGGCTACGAGCCGGCGCAGGTGGACCGTGAGTTGAGAGACCGATGCGTCCTGGGCAGCCGAGGTGAGCTACAGAGGAAGCTGGTCCGGGAGGCGGCGCTAAAGGGTGACGACCTCTCTCTGGAGGACGTCCGGCGGACGGCACGGGCGCACAGGGACGTGATGGATCTGACGACGCGGCTGTCAGGGGCGCCGGCGCCGGCCGAGACGGACGGGGAGGCAGTTCACCTGGTGCGACGCCCGCAGCGGACGGAGAGGGTCAGGCCGACCGAGCCCCCGGGGCCAGGCACGTGCTTCCGCTGTGGCGGCCGGGGCCACTGGCGGCGCCACTGTCCCAGCGCGCAGTCGCGGCAGGCCGGCGCGCGGCCCCGGCAGGACGGTGCGCAGCCGCGGCAGGACAGCGGGCAGCCACGGCAGGACAGCGGGCAGCCGCGGCAGGCCGGCGCGCGGCCATGGCGGGCCGGCGCGCCGCGCTGCTATCGGTGCGGAGAGCGTGGGCATCTGCAGCGTGACTGCGGCAAACAGCGAACTGGCGTGAAGCTGGTTCAGGACGGCGACCAGGCTGACTGGCAAGTCAGCGCCGTGCAGCCAGCCGCAGCTGAGTGGGCGACGGTCAGGGTGAACGGCCAGGAGTTCACCATGCTGATCGACACTGGCTCACCGGTGACTATAATCAGCGCGGAGACTCACATCCCCGGTCTGACGCTGCGGCCGAGTGAGCTGCACCTCACGTCATTCACCGGCCAGCAAATCCGTCTGCGAGGCGAGGCCGACGTCAACGTGGAGACGGACGGCCGAGCGACACGGCTGCGACTCGTCGTGTCCGACATGGGCTCTCACCGACCTCTCATGGGACGAGAGTGGATCAAGGCGCTGAGGACGGCGTCGGGTCTGGAGACGCTGAACGTGTGCCCGGTGGCGACTCAGCCGACGCTGAAGGAGGTGATGGACAAACACCGTGAGGTGTTCAAAGAAGAACTGGGCAGAATCCCGGTGAAGGTGGCGCTCAGACTGAAGGAAGGCGCCAAACCGGTCTATCGACGCGCCAGACCGGTGCCGTTTGCGCTACAGCAAGATATCGAGCGGGAGCTCGACAAGTGGCTGGATCAAGGGATCGCCGAGAAGGTGCCTCCTGGACACTTCTCCGGATGGGGTACGCCGCTCGTACCCATCCCCAAGAAGGACGGCGTGCGGCTGTGCGCGGACTATCGGATCACGGTGAACCCGCAGCTGCAGCCTCTGAAGTATCCGATGCGCACGCCGGAGGAGCTATTCGCCAGCATACGAGGGAAAAAGTTCTGCAAGCTGGACTGCAGGAACGCCTATCTCCAGTGTGAGCTGGACGAAGAGAGCCGAGAGATGACCACCGTGACCACACACCGTGGTGCGATGCGGATGAACCGTCTCCCGTACGGGATCAGCACCTGTGGAGCGCAGTTCCAGGCGATCATGGACCAGGTGCTGGATGGTCTTCCAGGAGTCGTCTGTTACCTGGACGACGTGCTGATCGGCGCCGACAGTGACCGTGAGCTGATGGACAGGCTGGACCGGGTGCTGGAGCGGCTAAAGGACAACGGCGTCCGCCTCAAGAAAGAGAAGTGCCAGTTCGGAGTCCGAGAAGTGGTGTATCTCGGTTGGCGACTGTCTGAGGCGGGTCTGCGCCCGGTGCAAGAGAAGACGGCGGCCGTCACAGCAGCACCTGACCCTCGGAACGTGCAGGAGCTGCGATCTCTGATCGGGTCAGTCAGCTATTATCAGCGGCTGCTGCCCAACCTGTCTACCGTGCTAGCGCCGCTCTACGCGCTACTGAAGACGGGCGTCAAATGGGCATGGACGGCGGAGTGCGCCGCGGCAGTGCGCCGTGTGAAGGACATGCTGTCCACGGCGCCGGTCCTGATGCGGTACGACCCCGTGCTGCCGCTGCGGCTCGTCACGGACGCCAGTGCGACAGGCGTCGGAGCGGCTCTGATGCAAGTGACGCCCGAGGGGCTCGAGAGGCCGGTACAGTACGCCTCCCGAACGCTCACTCCGACGGAGAGGAAGTACGCCCAGGTGGAGAGGGAAGCCGCAGCCGTCTCGTTCGGAGTGCGGCGGTTCCACCAGTTCCTGTTTGGTCGGCCGTTCACCCTGGTGGTCGACAACAGGACGCTCTCCAGGATCCTGAACCCGGACCGTGAGCTGCCCTCTCTGGCGGCGGCTCGCATGCAAAGGTATGCGCTGCAGCTCGCGGCGTACCAGTACAAGATCGAGCTGCGCCGGACGGAGGACATGAGGCTGGCGGACACGATGTCCCGTCTGTCGGTGCCGGACGAGGCGGAGAACCGGCTGTCGGCAGAAGAGGAGGCGGCGTACGGCGGAGGCGGCGTAATGTTCATCGCCGAACAGGGGCCGTGTCTGACCGCGCAGCAGATAGCAGTGGCCACGCGCCGAGACCCGGTGCTCGCCCGCGCTCTGGCGGCGGTGCGATCGGGCTGGCCGGCGGTGGTGGACCCGGACCTGGCTCCCTTCAAGAATCGCCGAGAGGAGCTGACGACCGAGGCCGACTGTCTGCTCTGGGGCGGCCGAGTCGTCATCCCGAGCAACCTGCGCGACACCGTCAAGCGGGAGCTGCATGAGGGTCACTTCGGCTGCACTCGCATGAAGCAGCTGGCGAGGCGCTTTGTCTGGTGGCCGGGACTCGATGCTGAGCTGGAGGCGCTGGCTCGCGGGTGTCAGGCGTGCGTCTCAAAGCGAGCTGAGCCGCCGCAAGCGACACGGCACCCGTGGGAGCCGACGGACGGCCCGTGGCAGCGGGTGCACGCCGACTTTGCTGGGCCGATGCTGGGCCATTCCTTTTTGATAATGGCCGACAGCTACACAAAATGGATCGAAGCTGTGCCGATGAAGACGACGACGGCGGCCCGGACGGTGGCCGTGATGCGCGATATTTTCGCCCGTCTGGGACTGCCAGTGCAACTGGTGACCGACAACGGCCCGCAGTTCGCCAGTCAAGAGTTCGCGGCGTTTGTGCGGTCAAACGGCATTCGTCACACTCGTGTCGCGCCGCACCACCCCTCGTCCAACGGACTGGCGGAGAGAGCAGTCGGCACCGTCAAGAACGCGCTCCGAGTCTGCGCGGCGGCCGGTGGGGGAGTGGACCTCTCTCTGTCACGCGCGCTCCTGGCGTACAGAGTGACGCCCCACGCCGCGACTGGACGGACTCCCGCTGAGATGCTGTTCGGGCGGAACCTACGCACTCGGATGAACCTCATGGTTCCGAGCGCCGAGACAGCTCTGCAGGCGGCTCGGGACAGGCAGCGTGAGACGGCCGGCGGACGGAGCAGGGAATTCGCCGTGGGAGCTACAGTGTGGGCCCGCTCGTATGACGGTCGTCAGAAGTGGGTCCGCGGCACGGTGGTCGCCCGCCCCGGTCCCGTGTCGTATGAAGTGGACGTGGGACACGTGATCTGGTCGCGCCACGTTGACCAGCTGTTGGCGGCGGCGGCTGACCCAGGGAACAGCCCCGGCGGTGACGTCAGAGCGACGACCGGCGGTGACGTCAGAGCGGCGACCAGTGGTGACGTCAGAGCGACGACCGGCGGTGACGTCAGAGCGACGACCGGCGGTGACGTCAGAGCGACGACCGGCGGTGACGTCAGAGCGACGACCGGCGGTGACCGGGCTGGTGGCGCCGGCGGCAGCGCCGGGCGCCCTGTCGGAGACGATCGCGCCTATGGCCTCGGTGACGGCAGCCGCGCCGGCGGCGCCGGTCAGGCCTGTGACCGGGGAGGAGCCGGCCGTGCCGGTGATCTCGGCGGCGGCGGTGATGCGGGTGACCCCGGCGGCGACGGCCGTGCCGGTGACCCCGGCGGCGGCGGTAGTGCCGGTGACCTCAGCGGCGGCGGTGATGCCGTCAGCGGCGGCGGTAGTGCCGGTGACCTCGGCGGCGGCGGTGATACCGGTGACCTCAGCGGCTACAGTCACACCGGCGGTGGCGGTGATGTCGGTGACGGCGGCGGCAGGGGCGGCGGGGACACTGCGGACCCCTCGCAACGCCGTTCCGCTCGGCGCCGGAGGTGCCCGAGGCGACTGATCGCCGAGGTTTAAAATGTGTTTGGCGCCGGAGGTGCCCGAGGCGACTGATCGCCGAGGTTCAAAATGTGTTTGTTTCCACGTTCCGACGCGTAATGTGTTCGTTTCCACGTTCCGGCGCGTAATGTGTTTGTTTCCACGTTCCGGTTTAGAATGTGTTTGTTCCACGTTCCAGTTTAAAGTGAATGTGTTCCGTTTGAAGGGCGGCGCCGGCAGTTTAAAGTGAATGTGTTCCGTTTGAAGGGCGGCAGGTTAAAGTGAATGTGTTCCGTTTTAAGGGCGGCAGGGTGTGGTGTCGCGAGCTGCTCCCCCCTGCCCCGGGGCCTGGCGACGCCATTTGCTCCCCCCTGCCCGGGGGCCTGGCGACGCCACTGGCGGCGCCGGCGCGCAGACGCGGGGTTCGAGAGAGTCGGCCGCCGGCCCGCGCGGAGCGCGGTTGTGGTAGTAGCGATCGGTGTTTGGCGCTCTAGGAAGTTTAACGCAATGCGGCTTTGGTGGTGAATAAAGAGCTCACGTTATAACATCATCGGTATATGATAAGCAGCGCACTTGATATCCAACGGTGACCCAAAACAGCAACATTTTTAGTTTGACCTGACCTGGAAGGTCAATGACTGACCTGACAAGGTAAAACTGGGTATCATTGGATTCGTCTCTTCCCAAAGAATCTTTTTGGTCTTACCGCTAAGCTCTATCTCCAACAGGAACGAAATGGCGCGGGGGGGTGGCAACCACCCCCCCCCCCCCATGTGCGTTCTAGGATGGGAAAATGGCATGTGCGGGCGAGGGTTAAACGGTGTGAACTTACACTGCACCTGAAGGACGGTCCGATTGGAGGCGGGCCCGGTACACCATAAGACGGTGTGAACTTACACTGCACCTGGAACACGATCCGTTAGGAGACGGACGGCGGTACGCCATTAAAACGGTGTGAACTTACACTGCACCTAGAGCATGCACGGTCCATTTGGAGGCGATACACCATTAGATGGTGTGAACTTACACTGCACCTGAAGCACGATCCGTTTGGAGACGGACGGCGGCACACCGTTGGAGGCGATGCACAGGTACACGGCCATGTGGTGTCGGCGCACGGGCGTGAAAATGATGTCCGTGTCGTTCACAGTCATGCCTGCCGACGTACAAAGGCCACGTGAGACGATATGCCGACACTGGGGCAGCTGCTGCGCGACATGGAGCCCACATGGCTACCGGGATCTGTGTAGCACGTTACGGTTGGTGTAGGCACATCGAACAGCCCGTGTCTGTAAATTGGGGACGGGCGGTCAGCGGCATACAGCGGCGGGGCAATGATCCCCGGGGACAGCGAGCTGCGGGAACTGGTAAGCGCTCTTATTGTCTATGGAGGATACTTTTTAACAAACCACTTCTGCTGAACATCACATAATAATGAAACACGTCTTTTATTGGGGTTACTGCTGACAAACGGCGTTACATTATTAGTTAATTGAATGTATGTTTAAAGGGACTATCCCACCTTTAACACGGGGTTTGAGTTGAGATAGCCAAGTTTGCGGCGAGGTTCAGAAACCACTATCTATCTAGGTAGTAGGTTGCAACCCCCGCGGCCTCTTGGTGTTGAAGAAATTCGTTCCCTTCATTTGAAAATGGGCCTTGTACAAGGCCCTATCTTCAACATGGAGCGACCGTTAGTGTGACGTCACCTCGTTTAGTCATTCTGATTTAAATGGGTTTGTTCGTTGAAAAATCGCTTAAAACTTGGTCTGAACTTTGTTGTGGTGCCTACAGAGTAAAAAGAATCAGCTTTATGACAGTAATGTGGCCTGGGGAAGGAGGTAATTTTGGGCTGTGACGTCACATGTTTGAAAGTTTGTGTTTGGAATATGGGAAGCCTAAGATGTTTAATTAAAAATAAATGCCAGAACCGTGTTCCTGGACCCTGGTCATCCAATCTATAAAGTCGGGCACAATTTAACTGGTTTTAACAACATTTTAGAAGGTGGGATAGTCCCTTTAAGAAGTCACAAAAATAATTAGGTACTGATAATTGCTTCAGAAAAAAAGAAAAATAACGAAACTAGCATTGTATCGGCAGTTCAGCAACAATCATGTTATCATCAATATCGTATACCTACCTATCGCTTATGCAGCGGGAGGAGATGACATCAAATGAACTAAATTGTAGCCACCAGCCTGAAGCCAAGGGCTGACCGGATTGCCATTTCTCACAGATACAAGATTCAGTCTGTTCGCGAACGGATAGATTTAAATAAACCATCGCATGGCTGGCGTTTATACCCACAACGAGGTGTTGGACGGCCAACTGTGTTATCATCCCTCCATTGACCTACTCCACGTCCAGCCAACACTGGTCAGAGCTCAATGGAAGCCGATATTTCCGTCTTTCCTGACCGTCTCGATCAGTACCGAAACCTGTCGACAGCAAAAAGCGGCGCCACTCGGCGACCCAGAGAGCCAACTCGTGTCGGCGGCGACCGGTGCGCGGTTTTTGATCGGCCCGGCGCGGCCGCTGCAGCGATCACGGAGGGCGCACCGATCGCCGGCGGGCACCGGGCCGCCGGCGCGCCGCGCGCCGCCCTCCCTCGGCTTTTGCGCCGTCCCGCGGGAGGTCATTTTCAGGTAACAAGAAAACACTCTCAACAGGGCGGCGGCTCGGGCACTCAACTCTCCCGGGAGTCACATGTAATTATCTAGCGGACGCGCCCGGGCCCATAGCGAGAAAAAATTGCGTCCACAGGTAAGTGTGTTACACGAAAAACTAGGCAAGTTTATATCACTTTGCTGGCAGAGATTTGTAGGGCGTCTGCGTCAGAAAAGTCCCTCAGCAGGCAAAGTCAGAGATAATAATGATGGAAAGAGGGAGGAGAGAGAGAGAGAGAGAGAGAGAGAGAGAGAGAGAGAGAGAGAGAGAGAGAGAGAGAGAGAGAGAGAGAGAGAGAGAAAGAGAGAGAGAGAGAGAGAGAGAGAGAGAGAGAGAGAGAGAGAGAGAGAGAGAGAGAGAGAGAGAGAGAGAGAGAGAGAGAGATGGACTATGGAGGGGATAGAGGGAGGAAAGGAGGGACGGAGACGGAGACGGAAACGGAAACGGAGACGGAGACGGAAACGGGGACGTAGACGGAGAGTGGAGACGGAGAGGAGACGGAGGAGTTTCGGGAGATAAAAGAAAGTTGCATTTTCCTATCGACTCTGGTAGGGTGAGCTTGTTGTCACGTGACCGATATGACCTCAGCTGACCTTTATGAAAAAATCCGAAATTCACAAGTTGTAAAGGATACCATTTTTGGACCGTGCAGAGATTCACTTATGACTTGCTAGGTCAGGGATCTGATCCGACCTTTAAAAGCGGTTGGCGACAATAAAAGGTCATGTAGGTATTTATCAGTTATCCTTCGCTATCGTGTTCCGTAAGAAGTCGAAAAAAAATCATCGAGAGTGGCAAAACAGCGCCTCTAACGGCAACGAAGGTGCAGTGTCTCATTTTATTTTGAATGTGCATTCTGCGTGTTGAGTGACACTGATCCTTATATAGCAAAACGATCACCAGTGACGTATTGATCAGCACCCTCTAAAAAAGTCCTTCTGGCCGCCAGCGGCAGCTCTCCTGATCCCAGATGAGGAGCCTGATAGTGCTCCGGCACGGCAGCCGTTCGCGGCGCGGCGGTCCGACACCGTCCGCCGCCGAGCGCCTCGCCCTCAGCTGCACGGCGGCAGAGAGGCTCATCAGTTGCCGACGGCGGCGCAGCGCCCGGACAAGTCAGACGGCCGCTCTCCCCAGACACGTATTCGCACCTGGCCCGCCCCGATTCAATTACACTAATAGAGCCGGCTGCCCTTTGTCTGGTCGATTTATGGCGTCTTTCGACGTCTGGCGGCTGCGGCGCTGCGCGCACCAGCCGCCGAAAGTAAGCCGTCGTGCCCGCCCCGTCCCCGCCGGCCTCCTCGGCGGCGGACGGCCGGCGAGGCTCCACATCTCAGCGGCGCGGCCGCCGCACAAAACCACCCTCCGGTGGTTACTCCCAATTATCAGTCTCCTCACGGGAAATAAGTACCTTCATTTCAATAGTGATTTCTAAATGGAGATTGTCTGGAAGATTGAGGAAAATTAACTAGTAAGAAGCAACAAATCAGGACACTTTTAATATTTAAATATTTGCTTATACCTACATATATCATGTACTGTATATCATCGTACTCACGAAGAACACACTTTCTGATACCTATTTATACAAATAATCATTCTTGAATGACCGAATCTAAAAGAAAGCGGAACAGTCAATTAAATAACAAAATGTACCTAACCAAACACATGAACAGCATAACGGCCATATATCGATCTACGCGCAGTTATTCTAATAGTAATATTTGGTGACATACATCATCGCAATTTTGTCATAAACACACAATACACATACATACATAAAATGCTTTATCATTTCAAACCGCGGTCCGCGAGTCCCGAATGATCTCTCTGAGAGTGCCGGCAAATAAGATACAACTATAATCGGCCGAAATTGGTTACGGAGCGAGCGAAGCGAGCGTAGTCTTTCCTTCCGGCCGGCCGGCCGGCCGGCCGTGGTCACGCTTTTGCGAGGCTTATATCTCAGCAACCACTTGACCGATTTACACGCGGTAATTTTTGTAGGGTAGCTTCATTCCTTCTACCAAGTATTGGACTATTCCTGATGCATGTGGGTGACCCCTTATGCACGTGCCACGTGCAAAACGAAGAGGTGTCCGTTTTGTAATTGTTGCAATATCTCGGTAAGTGGTAACTACTTGGCCGATTGCGCTGAAAGTTGGCATGTAGGTAAGTACCCACTGGGCACTGCATATCCATGTGCCAGAGTTGGGGCGCTGCTGCACGTGCGCACGTGCAGGGGTCGTTTCCAGATCTCGAGAACGGCTCGACCAATTACCCTCAAATTTGGTACACAGTTAGGGACCGGTTAGTAGGGTGCCGTGCACAAGTCAGTTGGGACCCATTTTGCACGTGCGCACGTGCAGGGTGCCGCTTCCAGATCTCGAGAACGGCCGGGCCGATTGTGCCCAAATTTGGCACATCGCTAGAGACCGGTTAGTAGGGTGCCATGCACAAGTCAGTTGGAGATACCCCCTCGCAATTTCGCACGTGCAAGGCCCACCCTCTCGCTCGCTCCGTTAGTCGCCCCAAAAGGCGTTATACTGGTACCTATTAACAATTTTCACGATGAAACATTGGGCACCTTTGATCCGTTTATCCGTTTGGCACCTGAGAAAGTTAAGTAGTTGTTAAATAGTGGGGTTTTCACCCTTTCGAATTGAATGGCGATTGCTTTCCTCCTTTGTTTTCAGATTTAATCAAATAGATTAGATGCCAAATTTTCCGTCGTAAAAAGGGCCATTATATGCTATTATAATTTATATAACCCTTTACTAGTAGAAATAGTAAAGCTGAGTACTTTAGTAATAGCAGCCGTTAAAAGAACATTAGCCATTTTGCAATGGACAATGGCGTAATGGCGTGTTTGGAAAGCGCTACAACGAGCATCGCTGGTAGAAAATCATCACTTTAGTGGTGAGATAATATTAGGTACTTCTAATTTCTATTGCTGGTAGGTTGTAGGCTATAGAGTGTAGGCTATTGGTAAGGATATGTTAGTTTAGATAAAAATATAGAAAAATATTCGTATCTAGCCTAACCTATAGCCGACAGCCTACAATCTACAAAAAAATAAGAGTAGGGGAAGTTGGGGGAACGCCGAATACTTTTTTTCTGACGCCCGTAGCACGCAAGGTAGACAACATAAGTTATTCTTGTTGGCGTCATTCGAGAGGCCAGTCTTTTGCCTTTCAAACATACCAGGCGCATTTGATGAATTCGCATACCGTTAAGCTCACAAACTAAAAATATCAAAGAAGTGACTTTTTCGGCGTTGCCCCGGACTGCGGGAAAGCCGAAAATGGGAGAAATGATCTACGGGGAATGCTGAAATTGATGTTTTGCCATTTTATCTCAAACTTTATCCAAAATTCATCAAAGCTGACACTTTTTTATTAGTTTGAGGACGCTTGGTGCACACTGGAAGTTATAATTGTGTGATATAATAAGAAAAGGCCAGGTAAATCATTCCTTATAGGAAACAGGCCGATGTGTCGGTTGAAAGTGTAATTTGTGTGACTAAAAATATGCGTTGCTATTCTACAGCAGTAAAGTCCACGTAGCGTGCTTTAACGTGCGTAATTGCACGTTTTCGGCATTACCCCAGCCAGCCATACTTTCATTTGCAGGCCCATAACTTTTCAACGTGCTGTATGAATTTCAAATAGGCAGCACACTTATGCAAAGACATGCTGAAGATTACTTGACCGAATTGGCCAGACAAACGGTAGCATAATGAGTAAGAAATGCTGCTTGAAAGGCGCATGTAGTACAAGGAAAACGTACCTTGAAAACGCTCTTGGCGCCCTCACAGCCGAAGAATTCCGAATGACGACTCGTAACAAACATGCGATAATTGGTAGTCACTTAAGCTTCAGTGCATCACTGACAGGTGGCACCCATGTCGTACAGTTTTCGAAATATCTCGAATTTCGGCTTTGCCCCAACTCCGGCATTGCCCCAACTTCCCCTAATATCAATTATCCACCACCAAAGTGATGAATTTCAACCAGCGACGCTCGTCGTTGTTGCAATTTCCAAATACGCTTTGTAATGGCTAGAAAACAGCCGTATGTAGAAACCTAGGCTTGTTGCAAACAGCCGTCTGAATTGAATTAATCAGGTTATCTGCTCCTTCACTTTTATTGAAACTTCTGGTAAAGAGGCCGCCGGGATGCAGGTCTGAGTGGGAGATGGATTGATTTCAGCGCAGCATGTGTGGCGAGGCTAGCTGGCGGTAATTGGGTGGTAAGTGTGGGAGCGCTCTCACCTGGCCTTTGATGACGTGGCGCGCCGCTACACTGGGGTTACACTGTGGGTACACCGATCACACTCACCTGGGCTGGAGACCAGGGGCTGTCCGGAGCCGTCCTCCTTGAACCACTTGATGAGCGGCTTGGGGTAGCCCCTGGCGACACACCGGAGAATCGCATCTTCGCCTTCATGTAGGCTCATATCATCGGACGACTCTTTGAGCACAATGTCCGGCGGCTCTGTTGGCAAAATGAAACATCTGAGCTCACTCAAAATAGATACCTTTTTAACACCGATTAACTGCACAGATACATCCGCTGCCAGGCATATTGTTTGTGGTCCGACTGTCCTTGCAAATTGCCGCAGTGTTTGTAGCCTTCAGGTCTGGCAAGTTATATGCGTTTGTTGCCAACGCTACGGAAAGTTCCCTGACATTATTAGTATGTTTCGCCATTGTGATATTCCACCCCAATCATGAGTCAGGGAAGAAGGATTGACTGTTTAAGGGACAGGCGACACAGGGAATCGAATCCATGGGGTGCTCCGGGTGCTCCGCCCCGAGGCCCCAATTCTTGAACTGACGCCGTACCAACTGAACCAAGAGCCACAATAAAATCGAATAGCATACAACAGAAAACATCAGTGTCATTACGTTAAAGGGACCCTCCCACCTTAACATTAGTTTTGAGTTGAGATAGCCAAATTGGTGGCCATGGCCTGAAAATACCGGTTTGGGCACTCACAACATCGAAAAATGCTTTAATTCCGAGATTTGGAATTTCAAACTTGCAGTTTTCGGATTCTAAGGGGCTAATGCATTGGTATGCCCCCTTAGAATTTGTGACGTCAGCGGAGGTCTAACGATTTTTAAATCTTTTACTAAAACGTTTGGTAGCACGCGGTGGTATATGCTGCTTTGCGCGCAACAAATGCCGCACTTTCAAATAAAGTCGCTAGGAACAGCGGAGATCCCAGAAAGTAAACAATAGTAAAAGTCTAATATCTTGAAAACCGGTGAATATTTTTCGATGAAATTTGGTAGATATTCGTTTTCGCTCTTCCTGAACCGAGCGACATCACTTTCATGCCAATTCATTAACTTTTTTGAAGGTGGGAGGGTCCCTTTAAGTTACCTGTTACATGGTAAGCGTTAAAGGGACCCTCCCACCTTCAAAAAAGTTAATGAATTGGCATGAAAGTGATGTCGCTCGGTTCAGAAAGAGCAAAAATGAATATCTACCAAATTTCATCGAAAAATATTCACCGGTTTTCAAGATATTAGACTTTTACTTTTGTTTACTTTTTGGGATCTCCGCTGTTCCTAGCGACTTTATTTGAAAGTGCGGCATTTGTTGCGCGCAAAGCAGCATATACCACCGCGTGCTGCCAAACGTTTTAGTAAAAGATTTAAAAATCGTTAGATCTCCGCTGACGTCACAAATTCTAAGGGGGCATACCAATGCATTAGCCCCTTAGAATCCGAAAACTGTAAGTTTGAAATTCCATATCTCCGAATTAAAGCATTTTTCGAAGTTGTAAATGCCCAAACCGGGATTTTCAGGCCATGGCCACCAATTTGGCTATCTCAACTCAAAACTAATGTTAAGGTGGGAGGGTCCCTTTAAGTGAACTTGTACAAACTTATTTTCGACCAATTTTCAATCAGAAAACAAGCCCGATAACAGGTAAAACTTGGCGGCACGCATGATAAATCTGTGTAAAAACACAACATTTATCAACTGTGACGAAAGTTGCGTGACGACGAAAGCAAAAATTAACCCTCGCGGGCCCGGGGGGCGTTTTTCGCCCCCCCCCCCCGGCGAATATTTGCGATAGCTCCCGAACGCTTAGGGATAGGAAAGCGAAACTTTCAGTACCTTGTACTTACCTTTTCTCCTATCAATTTGACATCTTCTGAAGTAAAAAATTTGGACCTAGCCCCCTTGATGACGTCACAAGGTTCATTTTTCTAGACCCCTGCACGGCGTCACAGACGCAAACTTCAAAAAGCTGCTAAAAATAGAGTTTTAGAGATAAAGACAAATTACGAGCACGGTTGTGTAGCGTTTGACCTAGAGAAAAATAGAAAAATAGTTGTGACCTGAGGTCAGAGGTCAGGTCAACGACCCCGAAATGTGGTTTTAGTTTTTCGCAAATAACTTCGACAAAAATGGTCTTAGAGCTACGGCAGTGGTACCATCGCATTCGCCTTGTCAAGCCGCGTCGAATGATATATATTTTGTTCGGAAAAGGTCAAGTTTTATGTTGACCTCATGTGACCTCGAATGACCTCTGGTTGACCTTGACACATTAAAGGTCGTTTAAGATGGATTTGTACCCGCTGATCACGAATCTGGCATTTATTTTCCTCTAAACCTTCATTTAGATCTTCCGGATGGGAAAATTGTCTTATTTATTATTACTAACTTGAATCAGTGAAATAGCCTCTAGCACTTAGCAGGGATACTCTTCTGTGACCTTGACCTTTGAGCAGCCTTTTATCGTAAGAACCACAAATAGGGAACTGATAAGCCTCAAAACATTTCAAAACATCTTGGAAGTTAGCACGCAAGATGTGCGAAAAAGTGCCAAGTTTGAGGTCAATTTTGAGCGTGACCTTGACCTTGACCTTGCCACCTTTGATTTTGAGCACATTTTCGGAATCCTAAGATTCTCTTCTTTCGTTTGACACCCAAGTTTGCCGGTTTGATGCAGCCTGCCGTCCTCTAGAAGGCTTACTTTGAGATCACTACACATGTGCCGGTCTTTGCCTTTGGCCTTGACCTCTGACCTTGAAAATTCACCTGAGGTCATAAATTTTAGGTGCTTTAGAATCGTCTCGTAAGGACCTTTCGCTTGGTATCGCTTTTGTTTCCGTAGCTCCCTTATTTACGGAGTTAGACAGGGGGGCGAAAAACGCCCCCCCCCCCCCGGGCTGCGGTGGTTGGGATTACCCCCGGGCCCGGCCGGGTTAACAGTAAGCACAAAGAGATAAATACTTCTACCATCCATGCCTCGACTACAGACTCAGCAAGAGCTGGGGCCCGAGCAATGACAAATACCATGCAGCATTGCCCCGCTCTCGCTGAGGACAGTCCCTGAAGATCAGTTTAGTCACACGCAGCTGATATTTTATGGGAAGACGGTGGGAAGACGGTCCACCGTCTGCGGAGACGGTGGACTACCCTGTCAATGACCACGCCGCCTCGGCGACATGGGGCAGGGGTCGGCTGTCGGCAGATATCCGCGAAATCAGACTGCTTTTTCAGCAAACTGTCGTGGCTTTTGGTGATCTTCAGCTGGTTTAAGTAACTATTTCATAACTAAGAAAACAAAAAAAGGATCGTGTTATTTTGATCCGATTACCTCTCCTCGAAACCGTGGCTGGTGCACTGGTGCAGTGTGCAGTGCACTTGCTGCAGTTTGGTTCCAATTACGTGATCCTCGCAGGCTCAAAATTCCGTTTTCCTCGTCGAATTCATATCACGACTGTTCTGGCCAACTTTGCGATAAAACTTGTAAAACTGAGCGGCACTGGCGCTGGAGCGCGACTCTCCAACAAGGGAGGCGTTAATTGCTGCTTCGACAGTGAAGTTGGCCTAATTAATGCCCGACGGCTGTCACCGCAATCAATTGCCGAGGGCGGGATGGGCAGCCGGCGTGTATAATTGATCGGCACGCGGCGCTCCGTGAAAGTAAACTGTCCATCCGTCTTCGCTGCTGTCACCGTCTGATTCTGTTTGTTTGCGGACAATACATAAAAGATGGCGTGTGTGGCAGTGGTGGGCCGTCGACTCCGGCGCGGCGGCTGAACCGCGGATAATTACCCATCCGTACGCCGGTGAAACGGCCGACCGTTCCGCTGGACCCTGGTGCTGCCACTGGGATCTTCAGTCGACCCGCTGGATCAAGACTATTTCCCTGCCATCTCTGACCCACCCAGCCAGTAGCCACCCAGCACACGTCCCACTGCACTGTATCACCTTGGGCAGCGGTGCTGTGGGAGGTCTTCATCAGCCCGCCGGAAATGCGAATACACGCACAAAGTCCGTGCAATCAACAAAGACAGCACGATAGTATTAGCGTATCTGGTTAAGCACCCTCTAGACGTATTTTACCAAACGATTTTTTTTTGTAGCAAAGACACTTAAAAGACTTTTGATTGTTTCACTGAGTTGGGCTCGTTGGCCGATGAACTTAACCCGCGCATGACTGGGGTATTTTCCATAACGCGAGTGACTGAGGGGGGAGGCTCTGGAGAGCGCCCCTCCTATCTCCGAGATTACTGGGCCGATCGTCAAAATTCAAACGGTGTCTGATAGCCCTGGAAAAACTGTCGAACGAAACCTATTTTCATTGACCTCGAGGTCACCGATGACGTCACAGGTCAGGTCAAAGTAAAAATTATCGGCATTTTTTCTTGCTCACAATTTAGGCTCTGGCGGCCGGCTGACCAGTCCGATCAGGCTCATTTTTGGTTTACGCACTCCTTGATATATGGCTTAGATACCCTGAGGGTACCAAACTTTTACTTTAAATTTTTGAGGTCTAGGCCAGGTCATCCTAAGTCACGAAAATTGTACATCATGTATCGGTCACGTGACGCATGTTTTATGGTCCATTTTACTCGTAGATTTCGAAAATAATGTCGTCTGTGTCATTTGAGGTTATTTTCAGCTGAAGTTACTGGAGGTCAGGTCACTTTCAGGTCAGAAAAGGTCAAATTTTGAAAATGGAATTTTTCAACAAAAAAGGTGCCTATCAGATGCAATGTGAGCTCAGAAACACGATGGTGCCATTTATATTGCTGTATGATGTCAAAAACGTACTGAAAAATGGTTTTGAAAAACATGTAATTGTAAAATTTTGACAATAATGCAAATAACTTGGCTATTTTTGAAGACATTGGGCTATAACTAGCTAGAGTAGTTCATCAGTGTGTGTTCTATCACATATATTCCGTTTTTTGCGATAAATCAATTTTTTTTTTGAAAAAAAATCAAAAATATATTTTTGTAATTAAAAAACATAAGGGAGAGGCGGGAGAATTGGGACGCAGGAGAATAGGGACAGTTAAATATCTTCAAGACGGAAGGCTGCGGGTAGCCAGTCGCGCGCTCACACTTTCATTTTTTGTATCGCGCAACGGTGGACAGCAGCGGCTTTCCTTTTCCGCCGCGCAGGAACGCTGCACGGGGTGAGTGTCAAAAAACTAGATTTTTCAGTGTTATATCAAGTTGTGTGTGCTGTTCATGTTAAATTATCCTTTCTTTCACTTATCTGTCATTGTTGCCTCATACATGCTTCTTTTTATTCCTGGTACTTACCGTTTTATAGATCAATCAACAAATGGAGAAAATGTTGGCGTAATGGCAAGTGTGCACTGCAGGAGAATTGGGACACTCGTCCCTATTGTCCTGCAAGTGTCCCAATTCTCCTGAATGTGTCCCAATTCTCCTGCATATACCTATACAATACAAATACACAATGTAGATATGAATAAATAGACAAGAACACCTTAAAATACAATCTTACTCATAAAAACATAAAAGCCAACATCATCGGTAATCTGTATACCTACATACATAGGTACCTACATTCGAAGGCGAACACACATACATTCGAACGCACGCGCGAGCACACACATATAGGCAACTGACAACGTTTTCTATTTTGCAGAATCATGCCTCAAGTATACGTCAGAAAGGAAAAAGGATACGCGGACGTCTCGCACGATGCAATGCTTCTGGCCGTCAAAGATGTTGTAGAAGGCGGAATGAGTCTAAGAAAAGCTGCAGAAGCCCATGCTGTCAGCAAAAGCGTTCTTGCGAGATATGTCTCAAAGCACAGAACTGATCCTTCAGTCCGTCTGGAGCCCAACTACAGTCATTCGAAGGTATTCACTGTTGAAGAGGAGGAGGTCCTCAGTGACTACTTGACACAGTGCTCAAAGATGTTCCATGGACTGACTCATAAACAAACGCGGCAAGTCGCCTACCAGATGGCAGTCAAAAACGGCAAACAGTTTCCTGCCTCCTGGACTGAAAACGAAGAAGCTGGTCGTGAGTGGATGAAGGCCTTTATGAATAGGAATCCCCAGCTGACGCTGCGGAAGCCAGAGGCCACATCAATCGCACGAGCTGGAGCCTTCAATAGGCACAACGTCGGAGAATTCTTCACAAATCTGATTTGGATTCTGAAACAGACTGGAGTGTCAGGCATGATGATTCTAAATCTAGATGAAACAGGATTCACGACTGTCCAGAAACCTGCGAAGGTTATTGCTGGCAAAGGAACAAAGCAGGTTGGAAAGGTCACGTCTGCCGAGAGGGGGGAACTGGTCACGATGTGTGTCGTAGTGACTGCCGCTGGGTCATTCCTTCCCCCCGCCTACGTCTTCCCAAGAAAGACTCTGCGGGAGACCCTGATGGAAGGCACTCCGGAAGGATCACTGCATCTGTGTCACAGCAGCGGCTGGATGACACCTGAGAACTTCGAGAAGGTGATCGAGCACGTAGTGAAGCACACTGGGGCAAGCAAGGAGAATCCAGTAGTCTTGGTGCTGGACAACCATGTAAGCCACGTCAGTCTCAACGTGTTGATGTTGGCGAAGAACAACGGAGTCCACATCGTGACTCTTCCGCCTCACACAAGTCACAGACTCCAGCCGTTTGACGTCTGCGTCTTCGGTCCGATGAAGGCCAGCTTCAACAAGCAGGCAGACAACTGGATGCTCCAAAACCCTGGAAAGCCCATCAGGCTTCAGAACATGGTGAAGCTCATGGGCCAGGCACTGATCCGCTCGGCCACTCCAGCGAACATCCTGTCCGGGTTCCGAACAACCGGAATCTGGCCACTGGACGCTGAAGTGTTCCCTAAGGATTACTTCCTTCCGGCAGACGTGACTGACAGGCCTCCTCCATCAGCGTCTGCAGGATCGTCCGGGGCGCCTGAAAAAGAAACACACGAAGCGGGAACACAAGAAGAGAGCTCGCACGATGCGGACGCATACGAAACGGACAGCGTGGATATCCCGGCCCCAGAGCCTCCATCTCTGTCAAGGAGGTCAACTGATCCAGTTGACCCGCAGCTGGAAAGGCCTCTATATGCAAGCAACGAGCCGGACGCAGTACCTGGGCCGTCTTCGACTCCAGCTGAGGCCCAAGGAGGTGACCAAGGCAGCTCAGCATCTCAAGCAGCCCGGCTGGTCTCACCGCAGGAGTTCCGGGGATATCCGAAAGTGAGTTTTTTATTCACTTTCTTTTCAGAAACAACAAAGCGAAAACGCTAAACCATGCCAATCTATTCACGTCAAACTGACAACAGGTTGCCCATATTTTCTTACCGAAGCATACCGAAAGGGTCAGCTCTTCCGAAAACTATTTTGCGAAATAAATGTGACAGTCTACTTTATATGGAATTTTGCATCACAGTTGATCCACCGTTGAGCGAATACTTACCTGTTTCCAATACCGACCTGTGTTCCTCAGCCGTATCCTCACTTGCTTCCTCACTTCCTTCTTCTTAGGCGGGAGCCAGAGTGATGTCAAGCCGTGGGCGGAAAAAGGGAAAGACCATGATAGCCACAAGCACGCCACAGGGGCGGATCCAGGGGGGGGCATCTGGGGGCCGATGCCCCTAGCCTATCGAAAAATGCCGCCCCTCCGCCGCCGAAGGCGGCGGAGGGCGGCTTTTTTCCATACGTGATGAAGTGCATTTTACGGAAATGACCCGCATTTCTTTGAAGCTCATTTCATAATAATCTCTGGTAGTAACTATCTGAATTTATATTTAACCCTCAGAGTATGTCGCTTCTCTCCCTGAAGTCAGAGTGCCGCCCCTTAATTCGAAGTACCGCTACTTAAAGTCATATTGCTACCCTTTGAAGTAGTAGTGCCGCTCTCGGAAGTCGAAATGCCGCCCTCGGAAGTCGTAGTGCCGCCCTCTGTACTCGTAGTGCCGCCCTCTGAAGTCATAGTGCCGCCCTCCGCAGTCCTCGTGAAGCTCCTTGAAGTCATTGCGCCGCCCTCTGAAGTCATAGCGCCGCTCTCTGAAGTCATAGTGTTACCCTCTGAAGTCATAGCGCCGCCCTCTGAAGTCATAGTGCCGCCCTCTGAAGTCATAGTGCCGCCCTCTGAAGCATAGTGCTGCCCTCTGAAGTCATAGTGCCGCCCTCTGAAGTCATAGTGCCGCCCTCCGCAGTCTTCGTAAAGCTCCTTGAAGTCATTGCGACGCCCTCTGAAGTCATAGCGCCGCCCTCTGAAGTCATAGTGCCGCCCTCTGAAGTCATAGCGCCGCCCTCCAGTCTTCGTGAAGGTCCTTGAAGTCATTGCGCCGCCCTCTGAAGTCATAACGCCGCCCTCTGAAGTCAAGTGCCGCCTCTGAAGTCATAGTGCCGCCCTCCGGTTGTCCCGAAGTGACGAGATATTTCCCACCCAGTCGGAGTAAATAAGGCGCTTCAAATATTATCCAGCATAAAATTAGTTGTTGAACCCGGTGCCTGACAAATTTGCTGTTTCACTTTCTCATTTTGGCGCCAGTGTTTACACGGCCAATAGCCATTCGTCTAATACCTAGTAGGGCAGGTCATCAAGTGGCGTATTAATATGTTGGAAAGGGGAGGAGGCCAAACATGGGAATTAAGAAGGGGTCCTATCTTAACTTTAGGGGCCCCAGTGGTAACCTACTTTACCCGAGACCGGGTGCGGTTCCTAGCCAACTTTGCCAATTTTTCCCCTCGCATCCGGGCGCATAGCTCGTGAACCGTAAGTGTTACAGCGTCACGGAACAATGCATTTGATAGATCCTTGGAAGCTTCCACTGCGTTGTCCTTAGATTCGAGCTCAGTTCGACAATTTGGCCCACACTGAGAGCAAAAACTGCCAAAATAGACGGATCTTGCAGAAGCATTTGTTCCATTTCTTTACGTACTATGCATATATCTACCTACTCACTCCACGTATGGTAGGCACAGTTTTTACCGTAATTGTGGCTCTCGTATCGAGAGGCGTTAAATTATCTATAGTATGACCTATAGTCAGTTGCATGCTCTAACCGAAAAAGGTCATGCTGTACATAAACTGATCTGTGTTGTTGGGCTGAAGGCATTACATAATACACTCTTTCATCACTCTACTATGTCTTCTTTTAAAGTTATTGTTGAATTTTTTGGTGCCTTTGGTGATCTTTCTTGTGACTTCTACAGGCTCCTGCACAGACCGGTAGAGGCCACGCTGGTCACTGAGAGGTCACGCTGGTCATAGGTCGGTCTCTAAGAGCTCCATGTCGTCGACCTCTGAGGACCCTGCACAGGCTTTGGAGGCTCCACATCGGACCCTGTAGAACCTATCTCCGGTCTTAGATCCTTGAGGGCTCAAGATGGTCCCCGAGAGCCCCACGTCAGCCTCAAAGAGCAGATATCGATCTGCACAGAGTCTTGCGCTGGTTGAGGGCTGATACCCTAAGCTTTAGGAGGGTCCAACTCGGGCTATGAATTCCTCTGATGGCTCCATGTCGCCCTCCAGGGCCTCAGTCCGACCTCTAAGGCCCAATCATGCATAAGTGCTGAATTCTGCCTGTCGAGGCCTTCAATGTGGCCTCTGATGGCCCAGCACCAGTCTATGAAGACCCCGCGCTGGCTTCTGAGGACTCAGCAGTCAGCACCAATCTCAGTTTTCAGAAGGCAGAGGGCCCCACGCTGGCCTCAGAGTGTCCAACGCTGTCCACAGAGGGCCCCACACCGACCAAAGAAGGCACCAGGCCCATGGCCTAAGAGGGCCCAAATTGTCATCATAGGGCCCTATATGGCCTCAGAAGGCCCTACCCCGTTGGTCTTACAAGGCCTACGTGCGGGCTTTTTAACGCCACACGCCCCCCTCACATTTGGCCTTTTAGGGTCCCCAAAGCGGCCTCTGAGTGTCCCATGCTAGCCTCCGAGGGCTCGTCCTGGGCCTTCGAGCGCCTTACGCTGGCCTCTTAAGTCTTAACCCCTCGGTAGAAGTAGGTGTACGAATACTTATGTTTGGGCAGAAATTTTGTATCCTATAGCCTGTGCATGTTACATGCGGCGTATACGGTATATGTATGTTACGTGGTGTCATTCTGGCTTCTGAGGTCTGGTTTGCCCCTTAGTCGAAATTCATTAGCCAAGACCCTGAGATACAGTGCCGCCCTCTGAAATGAAAGTAGCTCCCTCTGAACTCGTAGCGACGCCCCTGAAGCCAGTTTACCCCCTTCGTAAAGGTAGTGTGCCAGCTTTCCTGGACCGTATGGAGTTAATGGCCCAGATAAGGAGAACCGGATTTTTAGAACTTATCCATACCTTCAAAACTCATGGAAACGTCTTAAATTTTTCAAATTTTGAGTACCCCAGTGCGAAATTCGCCCCGACGGGTTGTCGGTCGTACCCCAACCACATTTCACACCACTATGAACAATAAATGCACACACTGAAATCGCTATTACCGATAGGCTCATCCAATCAAGATTCGATAAACCCGTTCATCATCATCTCCTGCGGTTTCGAACACGCCTGTTAGGTGGTGCGGTAGACCGCGCCCAAAGCCAGGGCCCCGGTAACGTGAGGTAGCCGAGTCGGGGCAGCGTGCGCTGACCCAAGCCGGGGCCGCGCGTCCTTCCGGTGTCATGTGATAGCCCGGGGCTGCCCGGGGATGCGGTAGACCGCGCCCAAAGCCGCGGCCCCGGCTTGGGTCAGCGCACGCTGCCTCGACTCGGCTACCTCACGTTACCGGGGCCCCGGCTTTGGGCGCGGTCTAACGCAGATGGCTTCTGCTCATACTTTGTGGTGCGGTGGTGCAGTGGCCGCGCGCTCTGACTTCGGCCAAGAAAAATGCGTCAGCTGATCATTGTCATTTCTGCCACTTTCATGTGGTGAGATAGGGTCATAACTTAAGAGACGGCTGTTTCATATCAATTATTTTACTATTTCAAACCATAAATTAATGTTCGACAGCCGAATTAAAGAAACAATACCAATACCTACAGGCTTACAGTTTAAATTCGACATTGTGTTGTCTACGATTAGACAGCTGATAACTCATTCCCGTACGTCGTAACTCTATAATGACCTTTGCTTATTGTCACATGTGCGCCGCATTCGCGATTGTTGCCGACGCCTGTTTGCAGGTCAGCCCACTACAGTTGTTATACATATCGAAAAACCGATAAACTTTTCGGCGAAAAAAGCACTATTCCAGGCCCATTTTTTAATTTTTGTGATATTAGGTAAAAACAGAAGCTTCTTATCCTAGGAAAAATAAAATGGGAAATCTTTGAAAGGTGGCACACTACCTTTAACCCTCGCGGGCCGAGGGAGGAGGGGGGGGGGGGGGCACCCCTTACGATTTTTTTCGTGACTGCTCCGGAGCCGTTTTCGATAGAGAGCTGAAACTTGGCTTTCGTGAGCCCCCATCCAAACCAGACCTTATGACACCTGATTCATTTCCAGGTTAGTTCAGGTCCATAGGTGGATAATTGTGCCGAACGGTGGGTGCTCGGGCGCAGCAAATCCGCCGCCGCCCTAGCGGCGACCTTGACCTCCACAGTCTGTTGCGGCTCCAAAGCCAAGCCGGCGTGGAATTGGGAGAGCTCGTGCACCCACAGCACAGTTCAGTACAATTCTCCAACTATGGTCAGGTCTCTGACCGATGCATAAACCTCTAAAGGTTATAAGTAAACCTCTGCACTTTGCAGTCTGCACTGTCAAAAAAAATGTTGCAACTTCGCAACGCCGCCAACGCCAGGTAAAGTGTCGGCGAGGATGATGACACTTTCAGAAAGTAACAAGCTCCCGGGTACTCATACTTAGTATATCTTGGATTGTTCGTACAATTCATCTTGGGTCAGGTCAGTCACCTGACCTCCCCCATTATAAACCTATGGGGGAAGTACTGAACTTGCTCTTTTTGGAACATATAGTTGTTACATAATCCGCCCGAAGACGCAAATTAAATGTGTTTTCATACGCTCGTCAAAGGATTCCGTGCCTTGTTTTGGCATTTTGTACCTACTTGTATGACGCCACAGAGAACGTCACAGGGGACGTTCCTTTGGGTCATAATCGTTTTTCGTTAATAACTTTCGACCAAATTAAGCTAGAGTCGGGAAAGGCACCATTGTGATTGCAATGAGCTTCCAAATCGATTGATATGCAACCTGGCCTAGTCCGAACAGTGTCTTGAGGGGGCTTGACCTGACGACCTTTGTGTCAATCTTGATTGTGACCTTTACCGAACAAAAAGTACCCACAACATTCGACGCAGCTTGAGAGGAATACGATTATGCCTAAATTTTTGCTCTATGGCCATTTGTTTGCAAAATTATTTGCCAAAAACAAAAACCCGACTTTAGGGTAATTTACCTGACCAGAGGTCACCAGTTGACCTGAGACCCTAAATTTGAATATCAATCGCTGCGTCTCGTGACGGCCGTCAAGCTCGTTTTTTTTTTCCACTGGACTGGAACAGACCCTATAAATGCCGCCCCCTTAGGCGGAAAATGTGCCGCCCCTGTGCTTGACTGCCCCCACCCTATCGAAATCCTAGATCCGCCCCTGGCACGCCAGAGCTACAAAGAAAACAGGAGGAAGATGAGAAGAAGAACCGAAAGCTGGAAGGCAAAGTCAGGAGTGTGTCAAAGCGGCTGTTTGATGCGGCGAGCAGCACCGATAAGAGGAAATGTAAGAAGAAGATGAGAGGTTCAAAGGGCTCACCGAACGCTGATGATGACGTGTCATGTTTGTACTGTAGGATGCAATATAAGCGCAGCTGCGAGTCGTGGATCCAGTGCACAGAATGCAAAAACTGGGCATGCTTCAGGGACGGATCCAGGAAAACTCCAAGGGGAGGGTCATGAATCGAAGTGGTGCCCCTACCTATACCCAAAATTAAAAACTCAACGGATTTCGTCCACTTCATTTTGGTGGTGCCCCCATTTTCAGTTTTTTTTATTTTTATTTTTTATTTTTAGTCAGTATCTTAACTCTTAGCCACAACCACATTTACCAATTGTAAGCAAGTAGGTATATATGAATGTGCTATGTGTATACATATATGTTGTGGACGCTGAGTAGTGAGTACTTACCAGGAACGTTATCAGGTAAGCAAATCGTTGTCAGTCCGACGAACTTGACCCTGGCGTCTAAAGGGTCTGTCCTTGACACTTCAGGCTTGTCAGGGGCACCAAAGTCCTTCCAGGGACACCACAAACCTGTCAGGGGCACCTACGGCCTTGTAGGGGCGCCACAGGCCCGCCAGGGGCACCACAGGTCTAGCAAGTATACACGACAGGCCTGTCAGGGGCACAACGGGCCTGTTGGGCCCATGAGCACCCCTAGGGGCAGGGGCACCACAGTCCTTCCAGGGGCACCGCAGGCCTGTGAGGGGCACCAGCGGCCTAGCAGGGGCACCAGTCAACACAGGTCTGCCAGGGGCGCCACAGACCTGCCAGGGGCACCACAGACCTGCCAGGGGCACCAGAGGTCTGCCAGGGGCACCACCGGCCTCGCAGGGGCACCTTGGGCCTGTCAGGGGCACCACGGACCTGCCGAGGGGCACTTCAGACTTTTCAGGGGCACCAGTCCTCTCCGGGCGCAGGGGTACCAGCGGCCTAGCAAGGGCACCAGAGGCCTGCCAGGGGCACCAGCGGCCTAGCAAGGGCACCAGAGGCCTGCCAGGGGCACCATAGGCCTAACAAGGGCACCACGGGCCTGTCAGGGGCACCTCAGGCTTGTCAGGGCCCAGGGACACCACAGTCCTTCCAAGGTCACCGCAACCCTGTCAGGGGCACCAGAGGCCTGCCAGGGGCACCACAGGCCTAGCAAGGGCACCACTGGCCTGTCAGGGGCACCTCAGGCTTGTCAGGGCCCAGGGGCACCACAGTCCTTCCAGGGGCATTACAAGCCTGTCAGGGGCACCAGAGGCCTAGCAAGGGCACCACAGGCCTGCCATGGACACCACAGGCCTGCCAGGGGCACCACCGGCCTTGCAGGGGCGCCTCAGGCCTGTCAGGGGCACCACGTGCCTGCCGGGGACACTTCAGGCTTGTCAGGGGCGTTACAGTCCTGTCAGGGCCCAGGGGCACCAGGCCCGTGGTGTCCCTGCTAGGCCTGTGGTGCCTCTGGCGGTCCTGTGGTGCCCCTGTCAGGACTGTGATACCCCTGATAGGCCGGTGGTGCCCCTGGCAGGTCTTTGGGCCCCCGGGCCTCAAGGGGGGGGGCATGACCCATGTGACCCCCCCCCCCCCTTGGATCCGCCCCTGGCATGCTTGCCGTGCACGGATGCAACAGCCTGGCAGGTAGACTTTGTGTGCGACGTCTGCCGAGACTGATGTTCTGAACTGCAGTGATCCGATGATGCGTTTTGTTGTACCGCACGAATGTCACTTGGTCAGTAGGTACTGGTTCTACGTGATTACGTAGTACGTATGTGGTGTTGAACGTTTTAACGTTTCCTCAGGAAGGCTTTTTTGCTTTTGTGACAGTTCATGTTCTCGTGGTATTGAAATACCTTTCAGCGTTTCTTCTGCAACTGCGAGAATGGTTATCTGGAGCTCTGATCAATAATACATGCATCCCCAGTTCACGTTATGAAATATCGTATTCTTCTGATTTCATGAAAGGTGAACGAACAATGAACATAGAAGACAAACATTTTCAGCGACAGCTGACGAGAATTAAACGTTTGTACGCACTTGAATATAGTCAGGTGGCATTGCAGTGCACTCCTTTTACTCCTTCAATTAAATTACTGAACCAGGATAACGAGCACTAACTGTGTCCCAATACTCCTTAGTGTGTCCCAAATCATATTAACCCGCGCGGGGCTGGGGGGGTAAATTTTACCCCCCCTCGCGAATTTTTGCGATATCTCAAAAACGGCGGCGCGCAGCGCCGCCAAACTTTCAGTACCTTTTCCTACATCAATTTGACACGTTCCCTGAAAATTTGAGCGAAATCCGTCGGAAAGTTTTTGAGAAATTGACGTTTTAGTGACGTCATGTTCGCCATTTTCGCCTCAAAAACGGCAAAAGTTCAAACGCCGCTACCATCTTCATTTTTAAGGGAATCAAGACGTAACAAAAAAGGTTATACATAATTTTACTTTGTCTATCAAATGGCTATCTCGGTTTTTTTGAAAATTTTGGATTTTGGCCTAAATTTTTTTCAAAAAACTGATTTTTTTTGGAAAATCATTATAAAATCCAAAATTTTGAGTCTATCGAAAGAAACCGGAATATATGTCAGAGAAGTGGTCTATGTGCACCTACATACCAAATTTTAGAAGAATCGGTTCAAAAATGTGGGAGTTATTCAAAATTTTATGACGTCACGACACACAAAATTTTTGAAAAATGACTTTTTTGGAAGTTCTAGACCTTGTACGGAAACAAAAATAGCACCATTCGATTCGCCGTGAAAAACTGCATCAGATAGACACCTTTTTAGGCCTTAACAACCAACTTCAAAATTTGACCTCACTTGACCTGACCTTGACCTGACCTCGACCTTAAATTCATCCAGAGGTGGTCCATATCACTTATTTAGTGTGCCTATTGAATTCTATGAGTAAAATGACCCATAAAACATGTGTCGCACATGCCCTTTTCTATATTTTGTTTTTTGGTGACCTGACCTGACCTGACCTGACCTTGACCTTGACCTCTGAATGATATTGTATGCAACGAATATTGTCTTGGTAGCCTAAGAACACGTTTTGGGCGATCAGTCTCAGTCCATGACTCCATTCTGCAACTACGGTGCAAGGCCGATACTGTAGAAACTTGCAATTTGTACCCTTGACCTGACCTTGACCTTGACCTCAAACTTTAAATTAAGTACATGTTTTTAGTAGTTCGTGATGAGAGCTTTCGATTGGCGTTTGAATTTTCCAAATCGGACCATTAGTTCGGGAGATAACAGGGGGGGTAAAATTTACCCCCCCCCCCAGCCCCGCGCGTTCGGCTGGAGACCCCAGCCCCGCGCGGGTTAATGTCTGTCCCGAGTCTCCTGCAGGCGTCCCAATTCTCCTGTAAATGAAGGTCTTTGTTTTGGCTTCACCCATGTTGCAACGTATTACAAGACCGAACTTTCTCCTTAAAAGTATGTTAAAAAATGTTCCAGCTATCGCTAAGAGTGGTGCAATATTGCGTAGCTTTTATGCTTGTCATGTAATGGCTCATCAAAGTTGAACTTTGACAAATGTCCCAATTCTCCCGCCTCTCCCCTATTTTTCAAAATTTTCAAAAATTTGAGAAATCGAGATTGCAGTTTGATAGCTACGTGTATTTGTAGCCCATTGGTGCAAATCAATTGGATCTAGCTGAAACTAAGCTCTTGAGAGTGTTTCCCGTAATTCAACATTTTGCATCAAAATCGGCCGACATGACGTCACTCTGACGCCATTTCCGGCCACACTATGGTAGCTAGAAAGTTAAAATTTTAGCACAAGGTGTCAAATTGATGCCGCTAAGGGTAGGTACCGCAAGTTTTGTGTTGATCCGTCAAACGGTTTAGATTTTAGAAGATATTGCCGAAAAACGGGAGGGGGCTCTGTAGAGCCCCCCCCCCGTCATGCGCGGGCTAAAAACATCTGAATTAACCCTCGCCCATGTTGGTGCACCCCCCCCCCCCTGAGGTTTTTCTTAGCTACACGCCGAACCGTTTCAGATAGCCTGCTCAAATTTTCAGTACCCTCTGGGGCATCCTTTGCGCAACTTTTGGTATTTTTTTGTCAAGATCATGTCAGGTCACGGAGTTATGACGTCATAAAGGGAACAACCTCCGGCCAGATTTACGCTAAATTGGAGATTGCTTCACATTGGTATAAATGCCGACTGACCTGACACACTGATGGATTGTTTTAGAATCACAACTGGCTGATTTGACATTGGCACAATGTCCGTTGACATTTTGAAGGTTACTAAAGGTCAAGGTAAGGTCAGTGACCTCGGTTGACCTGTAATGACTTCCTGCACTTGTATGTCTTTTCGGGGTATTTTGATGCCCTGAATTCGAATTTGCTATCCATTTCAGGCATCGACGGTTGTTTCTTGTAGTTCATTTTGGGTCAGGGTCAGGTCAGTGACGTCACACGCCTGACGTGACCCAATGCACAAATGACCTTGCAGACTTCCGATGCTCCCAACGCATCATTTTTAGAGTTATGACATCGAAATACACACCAAACGATAGAGAATTGATCAAGGATCACGATAGTGAAGGTTTCAAGTCGATATCTCTTACCGTTTTGCCGCAATCGGAGCGGAAATCTGAAAAAGTTAGATTTTTCCGAAAATTTGACCTTTGACCGGTCATAAGTAGGTCAAATGTTGACCTAGGACCAAAAAAATATACCACCAATCGCGAGATCTCGTTGAGAGCAATCCGTTGGTCTTTTCCGCTAAGCTCTACGACGCTCCGTTTTCAAACGCCAGGGGGGGTCGCACCAACCCCCCCCCCCCCCTGCATGGGCGAAGGTGGCAAAGCACCGTTTACGGGCGAGGGTTAACATATTATTGCAAATGCATATATCTTGCTTTTTGAAAATGAGGAACGGTCATGTAAACCATGCCAGTTGACCGTCCAGAGGGTACCAAAACTAAGTCAAGGGTGTGCCGAGCTGTGGCACTGTGCATCTGTGGGTGTGTCGGCCGTCGGTCCACTCACCGACGACCTCGAGGTAGCCCTGCCGGCTGATCATCGGGTCGGTGTTGATCTGGCACATGTACCAGCCGGAGTCGGTGCGGTCCACGTGGCTGATGCGCAGGTGCCAGACGCGGCCGTCCGACTGCGACAGCGATATCTGGTAGTCGCGCGTGATCAGGTGGCTGCCGATCGTCAGGATCGTCTGCGTGTCCACCTTGATCCAGGCCACCTGCGGGTCACGGGCAGTGGGCACGGCGCGTCAGCAGGCAGCGGCAACTGATTCTTCCAGATAAGGCTGGGGCCGCAGTCACGTGGGCTGTCAGCTGAGCTTTTCCCGTCCCTGCTCACGATTTGCTAAACCTTGATTTATGCTTGAAACGATTTTGTAACTACTGACGTTTACTGACATTTGGCGCCCAATAAGAGGTCTGGCGACACTAGTCAGAACTGGAAGGGGAATAATCAAGACTAAACTGATATCAAGTTTGGTTATTCCCAGGCACGGCTATGAGAGTTACTTAATGCTCGTACACATCATCTGATGTGGGATCCGATCCCTCCCCTTTGCCATATTGAGAACTAACTTCCAAAACACTCAAGACTTCAAGGCTGAGGTCAACTGTCGGGTCGAGGCCAGGTCAAATGTAATTTTCTGGGGTTCTCAATGACGTGTCTTAGACGGCGGTATTCTGCCCTGCCCGGCGGTAAATAGCTTCTGCCCGAAACTCAGCCAAAGTACCTAACCTCCAAGACTTGTCAAGATACATCGTGAGCATGAATGTCATAGAATCATGTACTAAGCGCGGGTCAAGGTTCAAAGAAAATATACCACTTTTACCATTGGGTTTTGAACTGGAATGGGACTTTTGTAGCTTGAGCTAAGTAGCACAAATCAAGAGCTTTAAAACCCTAACCCGCACATGGGGTACCGTGCGGGTTAGGACTACCGAGGGTGGTTGCCACCCCCCTCGGTAGTCTGTCTACTCTGCACTCAATATTTTTAGAGCCTGATTTTTCGCATAGCTGCTCCTCTATCCTTTTTTATGTCCACTGAAAAGTTCAAGTTTCTGTGGTTTTTGGTTTCGGAGATATGACCTTGTTTTTTCAGGTCATGTCATGACCCAAATGACCAATTCTCAACATCTTGCGTTGGCTATGGGCCTTGTGAGCTTTGACAACTTGATTTCGGCCTTTTTTGCCAGTCTTATCTCCCACCTATCATGGAACATGTTCGACGATGTACAGATGTCAAGGTCAAGGTCAAGGTCAACCTAGGTCATCTAAAATAATTGCGTTTTTGGCAAGCTGAATTTACTTTTCGTGAAGTTTTTTGACTGAATTTTTTGTAAAAGCTTCTCAGATCATGATTTCATGTAATATGGACACATAAACAATAGGTGCACACATCGACATACACACAGACACACACAGACATACAAACACATATAATTGACCTTGACCTAACTTGACCTGAAATGACCTCAGCAGCTAAAACCTGGTCGGGTAGTATGACAAAGAGGTTCTAGCTTGCTTGGCACCAGAAAACGGCATCGTCATCGGTGTATGATAGGCAGCACACTTGATATCCAACGGTGACCCAAAACAGCAACATTTTTAGTTTGACCTGACCTGGAAGGTCAATGACTGACCTGAGAAGATAAAACTGGGTATCATTGGATTCGTCTCTTCCCAAAGAATCTTTTTTGGTCTTTACCGCGAAGCTCTATCTCCAACAGGAACGAAATGGCGCGGGGGATGGCAACCCCCCCCCCCCCCCCATGTGCGTTCTATGGATGGGAAAATGGCATGTGCGGGCGAGGGTTAACGCCGCAATGATCACCCTAGGAAAAGATACTTCATTTCTCGTCCCGAAAAGATAGCTTTGTGTAGATGAATGTTTGACTTGTAGAGAAATGCCAAGAATGCAACTTAGAAGTAAGTATCCTGTAGCAGCATTGGCGGATCCAGAAAGGCAATTTTGGACGCTGCGGGGGGGTATGCCCCCCCAATAAAGTTTCTCCAAATTTCAATAACTCATCGGATTTCGGTTCCTCACGCACTGCTTCGCAGTTTAAAACAAACTTTTCCTAATAAAAGTTGTTTGGTTTTCGTTGTATTCTTCAAAAACCACAAATTTTCGTCGATTTCAGGCGCTGCGGGGGGCATTTGCCCCAAATCCCCCCCCCCTCCTCCTGGATCCGCCGGTGTGTAGCAGCATGGGTGGTTC
The DNA here is from genome assembly GCF_019059575.1 of Amphibalanus amphitrite. Lineage (NCBI taxonomy): Eukaryota > Metazoa > Arthropoda > Thecostraca > Balanomorpha > Balanidae > Amphibalanus > Amphibalanus amphitrite. The sequence goes on along the minus strand of NW_024881698.1, from coordinate 199,929 downwards.
AGTTTCGGACTTGATTTTGATACTATGTAAGCTGGTCAGATAAAAACTTGAATCATTTCTGAAAAGTGCAGTTCATTCTCGCACTGTCCAATAAATTTCCTTTTTCCGCAGCAACTCGTTGAAATTCAAGTTTTAACCCTATTCCTGGCGGGGGGGGCCTCAGGAGCCCCCCCCCCCTGAGGTTTTTTGGTTATTTCTCCCAAACGCGTTGAGCTAGGAAGCTCAAATTTTCTGACTTTTCCTATAAGGCTTCTACGCAACATGTCTGAAAATTTTGAGTTGATCTGACCTCAGGTCAGGTCACCAGAGGCGGTTTGGTGACCCTACCTCAGAAAAGTTTGCAATCACGCCAGAGCTAGAGTTTTTGACCGATCAATTTCTTCTCTTCAGGCTTTAGTTAGGGTACCAGTATGTGCAATTTGTATATCTCGGAATTTTGATATCGGTGACCTAAGGTCAGGTCAGTTTCGCGACCTCCTCATTATAAGTCAATGGGGGAAAATCAACTCCCTGTTTTTACCACTAAAACGGGTCGGAATGGCCCCATATACCATACATGACTTCATATACGATCAACCTTCACTACCTTGAGGTCTGTTTTGCTGTTGGGCAGCTGTGAGGTCATGTGACGTCATCAAAGGTCACCAAAGGTTTTTGGCCAATAACTCCGTACAGGAACAAGATACAGACGCGTGGATGGTCTCATTGTGTTCAGCTCGTCAAGACGCATCGAATGATATACATGATGACCTCGAGGTCACGTGACCTGAGGTCAACCTTTGACCTTGACCTTTCGAGGTCAAAATATATATCATTCGATGCGGATTGACGAGAGGATCACGATGATGCCCTTAGTTTGTTCCTATCTTGACTAATTCGAAAGTTATTCGAGAAAAACTCTCTCCATATCTAGCGCCGCCATTTTGACTTTTTCGACCCCTGTGACGTCATCTTTGACCTGACCTGAAAATGACCTTAGTAAAAATTGTAGATCTTGGCCGTGCGTATCCGATGCCGTTTACCGCTTGTCGCTATCTTGCTTCGTTCTCGAGATCTCAGGGGGGGGCCGAATCGGCCCCCCGCCAGTTTCTTGTCCCGGCGAAGCCCGCCAGGAATAGGGTTAAGACGAATTCTCCCCAATTTGCCCCGTACCATGGCAACCTGAGTTTTATGATACCGAGAGTCGCGGTTACTAAATTCATTTTTTTTCGCCACTTTTTCAGCTTTCGTCGGGAACCCACCATGAGGCAATGCAAATCCACGTGCCACAGTTGGGCTGCTGTAGCACGTGCGCACGTGAAGGGGTCGATTCCAGACCTCGAGAACGGCTAAACCGATTGCGCTCAAATTTGGTAAATGGTTAGCGACTGGTTAGTAGGGTGCCGTGCAAGTCAGTAAGGACCCATTTTGCACGTGCGCACGTGCAGAGTGCCGCTTCCAGATCTCAAGAACGGGGGTTATAGTATTGACATAGGTACCAAAAAGGTTGCTGCAGCTCGAATACCTTCTTTACGTATGTAGCGGGGTTTCGCGGCGTTGCGGGGCTAACCGGGCAGTGTCTTTCGATAGTGACGGAGAGCAAGCTAACCGGACAGTGTCTTTCGTTATTGAGAGCTCCGTCGGCGCGCTCCTAGAAGCCCTCCTCTGTGTCCAGCCCCTCGCGAACCCGTTCCGACTCTGACTCTAGCTTTCCGGGGCGATCAATCATCGGAAACACATAGGCCAGGGTTAAGGAATGGGAGGAGGGATAATAATAACCTATTACCTTGATCACACTGAAATACGAACCCAACTCTACTAAACAAAGGTCCCACTCTCAAACAATAGCACCCGTCCTAGCTGAGGGTTATCTCCCACCGGATATACATGCCAATCATACGTTCATTTGCCCGTCCCCTCTCATTTCTGTCATACGCCCAGCCATACCTTATAAATTATCAGAGTTAACCATCTCTGATCCCTCCCCCTTTGCCTAACTTCCCCCGGTGGTGCTAAGGCGTGCGCAAGTCGCAATTAAGTCGTCGACCTTAGATTTTATTAACCGTTATCCCTTCATAACCACAATGCTCCGTACATCAAACGAACGCTTCATAATGCTCACGCTACACAATTAGAGATACGACCCACCACAGATTTCGGCACTCGACCCTCGCGTTACGTGACTTATTGCGGTCCATCCTATCACCATGTCGAACTATCTACACAAAAAAACATAAATGTCCTTCGGCCAGCGGTTCCGAGACTACGGCTCGCAGGACACTGTGTAGTCCGGTTTCCGCGGGGGACTTATTTGAAATTTGAGACCGGGGCTGGGTAACTAAGGTCCGTCCGGGCTGCCTGCATCGTCTCCGTATAGCCGCGGTTTTCGGGCCAGCCCCCGGCGACCGAAAGGGATTAGTCGTTCGTCGGCTTTACACGAATCCATGACTACCAGTTGTGCCAAATTGCCTATAAGAAAACGAAAACTAAGCGTACCACGGCCCGCGGTGGGCTTATCTAAACTTTGAAACCGGGCTGGGTAACTAGGTCCGTCCGGGCTGCCTGCATCGTCTCCGTATAGCCACGGCTTTTGAAACAGCACCGGCGACCGAACGGGTTAGCCTCCGTTGGCTTCACACAATCCACGACTACCAGCGTTATAGGTGCCCGAAGCCCTATCTATCCGTTGCTGGTAGTTAAGCTGTCGTCACAGACCTATCCGAAATGACCGCTGCACGGCCGGAGTTAATCGACTGACAGCGGGGTGGCCAGTACCGACTTACCGCGATCACCCGACTCGCATGCTTTGGTATTTAATGTTTACCCCCGTCCTGCAGCATCACACGTTTCTTCGCGGGACATTACTTAACCGGCGGCATACGTCTCCTCGCTGGGACGCCTGGGGTCCTAACCATCTCCGAAACTACCTACGTCACTTATCGAATGTCATCCTGCGCTGATCACTCAATGGACCGATAGCGGACCTAACCTATCTTTTAAAACCGGGCGGGGTCGCTAGGTCCCTCCGGGCTGCCTGCATCGTCTCCGTATAGCCACGGCTTTATGGGGCCCGCGCCGGCAACCGAACGGATTAGCCTTCGTCGGCTATGCACTCATCCTCAATAATCGATCCTCAACTCGTTCTCGTCCTTTCTCTTCACTTCGCGACTTATTGCACGTGTCCAGGGCTTACCCAAGCGAGGCCTACTATTAAGTGGGGTCTATCCGAGCTGAACTTCATTCAGTAAATCCGACCCATCTGCGTGTACAGTCTTTTGCCCTTTCACTCGCGTCTCATCTCCCTCCTAACCCGTAGCCGCGTCGGTGGATTCTCCACGCACAGGGGCGTGACGTGCATCATCTATCTCCCCGGTTCCATCCCTTGCAGTGTCCATGTAGAATAAAATTACATATATTTCGTGTGCAACAAGGTCTAGTGTGTTGCTTGTGTGCGGACCGTTGGTAAATTGATTAGTGGAGTGCCAGGAAATCCGCTGGCAAGGGCACTTAGGAGTCAACCGGAGAAGCTCCAGTATCGGTTAGGTCAGGGAGGTCCTGTGTGTATTGTGTGTAATCGCTATTGTTTGGACCGTGGGATAATTTGGGGAGGATGGAGTGCCAGGAAATCCGCTGGCAAGGGCACTTAGGAGTCAACCGGAGGAGCTCCAGTATCGGCTAGGCTAGGGTGGTCCGGTGTGTGTTGTGTATAATCGCTATGGTTGGACCGTGGGATAATTTGGGGAGGATGGAGTGCCAGGAAATCCACTGGCAAGGGCACTTAGGAGTCAACCGGAGAAGCTCCAGTATCGGTTAGGCTAGGGAGGTCCTGTGTGTGTTGTGTGTAATCGCTATTGTTTGGACCGTGGGATAATTTGGGGAGGATGGAGTGCCAGGAAATCCACTGGCAAGGGCACTTAGGAGTCAACCGGAGAAGCTCCAGTATCGGTTAGGCTAGGGAGGTCCTGTGTGTGTTGTGTGTAATCGCTATTGTTTGGACCGTGGGATAATTTGGGGAGGATGGAGTGCCAGGAAATCCACTGGCAAGGGCACTTAGGAGTCAACCGGAGAAGCTCCAGTATCGGTTAGGCTAGGGAGGTCCTGTGTGTGTTGTGTGTAATCGCTATTGTTTGGACCGTGGGATAATTGGGGAGGATGGAGTGCCAGGAAATCCACTGGCAAGGGCACTTAGGAGTCAACCGGAGAAGCTCCAGTATCGGTTAGGCTAGGGAGGTCCTGTGTGTGTTGTGTGTAATCGCTATTGTTTGGACCGTGGGATAATTTGGGGAGGATGGAGTGCCAGGAAATCCACTGGCAAGGGCACTTAGGAGTCAACCGGAGAAGCTCCAGTATCGGTTAGGCTGGGGAGGTCCTGTGTGTGTTGTGTGTAATCGCTATTGTTGGACCGTGGGATAATTTGGGGAGGATGGAGTGCCAGGAAATCCACTGGCAAGGGCGCTTAGGAGTCAACCGGAGAAGCTCCAGTATCGGTTAGGCTAGGGAGGTCCTGTGTGTGTTGAATATATCATGTGTGTCGCCTCAGAGCTAGCCCTCCTACCTTACCCGCCGTGATCGCCACATTGGCCCCCTCATCTGGCCTGAGATGGCTACCCAGAGGGACGCCTGGGGCGGCGTCCGACCCCGTCCGCTGTCCATTGGTCGGTACCCCTGAGGGGGGGGGGGGCCGGCCGCGGCGCCTTCTCGGGACCAATAGCGGGCCCGCCGGGTTACGTCCGCCAATAATTTCGTCCGTCTGAGAATTATTTACGTGGGCGGACGTATTATATGGTCCTCGCGAGTCGGGTCGTGCCATTTCGTCTCGTGATGGCATATTCAGTACCTACTGGTGAAGCTCCGGCCACCCCGCCCGTGCTGGATATCGCCGTCCTTTGTGACGAGCGGGGCCGGCTGCGATGGGTACCGGAGCTCGTCCTAGGGGTCGACCTGAGGTCCCTGGAGGACCCAGAATTCCGGGCCATCTTAGCAAGACGGGTTCGGCGCCTTCAGATCCAGGTGCACCCCGACCGACACTCCGGCGACGGTACTCTATCGAGGTGAGTCATGATAATCACTGCTTGTTTTTTTTCTTTACTCCTTCCTATTATCTCACTTCACTTACGTACTTGTTGTGTTCGAGTCACTTGGTAATTTATCTAATTTAATGCTTATCTCAATCAACGCACCCCTTTTAATTTAGCGCCATAATTCTGACCCCACATTCGATTCAATTAAAGTGTTCTATTCTAATCCCTCCCGTACCCCGGCCTGTCCGCTTACAGGGTGGTGAACATCTGCGCTACGGTACTCCGGGACCACGGCCCGGAGTACGTCCGCTGGGTTACGAGGCAGAATGGGCGGACCGCAATGGAAGTGGTGCGGGCAGCATTATTGCTGCCGCCGCCCTTCCAAGACCTCCCCAGCGAGGACCGAGCGCGGCTGGCCGGATTGGTCGAGCACCTGGGGGCCCAACTCCGGTCCTCTGAGGCAACCGCCTCGGAGGAGCGGCGACGGGCGAAGAGGGCCGAGGAGCAGGCTGCAGCGGCTCGCCGTGCCGCTGCCGACGCGGAGGCGGCCCGGTGTGCCCAGGAGTCCCGGGCTCGGGCCGAGACCGAGCGGCTCCTGGAGCGCATCGCCTCACTAGAGGCCCGAGTCGATAGCCAAGAAGCGGCGCTATGTCGCCAGATCACGAGTGCGGAGGCTGCTATTAGTTCGGCCGAGACCCAGGCCGAGGAAGCTCGGGCCCAGATTCTGGGCTTCGAGGCCCAGATCGCCCGGTTGACGGCCGAGGTGGCGGCGCGTCCGACACCCCAGCCGCTACTACTCCGCCGGTGTCTGGAGGTGGCGGCCGGCGTGCGCTCAGTAAACCACGACGTGCGTCGCACTGCGCGGAAATTGTTGAATAAATTATCACTCTAGACGATTCCTTGTGTTCAGTGACGAGCGTGAGTGAGTTGCGCTATGCCATCCCATTTAGTCGCGGAGTCTCCAGTATTAAATAGGTTGTGCTATTTCTGCGATTTATTTACAAGCTCCCACATTCGAACCCAATTAAATCAGTCGGCACTGATAACTCATTCACGGCAGACATTGGATACTCAACGTCGGGGGGTTCAGCTCGTCTAAACCCCCACACGATCGAACCGCTCGGAGCCCGCGAACCTACACCTTGAATCGGCCCGGGGACGTATCCGCGGAGCGGTCAGGGATTCACTACTGACCCTACACACAAACACTTTCCCTTTCACTTGGGTCGGCCGGCCCGCCGTCTGGCACGCGTTCCCTCGCCTCCCCTCCCCACGTATCTACCCCCCGTCCCAGAGACGCCCGTCGGGAGGCATGGGTCAGCTTACAAGAGGGAGGGAGGGTAGGTCATTACGGGAGAATGAAAGGGGGCGGGCATTATAGCGGGTGGACTGGGAATGGCCGTCTGTGCTCCGAGAATGACTGACCTCCTTGAAGAGAGTAGGCTGCTGCTGCGTCGTCGGCTGCTACTAGTGGCACTCCCGCCGCCCAGGTAGATCGTCACCGAGAGTGACCCTTTTTCTTTCTTGCTCTAGTTTAAATACTCCTGGTGACGTCATTTCAGCGGTCCAGTTTGGTGGGCGGAGTAAATTTGGTGAAGGGACATAGGTACCGCCCTCGAACCAATGCGATGTCTTCTTCGGCTTGAAGCACCGCCCCAGTTCCTCGTGATTTGATGGCGGTGGCTGTGCATCCCCTCAGGGTGTAGTATTGACGGTCCTCTCAGCAGCCCTGGGGCGAGCCACTCTCTTTTCCCAGATTCCTGGTTAATTGTATCGGAAATGTGGGTCGTTTCTCCGCTCCCCTTGTTTGGTGCCCCGCTGAAGTCCAGGTCGACAGCTGCGCCCTTTCTCTTGTTTGGCTTCTGTCAGTAATGGTCCGCTTGATAAATGTCCCCATCGGGGTGCCGAGCGTGGGACCAAGTCCTGTTTTCCAAAGGGTCAACTGATAAATGACTCGCCACTGGCAGGTGGTGTGCTCCGGCATGCTATTTGTCGACTTCAGATCCTGGTTCTCACGAATTGGGGGTGGTATTCCACAGCGGAGCTTTGTTGTCAAAGCCGGCTGCACCCCTTGTGTACGCCGGTCTGCGACGCAAATAGGTATCGCCGCCGATTGAGCCGACTGACCGTGTCTGTGCGGTGCGCCAGATGGTTTTGAGGCCGACGGTCAGGGGGTCAAATGACTTTGTTTGCGTGCACAGCCCGGCTCTCCATTCATCGGACGACATGGCTGATCGGCATCCGCGTTCCCGGTCCCAGCCTCTGCCTATTTTCGTCCGAGTCGGGTGCAGCTGCTGTTTTTGGGCCGGCCTGAGTGCGCCGGCGCCCGGCGCCCGGCGCGCGGTCGGCCGTCCTGCGATCTGGTCAATGATTGCACTTTTGCTTGTGGCACGGCTGACTTGTTCAAATTGAAGAAGAAAAAAAAATGTGGCGCATCTGCGTTACATTTTCAGATCTCTTTTTTATAGTCGCGCCCCGCGACTAGACGGGCGGGAGTCTGCTTCTGCCGTTGCCATTGTCGCTGTAGTCCTGGTGACTGCTGTGGTGAGAGCGAGTGGCCGGGGTCTTAAGGATTGGCGGCTATTTGACATGAGTGCTTGGCTGGGTAGGAAGTATAGGATGAGCATGGGGCGTCCCCGGGACTGACTTTTACATGTTTTACTTATCCCTACTAACCAATTAACCCCACACATTCAAACATCGGTCGCATAAATCACACATCCGCGCGATTCTCGATCTACCCTTGCTGTGTAGCAGGTTTAGGCCCGCTGCGGCCATCCCCAATTCCTACAGCAGTCTTTAAGCATAAACTAGCACATACACATACTATATACACATACTATATACACATACACTGGGCCAAGCTTACTCGTTTAGTATATCGCCCGCTGTCATTCCAGGCTCGCCGTCGGTGTGACAGCGTTACCTGATGAATTGAGTTGGTCTGTCCACCAATAGCGTGAAGTCGTCCACCGGTCGTTGTCCACGGCTGCCGTAGCCGAGTGGTGGTGAGTAGCTTTCTGAGACAGCCGCTCGGTCCACCTCAGCCGCTCGTGATTGATGTCCCTGCTAGTTGTCGTGTAGTCGTCCTGGCCGTTCACCGGGTTTGTAGTCGTCCTCCTTCCTCGTTCCCATCTGGATCAGTCTGACGGTTGTGTAGTCGGTCCACCATAGAGTGTAGTCGTCCACCGGTTGTTGTAGCCGAGTGGTGGTGAGTGGCTTTTTGAGGCAGCCGCTCGGTCCACCTCAGCCGCTCGTGATTGATGTCCCTGCTAGTTGTCGTGTAGTCGTCCTGGCCGTTCACCGGGTTTGGAGTCGTCCTCCTTCCCCGTTCCCATCTGGATCAGTCTGGCGGTTGTGTAGTCGGTCCACCTCAGTAGTCGGTGAGTGTAGTCGTCCACCGGTTGTTGTAGCTGAGTGGTGGTGAGTGGCTTTTGAGACAGCCGCTCGGTCCACCTCAGCCGCTCGTGATTGATGTCCCTGCTAGTTGTCGTGTAGTCGTCCTGGCCGTTCACCGGGTTTGTAGTCGTCCTCCTTCCTCGTTCCCATCTGGATCAGTCCGACGGTTGTGTAGTCGGTCCACCATAGAGTGTAGTCGTCCACCGGTTGTTGTAGCCGAGTGGTGGTGAGTGGCTTTTTGAGACAGCCGCTCGGTCCACCTCAGCCGCTCGTGATTGATATCCCTGCTAGTTGTCGTGTAGTCGTCCTGGCCGTTCATCGAGTTTGTAGTCGTCCTTCCGCGTCCCGTTCTCATCTGGGTCGGCCTGCATCCGTGTCGGTTACCGGCCCGTTCTCTGTCCGGTTTGGACTTAGAGAAGGGCGGTCAGCTCATCGTGTTGTTTTTTCAGCTTAGCGAGGGCGATTTCGAGTTGCGCCGTCTTCTCCATGCGACATTGCAGGTCCGTTGTGATTACTTCCAGGTGGTGGATCCGGGATTGGAGTTGTGATATCTGGCTGGGATCGGGCAGGAGAGGGGCAGATGGGATGGGCAGGTCGGGATTTTGGCAGGGTTGGATGATGGTACTCTGTGGTCGTCTGTTTCGGCTGCAGTTGTAGGCAAGCAGGCCGAGCACCCCAAGCAGGGCGACTCCTCCGAGGGTTAGGGAGGTGTGGTTGATTAACTTGAAGGATATCCCTTCTGTGTCCGGGGATTCGTTCCAGTTCTTCATTGTTTCTTTCAGCTCTGTCAGCATTGAATCTTCTCGATCCGTCTCTTTGGCTGCTTCAAGAATTTCATTTAGTTCTGTTTGGTTTATCCTTCCTTTGGTAGAAATGTAGTTTTGGAAAGTACTTGGTTTCAGTTCAATCTTGAAGTGAGTCATGTCAGTCAATTTCATCTCAGCTGGGGTGTCGCCTTGCCTTTTCAGATGAGCTGGGATGATGTAATGGTCTCCCATCGCAGTGCAGCTGGCCGGAAGGGAGAAAATACCTGTTCCTTGTAACCGGAACCCTTTGGTTGGCATTCCTTCTCCGGCACATTGCATAGAGAATAACTCCTCGGTTGGTAGTACATAAAGCCATTTGTTGTCCGCTACGGGGTATATTTGCGGTTTCGGTTTTATCATTTTCCGCACGCATTCTTCCTCAACCTTGCTTTCTTCGTCCCGGAAAGCATGGTATAGACAACCCTCTCTCTTCTCCTTGATGAGAGGTGTAAGCTTGTTGCACATCGTTCGCCCACCGACGTGGCGGCAACGGCTAATTTCTTCTGCCGACAATTCAATGTGTAGGCGCTGGTCCTTCGATATTGCGAAATATGGGTAGGGGACTTGGGCTTCTAGGGCAATTGAGGAATTGGAGAAGTGTGTAGGGATGGAGTTGACCTTAAAGAGATGGTATTGTCCATATGGCCGGTATTGGAGCGGGATTTGGATATGCACTTCCCAGCCGTCTTCAAGCGCCACCGCGGAAATTTCTAAGAACTTGTAGATGTTTGCCGGTGTTTCTGAGAGCGAGATGGCTGGCACCCACCCATCAGGCAGGTGATTAGTGATGGCCGCCATGGTGGTCTTCAGCGTTGCGGGCGACAAAATGGCCGGCGTTACCACTCCTTGTTGAGTGTGCGCCATCGCCCGGCTGATTTGCCTCACTTCGTGGTGAAAAGTCATCACAGCGGCGCTTGCGGTACGGATGGCAGAGGAGATCGCGTGGCCGAAATCGAGCTCTCGACGAATATTCCGCATGGTAATGTGGTCGGCATCTCTCGTAACTGTAAAGAGTGACTCCAGCTCGATGGCCTTTCTGGCTAGCGTCACTAAGTGTTTGTCGTTGTTCTTCTGACGCTTTGAAATTTCTCCGATTAAGGTGGTTTGTAGTTCAGCAATATGATGAAGTTTTCCCACGCCGGCCGTGATTCCTTCGATTTGTTTGTGCAGTTTTTGGACATCAGTTTCCGTGGCGGTGCCAAACAACCATTTTAAACCGTCGCCAAGGGCGTTAATCAGTCCCCTGGCTCGGCGACTGAGTCTCAATTCCGTCCTGAGTTCCTGGATTTCAACTTCACCAGCCCTTAGCTCAGCCTCCATCCAGGTACGCTCTTGATTCCACATGGCTTTCATTTCTCTGATAAATTGTTGGGTTCTCTGTTCTTCGGCCGTCTGGTTCGCTTCAAATTCGCCGCTGTTCTCTAAAGCCCTATCAATTTTGGTGAATTGCTCCCGGATTTGATTTGATTGCCTTTCGACGTCCTCTTGCTGAAATCTCACTATTGCTGTCCAGGTTCCGGTGGCCAACACCAATGGTCCCTTCGGCTGGAATAAGATTCCGCTTCGCAGGCCGGGCGTGACGTCATTTTCTTCCGATCCTTTGGTGCGGCTGGCTGCGACCCAGAGTAGCAGGAGGGCCAGTCGTCCGAACATGACCTCGGTCTGGAACAAGAGGAGACACTCCTGTTGGTTTCTTTTTGTCTCAATGGTCTCGCTGTTCCCGCCTGAGTCGGATTCGATCGGACCGTCTCAGGATGGGTGTCTCAAAATTATTGGCCCTTCTCCTGCCCTGTCCCGTCCCACAAATGCCTGGGGAGGGTTGGGATCTCCTGCTGTAAGGACGGGGCTCGGTGGTGCAGTCTTGAGGCGGTGGGTGTGGTAACTGGTCGGGTATAGGAGCGGCCGGAGTTCCAAAACGTCCTCCCCCGTCTCCTCCGTCACTCTCTCCTTCCTCCGCACTCCCCGAGCTGGTTGATACGGGGCTATGATCGAGTGGGCCGGGTCGGAACTTGCTCTTTTGGAGCCTGAGCCAGTTGTCCACTTGCTGCTCAGCGTTGAGAGGGTTCTTAGTGCCGTCATGTTGTTGGAGGCTCTCGGGCAGCGCTTCCTTTGGCCAGACGTATTCGGGTACCTGTCGTTTTAGGCGGTTGACGTGAACACGGTGGATCTTTCCACGTCTGCTCGGGTGTTCTATGTGGTAGTTTAATGGCCCTACGACTTCGATGACCCGGTATCCTGGCTTCCAGGGTGGGTGAAGCTTTTTGGTCTGTCCTTGAGTTACTCTTTCATCCAGGAGGAGGACTTCGTCTCCAACCTGGAAGTTTCGCTCTCGACTTCGCTTGTCGTGGTGGTGTTTTTGCTTCTCTCGAGCGTCCTTCAGATGAGATTGTACGTCAGCGAATGCCTGATGCATGCGCACGACCATGCCGGGTTTGATGTGCTCCACTTCTGTTGCGGGGTCCGGAAAATCCAGCTGTCTGCTCTTCAGCTGGAGGTCGAGTGGCGCCCGGCAGGGTCTCCCGAACATCAAGTAGAACGGTGTTTCACCTGTGCTCTCCTGGGCTGCCGCCCGGTAAGCGTGCAAGAGGTATGGGAGGTACTTATCCCAGTCGCGCTGATGGTACTCCACACATCCCCTCAGCATTGAGGCCAGAGTCCGATTAAATCTCTCACAGAGCCCGTCAAATTGCGGATGGTATGGGGTGGTGAACAGATGCGCGGCTTGAAGGAGTCTGCACATCTCCTTGATGAGATTGGATGTAAAATTTGTTCCGTTGTCGGTAATGATCCGTTCGGGGAGGCCGTATTCCAGAAATTTCTTCATGAGTACTTCTGCCGTAGTTTCAGCCGTTTGGTCTTTGGTGGCTTCTGCGAGGACGTAGCGTGTCAGATAGTCTGTGAGTACTACCACGTACTTCTTGCCGTTTTTTGTCTGGGGTAGAGGTCCGAGCACGTCAACAGCCACCGTGTGCCACGCCCCAAGTGGTTGAGGCATGTCTCCAAGAGGGGCTTGCTGTCTTTGTCCACGGTCTTTGGTCTGACACGTCGGACAGCCCGCGATATATTTGTTGCAGATGGTATACATGTTTCTGAAGAAGAAGCTCCGCTTCAAATTTCCGAGGGTTTTGCCTGCCTTGAGATGTCCGGCGTGGGCGTCCTGTACCGCTGATTGTACCAGGACTTGGGGTAGCACCACCTGCCACCTCTCCTCCCCGTTTTTGGTGGTGCTGACCCGCTCCAAGATATCGTCTGGTGTTATTCGAAATTGATGTTTTCGCGCCCACGAGGGGAGTTCTCTTCCTTGTGCTACGGCTTCTCTCAGCTGATGACAGTCGCGGTCATCCTTCTGGAGGTTAGCGAGGGTCCGTCTTCCCGTTCCCGTTTGGGTGGTTTTGACTGCTTCGTCTCCTTCACAGTGCCCCGGGTTCTGGTCTTCTTCTGCTGCCCCTTGATCCTGCTGGGCCTGTCTTCGCGTGGTTACTGCCATGACACCCAGCATGTCTTCCGGAGCTTCTCCTGTTCCTTCCCCTTCGTTGCAGTTCCTCCCTTGCTCTTGTCCCATTTCTTCTTCCCTTCCTTTGTGTCGCCTCCCTCCTTCGTACATTCGTGATAGGAAGTCCGCATTCCGGTGCTGTTTTCCGGGTTTGTATGTTATTTTGAGGTCGTACTCCAGCAGCGCCATACGCCACCGCTGAAGTCTTGGATTTGGGTTCTTCAAGTCCTGTAGCCATTTCAGGGCCCAGTGGTCAGTAACCACCTCCGTTGGACGTCCCAGGATATACTCTCTGAACTGGCGCGTGGCCCACACAAGAGCGAGACACTCAAGCTCACAGGCCGAGTAGTTCTCCTCCAGACGGGTGGTACGTCTTGAAGCGTAGCTGATGACCCTCTCCTTGGGGTCTCCTTCGTGCTGCTGTCCGAGCACCGCACCCAACCCTGTCGAGCTCCCGTCTGTCATAAGGATGAATGGCTTTGAGAAATCTGGGAGCGCCAGCACCGGTTCGCTAGTGAGAGCGTCCTTCAGGTCTTCAAACGCGTCTTGCTCCTTGGACCCCCATTGGAAGGGTTTGTTCTGCTTGGTTAGCTCTGTGAGAGCCCAGGCCCGCCTGCTGAAGTTCTTCACGAAACTTCGGTAATAGGAAGCCATGCCCAGAAAGCTGCGCACTTCTTTGACGGTGGAGGGGGCGTCCAGGTCGCAGATCTTTTTGATGTTCTCGGGGCCTGGGCGGAGCTGTCCCGGTGAGATGAGGTGACCAAGGTACTGGACCTGCTCCTTTGCGAGTACGCATTTAGATGGTTTTAGTTTGATGCCAGCTTGTTTTAGGCGCTCGAAGACGAGGCGTAGGTGCTCCAGGTGCTCCTCAAAGTTGTTGGAGAAGACGATGATGTCATCGATGAAACAGTGACAAAATTTTCCTGTGTATCCTGAGAGCACGTGAGCCATGAGGCGCTGATAGGTAGCCGGAGCGTTGCGGAGCCCATACGGCACGCGGAGGAAGTGGAAGAGGCCCAGAAAACACCGAAATGCTGTCTTTGGACGGTCCTCTTCTGCCACACTGACTTGCCAATAGCCTTGCTGGCAGTCGAGACAACTGAAAATCTGGGCCCCGCCGAGTGTGTCGAAGATCTCGCTTCTTGCCAACGGGAGAGGGTAATGGTCTGCCTTGGTTACTTCATTGAGGCCTCGGTAGTCGACGCAAAACCGAGTTTCTCCAGACTTCTTTGGCACTAGGACCACTCCCGCGGCGTAGGGTGATATCGATGGTTCAATAACCCCTTTTTCGAGCATGTCTCGTATCTCCTTTTCGATGAATTCTCGTTCTGTATGGGCCACCTTGTAGGCCGGCCGCCTCACTGGTACATCTGTGGTTAGTTCGATTCGATGTTGAATCAGGTCACATGCCCCGAGTTCCCCTTTTTGTGCAAAACATTGATGAAATTCTTCCACTAGCTGTTTGAGTGCCTGTTCCTGGCCTGGAGAAACAGGACCGATGGTTACCGTCCCTTGTTTTCCGTCATCTGCTGCCGCCATGGAAAGCCCGTCTAGTTTGTCTGTAGTATCTTCACCTGGTGCCCTGCTCTGCGGGATGCAATGGGCTGTTTCTCCTGATGGTGTGTCGGGTCGCTCAGATATGTACAGCATATGTACACTCTCGATCTTCAATTCGTCATCTGGGAGGGTGGTCTGGCTGACGTCCTCTTCGTAGCTCGGCTGCCGCTCGGACCACTCTGTCTTGGTAGCATATGTGGCTTGCTCTTCAGAGCTGGTTCCTGTTTGTTGCTCCTGTAGAGCCTCCGTGCGGTCCATGGTTTGTGTAGTGCGGTTTCCTGACGTCATTGTCTGTTTTGGTTTCGTTTCACCTTGTTTCGTTGCCTTTGGCTCTGTACCCGCTTGACATAGTGCTGCTTCAGGTTCCAGTTGCTTTTCCGTGTAATCCTGTTCCGAACTGTTGCAGATCTCAGGTTCCTTGTGGGTTTCAATGGTAGTTTCCAGTGGTCCCGGCGGCTGACTCCCATCACTGGGCAGCCTATCTGTCTTGAGCGGCGTGCCCCGCTTCTCTCCTGGGTGTGGAGTTGTGTTGCTCTCACTGTACACGGGCGGCGACATGTTTCCAGTATCACTGGACGAGTACGCTGTTTCTGGAGCGTGTTTAGGTGGTTGTACCGATTCTGGGGTCGTTCCATAGCCTCGGGTCGTTGACTGGACTGCCGCTTCTGACTGATGGTGGTCTTTCATGCCCGGGCATTCCGAGTCTGCACGTGTGGATGTGTGCGACTCTCCATTCAATGTCTTCGAATCAAGAGACGCTCCCGAGGTCCTGCTGACATCTTCCTCTGATTTCCCAGGACAGCTCATGTCACACTCGGTTTTTTGAACCTGTTGTTCGGGGTCCAAGACCTGTACGCCGGCGCACTCCTCTTCCCATCCTTCCGCTGTCTGTAAGGGTATTGGCCTGGAGTCCTCTAGCTGTACCGTCATAGTGGCCGGGTTGATCGTCAGGTTGTGTTTGCGGATGAAGTCGAATCCAATGATAGCATCTTGGAGGATGTCGGGACAAATGTATGCTGGGTGCTTCCTGGCTGTGCCGGCAAAATCGAATTTCATTGTTGCTTCGTGGAGTATCGGTATCAGGTGTCCTGAGGCTGACTTCAGTCGTACCTCCACCGGTCGTCCTGTCGTGAGGTGTTCGTGCTGTCGGACTAGTGCTGGGTTCACTATGGTTACCATAGAGCCGGTATCAATTAGGACAAAGGCTTCAGTCCCCTCAATTTTGATGCGACAGGTGCATGTTGGTACAACGTTTGCTCCTTTGACCTGGGCTGTACTTGTTTCTCTGATGCCTTGCCGTTTTGGTGACGTTTCCAAAATCGCTGCTAGTTGAGTTGTTGTCGTTTCCGATGTCGAGTGGTTAGGTTCCGGGTGGTGGTTCGGATCTATTTGGGGGACTTCACCTTGCCTCATTGCCGACTGCCCCCCTCTTACAGTCGGCGATACCCGTTTCCCGACTGTGGGTACGTGGCGTGCGGGCAGTGCCTGCGGATATGTCCCCTTTGACCGCACCCGTAGCATATAAAGGGTTCGTTTCCCCTACCGCCGTCAAAATTCCTCCAGGCGGGTCCTGGACCCTGTCTGAATTCCTGGCGGGTCCACTCTTGCGTTCTTCCTGGTCGTCGGTTCGGCTGGGCACCTCGTGGTAGGGGGAGCTGTCTGTCGAAATGGTGGTCGCCGCGTCGCTGCCCACCGCCTCTTCGTGAGTTGTTATTTCTGTATGCCTGGTCTGATGTCCGTTGATGGTGGTGATGTTGGTCGCCTGGGCCATCGTATTCATCCTCGGATTCCGATGAACGCTCGTCGTTTGATTTCCGTTGGGTTGAATTGATGGAGTTGTCGGCTCTCTTGGTTGATTTGTCCTCTTTGGCTTTCTTCTTTTTTGCTTCCTCCCTAATCTCTAAAGCGGCCACGATCTGTTCTACTAGTCCAGGGTTAGTTGCTGCGGTCGGACCCGGGATATCCTGCTTAAAGCAGCTAAGCACGGCTTCCTCTCGGTGGCTGTTCTCTACCGCCTCTTCTTCGGCGGCAGCTTTTACCGCATCGTCGAAAGTGCTGCACTTTTTCCGCCAGACCATTTGACGCAGGCTGCTTCGCAGCCCTCGGATAAAGTTTGATTTACGCATAAAGTCGAGGAGCTTTTTCCTCGCTTCACTCGTTTTTTCCTCGCCGTTCCCTCCGTCAGCCGAATCAGCTTCTTCCTTTTCTGTTTTCAATGCGAGTCCTTCTGAGCCTACGGCGAGAATTGATAGTTTCCTTACGGTTTGGGCCCACTCCTGTACAGTTTTTCCTCCTTGCGTTGCCGTGTTTAGTAGGTACTGATGCCATTGTTCTTTCCCCGCGGTGTCATATCGTTCTTTGAGTGTTCTTTTCAGTTCTTCCCAGTTTGATATTTTACCTTCGTCTCTTAATTGTTCTGCAAATTCACCAGCTTCTCCCCTTAGCCTGAACAGTGCCGCTTTAAAGGTTTGCTCCTGGTTCCAACCGGCGAATTCCGCTGCTCTTTCAATCATTTGGATCCATTCGCTCAAGTCTTGTTGTCCGTCAAAATTGTCCACTGATCCGATTACTCGGTAGCGCTCCATTTCCTGGAAAAAAGATGTCCGAGTTACAACCTTTCACTTCACTTTCATATTTCTTCTGTCGTTACTCTGCTTCTATGGGTTCGGCAATGCACGTTCCTCCACCGACTTCATGTTTCCTTTGATTGATCCTGCCCCACGTTGGGCGCCAATCTGTAGCGGGGTTTCGCGGCGTTGCGGGGCTAACCGGGCAGTGTCTTTCGATAGTGATGGAGAGCAAGCTAACCGGACAGTGTCTTTCGTTATTGAGAGCTCCGTCGGCGCGCTCCTAGAAGCCCTCCTCTGTGTCCAGCCCCTCGCGAACCCGTTCCGACTCTGACTCTAGCTTTCCGGGGCGATCAATCATCGGAAACACATAGGCCAGGGTTAAGGAATGGGAGGAGGGATAATAATAACCTATTACCTTGATCACACTGAAATACGAACCCAACTCTACTAAACAAAGGTCCCACTCTCAAACAATAGCACCCGTCCTAGCTGAGGGTTATCTCCCACCGGATATACATGCCAATCATACGTTCATTTGCCCGTCCCCTCTCATTTCTGTCATACGCCCAGCCATACCTTATAAATTATCAGAGTTAACCATCTCTGATCCCTCCCCCTTTGCCTAACTTCCCCCGGTGGTGCTAAGGCGTGCGCAAGTCGCAATTAAGTCGTCGACCTTAGATTTTATTAACCGTTATCCCTTCATAACCACAATGCTCCGTACATCAAACGAACGCTTCATAATGCTCACGCTACACAATTAGAGATACGACCCACCACAGATTTCGGCACTCGACCCTCGCGTTACGTGACTTATTGCGGTCCATCCTATCACCATGTCGAACTATCTACACAAAAAAACATAAATGTCCTTCGGCCAGCGGTTCCGAGACTACGGCTCGCAGGACACTGTGTAGTCCGGTTTCCGCGGGGGACTTATTTGAAATTTGAGACCGGGGCTGGGTAACTAAGGTCCGTCCGGGCTGCCTGCATCGTCTCCGTATAGCCGCGGTTTTCGGGCCAGCCCCCGGCGACCGAAAGGGATTAGTCGTTCGTCGGCTTTACACGAATCCATGACTACCAGTTGTGCCAAATTGCCTATAAGAAAACGAAAACTAAGCGTACCACGGCCCGCGGTGGGCTTATCTAAACTTTGAAACCGGGCTGGGTAACTAGGTCCGTCCGGGCTGCCTGCATCGTCTCCGTATAGCCACGGCTTTTGAAACAGCACCGGCGACCGAACGGGTTAGCCTCCGTTGGCTTCACACAATCCACGACTACCAGCGTTATAGGTGCCCGAAGCCCTATCTATCCGTTGCTGGTAGTTAAGCTGTCGTCACAGACCTATCCGAAATGACCGCTGCACGGCCGGAGTTAATCGACTGACAGCGGGGTGGCCAGTACCGACTTACCGCGATCACCCGACTCGCATGCTTTGGTATTTAATGTTTACCCCCGTCCTGCAGCATCACACGTTTCTTCGCGGGACATTACTTAACCGGCGGCATACGTCTCCTCGCTGGGACGCCTGGGGTCCTAACCATCTCCGAAACTACCTACGTCACTTATCGAATGTCATCCTGCGCTGATCACTCAATGGACCGATAGCGGACCTAACCTATCTTTTAAAACCGGGCGGGGTCGCTAGGTCCCTCCGGGCTGCCTGCATCGTCTCCGTATAGCCACGGCTTTATGGGGCCCGCGCCGGCAACCGAACGGATTAGCCTTCGTCGGCTATGCACTCATCCTCAATAATCGATCCTCAACTCGTTCTCGTCCTTTCTCTTCACTTCGCGACTTATTGCACGTGTCCAGGGCTTACCCAAGCGAGGCCTACTATTAAGTGGGGTCTATCCGAGCTGAACTTCATTCAGTAAATCCGACCCATCTGCGTGTACAGTCTTTTGCCCTTTCACTCGCGTCTCATCTCCCTCCTAACCCGTAGCCGCGTCGGTGGATTCTCCACGCACAGGGGCGTGACGTGCATCATCTATCTCCCCGGTTCCATCCCTTGCAGTGTCCATGTAGAATAAAATTACATATATTTCGTGTGCAACAAGGTCTAGTGTGTTGCTTGTGTGCGGACCGTTGGTAAATTGATTAGTGGAGTGCCAGGAAATCCGCTGGCAAGGGCACTTAGGAGTCAACCGGAGAAGCTCCAGTATCGGTTAGGTCAGGGAGGTCCTGTGTGTATTGTGTGTAATCGCTATTGTTTGGACCGTGGGATAATTTGGGGAGGATGGAGTGCCAGGAAATCCGCTGGCAAGGGCACTTAGGAGTCAACCGGAGGAGCTCCAGTATCGGCTAGGCTAGGGTGGTCCGGTGTGTGTTGTGTATAATCGCTATGGTTGGACCGTGGGATAATTTGGGGAGGATGGAGTGCCAGGAAATCCACTGGCAAGGGCACTTAGGAGTCAACCGGAGAAGCTCCAGTATCGGTTAGGCTAGGGAGGTCCTGTGTGTGTTGTGTGTAATCGCTATTGTTTGGACCGTGGGATAATTTGGGGAGGATGGAGTGCCAGGAAATCCACTGGCAAGGGCACTTAGGAGTCAACCGGAGAAGCTCCAGTATCGGTTAGGCTAGGGAGGTCCTGTGTGTGTTGTGTGTAATCGCTATTGTTTGGACCGTGGGATAATTTGGGGAGGATGGAGTGCCAGGAAATCCACTGGCAAGGGCACTTAGGAGTCAACCGGAGAAGCTCCAGTATCGGTTAGGCTAGGGAGGTCCTGTGTGTGTTGTGTGTAATCGCTATTGTTTGGACCGTGGGATAATTGGGGAGGATGGAGTGCCAGGAAATCCACTGGCAAGGGCACTTAGGAGTCAACCGGAGAAGCTCCAGTATCGGTTAGGCTAGGGAGGTCCTGTGTGTGTTGTGTGTAATCGCTATTGTTTGGACCGTGGGATAATTTGGGGAGGATGGAGTGCCAGGAAATCCACTGGCAAGGGCACTTAGGAGTCAACCGGAGAAGCTCCAGTATCGGTTAGGCTGGGGAGGTCCTGTGTGTGTTGTGTGTAATCGCTATTGTTGGACCGTGGGATAATTTGGGGAGGATGGAGTGCCAGGAAATCCACTGGCAAGGGCGCTTAGGAGTCAACCGGAGAAGCTCCAGTATCGGTTAGGCTAGGGAGGTCCTGTGTGTGTTGAATATATCATGTGTGTCGCCTCAGAGCTAGCCCTCCTACCTTACCCGCCGTGATCGCCACATTGGCCCCCTCATCTGGCCTGAGATGGCTACCCAGAGGGACGCCTGGGGCGGCGTCCGACCCCGTCCGCTGTCCATTGGTCGGTACCCCTGAGGGGGGGGGGGGGCCGGCCGCGGCGCCTTCTCGGGACCAATAGCGGGCCCGCCGGGTTACGTCCGCCAATAATTTCGTCCGTCTGAGAATTATTTACGTGGGCGGACGTATTATATGGTCCTCGCGAGTCGGGTCGTGCCATTTCGTCTCGTGATGGCATATTCAGTACCTACTGGTGAAGCTCCGGCCACCCCGCCCGTGCTGGATATCGCCGTCCTTTGTGACGAGCGGGGCCGGCTGCGATGGGTACCGGAGCTCGTCCTAGGGGTCGACCTGAGGTCCCTGGAGGACCCAGAATTCCGGGCCATCTTAGCAAGACGGGTTCGGCGCCTTCAGATCCAGGTGCACCCCGACCGACACTCCGGCGACGGTACTCTATCGAGGTGAGTCATGATAATCACTGCTTGTTTTTTTTTTCTTTACTCCTTCCTATTATCTCACTTCACTTGCGTACTTGTTGTGTTCGAGTCACTTGGTAATTTATCTAATTTAATGCTTATCTCAATCAACGCACCCCTTTTAATTTAGCGCCATAATTCTGACCCCACATTCGATTCAATTAAAGTGTTCTATTCTAATCCCTCCCGTACCCCGGCCTGTCCGCTTACAGGGTGGTGAACATCTGCGCTACGGTACTCCGGGACCACGGCCCGGAGTACGTCCGCTGGGTTACGAGGCAGAATGGGCGGACCGCAATGGAAGTGGTGCGGGCAGCATTATTGCTGCCGCCGCCCTTCCAAGACCTCCCCAGCGAGGACCGAGCGCGGCTGGCCGGATTGGTCGAGCACCTGGGGGCCCAACTCCGGTCCTCTGAGGCAACCGCCTCGGAGGAGCGGCGACGGGCGAAGAGGGCCGAGGAGCAGGCTGCAGCGGCTCGCCGTGCCGCTGCCGACGCGGAGGCGGCCCGGTGTGCCCAGGAGTCCCGGGCTCGGGCCGAGACCGAGCGGCTCCTGGAGCGCATCGCCTCACTAGAGGCCCGAGTCGATAGCCAAGAAGCGGCGCTATGTCGCCAGATCACGAGTGCGGAGGCTGCTATTAGTTCGGCCGAGACCCAGGCCGAGGAAGCTCGGGCCCAGATTCTGGGCTTCGAGGCCCAGATCGCCCGGTTGACGGCCGAGGTGGCGGCGCGTCCGACACCCCAGCCGCTACTACTCCGCCGGTGTCTGGAGGTGGCGGCCGGCGTGCGCTCAGTAAACCACGACGTGCGTCGCACTGCGCGGAAATTGTTGAATAAATTATCACTCTAGACGATTCCTTGTGTTCAGTGACGAGCGTGAGTGAGTTGCGCTATGCCATCCCATTTAGTCGCGGAGTCTCCAGTATTAAATAGGTTGTGCTATTTCTGCGATTTATTTACAAGCTCCCACATTCGAACCCAATTAAATCAGTCGGCACTGATAACTCATTCACGGCAGACATTGGATACTCAACGTCGGGGGGTTCAGCTCGTCTAAACCCCCACACGATCGAACCGCTCGGAGCCCGCGAACCTACACCTTGAATCGGCCCGGGGACGTATCCGCGGAGCGGTCAGGGATTCACTACTGACCCTACACACAAACACTTTCCCTTTCACTTGGGTCGGCCGGCCCGCCGTCTGGCACGCGTTCCCTCGCCTCCCCTCCCCACGTATCTACCCCCCGTCCCAGAGACGCCCGTCGGGAGGCATGGGTCAGCTTACAAGAGGGAGGGAGGGTAGGTCATTACGGGAGAATGAAAGGGGGCGGGCATTATAGCGGGTGGACTGGGAATGGCCGTCTGTGCTCCGAGAATGACTGACCTCCTTGAAGAGAGTAGGCTGCTGCTGCGTCGTCGGCTGCTACTAGTGGCACTCCCGCCGCCCAGGTAGATCGTCACCGAGAGTGACCCTTTTTCTTTCTTGCTCTAGTTTAAATACTCCTGGTGACGTCATTTCAGCGGTCCAGTTTGGTGGGCGGAGTAAATTTGGTGAAGGGACATAGGTACCGCCCTCGAACCAATGCGATGTCTTCTTCGGCTTGAAGCACCGCCCCAGTTCCTCGTGATTTGATGGCGGTGGCTGTGCATCCCCTCAGGGTGTAGTATTGACGGTCCTCTCAGCAGCCCTGGGGCGAGCCACTCTCTTTTCCCAGATTCCTGGTTAATTGTATCGGAAATGTGGGTCGTTTCTCCGCTCCCCTTGTTTGGTGCCCCGCTGAAGTCCAGGTCGACAGCTGCGCCCTTTCTCTTGTTTGGCTTCTGTCAGTAATGGTCCGCTTGATAAATGTCCCCATCGGGGTGCCGAGCGTGGGACCAAGTCCTGTTTTCCAAAGGGTCAACTGATAAATGACTCGCCACTGGCAGGTGGTGTGCTCCGGCATGCTATTTGTCGACTTCAGATCCTGGTTCTCACGAATTGGGGGTGGTATTCCACAGCGGAGCTTTGTTGTCAAAGCCGGCTGCACCCCTTGTGTACGCCGGTCTGCGACGCAAATAGGTATCGCCGCCGATTGAGCCGACTGACCGTGTCTGTGCGGTGCGCCAGATGGTTTTGAGGCCGACGGTCAGGGGGTCAAATGACTTTGTTTGCGTGCACAGCCCGGCTCTCCATTCATCGGACGACATGGCTGATCGGCATCCGCGTTCCCGGTCCCAGCCTCTGCCTATTTTCGTCCGAGTCGGGTGCAGCTGCTGTTTTTGGGCCGGCCTGAGTGCGCCGGCGCCCGGCGCCCGGCGCGCGGTCGGCCGTCCTGCGATCTGGTCAATGATTGCACTTTTGCTTGTGGCACGGCTGACTTGTTCAAATTGAAGAAGAAAAAAAAATGTGGCGCATCTGCGTTACACGTAGCTTACCTATACTATGTTTTCTACGGGCACCTTTGGATTGAAAGTTCCCCCGATACCCTACGCTACGTGCGGCAATGCCCGGCAGCTCCGGGGGCAGCTCTCGCAGTAACCTGCGGCGCGCCGCTCTCGACACTGTCGCCGCCACGGCCCCATTACCGGCGGCGCCGCTAACCAGGCTTTATTGGGCTCATTCACGGCCCGTATGCACAGAATGGTTGCCGCGAAATGATGAAAAATGCCCGGCGATATTGGCGTGTGCCGGGGACGTCGGCGGCGGCGCGGCGAGGGCGATTACTCAGACGGCGGCGGCGGCACGGATTACTGCGACCACCTCTGCAGGGGCGCGCGCCAGAGCCGCCGGCAGTAAACTCGGGCACCGGTCATAGCCGCCGGCGCCGACCGGCCGGCCTGGGGAGCACGTCGGAGCACCAATGTGGACCCGGTGAACCATGATTCAGTGCAGGAAGGGGAAAATAATCTACCCAATTTCTGACGAAGTTATTCAGTCTTTATGTCCTATAGGACATAAAGACTTCGCATGCGAAGTGTATTTGGGAAATAAAATATAGCAAGTAATCACACGTAACACTTTCCTAACGGCAGATAATTTTCCTGGAACTTTTCAATAGGCAGAATGATACTAAAGAACCAAGCTACCAAGGGAGCCTTGTCCGCGTCTTCGGCGGGCCGTCCGCGCTGCCAACTACCGACCGCCGTATATCCGATAAGTTGGCCCGTTATTGAAAAACTCCCCACCTGGGCTTAGTGGGCGGATTAGCGAGCCGCGTTATCCGACGAGTTCACCCCACGTAATGGAGGTTGGAGGGACCCGGGGTCCTCTTACTGCCGAGGTGGGACACACCTGAAGACAGGCTCAGACACCGCGACTATAGAGGACCGGGACAGGCAGACACCACGACTAGTCAATGTCAGAATGAGAAAAGTGGGCATATTCTCAATTTTCTTGAATTTGGAAAATATGTTCCGTGAGAGATAATTGTTACAGATAATTGTTTTGTTCCGTGGATGACGTGACGCGTAATAAATACACGAGTACCTAGATTCAATAAGCTAGAATCTCACGACGATATTTCCGTGAGAAATATCGGAAATATCGTCTGTAATGCAGCTTCTTAACGCGCTATTTTTTGCCCCCCCTCCAGACTTTTCGATATATCTCAAGAACCACTGAACAAATTCTTTGCTACAGATTCTTAAAGCTCTTAAAAAGAACCCAATCACGATTCCACTTTTTGTTCGTTGGCTGTGTGCTGAGTAAAAATGTACATAATCCTCTTTGTTCGTCGGTTTCCTGTAGACTTTGAATTTGAAACCTGTCGTCGACTTTATGATGCATGTGTCTAAAAACGCTATCTTTTCTTCTTTCTCTTCTTCCAGTGTGAATTGTATATTTGGATGAACATCATTCAGTTTGTTCAGGGTTTCAGCCAAATCTTTTTCTTTCGGAACGATAACCAGTACGTCGTCTACATATCTGAGCCAAATTGAGTCGTCACCAATGATTCTAAGAAAATGCTCTTCTTCAAGATTTTCCATAAAAAGGCATGCAGCTACAGGGCTTAATGGTGACCCCATTGCAAGTCCGCTGTGCTGAACGTATTCACATCCTTTGTATGAGAAACAGTTGAATTTCATGCATAATTCGATGAGTTCTAAGTAATCGTTCTTCGGAAGAGGTAGTTCATTATCGTTCATCGGTTCAATCACTTTTTGTATGGCGTTCAAGGCATCATCGACCGGAACGTTTGTAAATAGAGACTTGACATCAAAACTAGCTACCTTTTTGTCACACACGTTCTTTACTTTGATTTTGTCCATCATCTCCGATGAGTTCTTAACCCGCGACCTGGTGGGGGGGGCTATTTTTTGCCCCCCCCCCCTCCAGACTTTTCGATATATCTCAAGAACCACTGCGCCGATCGTCACCAAACTTTCAGTACCCTCTCGGACATCAATTTTACACATTGTGACCAAAAATTTTTTCCAAAGGCTATGATAGGTTGGCCGGAAATGACGTCAGAGTGACGTCATGTTCTGCCGTTTTCGACCCAAAAAAGGGTTTCGCGGGAAGAGCTGTCAGGCCTATAGCTTTGCAAATACAGAAAAATGATACAGACATAAGAGCTGTAGAATGGACAGGGCTACAAAACTGCTATCTTGGATTTTTGAAATTTTTGGATTTTGACCCCCAAAAATCAAAAAATAGATTTTTTGAATATAATAGCCAAAAAATCCAAAAAGTTTTTTGAATTTCGAAAAAACCGGAATATATGTGATAGTCCTTACCGCCTTCTATCTACATACCAAATTTGAGATCGATACCTCTTTTTTTGGCCAAGTTATAGCGAAAAAACTGTTTAAAATTGATGACGTCAAATTTTCAAACTCAATTTTCAGCAATTCTAGAACTCGTAGCGCAAAACAAAGACCACCATTAGACTCCCCGTGACGAGCTGCATCGAATCAATACCCATTTTATGCAAAAATATCAACTTTGAAATTTGACCTTTTTTGACCTGGCCTTGACCTGACCTCCACCAGAAAGTGACCTAAACCGTACCTGATGGTCTTATAACCAACACCATTGAGTTGGAAATGAAAAACTGGCCATAAAACATGCATCGCATAACCTTAGTAAAGTTGGGTTCATGTGGTGACCCTTGGTGACCTTTGGTGACCTGACCTGTGACCTGACCTGGTATGACCAGTGACCTCTAACAGCAACATATCTACTAGGCAACTGACGCCCTATCGCTGATTCCCGACAAAATGCGTTTTCCTCGGTGTTATAGCGCATTCCCTAGAAGACCCGTGAACGGTGAAACATTTCATCTTTGACCTGACCTGTGACGTCATCGGTGACCCCGAGATCAATAAAATTTGGTTTCCCTCCACAAATTTGACAGGCCTTTCGAACGCCGTTTGAATTTTTCGGATCCGTCCAGTAGTTTCGGAGATACGAGGGGGGGGGCAAAAAATAGCCCCCCCCCCCACCAGGTCGCGTTATAAACAGACCCCACCAGGGCGCGGGTTAATATGAGTGTCGCTGATGGATCCAAGAGAGTTTGAAAGAGGTTTGGCTAGTACTTTGGCCAGCTTGTGAGGCGCACTTCCGATTCCTGATGTGATAGGTCGCATAGGCATTCCTTCTTTGTGAACTTTTGGCAGGCCTTTCATCTTGGGGAGAGTCGGTGCTTCTTCCATCAAATGGTATAGCTTCTTTCCTTGTTCTGACCTTTTAAGAATTTTTCTGACATTTTTGTTGAAACTTTCACCTTCGGTTTTTCCATGACCCGGCTTCATCGTCTTGTAAATGTTTTCGTCATGATTTCTTTTTCAGCATTTCTTTCATTTTGTCATCGTACTTTTTGGCATCCATGATAATTATTCCCCCACCTTTGTCTGCTTGTGTAACGACAATTCTTTCATCATCGGCTAATTGTTTTAGGGCTCTTATGTACCTTCTTGGTAGGCTACTTGGCTCACTGTCCGCTAATGCTTTGCAGCAGGTTAACACGCCTTGAATAAAACCCTTATCGGCATCACTTTCATTGAATTTGTAGTTTCGTTCTATGTGTTCTGCTAACGTGTACCTATCTTTGCCGGAGTCAAACTTGAGTCCTAGCGCAAGAGCTTCTTTTTCATCGTTTGTGAGTTGTCGTGAAGAAAAATTTCGCACTATGTCGATGTTCCCGGCGTCTTTCCATTTGCTTTTCTTGCAGAGGTCGTTCAGTTTTCGTTTTAGGCGTTTTTGCTGTTCGTTGTTTATTCGTTTTAACTTCAGTTCGTGTGACTTCGTTAGTCGTATCCTGCTTCAGCGATACTGCAAGAACATATTTAGAAGAAGCATGCACTGAAATCAAGGATAATATTTATGTTCTGAACGAACAAAGAAGCAGGATACGACTAACGAAGTCACACGAACTGAAGTTAAAACGAATAAACAACGAACAGCAAAAACGCCTAAAACGAAAACTGAACGACCTCTGCAAGAAAAGCAAATGGAAAGACGCCGGGAACATCGACATAGTGCGAAATTTTTCTTCACGACAACTCACAAACGATGAAAAAGAAGCTCTTGCGCTAGGACTCAAGTTTGACTCCGGCAAAGATAGGTACACGTTAGCAGAACACATAGAACGAAACTACAAATTCAATGAAAGTGATGCCGATAAGGGTTTTATTCAAGGCGTGTTAACCTGCTGCAAAGCATTAGCGGACAGTGAGCCAAGTAGCCTACCAAGAAGGTACATAAGAGCCCTAAAACAATTAGCCGATGATGAAAGAATTGTCGTTACACAAGCAGACAAAGGTGGGGGAATAATTATCATGGATGCCAAAAAGTACGATGACAAAATGAAAGAAATGCTGAAAAAGAAATCATGACGAAAACATTTACAAGAAGATGAAGCCGGGTCATGGAAAAACCGAAGGTGAAAGTTTCAACAAAAATGTCAGAAAAATTCTTAAAAGGTCAGAACAAGGAAAGAAGCTATACCATTTGATGGAAGAAGCACCGACTCTCCCCAAGATGAAAGGCCTGCCAAAAGTTCACAAAGAAGGAATGCCTATGCGACCTATCACATCAGGAATCGGAAGTGCGCCTCACAAGCTGGCCAAAGTACTAGCCAAACCTCTTTCAAACTCTCTTGGATCCATCAGCGACACGCGTATTTACAAATTGCAACCGAGCTCCGCCGTGGGGTAAGGTGGGCAGGGGTTTTCGCACTACGGCTGCGGTTGAACTACCGTCTGTGGTAGAAACTTCAGGACGATGGCGCGTTTCATACGAAATCTGGCGCAATGTTTGTTTGCTTCTGAACTTGTACCTACTGTTATTGTGCTGTGAATTCTTGAAGTGGGAGTGTTTCCATAACAATTTGTGGATTATTTGAGTTTCTTTATATATGTAAACATATGATAATACTGATATGATCAATTACTTAGTTTGGGAATTAATACACATTTTGTAGAGATTTGTCTGGCAAATGGTGTAACAAACCTCAAGCCTATCATGACCTGAAGCTGTTGTAACAAATCAAAATTGCTTTGATGTTGCATAGTACCTTGTTGGAAAGACTGGAGCATGGTTCAAGATGATGCGTAAAAATTCAAGATTTGTGCGAAAGCTTGTGACTGAAGAACGAAAACAGTTAGATATGATGGCTCAATCAAACGTCGAAATGGACGACAAAAGTAGAGTTTCAACATTCCAGCATGTGAGAATAACTTCAGAAATTCATAGGTCTTGTAGTATTGCATTCTTCTTATGTACAGTTATAGGTTTTGTAAGGGTATTTCAAATTCATTGTGTCAGTTGAGATATAGATGGATTGCGGTTTTTTTTTAGGATCATTGCATGGTAGCTAGGTACTTGTTCGGTAAAAAGGTATGTGATGAATGCCATGAGGTTTTTTATGATTTAATATATAGTCGTTGTTGTACCTACAAAAATGCAAGCTTACTAGCAACTAGTTTCTGAATCAAATCGAAAGTATTTGCAATGAATGTAAATATCAAATATGTACGTGCAAAGTATGTCAATAAATTTGTGTGATGTTGACCAGAGAGTTTTATCATCTGGGCATTTATGTCGCTTCTTACATTAGGTGTTAAGCATAGTAATTACGGATGAACTTTGTGCCAATATCTTCAATGCACAATGTATGTAGCATGTCTACAACCCTCACTGATCCTGCTATAGCTATAAGCATTTGGCACCAGCTTGACCAAGGGCATGAACTTCACAGTTGCACAACCTTTTGTCATGTACCACCAGTCACTTTTTTACTTAAGGTGCACATAGCAGTGCACACAACAATGTGCACAGGGCCTACACAAAAACAACATGATTAGTGTGCACTATGCACAGCATTGTACCCTGATTATTTGAATATTTTGACCACTCAACAGTCAACAGTCAGGAGATAATTATTGAATATCACATTTATTATATATCACTTGTTAAACAAGAGCATGATGACACACATTTTGACAAGCAATCATGGTAGTATTCCAATAACTTAGACAGTCACCTCCCTGGGCGTCATTTTTCCAGGAAGGTACCTCTGCAGGTGGTGGTAGGCTAGGTTGAATTGGGTTAAGTTAGGCGAAGTAAGGTGGTTAGAACCAGGTCAGACCGTAAGGCCTGGTCAGGCTGATTTTAATCTTTCATTCTAATTCGACATAGATACCTATTACCTATGTTTTTGCTCCAGCCTGAGTTTCATTAGAGAGAGAGAGAGAGAGAGAGAGAGAGAGAGAGAGAGAGAGAGAGAGAGAGAGAGAGAGAGAGAGAGAGAGAGAGAGGGAGAGGGAGGGGGGACAGGGAGGGGGGACAGGGAGGGGGAGAGGGAGGGGGGAGAGGGAGAGGGAGAGGGAGAGGGAGAGGGAGAGAGAGAGAGAGAGAGAGAGAGAGAGAGAGAGAGAGAGAGAGAGAGAGAGGAGAGAGAGAGAGAGAGAGAGAGAGAGAGAGAGAGAGATCCCTTTATTGGCAGACTCTAGGTCCATAAACGAGGCATCCACTCAGCTAGGGCACCAAGGCCCAATATAACACAATCTCAACTTCCATACAAGCTCTTGGACCATGCTTTCCTTATCAAGGAAGTGTAGGCCAAGTCACTAAAGAATAGTGACAACACAATCCTGTTGGAAGATCGTGCAAGACGTGACACAAAGTTCCACACTGATCTACGATACAGCGCGTCAAAGCCAGGTAAACACTCCTGAACAAACATATTAGACGCACTGCAAAACCTATCGTAGCCAAGAAACATCCTGGCAGCATTATTAGGTAATGAGTTACCTACCTCATTACCTCATTACCTAATTAATTAATTAGGTAATGAGTTAATTTTGCTTTGTTTTTATCTGTCTTGTTTTGTGTTTTTGTCCCTTATATAGGCAAGGGTGGAGCCTTTTCAGGGAAGGTGGTGGAGCATGATTGGAGGCACTCAACCAGACGGCATAGGAGGGCACGATTTCTGAACGCGCACTGATGCCTGATTCAAGCCACGCTGTCTTCATGTGGGGCGGCGCGCTATTTAAAAGTCCCTAAAAGAACGGGAAGTGATGCCGATAGAACCTACCTCTTCAATCATTCTGGGCTAACGCTTATGACTTGGAAAAAGTCGCGATCCCAATTCAATCGAAAACCTGTGGGTTCTTGTTCAGCAGGAGGTGTATGAAGAGCCACCCGCCATAAGCACTGCTCAACCGCAGGCACAGGTTACTTTAGACGGCGTTGGTCCGCATCAAAGCCAGTGTGCTGGAGAATTCATTGGCTGAAATGCTCCAGAACATTCACCACTGTGTTTTTATGAAAGGTGGCTACAAGCTCAGTTAAAAGAAAAAGTACCAGATTGTTTTGCTTTTTAATTACAGCGGGAAGAAAGGTGTCCGTATAATTTCGTTACACCCCCTGTAATGTTCAAATGGTTGCTAAATTCGAAATCAGCTCCAAAAACTAGCCTAGAAACATGTAAAACTCGACTAAGGAACCGAGGTCATCAAAGGTCATTGAGCTGACCTGACCTTCAGGTGACCTTGACACCCACCCTAATGCATGGGACCAGCATCATATCACATGTTTCAACGCTTGAAACCACGTGAAGACTGCAACCGCGCGGCTAATGCGAGCCGACATACGCCGAATCGCGATTCGGGCCAAACATGGTCTCGAGAAATAGGTCACAGGTCAAAGGTCATTTGGGTCAGGGTCGTGAAATTTTCAGGGTAGGTGTAAAATTGATAAAATCGGGGGCATTGAAAGTTTCGTCGCGATCGGACGGTTTTTACGTGAGTAACTCACGAAAAACCGATAAAGCGCACCCAAAAAGGCAGAAATATGCACATGCGATATCCTATACTGCGAAAAAAGTGCATCATTTTTTAACGTCGCCGACAAATTGTAATTACCCTAAGCTCAGGCAGATGTATGGTAGAAAATCCCCCAAGTGAAATACACTACGGCGGAAATAAAATACCCTACGGCGGAGCTCGGTTGCAATTTGTAAATACGCCAGCGACACTCATATTAAGAACACATCGGAGATGATGGACAAAATCAAAGAAGTAAAGAACGTGTGTGACAAAAAGGTAGCTAGTTTTGATGTCAAGTCTCTATTTACAAACGTTCCGGTCGATGATGCCTTGAACGCCATACAAAAAGTGATTGAACCGATGAACGATAATGAACTACCTCTTCCGAAGAACGATTACTTAGAACTCATCGAATTATGCATGAAATTCAACTGTTTCTCATACAAAGGATGTGAATACGTTCAGCACAGCGGACTTGCAATGGGGTCACCATTAAGCCCTGTAGCTGCATGCCTTTTTATGGAAAATCTTGAAGAAGAGCATTTTCTTAGAATCATTGGTGACGACTCAATTTGGCTCAGATATGTAGACGACGTACTGGTTATCGTTCCGAAAGAAAAAGATTTGACTGAAACCCTGAACAAACTGAATGATGTTCATCCAAAAATACAATTCACACTGGAAGAAGAGAAAGAAGAAAAGATAGCGTTTTTAGACACATGCATCATAAAGTCGACGACAGGTTTCAAATTCAAAGTCTACAGGAAACCGACGAACAAAGAGGATTATGTACATTTTTACTCAGCACACAGCCAACGAACAAAAAGTGGAATCGTGATTGGGTTCTTTTTAAGAGCTTTAAGAATCTGTAGCAAAGAATTTGTTCAAGATGAGTTCAATCACATATACGCTTCGTTCGAAAAACTGAAATACCCAAGAGGATTTTTAATTAAACAAAAAGAAAAGGCGGAAAAAATCAAAAATCGAAGAAAGGAGCAAAACAAGAGACACGAGCAAGAAACGAACGAACAGCAAAGCGATGAAGTTAACAGAAGACACGAACGACATGCGAACCAACTACAAGATGATGACACGAACACTGCAAGAAAACGAAAAGCGAACAAAAAACGAAGGTGGATTTCAGTGCCAAACTCGAAGAACATCGACATCATATCAAGAACACTCGAAAAGTCAGACATACAAGTAGCCACTGTGACGGGAAAGAAAATTCAAGAAATAGTCAAACATAAAGAAAGTAGAGAAGACATAAATGATGCCAAAAGTGTAGTTTATGAAATACCGTGCAAGGGGTGCCAAAGAACTTATGTTGGAGAAACGGGAAGGGGGGTTAATGTTCGTTTAAAAGAGCATAAAAGCGACGTAAAATTCCATCGTACTTCAAACGCGATAGTGCTACACATAGAGCAATGCAACCACTTACCTGATTGGGAAAATACGAAAATATTAGAAAAGAACATGAAGAAATCTACGAGAAAGATCCTGGAAGCGGCTCATATTATCACACGGGACACATTCAACAGTAGAAACGGATTCATTACTTGGTCATCGATGGCAGCAAAATCGACAGTTGGCCAGTAAAACAAGAAACACGCGATTCATTATTTTCAAGAATTCTTAGACGGTTACTGCGAATATTTGTGTTGTACCGATTATACATTGCCACAACTCACAGTGATCAAGGCTGTTTAAGCCGAAAGCTTTGTGTATTTTGAATATATTTGATTTGTATTAATTGGTTTATTATTTACATCATTATCCAATCTGTCATGGATACTCAACATTTGACTAAAAACGTCTTCAAACCCCACCAGAAACCGATGGTAAGGTGAATTTAAATCCAATAACTGCCTGCCCGCCTAATTTAAATCCAATAAATCTGTCTGCCCGCCTAAATATACAACACATGGTACGGCACCCGGCCCTGTCAGAGCTATGAGCCGATCGTGATATTTTCGTCTTTCCCCATCCCAAGCTCGATTAGAAACGTTCTCCTTCCCCACCCGATTGCTGTCAATTCAAATTCAATACCTCATCTCTGTCTGCCCGACCATAACCCATTCATTGCACACCGTTCAGCGCCCGGCCCCGCCAGAAGTATCCTAGCGCGCTGAGCAGTTGCCTCCAGCCGCGTCATCGCGCGGCCCCGCGCGGCCCATAAATTAATACATTGCGCGAATAGCCGTGTCGCCCCCCTGAACTGTTCTATTTTCATAACAATTTTGTTGAAAGTATTGCATTTATTAACATGCATGCTGCTTACCCATCTTCTTTTTTACTGTGCAGTCAGTGGAACTGATTTAAAGGTAGTGTGCCAGCTTTCTCGGACCATATGGAGTTAATGACCCGGATAAGGAGAACCGGATTTTTAGAACTTATCCATACCTTCAAAACTCATGGAAAACGTCTTAAATTCTTCAAATTTTGAGTACCCCAGTGCGAAATTCGCCCCGACGGGTTGTCGGTCGTACCCCAACCACATTTCACACCACTATGAACAACAAATGCACACACTAAAATCGCTATTACCGATAGGCTCATCCAATCAAGTTTCGATAAACCCGTTCATCATCATCTCCTGCGGTTTCGAACACGCCTGTTCGGTGGCTTCTGATGCTCGTCGAGGTCGGAATTTCCAAATACGCGTGGTGCGTCGGGCCGCGCGCTCTGACTTCGGCCGAGAAAAATGCGTCAGCTGATCATTGTCATTTCTGCCACTTACGTGTGGTGAAATGGGGTCATAACTTAAGAGACGGCTGTTTCATATCAATTATTTTACATAAAGTCATTTTTCAAGCCATAAATTAGGTAATGTTCGACAGCCAAATTAAAGAAACAATACCAATACAGGCTTACAGTTTAATTCGACATTGTGTTGTCTACGATTCGACAGCTGATAACTCATTCCCGTACGTCGTAACTCTATAATGACCTTTGCTTATTGTCACATGTGCGCCGCATTCGTGATTGTTGCCGACGCCTGTTTGCAGGTCAGCCCACTACAGTTGTTATATCGAAAAACCGATGAACTTTTGGGCGAAAAAGCACTATTTTAGGCCCATTTTCTATTTTTTTGCGATATTAGGTAAAAACAGAAGCTTCTTATCCTAGGAAAAATAAAATGGGAAATCATTGGAAGGTGGCATACTACCTTTAAAATTAAGTCGCTGCTACCGCGCACCGACGGGGGGCGGTTATCCGCCCCCCCCCCCTCCGACCCCCTACTCGTCAGAACCGGGGGGGGGGGTCGACCGCCCACTTTTGGCGATGCTGAGCATGCTTTTTTTAGCTATCGTGCCAGTGATGTTGGCGTCAACAACATCAACAAATACAACGTCAGATTCAGAATCGCTTCAAAAGCTCCCTAGTCCCTATTGCTTATATGTCAATAAGCTGTGGGCGTGGAACATCAGCATGACAATTTTTAAAGTAGCCACTATTCTAGTCCCTTTTTATCCCTCAAATGAGTGAGCGCGCCAAAACTGGCCCAAGCGTTCGTCTGATTGTCAAACTGTAATGGTTGCAGTCGATTCGTCGGATGACGTAACAGTAACTACGAGGCAAGGCCCTATATACCAGGTAGGGTCGTCCGGCGATTCTACCTGATCGTGACGTCAGCTCGTGACGTCATCTGGGGGCAAGTCTTAAAGTCCCGTTTAAGTCCTATGCAAATGGGCGATTTTTGAAGCGCTGTAGAACAAACTCTGCTAAAGCTAGCACAAAACTAAGTGCATCATCGGATAGCCAAGACATTTTTCTTCGAATTATCTAAGATGCGTTTTTCACTAAACCCATTATTATTCCAAAAATGCGTAAAAAAGCCCCCATGCCTCCGCCGCCTCCCATCCGCCGGCCGCCACGCCGCCGTGGTAGTGTAGTAGTTAGGATGCTTGCGCCGTAATCCAAAGATCGTGCGTTCGAATCTAGGCGCGGGTCGTACTTAAATCGAAATTGCAAGCAGAATATGTTTTTTCTTGATACATCACTTATATTACAGCTAACCGTTCATAAAACTATCGATAACAATTGACTGAAACCCAAAATATAGAATACATTCTAATAAAACAAATTCAAATATGGCGGCCGTTGCGCCAGGCTCCGCCCCCGACTCTGCCCCTTCGTGTGACGTCATCTGTGCACTTGGACACACAGGGAGATAGGGGACGACATGGGCCTGCTACGAGGTACCCAGCTAGCCTTAGCCATGACTACCCTCGGACCTGCCTGCATAGGGGAAATGGGGTCAGATGGCGGGCCCCTCTCGGGCTTTCCCAATAAGACGCGCAAAAAGGAGCATATTGCAATGAAACTTCCAGTGACCTCAAGTTAATGAATTTTACACCTACTCTAAAAATTTACTGGCCCTGATTCGAATACGGATAACCTTGGTTCACTTTTTTAGTTTAATTTGCTTCCACTTACGGGTGTAGTTTTTCAGGAGCTGATTTCGAGTTTAGCGCCCGTTTGAACATAAGAAGTACTTATAGTAGGGTGGCACTTAGCAATGGGGTGAATTTTATGTTTTCCGATTTTTAGGCGTGCGGGTAGTTTTCTGGTTCCATTCCCGTAAAAAATAATGTGTGCAAAATGATTTTGAAAAATATTGATATTTAGGGGTCGCGAATTGAGGTCAAAGTTGACATTTTTTGGGGAAAAATCAACTTTTTGGAAACTGCTTTAAACCTATTTGGAATGACATGTGTGGTCATTAAGCGTCATTTCCGACGTATTTTGACCTTTATTTGTATAACAATTGTTTATCCCATCACTTCCGGCCGATCGTAGCCAGTCTAGGTCAGGCCAAGACAGGTCTGATCTGGGCTGCTTTACCCATGTCAGGCCTGTTTTGGCCTGCGACCGGTGCCTTCTCACAGTGGAGGTCATATCCTCCATATATCCTCTGATTATCCATCCTCTGATTAGTCATATCATATCTGATGGTGATATCATCATCATCATCATCATTTATTTCGTTTGGAAGCTCCATGCACTCACGGCTTTTCAGTCCAAGTGTCATACAGTAAATAGGTAGGCACATATATAAAGCTAAAATAAACACTAAAGCTAAAAGTAAAAACCATGAAAAGCATGGGACTTAAAAAGTAAAATGCATACCGGTACAAATGACCGAAAGCTACGCGCACAGTGACTAGTCACCATTGAGTAATCGTCGACAACGCCTGCGACAAGTGGCCGACGTGCGTGACGACCGAATGTCTGCTGGCAGCGAGTTCCAAACGTCACAGGCGCGGTAATAAAAGAAATTGCGAGCATGTTCGGTGCGGACCCTCGGCAGTTCGAGCTGCATATTCTCAGTGGCTCGAGTCTGTCTGCTCGACACGTCGCTGCGTTGTACAAACCGCTCAGAGAGGCACTTCGGTGCATGAACATTATTCAACAAGTAATGCACAGTACTGCAGTCCGGCCCCCGCCAAAGTTAGTTGGTAGCACTGCTGCTCCACGGCGTACATTTCCTACCAGCCCATAGGGTTTACATGTTAAATGGCCTGTTTTCGGCGAGCGATATCTCGGTCAACCTTTGAAGGAATCAATGGTTCTTGGCCTCAAATGATAGATCGATGAATTTTCTTTCGACAATTCCTCTACCATTTTTCACGAAACCCAGCCGATCTTCTACGGCGTACAGGGTAAAGATTTCTCTGCACGCCAGCACCCGCGATCCGCCTCTCCGAGCGACGGCGCGCGGTCCGCGGTAGCGCAGTCGGTAGCGTATCGGGCTACGGATCAGAGGGTCGTGAGTTCGAATCCCGGGAGCTCCGCGTGATTTTGGCTAGAATTAAATGATGTAGATTCTTGAATGTTCGCATAATCAATTATTAATAGCTAGTTGAATGTATCTGCCCACTAATCGGCCCCTTAAACCTTTTATTTAAGGAATTTAAGAAATGAATGTCACGTGCGCGTCACGACTGCCAACCATAAGCGCTACCATATTCTAGTTTGAACTAACTTTTTGCTAGTCCCGACCACATATAGTAGGTTTTCTAGTAGGTATACTAGAAATTCCTACCAAAGTTCGTCCTACCCTTCACTCAATATACCCTGCTGCAGTCATTCTCCGCCACCAGCCTGTCTATATGGGGCCAGCATAGCTCTGCCAACAGATGCGTCACATGAGCCGAGCGTCGGACCCCATGACGACCTGTGCAGTGGTTTATCACCTTCTGAATACGGTGTCGTGTTCAGATGGTCACTCCTCTGATTAGTGTGAGGAGTGACCGGTCTCCCTTGTTCCAAAGGGAGGACGAGCCCCACGGTTCTATCGGTTCTTGAGACATGCTCCTTTTCTGTCGAAGAGAATGTGAAGAAGTTGGAGTCAGCCTATCGTCGGCGGGCGAAAGCAGAGGCGAGTGTGCATTGAGCTGCACTGGTTTATTGTGCTTTCGGGATGTTCTTCCGTGGGCGCTTCTTCCGACTCTAGTGTCAGTGCCAGCAACAGACTTAGCCGGCCGTTGCGGCGCACACACGGAGGGAACGTCTTTGACGATGGCTACCATGAGAGAGAAACGTCGACGCACACTCCCAAGCGCATGCGGGCGAGCGGACGTCTCTAACAGTGAACTGGCCTCGACCGGGCCAAACTGCCCAACCGTAATGTGTGAAGAACACGTGAGCCTGTTATCAACTGCGGCATGGAACTTAGGATACGACTCCGGCTGAACCGCGAATCCTGAACCGCGAGAGAAGGAGCGTCGACCGATTCTAGGTCCTGTTGATGGGGGGGGTGGGGGGAGGGATTGGGGTGGCCAAGCTCCTCGCCGTTCCCAACCTCCTCTCCATCCAAGCACAGGAGGCCATGCTCACAGCTCTGGGGGACTAAGAACTGGAGAAGCGGAACTGTGGCTTTTTGCTTCGACGCCACGACGGCGAACAGCATGCTGGTGAACGGTACTTTAGCCCTTATCGAGCAGAAGCTAGATCGGCCCGTCCTTCAGCTGGCCTGCCGGCACCACGTGTAAGAGCTGGGCCTAGAGAAGGCCTTCTCCACCTGCCCTAGAATCTCGAGCGGCCTCTACATCCGGCTGTTTAAGAGTTTCAAAGGCGGGTGGGAGTTCATACTTCATTGACAGGATCACACCGGTGGCGTTCGCCGTCGACGACGTTCTGGAGTGGGACGAGCTGCTGGTCAGCTTCCATCGCTTCCATCGCTGGACTATGCCTAGCTCCGGGAACACTACCGAAAACTTCTGGAGCTCTGCGTAATTGCTCTCGGTGGAGTTGTTCCATGCACGGCATCCGTTTCTCCGCCTCAGAGTACTCCATTGAGTTAGGTGGATGGCAAAGACCATCTGCACTGTGGATGCCTTCCTCTTCAGGGAGCGGCTCCGGCTGACGGCGGCCGAGGCCCAGGTCATCAAACGCTGTGCGCTGTCCGTTGCCTGCAAGTTTGCCGCCGCCGCCGCCGCCTGGTTTGGGACTCTATTGCGACTGCGCCGGCTCTGGACCTGACCTTCGTGAACTCGTTCTGCACCTACCCCGACAAGGAGCTGTCGAAGGCGACAGTCCTGGTCTTCGGCCGTCACCTGTAGTACTTGAGTGATCGGCGGCCTGGTGACTCTGGAGCTTTTAGACCCCGACCCTCGGGCTCAATCAAGACATGGTGCGGGCAATAGACTTGTAGGAGAGGGAGGACCCTCCCCATAAGTCCTTAGTGGACACTATGAACACCGCTCTCGCGACCGAGACCTTGGTGAGCTTCCTCACATCGTCGTTCAAAAAGCTCTCAAGGATCCACGACCTGGACGCGGGGCTCATCATCAATGACCAAGGCCACTGGGAGGACAGCAGCTACCAAACCGCAGCTCGTGTAGTCCGGGAGCTGCGGTTGGTGAATGACTTCACCAGGCGCGGCATGGCGCTGATGTAGGACTGGCACTCATGAAAGGCAAAGATTAGCGCCAGTTCTTCCTCCATGCCGTTGAAAAGATCACAGAAAACGCTAACCTGACACCCGAAGATCGACTGCAATTGCTAACCAGGCTATAAACAAAGTGATCTGGGTGCCCGTTGCCCATGATACCCCTCCCTCCAATGAGGCGCCAATAATCTACTAAAGAGAAGGCACTTGAGTAGTGGAGTACATAGACCAGCGTTCTGGTGTGACCGAAGCTGCATGAAATATCAAAAAACAATATGAAAATGACTAGGAAATGCTTCATTATCATACGATTACAGCGTAATAGGAAAGTCCGAAACGATTTTAATGATATTGAAATCTGTCACCAAAATCCGAACTTTGACCTTGATTCGCGACCTCTAAACATCAATATTTTCCCATAAAAATTTGCCTCCCTTATTTTTTACGGGAAAGGAACTGGAAAACCACCCGCACGCATTTAAAATCAAAAATTGATTTTTAAGTGCCACCCTAACTTATAGTTTTGATAAATGGTGGTTACGAACATGTTACGAAGCTATCGTTGGTGGTCACCCATTCTAGACGGCCGGCAGGAAGCCTGCTGGTCGACCTGACGTGACCCGACCCGATCTATCGTTGTTCAAAACTAACATCGAACTCGTACTCGGGACCCCGATAACAGCTACGGCTCACAAAGTTCTAGCACCGTTCCGTGCTTCTATCCTCAGGATACTGAAATCCTTCTCCTCCACGCCGCAACCCCCTCCGGGCTGGACAGGCAACTTTATCTCATGCGGGCTGCTCCTTTGGAGCGGCACCGCTGCTCCCGAGGGAGCGCACCCCGTAGCCGGGTGCAGTGAGTGCCTTGGGGCTGGGTGGCCTGTCCTCTGGACGGGCTCAGCCCCGGCGACTCACTAGGGTGCCTGCCCAGGCCAATGTCTCCCCCTATATCCTATCATCCTCCCGGCTCTGAAATGGTCTTAATGGACCGAAAGGACCTAACCCAACAAAACAAACAATCAAAAGTTCTAGCAAGCTAGATCTTTCCGATTTTTGGGCGTTGACCTAAGATGACCCGGCCAGGACCTTGAAATTGGGCATCATCGGCTTTCTCTCATCACAGGCAGCATTCACGCCACCACGCGGATGGCGTTAGCTGGCTCCATGTGCAGCGGTTTCAGAAAGCACCCGAATCGTTGAGCAAGAATGCCAAACGCATTTTCTACGATGCGACGGGCACGTGACAGTCTAGTTAAAGATGACCTGTTGTTGGTCGGATACTTGTGCACCTGGGAACGGGCGCATCATGTAAGTCTTTTGAGGGGAAAGGGGGAAAGGCCTCATCGCCCACCATGACATGTGGTACGACGACCTCTGTTCCTGGCAGAGCTTTCGGTCCCGGTATGCCCAAAGTGTTTGCCTCGAGTCCCTTCCCTAGATCTGAGGTCATGAACACCCTGGTGTCCGACTCCCGGCCCGCACTCCCGATCGAGATCCACCGGAAGCAGTACAAGGCATCCACGGCGGCCAAAAGGATAGTGTTGAAGTATGTGGAGCCGGAGTTCGTTGGACACATCAAGTTAAAGGGACCCTCCCACCTTGAAAAAAAGTTTATGAATTGGCATGGAAGTGATGTCGCTCGGTTCAGAAAGAGCGAAAACGAATATCTACCAAATTTCACCGAAAAATATTCACCGGTTTTCCAGATATTAGACTTTTACTTTTGTTTACTTTTTTTGGGATCTCCGCTGTTTCTAGCGACTTTATTTTAGAAGTGCGGCGTTTGCGACAGATGTTGCGCGCAAATAGCATATACCACCGCGTGCTACAAAACGTTTTAGTCAAACATTTAAAAATCGTTAGATATTTGCGCTGACGTCACACATTCAGAGGGGTATTCCTAAGCATTAGCCCCTCTGAATCAAAATGCTGCAATTTTGAAATTCAATATTTCCGATTTAAGGCATTTCTCGATGTTGTGAGTGCCGAAACCGGTAATTGTGAGCCAGGGACCCCATTTTGGCTATCTCAACCAGGGATGCGGAGCCGGAGCCGGAGCCGGAGCCGGAGCCGCCGGAGCCGGCATATTTTGCCCGGAGCCGGAGCCGGAGCCGGAGCCGTGAAACAATATAGCCCGGAGCCGGAGCCGGAGCCGGAGTCGTCAAAAAGGGGGCGACTACGGCTCCTTTTCTTAAGAGGAAACAATTATTTACTAATTCGGTTTGACAGTAGGTAAAAGGCGTAAAACAATCTGGTATTCAAAATAGCCTTGTTATACAAATACAGAAGCAACGTGTACCAATCCTATCGCCTTTTTTCTTCCACCCGTATTTAATTGATCGCATAGGGGATGTACTGAGTAGAAGCCGGAGCCGGAGCCGCCGGAGCCGGAGCCGCCGGAGCCGGATCATTTTACTCGGAGCCGGAGCCGGAGCCGGAGCCGCCATGACATTTCACCCGGAGCCGGAGCCGGAGCCGGAGCCGATTTTTTTCTCCGGAGCCGGAGCCGGAGCCGGAGCCGTCTGAAATTTCCACGGCTCCGCATCCCTGATCTCAACTCAAATCTAATGTTAAGGTGGGAGGGTCCCTTTAATACGCTTTCTGTCTACCGCTGCTATGCCAGGGCTGTCTCATCCCTATCTCCGTAACGTGTCGTGTGCGACCAATGACGTCACGGCATTGCGGCGTTCTGATTGGGCGGCAGCTCCGAATCGCCCGACTGGTGGTCCCCGCTCGACAAGCGCACGTGCGCCGACTAGGCATTTGTAGTGGCATTGACAGCAGAAAAAGTGAGCTAATGCAGAGCTCTGAATATACTTGAATAGAGTCTAAGCCGTCAGTAATACGTAAAAACGTCAGATAGGTTTCTTGTTCGTCTTGATTCGAGCTTTTATGTGATATAATTTTTACTTTAGTGTCGAGTCTGGCAGCCATGTGGGAGAGCCCTAAAGTTGGGTCATTTTCCATAGGATTGCATTACAGCCGTCCGACCCTTCGTACCTGTGACGTCACGGAAATCGCTGCTTCGGCCTTATGAGCATACCTTCTATATAGGGCCTTGCTGCTATGCAGTTTGGGAAATTCCACCGTAGGCGGAACTCCTCTTCGCTGTCTTTCCACATGTCCTCAGTAGGCTGGGACATGTGGATGGGACCAAACGTGGTCCAGATGGCGTCCAGGGTCTGGTAAATGCAGGTACTGGTTCCCATCCGGAATGAGCGGGCGATGGACGGTATCTGGTCTCCCGTCGCCAAGAACCTAAGTGTTACGGCGAGGCGCTCCTCCGGGGAAAATAAATGTCCGTCGTCTGTTGTCTTTGGTCAGGAGATGTCGGATGGATGTCAAAGTCTCGTCGAACAGCTCAGGTGACATGCGCATGTACTTCCTAAATTGCTGAGG
This sequence comes from Amphibalanus amphitrite, assembly GCF_019059575.1. Taxonomy (NCBI): domain Eukaryota; kingdom Metazoa; phylum Arthropoda; class Thecostraca; order Balanomorpha; family Balanidae; genus Amphibalanus; species Amphibalanus amphitrite. The sequence continues at coordinate 157,863 of NW_024881698.1, read as the reverse complement.
GTCAGACTGTCTGAGCTCAAGCAGAAGCTGATAATATTCACTGCGGGTGTTGCGGTGCCTCAGCGCTGCTCGCACTTGCAACAATAAGTAACGCGGTGTTATGGGAACTTTGATGGTTGAGGGTCACAACTCACAATATGCCACAAAAAATCGCGTTCTTCGTGATTGGCTTGGACTGCTTTCTATATTGTATCGGTAGACACGTACAAGTTGTATGTTTCGGATTTATATTACGTACATGCGACCTAGGGTCGCGTTAACTCGCGCCCAGCTGGGGGGGGGGGATGATGACAGGGGCGTCGCCATGGATTTTTAACGGGAGGGGGACGGATTGGCTGGCCAAAAAAACCAGAAAACCAGAAGTTGGTTATTTGTTTTTCAATAGAAAAACAATTCTAAAGAATACTGTTTTTCTAATGAAGAAACAACCTTCGGGTACCATACTTTTTTGGGCCTATATGCAGTATGCAATACTTGTAACGCATACACATGTCCTTCCCGCCTGGAGGCGTTATTAGACACACTCTTTTTTTACTTGTATGAAGCCGCCAAATAAAGTGAATTTATCGATGGGTAAATCTTTATGGCGCACCCTGTAATCAACTCGCAACTAGGCCGCCTGGCTTACGAAAGGGACATGGTCGGACGGCGACTCAGTAGCGGTGGAACATCTTCAATTAAGGGAGGGCACTGCCGACTTTTGGTCCCATTCTTTCCATGCAACGCCCATAGGGCCAATGTTAAAGGAAGGGTGCCACCTTCCGAAATTTTTGTTCTATGAATCTATTTTACTTATTTGAATTTTTAGACGTGGTTAGCGCGTCCACAATATACAAAAAACCGAAACATTGCATTTAATACATTGGCCAAAAAAAAGATCGTTGTTTATATCACCACTACAACTCAAGGTCGTTTGATGTGGCAGCTAGGACGGCTGGCATATCCTGTTGTCATGGCAACATATCATTCTGCCATTTGCATTGATGGCGCAACTGAGACAAAAAGATGAACAAATAAAAAGGAAGAAGATAACATGATTTGAACTAAGTTGTAGGTAACCAAGTAGGTAACTGTTGGCCATATTTGCCAAAGAACAAGAACGTCAAAAGAACATCAAATAAGTCGAGTAAAGGTTTTTCCTTTACAATGCTTAAGAGATCTATGGAACCCTTCACCCTTCATGCAACTTACTAGAAAAACTTCCCAATTAAAATTTTAAAACTTAAGTGTATACAATAAAGAAAAAATATACCCTTTCAAAATGATAAAACATGCTTCAAAAGTATAACTTTTATACATACCTTTGCTGATTTCATGTTTTATAAAATACCCTTAACACGACGAGGAAATAGTGCTGAAGATTTTTGCCTGCCCGAATGCTGGCAGCAAAACTCGCAAATGATAACTTCACGTGCGGATTCAATGCTGACCGTCTCGAGCATAGGTAAGTGAAGCCGGTTTTTAGGTTCATGTGAGGCTAATCTTGTAAAAACTGCGTTGTGTCCAAAAGGTGGCACCCTTCCTTTAAAATGCCAAAATCAAAGGGGGGCACGGTGCCCCGGTGCCCTCCCCGTACCGCCGCCTATGCGGCGACTTGGCAGTTCTTACCACCACATGTAACAATAAACATTTCGACCGCACGTTTTTACAGATAGGTATACTTGCCTGTTCACGCTGTCGCTCATATCAAGACCGTCGTAGACGATGCCATAGAAGCAAACAAACATTTTCAGCACCATAAATAACTGATTTCTTCGAGCTATGCTACGTTATATTGTAGGTCTTCTTAAAAATTAGACACAAACAAATCTACGGGCGCAATATTGTAAATAAACACAATAAAAATATTGCTTATACTGATCCGATAATAAGCAATGGCCAATGAATACCAATATTTATGCCTAACACTTTTGTATACCCTAGTTGTGCCCAGGTGGGTGACAGCACGTGATCGCCTGAGGCGGTGAGGGGTAGAAATATTTCCGCCATTTAATGCTCAATGCAATCGCTGCGACTTTTTACAAGACCTCCTCGTCGTTGTTTCTTGCTTTCAACGACTGGTCCCCGAGTGATGACTATCCTCACGCAAGATATGATGAATGGAGCTAGCAATTAAGCCCCCAAAAAATATCGAAAATAATACAAAACACTTGTTTTGAAGGAGATGAATTGAATGGTTTTGGAGCCTCACGAAATATGTTTCAGATATGACGCGTCACACAAACTGACGCATAAAGACTGTTCAAAAGCGTGACCGCGAGCACTTGTTGACGAATGAAAAGCGTAGGTACTGCCCGGTCGCCATAGCAACTAGTAAGCGTTACAAACTTCGAACACTATCCGAGTGCGCCAAGTTCGACTACATCGAGGACGATAGATGATGGTTGCCAGCTGATTAACCCGCGCCCGGCTGGGGGTCCTGGATTTCCACGCCCTGCTGGGGGGGGGGGGGGTGTTTGAACACCCCCCCTTCTAACTCGGCTCCTGGGCCACGTAGCGATACGCAGAAGGCGGCGTTCGAAAGAGCGTCAAAAATAATGAGGAAATCACTTCGGTCAATTTTTTGGTCAGGTCAAAGGTCAGGTCACCAGAGGTCATTGAAGGCAAAATTTCGTCGATTTCCAGGTCGAATGTCGACAATTTCCAAGAAGCCAACGCATAACTCGGGAACCAATCGAGCTACAGCGCCGCGGAAAAGCGCATTCGATAGCCCTATTAACGCCCTTTCTGAGTAATTTTCTCAGATTTGACCTAACGTCAACGGTTTTGCCTGCAGGGGGCAAAAACTGCAAAAATAACCGATTTTTTCGGAAACAGTTTTTCTGCAATAACTTTTGACCCAAGCCTTGTACGAGCTTACTTTTACCGGCATCGTGTTCCTCTCGTCAAGACGCATCGAATGAACTATAACTTGACCTTGAAAGGTCAACTTGAAAATTTGACCTCGGGTCAAGGTCATGACCTGACCGGAAAGGTTCATGTTGCATATCAGTCGATCCGCATCGTCGAGCTGAGCACATCTAAGGCGTTTTCATCGCTCTAGCATGCCTCTATCAAAAGTTATTTGCGAAAAACTGTTAGATACCATTCGTGACCTAAGATGACCTCAGGACATAAACAGGGGTCACGGACACCATTTTCATGTTCACTGTGTCTAAACCACTTGTAATTCAGTGTTTGGGAGTGTTTATAATGTCTTACGTCCAAAAGAGGAGCATTTCAATTTTCTCCCATTGACTTATAATGGGGAGGTCGCAAAATTGACCTGACCTTAGGTCATCGATATAAAAATTCTGAGATATACATTTTGTACATGCTATTGCTCTTAGCAATCGCTGAAAGTTTCAAAGCGATCGGTCACTCGTTGTAGCTATGACAGACATTGAAACTTTTTATGAGGTGAGGTCACTTCAAGTGACCTGGTGACCTGACCTTGAATGACCTTGGTCTGAAATTTTCACAACATGTGTAGAATTGATGTATGATAAGGTGTACCAAAAACGGCGGCGCTCCGCGCCGCCGTTTTTGAGATATTCGCGAAAAACCACAAGGGGGGGTGTTCAAACACCCCCCCCCCCCCAGCAGGGCGCGGGTTAATCTAAAGAAACGCGAATAAATTCAACTTTTGTTTGAGATTGCGAGTAAATATGTATTTGTTAATTTCAAATATCATTAAATTAGTTTTTGTAAATAAATTAGCTACAAACGCCTCTGCGCAAAGTGTTTAAAAGGAAAAATCAAGGCTTATGAAAATCGTGAGGAGGGTTGGGAAAAGCAGGAAAAAGGGTCACGTGACTGGTGTCCCAACCTTTTCTGGAAGAATCTCGGTTGTGCCTGTCTGCATTATTATTTCATTTACTGGCTAGTGTTTTTCATAATGGCACGTGACCAACAAGCATCATTTTACTGATGCGTTGCGCTGGTAGATGCATGTTTTAAATTTATAAAATGTGTTTAAATTACTATCAAATTTTATCTGGCTTATTTTTGATGAATATTGATGAAAAGGAACACACAACACGTATTATATAGTATAAGTAAAGAACACATTTATTACCAAATTGTTCTTGATACTTCCCGTACGGACAGTGCGATTGATGCCGAAAGTCGTTGCGAGAGCTGCGCGTGATGCGGGCGAGCGAGTCGTGCGGCGAGAAGTGTTTGCGGGACATACGATTTTCAGATCCGAGTCGTGCGAGCGAGCGATTGATGCGGAAAGAGTCTGTTTCAGCCTTAAGAAAGAAATGGATTTAAAGTGCTGCGGTCGTTGATGCAGGTGCATTTATATTGCGAGAGCATATTTTCTCTCCTACTCCATTCTTTCTTTCTTGGGTTTGCCAGACTATAGCACTTGGGTATGGGGCTTAGAACTCGAAACCAAACATTTTCAGCACCATAAATCACATATGGTCAAACAGCTACATCGTTTCGGAGTACTCAGAGGCATTTTAATAACATAATTATCAAATTTTGGGACTTACAACGCCAAAATCAAAATACACTAGTGTAAACGGTATTAAAGTCAGCAGTACGATTTGGGGGGAAAAAAACATAGAAAATCAGCAACTATCGACAAAAGTTGACACTGATTCTAATACCATTCGATGTGTCGCAGAAACCTAGTTCGGGGACGTATTCAAACTTATGCCACTTTTTCCTCCTCTCGGAATTAAACGGTCTGATATCGAGAACGGTACTAAGGCGGCGCCCGGCTCAGAGCGTTGAGGAGCAGACTACCGCGCGTTTGACCCCTGACCTGACCTTTCATAACGTCACATACTTGACGTCATACCGTTCAGCCAATGAACGACGGCACTTACTCTTGAAACGCATCCTATTGGATTACTCCTACACCTGATAGATATAGTTTAAAATCATGTTTGATTAGTTTTATCAAGCTCAGCTCTACCAAGTAATACATTTCAATTCGGGAGTAGAGTTGCCAGTATTGTTGTGCTCTAAACTGTAAGGAGCTGGTCATGAGGAGAGCTACCAGTTACCTACCAGTTACCAGTTACCAGTTGGTTACCAGAGGAGAGCTCTGGAGTATTTGGTTTCAGAAGAAAAGTATCGTTAGCTCATCGAACGAGAGCATTGCTGACTTCTTTCAACAGACTTTAGGAATAGGCGTAGAGCATACCGATGAAGCGGTTGCCTTGTGTGTCAAGAACGTTCTTACCGCTGTAATGAGGCGGTGATCGGCAGCTAGAAGGATCAGAGAACGATTCGTCGGCATCAATGAAGAATGGCTGAAGAAGGAAGAGTGCATCCAAACACCAATATGCGCATAAAGCAGCTGTTTCTCAGGTTTGGCTGAAGAAGGGAGCCGAAGTGATCTTGAAAGCTTCCGTTAAAATAATAAAGCTGCTGTCAAAACAACGTTTTATACATTAAATATGTCCCAACTGAACATTTACAACTACATCGAGGATGCTTACATTGATGATATATTATCTACCTTACCCAATTGTTATCTTATCAGTGATTTCACAGTTAAATAATTCTCAAAGCCTTTTCTGTCTCTGATTTGAACAGTTGATGTTTAGAGTAAGCATGTTTTTCGTCAAGCTACACCATGTTGATTCGACGCTGCATCCGTTCCAGGTGCTGCCGCTGGGCGTCCGGCACTACCGTTCGCAGACAAGAAACGGAGGGCGAAGCTGCGTGCTACAACCCATCACCGGAATGGCATGGTGGAAGCATGCTGGAGGGCTGCGACTGCCCAGTCCAGGACGGAGTCTCGAGCGAGACCTCCAGCAGCAATGAGAGTGATGAGTAGTGGAGACAGAGTGCGGCACAGCCGACACGTCCAGGGGGATGTCGTCCCGGTTTTCCCCATGCATTATTCGCCAATCAGCTTAACACTACCAGTGACGTCACTGGTGGATCGCCAATCGGGGCCGTCCGGCCGGCCAGCCGGGCCCGTAGGCCAAACGCAGACGTTTTCAGAAAAGCGTAAGCCGTATAGATACAGTCGTGGATGGAGTTTTGCTGTGATTCGGCTCTCCAAGAGTGCGTCAGCGGACCAGGACCCGGATAAAGGTCATAGTGAACCGGCATCTGATAAAATCCGCTCACGGCTTAGCAGCCGACTTCGACCCTTCGCCCTCGTAAAGCACAAAAGCTTGCCGGTCATTAATCCACCTGCATCTTCTCATCTGCTTAATGCCTATATCGACCAGCTACTTCAGCCGTTTTGGAGCGGCTCACGGCCAATAACACGCCGGGCGTGCGCTAGCCGCCGGTGCTAAGCGCTAACCATTGAGTGCGCGTGGCCGACTGCCGCCCCGATGGCGCTGGCCCCCGGCACCGACACCGGCGCGGCGCCGCTGACCCATTGGGGGGGGGGGGCTGCTAATTAGTTGAGCCGGAATTGGGATAGAAGCCGGTATGGGATTGGGATAGAAACTCAGCGAGACTAAGGGATTGTGTTGTGCCTTCGGTAGGCCACCAAAAATCACCGGTGTAGTGCCCTCAGGGCCACCGGTTATGAAGCCTTTGGAGGCACTGGTGTGGGCCCTCAGAGGTAGGTACCGGTGTGAGGCCCTCGGAGGCATTGGTGCGGGGCCCCAGAGGTACCGCTGCGGGCCCTCTGAGGTGCTAGTGTGTGGCCCTCAGAGGCGCTGGTGAGGGTCCTCACAGTTGCAATTGTGGCCTGTGGGCCCTCAACTGCAGTGTGGGGTCATCACAGCCGGGTGCGGGACCCCTAGAGCTGCTGGCTCGAACCCTTTATAAGCCGACAGGGGCTCTCAGAGACCGACAAGGGGCCCTCAAGAGGTCTGCGGTGTCTTCAGGAGCCCTGTGGAGTCCTCAGAGACCAGCAAGGTACTCTCAGACGCCGGTGGGGGCCCTCAGAGTCGTCGGTGTGGGGTCCTCAAAAGTCACCGGTGAGTGGCCGTCCGATGCGAAGGTCCCGTCTTAGGCCGTAAGACTTAAGAGGCTCCGGCGTTGAGCCCTCAGAGCCGCCGATATATGGCCTTAAGAACAGACTTGTGCCGTGACCAAAAATCAAGATCCAGGATCCTCAAGGTCCCACGGCAAATTCAATTTCTAGAAGAAGCACTGGTTTGGGCCTTTGGAACTTCATTCAGGGATGCCGGTTGAACTCAGAGGTGCCAGTGTGGGGCCCTCAGCTGGGCACCGGTTTGGGGCTTTCACAGCCACCGGTGAGGGCCCTCGCAGGCGCCGTTGTGGGGGCCTTCAACCATTGGTTTAGGGGGTCATCACAGGCGTGTGTGGAACCCTTAGAGCTGCTGGTCCCTGATAGGCCGGTAAGGGCCCTCAGAGGCCGGCAAGTAGCCCTCAAGAGGTCGCCAATGGACCCTGAGAGGCCGGCAAGGGCCCTCAAATGCCGACAAGGAACAATAAAAAGCCGGTGTGTGGCTCTTATGGAGAGAAGTGTGGCTATTCGGAGCACATAAGGTATTCTTTCGAGCCCTGTGGGGCCCTTCTGAGTCGAAAATGCCAGCGTGGACCCTCAGCCGCCAATTGGCGTCGCATGCGACGCCAAGGGGCCCTGCAGGGCCCCTCGGGCCCGAGAGGCCCCCTGATCCGATGGGGGCACGTGCCCCCTGCCCCCCTCCGGGTACAGATAGAGAATGCAATCTGCGGTGCGGGACACAACAATTGCCAAATCGTTCCTTCTCCCGTCGCGAGGTCGCCCATCCGACCCATATCCCAAGATTGTCAACCGTGGGGCTCGGGTCGGCAATGTATCGGCAAGGAAATCAGCTTTAGGTGGGTAAAAACGTTATTAAGGGTCATAAGTTGTCGTTACGTTCAGTAATAACAGCGATGAAGTGCCAAATGTACCCGACGTACGGCTTGGAGCCGGGCGCCGCGCGGTCTCCACCAGTGACGTCACGCTAATCCTTAGCGACCGGTCCATTGGAAATTGCGGGATGATTCTACCTCTCTTATACGGCCTTGGACACGTCCACTCAGAGTCCATATCGATCACGTGATTTTGATGATTATTGTTTTCGTTCTGTCATGCGGTGGATATTTGTTTTAGTGCTAAAAAATGAAAACGTGTCCGACTTGACAACTAAATTTCGCCTGAATGTCGGCCCGATGAATATTGATAACGGTGATACAAAGGTGGGTATTGTAGCCATGTACTTCTGCCGGTCACCGCTAGGCCCATGTTGCTTCTGCCGGTCGCCGCTAGATGCTGTGAACCGCTAGTTACAGTTTTGTTAATAGGTGTCGCTTTTACCAGTCTCTAAATTGCTAAGAGCCTTCGATTAAGTTGTGCGCCCCCCTTTTAACGTTCCGTTCGCTTAAACTGCTGTATTGTTTGGACAACTGCATTGGCTATGTGTATATTGAAAACCATATGTATTCGTTTATTACATTCGATGTTCTCGCCAACATGTGTGCAATACTAGATAAGTAAGTTCGTATGTAAAACTATATATGTCTCGATTTTGTGGCGAAATACAAGAGATATCTGTATCTTACAGTGTTTCTACTGGCTACACCAGCCAGATTGGTGACCCCGCGTTCTGCGCACTAAGGGATCGCTATCCCCTCGTGTACCCTGGCACACCGACACTGGCCTGCACCCTGAGCTATCTCCTCCAGCTCTCTTTGTGTAGGAAGGAAGTGGCGGATGGTGTGTCTTCACGAGGATCCTTCTTTTGTGCTGAGTGTAACTGGATAACGCCGACTACTACTGCTGCACTACGATCCAGCTACTTCATCGGCTCACCTTACCGTCCGGCTACCTCTGCAGCTGCACCGCAGCACCTGCCGATCGCCGTGTCGCCGTCGCCGCCACCGATCTTCCCGACCATTGCTCTCGGCAGCCATGGACCAGAAGACCCAGCCTGCCGGCGCCGGTGCAGCCGCCGGCACCGGTGCAGCCGCCGGCGCCGGTGCAGCCGCCGCCGCCGCCTCGCATACCGCTGCTGCTGCTGCTGCCGCTGCCGCCCAACCGGACTACCTCCGCGTGGCGACCGCGCCACGCAGCCACGTCGCGCCGCCGCGCTTCTTCGAGGAGGACCCCGTGATCTGGCTCGTCCAGCTCGACCTCTTCTTCTCTCAGGCAGCTGTGGACGATGAGCTCAGCCGCTTCCGGATCGCCGCTACTCTCCTTCCTGGCCACCTCCTGCGCGACTTCACCGACATCCTCCGCAACCCTCCTCTAGACCGACCTTACACCATCCTTTCCGACGCCATCCGTCAGCGGTTCGGCAAATCAGTCGAACAGCGTCTTCGCTGCCTGCTCTCTGGCCAACAACTCGGCGACAGGCGTCCTTCCCAATTCCTTCGGCATCTCCTGGACCTTGCTGAAGCTGAAGGCTCACAAGATTCCCCGCTCATCCGCCAGATCTTCCTCAATGCTCTTCCGCCTCGGACTCAGCCCTTCCTCCAGTGCCTGCCGCTTGGGACGGACCTTGCGACCATCGCTAGCACTGCCGACCGACTCCTGGAGCTTCCGCAGCAGTCGGACGTCGCTGCACCTACCTCAGGCCTTCTCGCCGCGGTATCGACTTCTGCGCCTGCTGCAGCCTCACCTGCTGCTCCTGCAGGACCCTACCACCTCCAAGACCTGATGAGCCAGCTGCTGACTGGTGTCACGGCCCTCACAACATCAGTCGCCACACTGATGGACGAGACGCGCCGCCGAGAGAGGTCTGCATCCCGTGCCCCCGGCCGCGCTCGCCACCGTCCACCACGCGACCTGTCTGCTGCTGCCCGGTCACCCAGCCCTCCAACCAGCACATCTACCGGCGCTGGTGCTTCCTACTGCTGGTACCACCACAAGTTCGGTACCAACGCGCGCTCATGTCAGTCACCGTGCTCGTGGTCTGCAACCGCAACTCAGACCTCGGGAAACCAGCAGTAGGACAGGTGACACAGACGTCTGCACCTGCCCTGCTCAACCCTGACGTCCCTCCAGCCAGCGGCCTTCTGAGACTCAAGGACAACAACACTGGCATCACCTTCCTCATCGACACTGGAGCCGAGTACAGTGTTCTTCCAGCGACACCCACCGATCGTGCTCGCGGAACCAACGGTCTGGATCTGCAAGCAGCCAACAACAGCAGCATCCAGACCTATGGTCAGCGCATGCTCACGCTTTCTCTCGGCCTCAGAAGAGATTTCAACTGGATCTTCATCATCGCGGACGTCTCCCATCCTCTCCTAGGAGCCGACTTCCTCTCCTCGTATGATCTCCTCGTCGACACCAAGAGAGGCCGTCTCATCGACCACCTAACTGAGTTGTCCTCACCTGCTTCCCACTCTTCAGTGCCATCCACCGGACTGACAGCCGTCGTCGGAACCGACAACCCAGCATTCCTTAACCTCCTTCGAGAATTCCCCAGCCTCACCCAGCCGTCACATCATCCGGAGCCACAGCACTCAGTCCGACATCACATCGAGACTACCGGCCCTCCGGTCTTCTGCCGCCCACGCCGTCTGGATCCAGCTCGACTCGCCACTGCCAAGGCAGAGTTCCAGCGCCTTCTCAGTCTCGGAGTCATCCGACCCAGCAGCAGTCGGTATGCATCACCGCTGCACATGGTGCCCAAGTCCTCTGGAGATTGGAGACCCTGTGGTGATTACCGTGCACTGAACCGCATCACAGTGCCTGACCGGTACCCACTACCACATCTCCATGACTTCACTGCCTGCCTCGCTGGGACATCGATCTACTCTCGGCTCGACCTCGTCAGGGCCTTCAACCAGATACCGATGGCCCCAGAAGACATCGCCAAGACAGCGATCACAACGCCCTTCGGCGCCTTCGAGTTCCTCCGTATGCCGTACGGTCTCCGGAACTGCGCTCAGACCTTCCAAAGGTTCATGGATCACATCCTCCGTGGCCTGGACTTCGCCTTCGTCTATGTAGACGACATCCTCATCGCCAGCAGCAGCATCTCGGAACATCTCACACACCTCCGAGAGGTCTTCAGCCGTCTTTCCCGCAACGGTGTGCTCCTCAACCCATCGAAGTGCGCCTTCGGCATGGAAAGCATCTCCTACCTCGGCCACCAGATCTCCAGCGGAGGCATCACTCCTCTCGACGATCGAGTCAGCGCGATCAAGAACTTCGACCGTCCAGAGTCAAAGAAGAGCCTCAAGAAGTTCCTGGGGATGATCAACTTCTACCATCGCTTCATCCCACACGCTGCTGCTCTTCTGGCACCTCTCCACGGCCTGACTGCCTCAGACGACCGAGCTGCTTCAGTCACGTGGACCTCAGAGGCAGACGCCGCCTTCTCTGCAGCCAAAGCCGCCCTCGCTGACGTCACCCAGCTCGCTCATCCCGTCAAAGATGCAGCTCTGAGCCTCAGCACTGACGCCAGCAGCACTGCAGCCGGCGCCGTGCTCCACCAGCGAGTTGGTGGTTCTCTTCAGCCTCTCGCCTTCTTCTCGCGCAAGTTCACGCCCACCCAACGCCGCTACAGCACCTTTGGACGGGAATTGCTCGCCATGTACCTCGCCGTGCGACATTTCCTGCCCTATTTGGAAGGACGCGACTTCGAGATCCTCACGGACCACAAGCCGCTCGTCTTTGCTCTCAAGGCCAACGGCAACGCCAACCATTCTCTCCGTGAACAACGTCACATGGACCTGATTCTGCAGCACACCAGCAAGATCGGACATGTTCCTGGACACCTCAACCCGGTAGCTGACGCCATCTCACGGATCAGCTCAGTGTCTGCGCCAGCTTCTGCCGCAGCTACACCTTCACCCGGCCTTCTGAGCTTGGCCGACATCGCCCTACACCAAGCCAACGATCCTGACCTGCCGAAGCTGCAACAATCCTCATCTCTGGTCATCCGTGACTTCCCAGTCCCTGATCATCCGCATCTACGTCTCTGGTGCGACACCTCAACGGCCACACCTAGACCTGTAGTCCCAGCCAGACTCCGCCCTTCCATCATCAAGAGCTTCCACGACTTGTCTCATCCTGGCATCAACGCTACGCGTCATCTCATCTCATCGAGGTTCATCTGGCCCCACATCAACGCGGACATCCGTGCCTTCGTCCGGAGCTGCCAGCACTGTCAGCGTGCCAAGATCCAGCGCCACACGAAGCCACCCATGGGCAGTTTCCAGCCACCTGACTCTCGCTTCCTGCACATCCACATCGACCTTGTCGGACCACTTCCTCCGTCCCATGGCAACTCCTACCTCCTGACTGTCGTCGACCGCTTCACCCGATGGCCCGAGGCAATTCCTCTGCCCACCATGGACGCCGTCACGGTGGCTCGGCATCTCGTCAGCGGCTGGATCGCCCGCTTCGGAGTACCCGAACTCATCACCACCGACAGAGGATCCCAGTTCGAGTCCCGCCTCTGGACAGAAGTCTCCAAGCTTCTCGGCACCTCTCGGATCCGGACCTGCGCCTACCACCCAGAAGCAAACGGGATGGTAGAGCGCTTCCACCGCCAACTGAAGTCAGCTCTGCGGACCGATGACGACGCCGCTTCCTGGTCGGACCGACTTCCTCTGGTGCTACTCGGAGTGCGCACGGCCCTCAAGGAGGATCTCGGATGCACCGCTGCTGACCTCGTCTATGGTTGCAGTCTCCGAGTTCCTGGTGACTTCCTCTCCCCCATGTCGTCGGACACTTCTTCTGATCCGGCTTCCCTAGCCTCTCGTCTCCGTGCCGCCATGTCGGAGCTCCGTCCAACTCCTCCTCGTCCTGGCTCCCGCCAAATCTTCATCTCTCAAGACATGCAAACCTGCTCCCACGTCTTCATCCGACGCGATTCGCATCGCTCTCCTTTCCAATACGTCTATGACGGTCCTTATCGTGTCCTATCCCGCGACCAGCACACCGCCACCATCGACCGTCTCGGGCGACGCGACACCGTCACCCTGGCTCGGTGTAAACCGGCCTTCACGGACAACATGCCTGCCGCAACGCCGCCTGCAGCACCGGACGTCCTGGTGAACGACACGCCTACTACAGCGACAGACAGCTCGGTGGACCGCCCGCCTGCTGCATCGCCTGCACCCAGCCGCTCAGGTGCCCCCGGCGGCTCTCGCCCGGCTCGCCGCGTGCCGCCGGACCCGCCGCCTGCTTCGCCACCCCCTCTCCGCCGTTCGTCGCGTACTCGCCGCCAAACATCTTTTTATGGTGTTTAACTAGGGCGGGGGAGTGATGTAGCCATGTACTTCTGCCGGTCACCGCTAGGCCCATGTTGCTTCTGCCGGTCGCCGCTAGATGCTGTGAACCGCTAGTTACAGTTTTGTTAATAGGTGTCGCTTTTACCAGTCTCTAAATTGCTAAGAGCCTTCGATTAAGTTGTGCGCCCCCCTTTTAACGTTCCGTTCGCTTAAACTGCTGTATTGTTTGGACAACTGCATTGGCTATGTGTATATTGAAAACCATATGTATTCGTTTATTACATTCGATGTTCTCGCCAACATGTGTGCAATACTAGATAAGTAAGTTCGTATGTAAAACTATATATGTCTCGATTTTGTGGCGAAATACAAGAGATATCTGTATCTTACAGTGTTTCTACTGGCTACACCAGCCAGAGTATCAACTGCTCGAAATAGAAATCGGAAGCATGTCATCCATTTTAACAAGCATATCAGCTATTGATTTATTATCAATGAGTGTTTATTATCCATATTTTAAAATTCACGGTGTTGCTTATATAACCTTGAGATCTTGTTGAAACTCTCATCTTGTTGAAATTTTCTGTCATAGTTAATCATTACGGCGATTGTGCGACGATCTATATGCCTAACTTAATCTGCTTACCCTTTTCATCTTTCCTTTTAGTGGCAGACAGTTATTGAAATACTGACCAGAGGCCATTATTATAAAACAAAATCAAAGACACTGGCTGCGGCTTCCATGCGGCCTGCGGGAATACCGCGTAAGAGCACGCCCGTAGCCGGGTGCGGTGAGTGGAGTGTTTGGGGGCCGAGTGGCCCGTTCACTGGAACTTTCTTCCCCCATGGCGCACGATGGGATGACAAAGAGCGTAGGAATGCATTCCTACCCAGGGCATGATTTGCCCCCTACCCCCCCCCCCCCACACACACACACACGACGCTGTCACTGAGTGCACCAGATAAATGCCACTTTCTGGTCGAGTATAAAACTTAACCATCCCTATGACCCGTAAACTCATTGGCCGTGGTGGCGCAGTTGGTTGGGGCGTCGGCGGGATGTGCTGAGGGTCCCGGGTCCGATTCCCGGTGACGGCCGACCGGTGTGGGTCTCCGGCTGTCATCAGATGTGAGGTTGGAATACCGGTCAGGTTGGCCAGTTATATCTGTGAATTATTTTAGAGCTTCTATTTAGGATTCCTATATGACTCATATATAGGATAAGACGACCACAACGTCCTATTAGATGCCTAAAGGACTATTTGTATTGTCCCATAGGACTTGATAGGATTCCTATAGGACTTTCCCTGGGAAGTCCTACACAATTTCTATGGGACTGTCCTATAAGACTATTACCCCGTTCACATCAGTCAGCGAAAGTTAACATGAAGCGGTCATTGAAGCTGTGCGGAAGCTGCCAGGTCTGTGGGACAAGAGGTCCAAGGATAACGTGAAGAAAAATCTGCCAAGGATACGACTGGCAGATAGTGGCATGGAGGAGTGCCACTCGGAAGGTGATGCATCGTAGCTGCTTAGCACTAGTAAAATAACTTCTTGTTACATAAGTAGAACAAAGTGGCCAGCTGAAGTAGGTTATCTGTCCCAAAATATCATGTGCACACAAGATCAAGTTCATACAGCAACTGGTTAGTACAACCCCACCCCATGTGCACAGCAACTGCGGAGGTTCTGTGTGACATCGAGTGAGAATAACTTTTAGTATATTTGATGGTCGATTGTGCCATGACAAATTGATAATATGTTAGAGAAATTCTTATCACTAATATAGTTACGTTTATTTGATAAAATTCACCAAAGGGCAAATATAAGAGTACCTAAGCTTTCGCCTTAGGTACACCATTTTCAAATTCTATGTTCAATCTCGAATTTCATGTTCTATGGGTCAGAACCTATATATGGCCTTGGGTGAGAATGAGAACGGTTTTAGTTGAGATTCTTTGACAATTTTACCAGTCGATCTCGTGAAAGAAAATGGCGTCACGTCCGAGATGACTATATTGCTCGCCGTCGCAAACAACCACCGAGTGACTCCTCAGCCAGCGCTAGTCGCCAGCTGGGCCGATACGGCCAGAGCCTGAGCTTCCTGGATCCAGTGGTTCGGCGTGGACCGTAGGTATATGTAAACTCAGTCCCTTTATGCCTTTATTCCTTTAATGCCACCTATGGCTAGGCTAGTGCCGTGAGAGCTGTCCCTACTGCCCCTACTGGCCTGGCAACACTATGCGTTTTCTGCTCGCGTTTTTTTTTTTTGCGGATTTGCATTTTTGTCGTAATATCGTTCTAGGAAAAAGTTATAAATAATATAACTTTTACATAAGTTTTATACAAAAGTTGATATAACTCTTATATTAACTAAACTTCATGCAAAAAAAAAAACATCACAAGAACGTAATATCGTTGGTTTTTCTAGAACGATATTACGCAAAACCCGCAAACCCGCAAAAAAAACGCACGCAGAAAACGCATAGTGTAGCCAGGCCTTAAAATATAGCATGCACTTGTGACGCACCTTTGGGCCAGACCCACAAAAACATTGATGATATTAGTGTGATAATGATATTGCGCAACACATAAGATAGGCCTACTTGCCTGACGAAAACGGTCAACAAATACTCTCTTGTAGCGCATCATCCTACAGCTGCTTACTTACGTTGTTCTTATGCACGCCGTGCCTGGGCTTTGCAGCTAGATTCAGGAACAAAATGGTGAAAGTTTTGCTCAAGTACAGAGGAAAACCGAAGGAGGCATTGTTTGAAAAACCCGGAAACCGATGCCGAATTCCGGGACCTGCTTTATTCATTGCTTGGCATCCATTACCCTGCAACTGTCGAGTCGAGTCGAGTAAGTATATGCTCTCAGTCATGGCACGATGAGCTACTGGACGTGGACAGAGCTGGTGACAAAAGCAAGCTTGTCGTCCAAGACATAAAGGTGGCCGATGAAAGGGACTCTGCCCGCCTCGCCAGGCAGTGAGTAGCGTGCTTGTGTGGTTGTTGATTTTGCAGTAATATTCGGAACATCAATTTATAATGCTTTCAACGTTTGAACAACATTGGGAAAGGTTTGCCGGCATTTCTGGCCGGAGCTGTTCGACAAAATTATGTTAATCCTCAAAGCCAAGTGAAATTGGGTACTGACGGTACTGACATCCTTGACTTGACTGACATAGCATACCCACGCTTGGATACATTAACCCGCGCCCAGATGGGGTCTGCCGAGCAACGCGGTCTGATGGGGGGGGGGCCATTTTGGCCCCCCCCTCAGATCTCGAGAACCACGCAACATAGCGACAAGCGGTAAACGGTGTTGGATAGCCCCAACAGGGAACTACCTTGTGACCCAATTTCATTGACCTCGGTCAAACCGATGACGTCACAGGTCAGGTCAAAGGTCGAATTTTCACAGTTTACAGGCATTTCAAGAAATGCGTTGTAAAATCGTGTAAAATGCATTTCATTGAAAATCATCGATGGGGAAATGTTCTTCAAACACATATTTTGCTATTTGAGGTCACTGATACCAGGTCAGGTCACAGAGGTCAGGTCACTGGGAGGTCACAATATGAAAGTGTCGTGTGATACATGTTTTATGGTCCATTTTACATGACAAATGCGATTATGTGGGTCAGGCAGACTTTAGGGCCAGCTTAGGTCACGTTTTGGTCAAGGTCAGGTCAAGGTCAGGTCAAGGTCAGGTCAAATTAGGTCAAATTTCAAAGTTGATATTTTTGCATAAAATGGGTATCGATTCGATGCAGCTCGTCACGGGGAGTTCAATGGTGGTCTCCGTTTTGCGCTACGAGGTCTAGAATTGCTAAAAATTGAGTTCAAAAATTTGACGTCATCAATTTTTAACAGTTTTTTCGCTATAACTTGGCCAAAAAAAGAGGTATCGATCTAAAATTTGGTATGTATATCGAAGATCGCAGGGACTATCACATATATTCCGGTTTTTTCGAAATTCGAAAATTTTTTGGAAATTTTTTGAGTTTTTCTAAAAAAATCAATTTTTTTGAATTTTGGGGGTCAAAATCCAAAAATTTCAAAAATCCGAGATAGCAGTTTTGTAGCGCCGTTTTTTCTCTACACAACCACATAAAGAACTTTAAAATTGCTTGTGAACTGTAGAATTGGTGAGCGTTTCAAGATGTCATGTTTTTTGCTCATTTTTACTCGAACATGACCTCAGTTTGACCTCAATAACTCCTGACCTGAGGTGACCTGTGACTTGAAATTTTGTGTGACGGTGTCAAATTGATGTCCGGTAAGGTACCCAAAATTTGGCGGCGCTGCGCGCCGCCGTTTTCTCGCTATTTAAGAAAAACCACAGGGGGGGGGCCAAAATGGCCCCCCCCCATCAGGGCGCGGGTTAAAAGAAATTGTTGCTTAGTACTTTCTCAGGCTGGTAAACAATAAATTCCTAGTTGGCGGAGTCAATTGTGCTTTCAAAATCGACGCATATAACACAGCGGCTCTACTCTCAATCATTCAATTCTTTATCATAGCATAACTACTTTGTTTGCTTCAGGTCAACGGTTCTGGTACCAGAAACAGAAGATCGGTCGTCGCTGGACGACAATGAGACTCAGTTTAAAGCCATTCCTGAGACAGCGGAGCCTGATGCTGAGTCAACGGCCATAGCCATAATCCGACTTCCGAATCGACAACAGAAGCCATTCAGACCTCGAGCCGTTCAACTGGCGCCAACAGCTCATCTTCATATGGCGTTTTCTTGAAGTGTCATCTCTGAATGCCGAAAAGAGTGCTTTGCAGAGGAATGCGCCTTGGGAATGCGTGCCTTGCTGAGGAATGCAGCCAAGTCATCGTCAGCCTATCAGCATGCTGCTTACAGCCAATGAGTCTGTACCACCGTAAAATGGGGCTATTTGAAACGGATTTTAGTTTTTGAGTTCTCCCTTCAAAACGGTTGATATTTCCCATATATAGCACGTAAATTGCAAAAACGTAGTTCTCTAGCCGCTTTTAGATGGTCCATTTTGGTTCACCTAGTAACCATAAAGTTATTTTCTAATTGAAGCCAGTCTCAAATAGCCCCATTGTGTGCCCCACACTATTTGAAACAGTTAAAGACTAAAGTCGCAAGGAAATTGAAGAAAATCGTTCAGGCTAGGGATAATTATTTTAATGCCATGCGATTGGAAATGAAATTTTGATACTTGTGGCAAGAGGTATTTGCTTCAAATACAGTTATATAACCGTTATAATCAAACTTTTCGTTTTCCGTTGGACATAGCATTTCGGTCTGTTAAAAATTGCATTACTTGATGCTAGGGCTATCATAATATGATGTGACCCTAAGCTTTAAAAATCACAGGATGATTATATTATAGGACTATTTTTTAAAGGGACCCTCCCACCTTCAAAAAAGTTTATGAATTGGCATGAAAGTGATGTCGCTCGGTTCAGAAAGAGCGAAAACGAATATCTACCAAACTTATAAATATGCAAAAATGATCAATAACATGGCAGAAATGTAAAACTTTTATTGTAAAATAGGCCAAATATGAGAATGAGCTTTCGCTTTACAGCATCATCAGATTCACATATTAAAAATCTACCAAACTTCACCGAAAAATATTCACCGGTTTTCAAGATATTAGACTTTTACTTTTATTTACTTTTTGGGATCTCCGCTGTTCCTAGCGACTTTATTTGGAAGCAATAGTTTGGCAGCTGAAAGTGCGGCAGTTGCTGCGCGCAAAGCAGCATATACCACCACGTGCTACAAAACGTTTTAGTCAAACATTTAAAATTGTGAGATATCCATAGGCGGTCCCAGGGGGGGGGGGCACGGGGGCCATTGCCCCCCCTTTGGTGCTGAAAGGTGGGGCCATACTATCTTTTGGCCCCACCTTTCAGGTCAAACAAAAGTCCCAGGAAATTTTTTTGTATGTTTCATTTTCTCTCTTGCGCCATCAAAGGACGTAAATTTCACTCATGAGTGGGCTCAGTTTCGCATTCTGTCAATTTGGCGGTCAGCGTCGCTGGCACCGGTTCACGAGTATGGCCGGATCTTATATTGAATATCAGCGTGGGTTTACTTGAGGCTCTCGTAGGCCCAGCAATGGCTTGCATGAGACCCTCTTCGCCAGTGGCGGGTGGGCCCTGCCAAATGAGCGTGGCTCTACGACACATAAGACCTCATGGGTTGGTGCTGTGCACCTCAGAAGCCCGGTGGTGACGCCGTATGCCGGCTTGGTTTCTTAAGGATTAGCGTGGGACCTCCGGGGCCTGCACAGAGTTTGCATGAGCTAGTATGTAATCTCAGAGGCCTGTATGTAATGTGTACACAGTGGCGGTCGCTGGGGGGGGGGGGGGCATCAGGGCCATGCCCCCCCAGGCACATAAAGGGGGCCGTCATATCATTTGCCCCCCCCCCCCCTCAAGCAACCGAGCAACCGATGGACTTCCATAGGTGTATGGGGCCCTGGCCCTGATTCGATCGTCACGAGGCTAAAAAAAAAAAACACGCCCAGCTATTAATATAGCTCCCACACCGGTCTTTGAGCGTCCTACACTAACCTCTGATGGAACTTCAGTGGCGGTCAAGCGCCCACGTTGACCATTAAGAGCCCACATCGACCTCTGAGGCCCCACATCTGGCATATGAGGGCCCCTAACCGGCCTCAGGGGCCCCAACCGGCGTCTGAGGGTCTCACACCGGTCTCTAATGGCCTTGTTGCTGTCTCTGGTGTCCCAAGACGAACATTTAGGTGCCAATGAGGGCCCCGCACTGGCTGCTGAAGACCCGATGCTGGCTTCTAAGGGCCTGCATTGGCCTCTGAGAAGGGCCCATCTTGGCCTCTGAGGGCCCTCTGCTGGCCTCTGGGGTCCAACGACGGCTCATGCCGGTCTCTTAGGGCCCCACGCTGACCTCTGAGGGCCCCATGTTGGCCTGTAATGAGTAAGGACCCACATTAGCCTCAGAGAGCCCACCTCGGTCTCTGATGGTCTCAAACTACTGGCCTTTGCAGTCTGCAGGCCATGTACTGAGGCCTCTTGCACCAAAATCCTCTTGCACCAATGCTTGGATTATTTTGCATCGTATCAGGGGCGCGGGAACTACTTTCCGACTGGGGGGCACACCATAATAGAGATCAACCTAGGGTACCCCCAATTCTAGTTTTCTCACTGGTTTTAGGCCACTTATTTTTCACCCCTCGGCTTTTTCAACAAAAAAGAAAACATTTGCAAAAAAAGTGTGGTATTCCGTCTTAAAGCTGTGGGGGCACCGCCCCCACGGCCCCAGAGTTGGGGGGCAAGCTGCCCCCACTGCCCCCCCCCCCGCCTCCCGCGCCTATGCATCGTATACCCAGTCCAAGTCTCAAATGTAACAATTTGCGTGCAAAATTTATCAAGCACATGTAGGATTATGTATTGGGCTATTGCAAACAAATTTACCACCTTTAGATTAGCTTATTCTGAAACCGGTTTTTCGATTTTACCTAGCTAGGTAGTTTGGTGCAAGAGGCCTCTGGTCTCTGAGGGCCCTAAACTGGCCTCTAAGTGAAAACATACATGGGTGGGCTTCTGAAGATCACAGGGCTCACACAGACTCCTGCACAGACTTACGTTGGTCCTGATCCAGATTACTTTACGTCCTGATGGTCCCGCGCAGATTCCCTCATATTTCGACGTCGGGACCCCATGAGCCGGTGTGTGGGGCTGGCAGAGACTGATGAAGTCCTTAGGGCTCAGGGCTAGTCTTGTAGGACTATAAGACAGGTTGAGTGAGCCGAGCCCCAATAGAGCCGTTGCGAAGCCCCGCACGAGTCGCGCGCGGCCCTCAGATGCCAATTTTGAAAACCAGGAACCTGTGGGGCCGGGGGTCTCCAGAGGTCGGTGTACTTACTTTCTCCCCCCGCTACACATCTATATGGGTAAATGTCATGGTTTGAAAATGCTCTCTGGGTTTCACATGCTTGTTCAAAGCAAGAGGTATCTGTACTTTTCCGAATTGTTTGATAGTGGTAAGGTCATGAATCCGCGTGCCCGACCTTCCAGTATATGCTACACCGATCCGTCGCCATGGTGCAGTGGCCCGACCGGTGGAAACACCGTGGGACGGGAAATGGAACTGGTGATTTTGCCTTAAATTGAGCTTAAAGATTTCACGCAAAATGAGGTGGATGAAGCATAAGTAATGCCAACTTTTTCGGCGCCTCGTGGGCGTAAAAATTAGCCGATCACCCCCCCCCCCCCGTGACGGATAAATGTTATGTCCCGCGAGTGTGACTTTGCCCCCCCCCCCCTTTTGCCAGCGGCTGCGACCGCCAGTGTAGATATCTGCGCTGACGTCACACATTCAGAGGGGTATTCCTATGCATTAGCCCCTCTGAATCAAAATGCTGCAATTTTGAAATTCAACATTTCTGATTTAAGGCATTTCTCGATGTTGTGAGTGCCGAAACCGGTAACTGTGAGCCAGGGACCCCATTTTGGCTATCTCAACTCAAATCTAATGTTAAGATGGGAGGGTCCCTTTAAGTCAACGAAATGACATTTTCAAATAAAATGGTTGTGTTTTCAAATGGTGTGGTTGTGTGTAAATCTCTGGCGGCGTAAAACATTAGGTCGAAAGTTGGTGATGCTTGTATTTAGGGCCTTGGTGGGGCTAGTTGAGACAGGCTCGCTATTGCATTTAACACACCGCAATGCATTAAAAAAGGGAAAACAGTTTTCAAAGTGGTTGAGTGAATGGGATGCATGATCGATTGTTCCATTGCACATCAACCTGTGAAGAAATAACAGAAAAAGGTCAAACGGTTTTGGTTTTATACCGATTTTCATAGATCACTGCATGTTGTATCGAATGGCCGGTTACCGCACTGCATCAAAGACGTATACTGAAGGTGAAGGCTCACCTAACAGTACGTATGTATGATAAATGACCTTCAATGCTGCATTCTTGTCAACCAGAGTAGACATGACACGATTACCAACCGCGTCAGTGAATGATGAAACAAACACATTTTATGCACATATTCATAAAGGTAACTAATATCTTCACAAAAAGGATGGTCACATTAAGTTACAATGCGTAAATATTGCTCGCTCCTAAAATTACCATCAACCCATGGCCGATTCACCGGTGTTTCTTAGATGCCTAAAGTGTATCACCGGTGTTCACCGTTTGATACACTTTAGGCTAGTCTTTTCGCATGCATCATATCACCTGGTTTTAGGAGCTTGGCACCACAATCATCAGCTGTATTTGGTATATTTAGGTTTTACGAGGTGGGTATCATCGGGATTCTGAGACATTGGGTTACACAATGTCACTACCGTCAACAATATATAATGTCTTCATAAAAAATGTGCTTAGCCCATAAGTAAAACGGTAGTTACGATAGAGTCGGTTGCAACGTTTTTAAAACTTCAACCATGTTAATTAAGCTGCAGGTAGAGATGCTTTTCGTATAACTTAAATTGTGTTTTTTCTGTATTTCTCATTTAATGCCAAATTTCTTTCAAAACTTTTCAAAGTTTTCAAAGAACCCTTTCCATGGAATTCATCGTTAAATTCCACGCCAGCCTGAGCAAAAATGGTAAAAATATCAAACGGTTTTAATTTTGCAGCAGTTTTACTAAACCACTACCGTACTGTCTCAAATAGCCCCACAGTCTCAAATAGCCCCACTTTACGGTACGCAATATGATTGGTCAACTCGTAATAAGCTTCCGCATCAAACAATGGCCTCGTTTCATAAAAGGAATTACTTACGGCGTTCCGTGAATTATGCCAGATTTGGCGTATTTGATGCCAATTCGGTTTCATAAAGCCGGAGACCGGAGTAATTCACGCCATCGAAAGTACGGAGCTTCATTTACGGCAAATGCTCGATTCCGGACCAATTGATGCCATTTGGGTTTCATAAAACGACGTAGTTAACGCCAAATATTTTATCAAGCTCTTGATATCAGTGGTGTAAACTACGCACAAAAATGTTGCGTGATTTTGAATTAATGTGAAGATTCGAAGCTAGTTTTTAATATATTTTATAATGTTGAGCCCGGTGAGGAAGAAAGAACAGCCAAAATGAGAAAAAGAAACTGCAAATCATCTGTACCAGTCGCTTTTTGTGGCCACTATCGGAATTTTGTTTATTCGCCGCGCCGCGCCACTTTCGTAGTTAGGCACTTCTGCTTAGCTGGCTTTCTGCTGTTTTTAATATATTGTTTTAATAAAGGATGGTCATCAATATCAATTTTGTTTTTTCATAAATAATTTTTAAGATTTAAATTCAACATAATTGTTTTATAATTTCTTGTAAAAAAAATAAGTGTTGACATGAAATTGTAATTTGTAGGACGCTTGATAAATTACGGTAACTACGCAAATGTGCTTAGTTACGGAGGTGTAAACAATTCCAGTTGTGGCTTTGTGAAACGGCTTTATTTGCGCTCCGTAGTTTGAAAGGGTGTGAATTACGGAAAGGTGTAAGTTACGGCAGAGCTTTATGAAACGAGGCCAATATTTCATATAGAGTATAATTCTTCCTATATTAAAACAAAGAAAATAATATCTTTTGTAGAAAGCTTTTATTTTATTTGCTTATCATTTTGAGCATAAAAAACAAATCAATTGCAGAAAAAAACTAATTTCGGGAAAGTGAACTTTTCCTAAGGTAATAATGCATGTTTGTACTGCTGATACGAGCCCCCTTGATGACATCCGGTATAATTTAAATTTTACACAACGTCCTTGTGCTTCTAGTGAAACAAATGGAACCAGCAGACGGAGCGTTTTGAAGATATGAGGGAGGTTGATGCACCCAATACTCACGTTACATTGCGTACCTTGTACCCCTGAAGATTTTCGGTCACGCAGGTGAGAACTGCATCGCGACCCTTCGTAGCTGTAACGTTTTTAACTTCTTCTCCGAATGAAGGACCAAGGCCTGCAAAGAAGACAAACGGATATGAATGAGTCATTATTGCGCACTTGTAGACGGCATTCACTCACGCCCATTTTGGACCAGTGTGGGGGAGAGTGGGGCAAAGCGGTGACCCTTTATTTCAGCCATCAACAACTGGCATCATTTCCAATTTATGGTTGCCAATTAGCTCTTCGCTGTCGTTCAGATTAGGCCAAACATATTTTCTTCCCGTCGCCATTTTTCCATGACAGACGGAAAGTCGGAAAGGCATATTTTCCCAGATTATTTTAATTCTTATTATCTAAAGGTTTTTAAATGCAATTTTATGCTATAACAGTATAACGGTTTAGACTAGACGTTCGCTTAAAGGCCTGGCTACACTATGCGTTTTCTGCGTGCGTTTTTTTTGCGAGTTTGCGTGATTTGCGGAATACCGTTCTAGAAAGAAACGACATTACGTTTTTGTTATGTTTTTCATGTTAACTTTTAATTAACATAAACGTTTTATTTACTTTTATATAAATATCAAAGAAGTTAAATTAATGATAACCCCTTTTCTAGAACGATATTCCGCAGATCACGCAAGTCACAAACTCGCAAAAAAACGCACGCAGAAAACGCATAGTGTAGCCAGGCCTTAAGTGTTCTCATTCCAGCATTCAGCGGTTATCGCACAGGTCCTCCGCCAATTTTAATGCGTTTTGCCCCTTATAATAACAGAACTGGCATATTTTTTGCTCGCATGGTAGGCTCGGGACAAAGTGGCCCGGGCAGAATGGACAGCTCCTAATTTCATAAGTTGCTTCAGCTTTGGCAGTAAGCGTTATTGATATTGAAATGCTTCGTCATGCGTTCATCTCGGCCACTTTTCGCTTACATGAGTCACCCAAATAATGCGATTTAATGTTTTTCCTTGAATGTCCTTGCATTGTTAACCTACATGTGAACGACGACAAAACAAATATTCATCCGCTTTTAAACCTTTTACCATTAATGCCCTGGCAGGGCATTTTTCATAACACGGCCTGGTAGGCCGGGGTGGGGGTCGATGCGACCCCCCCCCCTTGCGATCGGCGCCTAGAAATACCAAATTTGGTAGGTAGTTGGGCCCCCTGGAGTTCTCAACCCTGTGCAAATTTGGGTGCTCTAGGTCAATGTTTAGGGGGGTTTTAGGGGGTATAAATTTAAAAATTGCTAAAACAGGTCAAAAGTTATTCGCTTATAACTTTTGATCTAATTAAGATAGAGCAAACACAAAGCCACCACTCGCCAGTAAACTCAGCACGTCAAGACGCGTCGAATGATATACTCTTTTGCTTGCTTAAGTGTACTTAAAAAGTTACGCACATCTTAAGTACAACTTAAGTCTTAATAATGGTCGGAATGCTTAATGTCGCATATCATTCGACTCGGGTGTTCAAGAGGAACAGAATGATACCATTATGAAAGCTTTATCTTTATTATGTGACAAATTATTGGCACAAACGTCATTTGACCTCAGTTGACCTCATTTGACCTGACCCATGGATAAGTACACCAAACAAAGAAACATCAAGTGACATAATGTTGAGTACTGTGTCTGTTCTATCACTTTTGTTTCAAGGCACAAAAGTGATAGAACAAAGCGGATAATCTCCAGTATTTTCCTAATTGAATATTTTCCCATAGGCTTAACCCGCGCCCCGTAGGGCTACCGGCGGACCCTACCACCCGTAGGGGGGGCTGTATCGGCCCCCCCCCCCCCCCTAAGATCTCGGAAAGTTACCGGCCGATTTTCAAAATTCAAACGGCGTTCGATAGCCCCACCCGGGAACTACCTTGTGACCAAATTTCATTGACCTAGGTCAAACGGATGACGTCACAGGTCAGGTCAAAGGTCAGATTTTCACCGTTCACAGGCAATTCAAGAAATGTGCTGTGAAAGCGAGTAAATTGGTAATTTATTGAAAACCATCGATGGTACATTGTTCGTCAAACACATACTTTGCTATCTGAGGTCACTGATACCAGGTCAGGTCACAGCGAGGTCAGGTCACCGGGGGTCACAATATGAATATGTCGTGTGATGCATGTATTATGGTCCATTTTACATGACAAATGCGATTATGTGGGTTAGGCAGCCTTTGGGGCCAGCCTAGGTCACGTTTTTGTGAAGGTCAGGTCAAGGTCAGGTCAAATTAGGTCAAATTTCAAAATTGATATTTTTGCATAAAATGGGTATCGATTCGATGCAGCTCGTCACGGGGAGTCTAATGGTGGTCTTCGTTTTGCTCTACGAGTTCTAGAATTGCCAAAAATTGAGTTTGAAAATTTGACGTCATCATTTTTGAACAGTTTTTTCGCTATAACTTGGCCAAAAAACGAGGTATCGATCTGAAATTTGGTATGTAGATAGAAGACGGTAGGCACTATCACATATATTCCGGTTTTTTCGAAACTCAAAAAACTTTTTGGATTTTTTTGCGAATATATCCAAAAAAATGCTTTTTTGATTTTTGGGGGTCAAAACTCAAAAATTTCAAACATTCGAGATAGCAGTTTTGTAGCCCTGTCAATTCTACACCTTTTATGTCTTGATCATTTTTCTGTATCTTCAAAGCTGTAGTCCTGACAGGTCTTCTCGCGAAGGTCTTTTTTCGGTCGAAAATGACAGAACATGACGTCACTCTGACGTCATTTGTGGCCAACCTATCATAGCCTCTGGAAAAATTTTTGGTCACAATGTGTAAAATTGATGCCCGGAGGGGTCCTGAAAGTTTGGTGGCGATATCTCCAGCCGTTTAGGAGATATCGACCGAAAAGGACAGGGGGGGCCGTTTCGGCCCCCCCCCCCTACGGGGCGCGGGTTAACATTACGACGTAATAAACTCTATCTGACCTCAAGTCAGTGACATAAAAAACGAACTACACCTTTTTTCATTGCGAGTCGGCATCTGTGCAGGTCATATAGACTTCTTTCATTTAAGCCGGCAACAGGCGTGGTCTTTCGACATTTGCGCGCCTCTCATCGACACAACGCGCCTTCACGATAAGGGGCATTGAAAATAGGCAGTTTGCACAACTTCGACACTGTTCAGTGGATTTAGACATAGCGCACTGAATATGACAACGTCCATCTGATATAGACGGGCGTGAATCAATTTTGACAAAGGTCTTTTAATTTCGTTTACGATTATATCAAACTTCATCGTATAAATATAATCAATATGTATGAGTTGAACGTTCATAATCGACATACCCATAACTGAAGTTGGTTTGGTTGTCCTCGCGGCCTGTCTCTACGAATATACGCAGATAATGGATTGTTATCACGTTCATAAAACACCATAGAATTGCTTTTTAGTCTCATTGCACGATACAACACAATTTGGTTTCAATACAAGTAGAACTTTATTTATGTGTGTGTACTTCAACATTTTAAAACAAATAAATGCAAGCAGTTAACGAATCAATTTAATCCACAGTAATGGGTCATCAGCTTGAAATGCCTCTGGTAAAAAAGCAACATGATAAACAAACTTTCATTTGTGTATGGCCAATGGCCATGCCACATAAAAAACATTACGTGACACTGCAATAACAATGAACACAAGCAGCACAATCAGTGCACATAACCGACCACTCCGCCGCCGCCAGTTGTCGCCGCGCCGGTGCGGTCACTCGGCCCAGGTGTCCTCTCTGGCCAGACAGGCGCCGATGAACGCGTTGGCGTGTTGATAAGCAGCTGCCACCTTCTCCTGGGTGATGGCAGCCATCGCTTGATCCGCCAGCTCCTCCAGGATGGCGCTCCTCCACGTTCCGATGCCACGGTGTCCTGCCGCCAGAGCCGTGCCGCGATCGTCCAGCGTATACCCTGCACCTGTCCAAGACGCTGCTTCAGGTCTGCTTTGTAGACAGAGAAACAGTTATCAATGGGGTTCAAGAACGGCGAATACGCATCCACTTTGCCACGATGGACCAGGCGGTCGTCCTCTTTACGCTCAACTGGCGGGCCACAGCGACGTAATCGTTGCCATCACGGTACGCTTGGATGATTCGCTCGCGGTCCGCGGCACAAACGGAATGGCGGCGTCTCGGCATCTTGATACCGAATGAAGCAAGCACACTGACCTGGCTTGAGGTCACCTAGCCTACCGGGAACCAGTAGAGGTTCAAGTGTAAATGATATAGATACGCCACGTGGTCAGTTTGCTACTTCAGCATAGTTTATCAACAAAACAAAACATGTTTCATATTTTCATTGTCCTACAAAAAAATCAAATGCAAATAAAAATCAGATTATCCATTAACGAAATCCATTTTGTATTGCCTAATTCAATCGAGAAGCGACTAAATTAAGTGAACTAAGACTAAATCTATTGTCAGTGTCGATATCAAATGCCCTTGTCGATATATACTGTGACACCGTTCGAAAATAAACAGCGGATAAACTCGTACAGTCCAAAGTAAGTCTAACACAATGCTCATTTACCGAACTGGGCCGCCTATAGTTACGGTCAATTGAATCTATGCCGACTCGCAATGAAAAAAGGTGTATATGTTATACAACTCGGTGAACTTAGTACATCATGAAAGTTTGAAGATCAGTCCAAAACTGTGAGCTGGACAGGTGCATGAAGAAAATTGAATAACGACTAGCTAAGTTATTACATGTCAGTTTGGACAATGGGGTACAAATGCAACCCCGCCCTTCCCCAGCATGTGAGCTCAGCGCTCAGCGCCCACTGCTTGTTGCCGCCCGCCACTGTTGTGGTCCGGGCCGAGGGCCGCCCCCGGCTGCCTTCGTTCTCGGCCACTGATTGGCTGCTGCGGGGAGGCCCCGACCCGGTGATTGGCTGCTGCTGGGAGGCCCCGACCCGGTGCTGGGTCAGACACCGCGTGCGTTCGGCAGCTGAATGAGGGGCGGCGGCGCCGACAGCTCCTCTGCCTCAAGACCCTAAAAACACTCCGCAAGTGCTACATGAATACAGTGCTGACTCTGGAGAATATCTATTGCTGGCTGGAGGATGATAGTAGAGGCAGATCTAGATTACCTAACCCTCGCCCGTATTGGTGTTTTTCCAGCCGTGAACGTATAAGTAGGGGGGGAGGGGTCCGTTGGACCCCCTTGCCGTTTCGCCCCTGATCGAGCTAGAGCTTCGCGAAAAAAAAACGAGCGTGTTGCCTGTCACGAGACGAAGCCGATGATATCCAATTTTAAGGTCCTAAGCCTGACCTAGGTCAGTTCAATGACCCAAAAGTCGGGAAAATCGGGACCTGTTAGAACGTCGTAAAATGTAAATGGTGGCTGCTAAGGTTTTTTTAGCACTGCTGGTGAAAAAAGTTCAGACTGTCAGTGCTCTCAATCAAACGCATTGACCCCAAATACATGAGCAAGTGAATACACATCACGAACGAATTTTCCTATTCTCTTGCCACTGCAATCCGCTTGTAATACGTATTCACTCCCTCATGTATTCGGGGCCACTGTTCTTTGTAGTGCTGACATCCAAGTTGGAATTAATCAATGCCAGTTCATTTTCCACGTTGTTTACTCCAATGAGCAGCAGCTCTACAAAGAACTTCGTTGATGGAGCAACTCATTCGCTCAATTATTTCCAGTTTACCATTGCATCGCACGATTACGACTTCTTTATCTTTTCATTTTTCACACCGGCTCGTCTCGTTTCCGCCAAACAGGCGCAGTGGCTCTCCGGGGCAGATGGAACGGCTGTTAGCGGTCGACACGCCCCGTCGGTCGGCGGCTGTGCCTCCTTATCCATCTCCACTGAAGACTCCCACAGGACCGTGTCGTAATAGATTAGGGAATCAAACGTAATCTGCCGTCGAAAAGGAGCCTTGTGTTGACGGCCAAAAGACATTGTATCATTCTTCGGATTTCTTGTCGCTCGGCACAATTCGCTTTCTCTCTCTACGTGTGGTTCGGCATCATTTCGTGTTAAATTGTCTAATGTGAGCAGTGGCGAGTCATAAAGGGTGAAATTGCGGCGTTTGCATACGTGCCGGCGGGCGGGCGGAGCCCATTTGGCGCTGGTCGGCCGCGGCACCGGCTGGGGTTTCTCACGCTCTCCGGTCGCCAGATGAACTTTATTATCGCTCGACATGGCAAACAGTTACCTCGAATGAATACAAACGTGTGTGGGGGCCGTCGGCGCGGCTGGGATGGGCGGCGGCCAGTGCCCGGCAGCGGCCGCTAGTGAGGGCCCCGGCCGCCCCAGCCGGCCGCCGCACCATACAGACGACGTGCCCCGTATGCAGACGAGCCCGTGTGAGGCAGTGGGATCAACTGAGTGACGATTGCAGCCAAATTGTATTTGAGGACAGTGAAGCTGTGGAGAATACATACAGATTATTTCTGGGTAGATGGGGCGCGCTTGTAGCGTCACCGCCACTTACTTATCAAATTGCGACGAAACAAATGGGATGAGGTGATAATTCCAGATTTATCAAGCAATGTCTTATCAGTCAACATCGGCCCGCCGCAGTCTCAATGTGATTGGTAGGGCGACCTAGGACAGCGATTTGGGCGGTGCGATTACCTGCGCTCATCAATTGACTGTGTTCCTGATCATGTAATCGATTCCTTCGTGTTGCCTCATCACATCAGACGCCGCCGCCGACGTTCCCTGTTCCGACGGCCTGAAGCACCGAGCCTCCTGCTGGGCGGCTCGGTGGCTCAGGAAGGGTGTCCGATGTCGAACAAGTCCCGGAGTGCTGAGTCTGCTGTGCTCAGAAATCAGAATCAGTGACATATCAGCGCCGAGTTCGGCGCTTTTTCGAAAGTAAGTGCGATTTATTTTTGAGTGGGGTGGTTGATCAGATCAGTTTCTTTCTATGCAATCTAAACCGTCGCCGGTGCAGGCCATTTTGCGTCCTTCGACGGCGCAAAGGGAATGCAATCGCGTTTGGCCCCTAATTGAGCCAAACGCGAATTGAGACAAGTTTGAGCCTCGCGGAAAAAAAACATCATGTAGCTCGTCACGAGACGAAGTCAACGATACCCGGTTTTAAGGTCAAAGGTCAAATGGTGACCTCTGAGGTCAGGTCAATAACCCAAAAGTCGGGAAAGCCGGGACCCGTTAGAACGTCGTAAAGTGAGGCTGCTAAGAGTGTTTTCGGGGTGCTGATCACGAATATCATGTTAAGTTTTGATCACAGATGTTGCCTTCATGCATTTAGGCCAGGTCGGGTCAGGGCAGATCTGGTCAACCAGTGGGGGTCCTGCCGAGTGCCGGGTAGGGGAGAGTGGGGCACATTCGTGCATGGGGCACATTCGTTTTCAGCAGTTTATGGGAACACGAGTGACTGCACGAGCTCAAGGTAAATCATGGAAATATGTCTATCATTGCCGCCCCTCGTTCACTGTAGATAAGAAGACAACACTGTGCCTGCTGTCATGCTTGATAAAAAAGCAAATTTGTAATGTTCGTGAGCTTTCCAAACTTTTCTCATATCATCCATTTTCGTGATCCTGACTCGAAAATGTGGTTCAGCTTTTCAAAATTGGGGGCGAAGAAGTTCACTCTATTCACGGAACTGCTGCAAACTTGTTTGTTGAAAAGTGTATTTTTTTCAACAAGAAATTTTGAAATATATTACAAATAACGTTGTGGGGCAGGTTCGTGTACGCAATGCCTCAGGGCACATTCGTGCATATTTCTTAGTTTTTTTTTTTTTGCGATTTATGACTATCTGTATTCTGTAGTAGGTTTCACTAATGACGCTCGCCTGACTCAGTCTCGACTGTTTGCGACGTCGTGACAAGTAATTCACGTGACCTTGGCGAGGTCGCGGAGGCGGGCCGATGGCCGGTGCAGTTGGCAGTGGCACATTCTTGTTGGCCAGCCCATTCTTTCTACATATGTTGTGCAATGTATTCTTGTGGAAAGGAATCAACTGAAATGACCTCCTGCCAATTTCTTTTGGTAAATTTCTGGTAACGCCCGGTAGTTCCTCGAACTTTGCAGGGTGCACGGAAGTGCCCCACGCCTTGCACGAATGTGCCCCATACCTGGGGCAGTTTACATGATGCAAACGTTCAGAGTTATTTTAAGTCTTTTTTCTAATAGAAGCGATAATTTTAGAGGATAACTATTAGTGAGGAAAAATATCTTCAACAGTTCCTTCCCATACTCAGTGACGTACCCAAGGGGGGCCACGGGGGCCATGCCCCCCCCCCCCTGAGCGCCTTCGTCAGGGGGCCCCTCATGCCCCAGGATATTTTTTTCAAACACTGGGTAAACGTCCTTTACTCGGAAGAAAAATTGATATTAAAGTTTCATTTATGTGCCCTGGTTACCCCAGGGGCCCCTGCAGTCATCCAAGGGCCCCCAGTTTCCTGGACCCCTGGTCGCCTAGGGGGCCCCTGGTAGCCGGGGGCCTGGTCTCATGGGGCTCCTGATAGCATGTGGCCCCCAGTCGCCTAGGGGGCCCTGGTCGCATGGGGGCCTCTGGTCGCATGAGGCCCCTGATCGACTGGGGGCCCTAGTCGCCTAGGGGGCCCTGATAGCCAGGGGCCTGGTCGTATGGGCCCCTGATAGTCTGTGGCCCCTAGTCGCCTAGGGGGCCCTAGTCGCATGGGGGCCTCTGGTCGCATGAGGTCCCTGATCGCCTGGGGGTCCCTAGTCGCCCAGGGGGCCCCTGGTAGCCGGGGGGCCTGGTCGCATGAGGGCCCCTGGTTGCCTGGGGCCCCCGGTCGCCCCTAGTCACCTGGGGGACCCTGGTCGCCTTGGGCCCCTGGTCGCCTGGGATCCCCTGGTCGCCTGGGGGCCCCTGATCGCCTGAGGACCGCTGGTCACCTAGAGGGCCCCTGGTCACCTAGAGGGCCCCTGGTCGCCTGGGGGCCCCTGATCGCTTTGGGGGCCTGATCGCATTGGCCCTTGGTCGTCTGGGGGCCCCTGGTCTCCCGGGCCCTCCCTGTCCCCCCGGAGACAAGCTGGGTTGAGCGACATGATGCAGTGGAGTGCTTCCTGGAGCTCATCGAAGCGATTTTTATAGCTCTTCGGCACATGAAGCAGTGGAGAGACACCAGCACGTCATGCGTCGCTTTTGGCAGCCATCCAGCAGTCTGACTTCATCGCGGCTCTGTGCGTCACTGCTGATGTGACGTCCGTGACTCACGGCCTGTCACGTCAGCTCCAGACTGAGACGACTGATCTGTCCGCCGCCACCGCTCTTGTCAGGGACGCCCAAGACGCTCTCAAACGGAAGAGGGCGGAGGCAGAGTCGTCTTTCAAAGCAGTATATAGCGACATTCAGACAAAGCTGTCAGCTGTTGATGCTCCTCCGCAATCGGCGAAGCGCATTTGCGAGCGACAGGTGCACCGAGGCGTCAAACTGCCTGAAGGCTCCACACCGGAAGACCACTACAGAGTCAGGATCTACATTCCTTTCCTGGATGACCTCATATCACAGCTGGCAGCACGGTTTTCTTCCAAGGAAGTGGCCCCAGGCCGTGATGAAGAGTAGCCGGCTGATCCCCTGTTCGCTAGCGGTGATGATGAGTGGCTCAAAAGTGTCTATGATTTCTACCAGGCGCTCATGGGAGACCTGACCCTTCGTCAGCTGAAGGCTGAGCTGCTCATCTGGCAGCAGATGTGGTCCCATACTGACAAAAAAAAACTGTCAACACATTCACCGCGGCATTGAAGCGTCGCGATCCAGAGACCTTCCCAGGTATCTGGAGACTGCTGGGCATCGCAGTGTGCCAGCCTCTGACAACAGCGTCAGCAGAGCGGGTGTTCTCGACTCTGCGGCGCGTGAAAACGTGGCTGCGAAATCGCATCGGGCAGTCCCGTCTAAGCGCCCTGGCGCTAATGCATATGCATCCTGACTTGCTGCCACCAGCTGACAAAGTTGTGAGTTCCTGTCGAAAAAGAAGCGTCGCCTCAGCTCCTGAATTTGACCACGATGAACACGCGTAGCAAGCTGTCGGATAGTCCAGTCGACAGGACAGCACGCTGTCCGGACCGCGGACGGCGGACTGCACCGTATTTGTATATGTATTTGTGACTGCACCGTATTGCTTATGATGTTGCAGGTTGGGTAATGCAGACGCAGTGCAATATATGCAGGAAAACCTGTGAAATGTAACGTTTTTTAATTGACTTTGATGAAGTTGAACGCGAGAAATCACAACCAAATGCTGCATTAGGTTGTAAAGAACTGAATTGCGTTTTCTCACACATGTGGCGTTTTCTCACCTACGTCTGCAGGAGAGACCGGACCCACTATGCCCCCCACACCATCGAAAGGTTCTGCATGACTCCCGGGGGCCCCCGAGTGACCTGGGGGCCCCTTAGAAAGCAGGTGGCCCCCTCCTGGGCGAAATCCTGGGTACGTGCCTGCCCATACTATTATCAACAATTCTGCCACTGGACCAACCAAAGAACAGATGTATGGATTTATCCTTTTTTTTTTGCACGAGTGTGCCCCACTCTCCCCTAATAAGCATGCATCTATCTCAAAGGCTGCAGAGGGATGGGCGTCCTTCGGCTGCGCCAGCCACAACATCAGCCTGGTCGTGAAGAACGCAATGAACGTGAGGACCGGCCAGGGCCACGACCTCAGGAGGCTGGCGATCTAGGCCACTTCACTCAATATACCCTGATCTAGGTCATCAGAACGCCAGGACCAAGGCACTATGTCCCTGGGAAGACGCAAAACTAGCAGCTAAGCTAGAAAATGATGCATGAAACTTGGCGGAACTCTTCTGTCAATGATACTGCGGCACAGTCAGTGACGGAGAGCCTCGAGGAAAAGCGTGGTTTCTGCGTTCAACAGCCCGGAGGTTGTTGAACTGATCGACTCCCTCAACCCGACGATCATGAGGCGGCTGATCGCCATGCCCACACCTTTGAGATCGCCTCTGAGAAGCTGAGCGGACACAAGTTCGTACCGGACTCTCTACCTCGTGCCCATCAAGGCCATAGTGCCCATAGCGGAAGAGCGCATCCAGCGAGGGTAGCATCGAGATTCGAGAGCAAGAGGCGATAGTTTACGAGAATGGATAAGAAAACGCTGTCGCGACTCACGAAGGGAAGATTTTTTTATAAATTTAGTCCGAACCTTTTGCTAGGAAGGATTCACAAGGACAGAGCCACCGCTAAGCGAAGCTTGTTGCGGTGACCCTGCACTCTACCCTCCGATCGCGCAATTCCAGTTCTATGGCAGAATTTAGAGTCCAAAGTTTAACGTGCGCACATAGCCGCGCACGGCCGGTCCCCTCACTGACTTCGCCTGGCTACGGCCTGCCACCAACCGCAACCATACCTGTCAGGAGGCCCATAAATGTCAAGCGCCCGTCGCGCTTCGAACCCGGACTGCTGTAACCGGGGACGCGTGCTCTCACCACGCGGAGTCCAACGCTCTACCAACTGAGCTACGGGACCGGCCAAAGATCGCAGTAAACGGGCGGCGTATGGACCGCAATGTCGTGGCTACCGTTCCGCCAACTCAAGACCTTGTCCGATGAGGATAAGCCATGCATCGACCTTGACAAAACGCACACCAGCCAGCACCTATCTTTCTTGCGAAGGAGCGGCCCGGGCGATGGAGCGGCCTACCATAGCCCACTACCTGAAACAGAATGCATAAGCTGAGATATTAATCAATGAGACCACCAAAAATAGGGCAAAAATCGGCATTCTCCATACGCCGATTACTGCTGATACATTATTACGCGACTGCCATTGATATTAACCCGCTAGTTGCTGGGGGGGCGTTAAACGCCCCCACTTTTTTCGCTGGGCGATAGCATAAAAACGGCGCGCCGCAGGCGCGCCAAATTTTAGGTACCTGTAGGGAATTGATTGAAGTTTATTGTCACAAAGTTTAAAAAAAAAATCGGTCGGAAAATTTTTGAGATATCCAAGTTTAAGTGACGTCATGATTTCTGAGTTTTCGACCAAAAACGGCATATGTTCAAAAAATCATATAAAATCACAGAATAGACATACAGACATGCCGTAAACGCCATTAGACTGCCAATACCATGAACAATCAAATGGCTGTCTTTGATTATTGATTATCGTTCCGCATTTTCCAAAATCTTGAACTGAATCTTGGCAATTTTTCGTGACTACTTCACGACCATGATACATGCATTTCTTAAATTGAACTTTTTGAGCCAAACACGTAAACATATGATGAAATGAATGTCACCATCGTGTTCTACGCCCCAAATTACCCATGAAACATGTGTCACAGGCTGCGAATATCAGTTTTGATTTTCGGGGATATGTGCCTACCGGTTGACCTGACCTTGACCCTGACCTATGCTTGACTGACCCCTACATGGAGCTGACACTCTTGTAGGCCTTATATGATGGATTGTGCACCGTTTTGACAGAGTGACGAGAGGCGCCCATTGCGAAGTCCTGAAGTCCATGCTACTGAAAGCCCGATTTCAGGTGTTTGACCTGACCTTGACCCGACCTGTGACCTCAAAACTCAACTTTAAAGTACTCATCTGAAGCGTCTCGTCGCGCTCTTTCGTTTGCCGCCTCGTGCGTTTCGCTGCGCCTATTGGTTCTCGAGTTATCGGCTGGGGGCGTTTAACGTCCCCCCCCCCAGCAAACGGTGGGTGGCGAAATAGGGGAAGCCGGGGGAAGCCCGGGCGCGGGGGAAGCCCGGCCACCCCGTTTCCAGCTAAATTATTCACAATAAAATGCTCAACTGTTTGTCCTTTCAGCGTGGCAGCTAAGGTAACGCCAGCAAAAAAGTTAAGGCCGACAAAAATTGCATATTGTTAAAGTTATAGCGCAAAAATGATATTTTAAGGGTTTTTAGCTAAAAAGTGAGCTATGTTGCACTGTTAATGTTATACCATACAGCACTAATATTTATACGAATGTTATGTAAGGACCGTTTAAGTGTTTGTAGTGAGGGGTGACGAGGCAGGCTGGCTTAAGTATGACATTTTTTCGAATATCGCTGTTCTAAAATAAAAATTAGCACATTGGGGTAACCCCGGGCGAGTGGTCAAGCTTACCCCCAACCGAGAGCAATGCCACTAAACCACTGTTTTCCATGAGATAATAGATACTGAGCAGGTTTGGTTTACACCTAGATCAAAAATAAATTTCGAAAATAAACATGTTATCATAGACAAAGCCAGTCATGCCACTTAAGGTCAACTAGGGTCAAACTACGTTTTTGCAGATAACGCGACAGACAAT
Organism: Amphibalanus amphitrite; assembly: GCF_019059575.1. Taxonomy (NCBI): domain Eukaryota; kingdom Metazoa; phylum Arthropoda; class Thecostraca; order Balanomorpha; family Balanidae; genus Amphibalanus; species Amphibalanus amphitrite. The sequence continues at coordinate 120,672 of NW_024881698.1, read as the reverse complement.
GAAGCTAGAGCTTCAAAAATGGTGTCATTGTGTTCTTCTTCATCAGCCGAGTCGAATGATATGCAATATGATGCATTAAGGTAAAAAGAAAAATAAATTTTAAGGAATTTTGAAATACACATTTTTTTGTCAATTTTGCATCACGATTTTCATCGACCTGTACTGTATATGTAGTAGACGCTAGCTAAAATACCAGTAGTGGCATAAACTCGTAAGATGTCCAGAGCTAATCAGTACCTTAATATTTCACTTTCCGTTAATATTTGGAAAACACATAATGGTTTCATCAACTCTTTGTAAAGCGCTGGGGAGGTGGCCGGCGTTACCCCTATGCCGGGCTTACCCCAGAAAAATCAACACTTTTTTAAAACTCGATTTTCTCAACCTTATACTTATTCCACGAAACCGAATTTTTGGGAAAACACGGCCAATGAACTTAGCTAGCTAGCAGGGTATCAACATTTTATACAGCACGTATGGTATGTAATAAAAGTCAAAAAGAGCTTACTATGCCGGGCTTCCCCTACCCCAGCAACTGCCGGGTTAAGAATTGGCATGATATGCTCGACGGGTGCAAGGAACCTTTGCATCACCAAGGGCTGTGCTCTGACCAGGGGCGTCGCCGACGGGGGGTCGCGGGGGTCGCGACCCCCCACTTTTGAGAACCGGGGGGGGGGGGTCGACCCCCCCCCCACTTTTGGCGATGCTGAGTATGCTTTTTTGAGCCATCATGTCAGTGAAGTTGGCGTCAGCAACATCAACAAATACGTGAGATTCAGAATAGCTCCCTAGTCCCTATATTGCTTGTAGGTCAATAAGCTGTGGGCGTGGAACAACAGCATGACAATATTTTTTTAAGTAGCAGTTATTCTAGTCCCTTTTTATCCCTCAAAGGAGTGGGCGCGCCAAAACTGACCCAAGCGTTCGTCTGATTGTCAAAATAATGGTTGCAGTCGATTCGTCGGATGACGGATCAGTAACTACGAGGTACCTAACTAGCCTCAGCCCTGGCTACCATCGGACCTGCCTGCATAGGGGGAATGGGGTCAGATGGTGGACCCCTCTCGAGCTTTCCCAATAAGACACGCAAAAAGGAGCCTATTGCATCGAAACTTCCAGGGACCTCGAGTTAATCAATTTTACACCTACTTAAAAAAAAAAAATATTGACCCTGATTTGAATGTAGATGACCTTGGTTTACTTTTTCAAGTGTTATTTGCTTCTACTTACACAAGTTACAACTGTAGTTTTTGGAGCTGATTTCGAGTTATAGCGCCCGTTTGAACATAAGAAGTAGTTTTGATAAGTGGTGGTTCACTCTAGATGTTATGTTACGAAGCTATCGGTGGTGGTTGTCACTCACTTTAGATGGCCGGCAGGAAGCCTGCTGGTCGACCTGACCCGACACGATCTACCCCAAATGCATGGAGTCATCATCTTTGTTCAAAATTAACCGATCGAACTCGTACTTACCTACTCGGGACCCCGATAACAGCTACGGCTCACACGTTCTAGCGGGTCCCGATTTTCCCTACTTTTGGGCGTTGACCTAAGATGACCCGGCCAAGACCTTGAAATTGGGCATCATCGGCTTTCTCTTATCACGGGCAGCATCCTCGCTTTTCCGCGAAGCTCTACCTCGATCAGGGGCCGAAAGCATACATTGGCGTTACGTTGGTAAACGTTTTACCTTAGCGACCCGTAAAACACGAATAAGAGCTACAGCGACACAGAAAGCGTATTATATAGCTTTTTAAAGTTCTTTCGCCAACTTCGCCTCAGATTTGACTTCGGGTCTATGACTTGTGTACCACAGAGGCCAAACAGCTAAACGGACGGATTTTGCCGAAACATTTGTTCTGTAACAACCTACGGTTCAGTGAATGTGTATGATATTCATGTTATCACCATCGTGTTTGTTTCGTCGAAGACGACGCATGGCTTACAATTTGAACTTAAAATCAACTAGAAAACTTGACATCAGACGTAGTCATGTCCTGACCGGAAAAGAACCTGCTGTACCTATATGGCTCGATCTGTGTTGCTGAGCTGAACACACTCCAGATGCTGTCATCGCTCTACAGCGTCTCCATCAAAAGTTGTTGTCGAAAATGTGTTAGAGACCTTTTAAACACTCCTACCCATCAAGACGAAGACCGGTCACCCGACCCCCCCCCCCCCCACTCAAAAATCCGTGGCGACGCCCCTGGCTCTGACCGCGCCGTGGTCTCTTGTGGGTCCCGAGTCCGCTGAAACGCCGCGACCCCCTACTCGTTTGCTAGAATCGCTCGATATTGGCAGCGGCGCACGCCCGATATTCAGATCAATCTCGGAGGCGGGTGGACGGACTCAATTATTCCTCAGTGGCGTGCTTGTTTTCCTGTTTGTGGGAGTGGACACTCGAGCGTGACTTTAAGATGTTTTCGCCGACGAGATCGTTTGCTCGAGCCGTGCCCTCGAGAGCTCCGAGCAGACCGATGGAGAGCACGGGGAAGGGCGGAACGACTCGGACCGGGTGTAGACTCGGAGAGCCACTCGGGGGGACTTGCTGACCTCTGTCCCCGAGTAACTGGGGTATCGATTTTACAGACTTCAGATTTCGACCCTTCAAATTGATAAAAGGATTTTACAGGTACCGTAAACCGGGGTGAGTTGATATGGATTCTGAGGTTTTTCTAGATTTCTTTAAAAGCCACATTCATTTACGGAATTCTTTTTGTGCCAGTTTCATGGCACATGCCTTGGTGAGGCAATCAGCAAAAATGAATAAAAAATGTATATATTAAGCCCATTTTTTAAAACGCCAAAGTTCATATCAACTCACCACCCCCCAGGGGGTGAGTTGATATGGTTTTGGATTTTTCAAAATTTCTCGGCTAAAGAAGCTCAGAGGTGAGTTGATAAAATGCCAGTGTTTAAAAAAAAAGATGAGAGAACACATCCTGAAAGAAACCATCAGAAAAATGGTAGTAGATTGGCAGTAGACCTCACATTCATGAAAACGCAATCATGTCCAACACAGCGCTATCAAAATGGCTTGATTTTAGCAGCATCATTTTTTTCGATTTATGATACTTAGTTTTACTTAAAACATTATGAACTTGGCTAGTCACGTGTCCTCAAGCCAACGGTATCAAAACTGGCAATATATTTTGAAATTACAAGTGTATTTTCTTGTAGTTAAAACACATTGTCAGTTGCGGGTCAAGGTTGATATGCCTCTGACAGAGATAATGGATTGAAATGAAAGAATACATATACTTCTGAGCTTTTTTTGACTGGTAGTCAACAAAATATTAATGACGTGAAGTGAAGCGAATCTAATTAGGACTGTATTCTATAAGGTGAAATAAGCGACATAAAAGAGAATTCGGCATCAAAAGCCAAAATTAACCCTCGCACTTATAGGCGGGCGAACAGACCACCTCGGCTTTTCGCACATAACTCGCGCAAAAAGCGGCCGATCGCGACGAAACTTTCAGTACCTCTCGTCAGTTTATCAATTTTACACATGTTCTAAAGATTTCATGACCCTGACTCAAATGGTTTTTGACTTGTGACCTGATTCTCGAGACCATGCTTGGCCGGAATCGCGATTTGGCGTAGTCGGCTCACATTATCCGCGCATTTCCAGTCTTTTTGTGATTGTAACGTCCAAACATGTAAATGATGTTAGTCCCACGCAGCATTGTGGGTGTCAACTGTCAAGGTCACCTGAAAGTCAGGTCAGGTCATTGACCTTTGGTGATCTCGGTTCACTTTTTGGAGTTTTACATGTTTCTAGGGTAGATTTTTTTCGGGCCGATTTCGAATTTAACATGCATTTGATCATTTACGAAGTAGTTTTAGTGCCTTCGTAACATATTGCGACACCGTCAGTGGTAGTTGACACTTGACACTCCCTATGGATAGCCGGCAGGACACCTACTGGTTGACCTGACCTGACCTGACCTGGCCTAAATGTACGAAGACATCTGTGATCAAAACTAACATGACATTCGTGATCAGCAACAGCCAAAAAATAATAAACTCGATTTACGAACTTCAAATAACCCCCTATTTTACCGACTTCTGGGTAATTGACCCGACGTTCTAGGAAGGTTAACCAATGACCTAGAAGTTGGTTATCATCGGCTTCCTCGCGTCTCGGGCAACACGCTCATTTTTTTTCCGCGAAGCTCTAGCTCCACCAGGGGCCAAACGACGATGGGATTCCAACGGCCCCCCCCCCCCCCTATACGTTAAACGCTGGCAAAAAACGAATACGGGCGGGGGCTAAAACACCAGTCAATTTCTTTATATTGTTTGTTCCATTTCATTTTGTCACTCATTCTCGGTTGGCAACTGCCAAGCAGGAAAACTAATCAGTTTCACGAGATCAGAATTCCCGCGCTGTTAGCCATAAAGAAACGACAGTTCAGTCATTTTCGAAACTACGAATAATTAATAACAATTTTTTTTTGATCTGTATGTATATAGGTGTTCTATAATGTTCCTTTGTAGCTTGTAGGGAGCCACCTTGAGACTTGACAGGGAGTCATGCTGTGCCTTTTGCATGTTAGGTACCTATGTCCACAGAAAAAAAACTTTGGGGTCACTGATGTTAGTTGTCGGACCTTCGTCCCCGTCTTGAGTTGAGATGTTAGTTTCACAACGTTTCGGCCAGTTACTCTCCGGCCGTCGTCACTCGTCAGGTGTTCTTTGAGCCTCAGAAGGACCTGGATGTTGGTGACGCCGTACGCGTCAAACAGTTCGAAAGCTCCTGTAGTCAGCGGGAATCGAACTCGGGTTTCCCCGGTGATGGTCCACGGTTCTAACCACTCCACTATCGAGGCAAATTAGACTATGGCCGGAGAAGTTACTGGCTGAAACGTTGTGAAACTAACATCTCAACTCAAGACGGGGACGAAAGTCTGACAACTAACATCAGTGATACTAACAGGCCTCGTCTCAAGCATTCAGAAAAAAAAACTAAAGCTTTTTGGGGTTGATGGAATGATGTGGGGAAAGAAAAGGAGAAGAGTTGGTCTAATTGACTTTGTCTTACCTGCAGACCCATATTTCATGCTAATTTGCATGCATACCAGCCTGGTATCAGCTTTTATCATGCATATCAACTCACCCCTTGATGGCATATCAACTCACCACCTGTCACTTTTCTTAAAATTATAAAAAAGCGTTGTTATAGGTGAAACCCAAAACTACCTGGGATCAACAGTAAATTGATGGTAGTTTCTTTCCCAGTGCATGTTGTTCCATGAATATCCACCGTCTTTGCTGTAGGGTGGGGACTTTTCCTTAGTTTCAAAATCAGAAGAAAAAAAGGACTTTGAAAAAAGTAATGTGTTAAGAAGGCACTGCACCACATGCATGTCTTTCTCAGCTATATGCATCACTTATTGGTTGCTTCACTTCACAGAAAAATAAAACTGAAAATTGGTTTACAAATGGATGAGCAGCACACATTTTAACATTTTTCGAGCAATTTATATCAACTCACCACCCCATATCAACTCACCCCGGTTTACGGTAATGAACAGAACGTTATACCTACTTACGTGCGCTCCCACGGATAAATAGCCTCGGACTAAGAGATACAATAGCCGTTTTCACGACGGCCATCTGGTTCACATCTAGTGTAGATTAGTTGCAGATTTGGTGAGGATTTGGTGAAATTAGGTTCCATGTATTTCTTAGTAGCTATCAGCTAGGGTTGCTGGTTGCACTAATTGCTTATATACCTGCCTAGTCATATCATCAGACATTATCATCGATTAAAACACTGAAATAATTTTACATCGTATAAAGATATTTGTTATCAAAGAGATAAGGTGCATATTTGGTAAGAATTAGGGGCATTCGCCGCAGGCTTCAGCAGCCACGCGATAAAATAGCCACATACCTTCAAGGAAATGTTCACTTTTAACATGGGTTTTCGAAGTGGCCGTTTTGTAGGTTGAGCTGAAACCAGCACTAAATCAGAAGCTTTTACGGCCCATCGATCACCCTAGGCAAAGATATTCCATTTCTCGTTTCGAAAAGAGTGTCCTAATGAAGAAATGCCCGGAATGCAGCACCTCAGCCTCACTATATTAAAATATAGGCAATATTTTTTTTATAAAAGGCTTTGTTTTCTTTGCTGATCACTTTGAGCATAAAAAAATCATAAATCCATTGCAAAAAAAAACTTATTTCGTGGACGTGAACTATTCCATTTAAGAAAATATTGTTTGCATTTTTTCTCACTAGCGATCCTTTTTTGGTGTGGCTGCCAAAACTCATGGGCGGCATAAGCCTAATTATAGCGGCAGTCGGCGATTCTTCTGCTGGTCGGAGTGGCCTTGTCTACCCCGCTCCCCGGCGCGACCCAGAGGCGAAGTTACGCGGTCCAGGAGCGCGCCAGCCGCGGGCGGCCGCTCAGCTGAGCCCGCCGGCCAGCTGTGGTCTTGATAGATCAGCTGGGTGACAGGTCGAGGGCTCAGCCGCACGGTGTGTCACACGCGGGAACGGAGGGGACGTGATTCTACGTCTACGTCTTCAGTTAACCCGCGCCCCACTGGGGTCTGTGTATAACACGCCCTACTGGGGGGGGGGGCTATTCATAGCCCCCCCTCCTAACTCCGAAACTACAGGGCCGATCGTCAAAATTCAAACGGTGTCTGATAGCCCCGGAAAAACTGTCGAACGAAACCTAATTTCATTGACCTCGAGGTCACCGATGACGTCACAGGTCAGGTCAAAGTAAAAATTATTAGCACTTTGGCTTGTTCACATTTTGGGCTCTGGCCGCCGTCTTACAAGTCAGATCAGGCTCATTTTTGGTTTCCACACTCGTCAACAGATGCTCTAGATACCTTGAGGGTAACAAACTTGTACTTTGATTTTCAGGTCAGGGTCAGGTCATCACAGGTCACGAAAATATTATATCATGCGTCGGTCACGTGACACATGTTTTATGGTCCATTTAGGCCATAGATTTCGAATTTGATGTCGTCTGTGCCATTCAAGGTCATTTTGAGTCGAAATTAGCTTAGATAAGGTCACTTTCAGGTCAAAAAAGGTCAAATTTTGAAGTTGAAATTTTTCAACAAAAAAGGTGTCTATTGGATGCAGTTTGAGCTCAGGAACACGATGGTGCCATTTATATTGGTGTACGATGCCAAATACGTACTGAAAAATTGATTTGAAAAATTAATAATTGTGAATTTTTTGCAATAATGCGTATAACTTGGCCATTTTTGAAGATATTTAGCTAAAACTTGCTAGAGTTAGTCATAATCATGCGTTCTGTCACATATATTCCGATTTTTTCGAAAAGTCAGAAACTTTTTGAAAAAAATATAAAAATATAAAGTTTGAATATTATTATATAAAATTTTCGAAATTTTCAAAATTTTGAAAATCCGAGATAGCAGTTTGATAGCGCGGTCAATTCTGAGTCCTTTCATGCAAAGAAATTGGATCTAGCTTAAAAACTGAGCTCTTGGGAGCGATTGCCGTGGTTCAATGTTTTGCGTCGAAATCGGACGAACATGACGTCAATCTGACGTCATTTCCGGCCGACCTATGGTAGCTACGAAGTTTAAATTTTGACACAAGGTGTCAAATTGATGCAGCCGAAGGTACTGAAAGTTTGGCGTCGATTTGTCAAGCGGTTTGGAAGTTATTGCAGAAAAACGGGAGGGGGGGCTATAAATAGCCCCCCCCCCCAGTGGGGCGCGGGTTAAAAGAAAATGTTACGGTACACTCTACCTATGGCCGGTTGCTACATTTTGAGCCATGACGCTTTCAGGCTCCGTGACTGGAACTGAGCGGGCCCGGGCGTCAGCCGGTGCCGGGGAGGAGAGGAGCGGCCGTCGGCCGATTGCAGGCGACAGACGGTTAATGCGGCGGGTGTGTCCGACCCGCCCTGAGCAGAGGGCGCCGCGCCGATATATCGACCCCTCGGAGACGGGTCCGGCACGCACCCCTCTCGACCGCGCAGCGACCACGGCCGAGCTGCAGCTCATCACCTGAGCGTCCTACACCAACGAACAAAATCCTCCTGGCCTTACGGCAATCGGTGTTGCGTTTTTCGATCTTTTCATGGCTTTTCGAACGATGCTTGTCGCCTTCATGGCCCGGAATAAGCAATGAGGCAAGTACGCAAAAACGCCTACCAGCCAGCTGCAGATAATTTGGAAACCGAAATCAAAGCTAATGCCAAACAAAACTATGGGAAATGCCAAAACCGAGTCGTCTTCGGAAATTGAGAGAAATGCCTATTTAACCAAATTCAGAGCATTGAACCCGCGCCCCGCTGGCGGTCCTGGATTTCCACGCCCTGCTGGGGGAGGGGGGTGTTTGACCCCTTCTAACTCGGCTCCTGGGCCACGTGGCGATACGCGGAAGGCGGCGTTCGAAAGAGCGCCAAAAATATTGACGGAATCACTTCGGTCACTTTTTTGGTCAGGTCAAAGGTCAGGTCACCAGAGCAGGCGCGGATACAAGGGGGGGGCCATGGGGGCCATGGCCCCCCCCCCTTGGCCGATTTTTTTCAAAAATAAAATAAAAAGTTAAAAAGTTAAAAAGCTGAAAAGGGGGCCTCCTGAAAATAAAGTGGCCGAAATCCGATGAGTTTTTTTTTTAACCTACCCACTTAGTTATTTCTTAGAAGACTAGCTGAGAAGACTTCTTTGTTAGAAGATTGGTAAAGCTTTTCATAACTTGGAGGTCTCTTATACTCACAGAGATGACCACTTTTACAGGGCCTCCTAACCTGCACAGAGGGCCTCCAAGCCTGCACAGATGTTGAGATGTTGCCTGAACAGCTAGATAAGCTCAATAGACGCAGTTTTTTTGGGGGGGGGGCCCAACAAGTGGGAAGATGGGGCCTCCAACAGGTGGGATTATGGGGGGGGGCCTGCTGGTTTCTAATGGCCCCTCCCTTGGAGATTTTCTGGATCCGCCCCTGCACCAGAGGTCATTGAAGGCAAAATTTCTCCGATTTTCAGGTCAAATGTCGACAATTTCCAATAAGCCAACGCATAACTCGGGAACCAATAGAGGTCACAGCGCCGCGGAGAGGCGCATTCGATAGCCCCTATTGACGCCCTTTCTGAGCAATTATCTCAGATTTGACATAGCTTCAACGGTTTTGCCTACATGGGGCAAAAACTGCCAAAATAACCGATTTTTTAGGGGAAGTTTTTGTGCAATAACTTTTGACTCAAGTCTTACACGAGCTTACTTTTACCGTCATCGTGTTCCTCTCGTAAAGCCCATCGAATGAACTACACACTTTGACCTTGAAAGGTCAACTTAAAAATTTGACCTCAGGTCTAGGTCATGACCTGATCGGAAAGGGTCATGCTGCATATCAGTCGATCCGTATCGTCAAGCTGAACATATCCAAGGGCCAAGGTTTTTTCACCGCTTTAGCATGCTTCTATTTGCGAAAAAACTGTTGGATACCGTTCGTGACCTGAGATGATCTCAGGGGCATAAACAGGGGCGCCTTTCAATTTTCTCTCACTGACCGCCGCTGACTAATGGGGTGGTCGCAAAACTGACCTGCCCTTAGGTCATCGATGTCAAAATTATGAGATATACATTTTGTACACACTATTACTCTTAGCAATCGCTGAAAGTTTCAAGGCGATCGGTCTCTCGGTGTAGCTATGGCAGACATTGAAACTTGAATGATCTTGGTCTGAAATTTTTACATGTGTAGAATTTATGTATAAGGTGTGCCAAAAACGGCGGCCGGGGGGAGGAGCGGAGTGTTCAAACACCCCCCAGCAGGGCGCGGGTTAAAGGGACCCTCCCACCTTAACATTAGTTTTGAGTTGAGATAGCCAAGTTTGCGGCCAGGCTCAGAAACCACCATTTATCCTGGTCGCAACCCCCGCAGCTTTATGGTGTTCAAGAAATTTCTTCCCTTTACTTGCAGGGTGGGACCAGCGTGGTCCCTATCTCTTAACCATTACGGGAATCTGATGACGTCATCAGGCTTTCGAACGTCCGTTAAATGTTTGACTAAAACGTTTTGTAGCACGCGGTGGTATATGCTGCTTTGCGCGCAACAAATGCCGCACTTTCAAATAAAGTCGCTAGGAACAGCGGAGATCCCAAAAAGTAAACAAAAGTAAAAGTCTAATATCTTGAAAACCGGTGAATATTTTTCGATGAAATTTGGTAGATATTCGTTTTTGCTCTTTCTGAACCGAGCGACATCACTTTCATGCCAATTCATTAACTTTTTTGAAGGTGGGAGGGTCCCTTTAATGCGTTGTTGCAGATTAACCCGCGCCCCGTTGAGGTCTGGCAGCTTCCATGTCCTGTTGGGGGGGGGGGGGAGGGGCAAAGGCCCCCCCCATCGTATCTCCGGAACCAATAGCCGGATCGGAAAAATTCAAACGGCATTAGATAGAAGTCATCGAGATGCATAAGATAGGATATCGATGACCTTGATATTTGACCTGTGGCGTCACCGGGAGGTCAAACAAGGTCAAATCAGTCCAACTTGCAGTGACGAGAAGTCGGTCATAAAAATGAAACCTAAGTTTTCAAACTGAGTCTGGTGATGATGTATATGATAGATCTGGCATGTGGGTAGTCACCTGAGTGGATGATGACCTGTGACGTCACAACAGGGGTCAGCCTCGACCAATCAGAAAACACTTTCGTGAATCGTAAGGAAAGGCATGCTAAATTGTGAAAATTAGAGTCTTTATGAAGACACGTCATATATATATATATATGCAACCACAGAAACCTCCTTGACCATTTTTCTTGGACCTATGACGTCACAGGAAGGTCAAATCAGGTCAAATGGTACCGGTTTACAACGAAAAACAATTTTGTACGTAAAAGTGACTTAACTCACGTAAATGATCATATTCAGTCAGCAAGAGGTTGATAAGAATCATAAATATTACTCATGACTGAATTTCAAGCACAAATACCGAAAACATTGTGACGTCATAAGAACAGTCGCTTCTTTCTCAGTCATTCAAATTGGCTACATCTCAGGCAGTTTGATATTTTATTTTTTTGACACGTGTAAGGCCAGTAAAACATTCTCTGACATACATTCCGTTTTTTGAAAATTTCTCCAAATTTCAAAAATATCTCAAGAAATCAAAATTTTGAGTTAGAAAACCCCTAGATCTAGGGATTTTTATATTTTGGGAAATTTCGAGATAGCCAGTTTGTTCGCCATGCTTTTTGATACATACGGTCCAATGTTTGAGTCGCTAGGTTGAAACCCTGATTTTCTGCGATTTTTCTATTTGTACAACTTTTCCGACGAAAAATCGCCGAACATGACCTCAGTTTTCCCTCTATAGCTCGTGACCTGAGATGACCTGGGACCTATTTTTTTCAGAAGTTGTGTAAAATTGATCTCCGAAGAAGTACTGAAAGTTTCAAGTCGAAAATCGCAGCCGTTTCTGAGTTATCTGCCAAAAAGCCACAGGGGGCTGGCCTTTGCCCCCCCCCCTTCCAACGGATCGCGGGATACCTACCAAAAAAATAATGCTGTATATAATGATTAAAATATCAAAAAAAAAAGTTTTCGTCGGCTTGGTATGGGTATAGAAAATGTTTCTATCCCGTTAACGTTTACCTCATAAGATGTGGTTTATTATGCTTGCCAAACAAAAGTGGATCGAACCTCTATCAGCCCCGGGGGTGCGATTTATCATGTTGGCCGAGTAGCCGTGGTGTGACACTGTTTGTGAGGAAGCCATACGTGAGGGGTGGAGTTGGCACCTCGAGTTGCCGGGAAGCTGCGGGCCCGTCCGGTTTGGCGGCGCCCGCGGGGCTTCCGCGGCCGTGTTTAGTGCGCTGAGGTGACCGTTCCGACGGCATTCGGTGACGGGCTGGGGTGACTGTTTTACTGTGCCGCTGGTGACCGACTGGGGTGATTGTTCCACTTGCACCGGTGACCGGCTGGGGTGACCGTTCAAGCCGCATCCGGCGGGGAAATTGAACTCAACTGCGGATGTCGGCCAACTGACTCCATCCTGTGCCACAACCCTTGATAAGCCACTCTCCACCGCACTTCCCAGCGAGTCGTGACCTCGAAACTCAATTGTTCATGAACTTTACGAAAGAATAAATCATAATATAGATTCACGGATGCGAAGAGCGCTTATGATGTTATGTTTAGAAGACAATGAAACCACTAATAACTACTAGTAGTAACCACTAAAAACGGTTTTTAAATGCTAAAAACTAACAGCTGTTCATGTTGGGAAATGTTTGTTCCAAAGTTTCAATAATTCCCGCGTCGCAGAGGCACAGCATCGCCGCGCGCCGCTGCATTGTATTGGAGCTGCCCCACCCGGCCGGCCTGTCGGCCGATTGCCGCCACTGACGGTGACGCGCTGGGGCTGTTGTTTGTATCCGGCCCGGGTGGCGCGGCCGGCTGGATTACAGGGCACAGCACGGCGCCCGCCGACGGCCGTCGGCCCAGACGGGCGGACGGGCACGACAAGCGGGAACAGCCGGTCGGAGACAGTATATGTTCGGAAGGGCGGGCACGGCCGGTCAGAGGGAGCAAGCACAGGGAGTGGGCACAATTGATCAGGCATTTTCTAAAAAAGGGAGTTTCGTTCCTATTTTCAGGAATCATGTCGCATTGATGCATGAATAAGTAGGTGGTAGGGAAAGTTTGACGTCGCTGGAATAGCTCGTTCAGAAGCTACTGCGAAAAGCGCGAGGGGCAGATTTTGCCTCACCCTCCCCCCCCCCTCCCTTCCCCAGCACAGCGCGGGTTGGTCTTCACTCCTGACTTAAATACTGATTTTCTTAAACAACATCTCAAGATAAAAACGACCCAGAGCTACATTTGGTGAAGTGATGCTTTGTATTTTATTCTGCCGGTGAAATAGACGAGCCCAGCTGCCTGATGCTGGACATCCGTAGCGCAGGGCTCTTGGCCCGGTCATCTGTGGTTCTGGCGGGTTATCTTCGGCGTGGGCCTGCCGGTCATCTGTGGCTGTCCTCGGCGGCCCGTGCGCCGGTCAGCTGCTGTGGCGGTCCTCCGTGGGCCGCGGCCGCGCGCCCCGGCCCGCCGCCGGTCATCTGTGGCGGCGCGGACGGCACGTTCGCTGCTCGTTACCGCCGCCACCGCCGGCGGCGATGAATGGCCACCGGGAGCCGAGTGTCCGGCCCAGGGTCGATATTGGCGTGATTACCGGTCGGTAATGCTCCTTGTGCGCGCCGGTCGAGCCGCCGCCGCCGCCGCCCACTAACCCGATTACCCGATTGCCATTGAGTCGTGTGATGTTGAGGGAGTACCACAGGGGATGGAGAGAAGGCTCCTGTAACGCTCATGATAGATCCCAATCCTCATGTTACAGGCGTGCTTGTTGGCGGAAAATTGACGGTATTGATGTTGCCTGAGGCGCCAGGAGGAAGAAGTTTGCATTTTGTATCCCGGTTGCACTGGAGGCGCCAGGGCTTGGTTGAAGGTGTAGGTGGTCAATTTTGATAGGGTTGGGCCGGTTGGGGTAGAGGAAGAGGTGGGATTTGGAAGTACTAAGGTCTCCATGCCACTCTGCGGGGACGGTAGAGTAGGATTCGGTATGACCGGGGAGGGGCATTGGAAAGTATTTTACTACCAACAGTAACATAGACATTAATAATATGGACACGGTAGTGCAATATGTAATACAATACAATTCAGTAAATGAACATTGAACAGTCATAGGCGCGGGAACCGGGGGGGGGGGGCAGCTTGCGAGAGGGCTCCATTATATTAACTGCGCTAATCCAATGGACAATAGAGATGCACCAAAAATGCATCAAGTTTTCGCGGCTGGCAGCCGCGAAAACTTTGGAGGTCCACCATTTGAAAATGAGGCAACTTTGAGACGAATGACTTTGGATTGGGGCCTCAGCCACCTTCTTCTACACGTATCACTGAGTAACTCCGACATTTTGGAAAAAACCCTGATAATATCTTTCAATGCTCCTGAACATAGGCGGCGGAACGGGGGGGCACCGGGCACCGTGCCCCCTTGAATTCTGCAAGGGGGCACCAATAGCAAGGTGCCCCCCTTAAATTTGATGTATTAGTGCCAGGGGCGGATTCGAGAAATTCCAAGGGGAGGGTCATGAATCGAAATGGTGCTCCCTCCTACCTAACCTATACCCAAAATCAAAACCTCAACGGATTTCGGCCACTTAATTTTGGTGGTGCCCTATTTTCAGTTTTTTCATTTTCTTTATTTTTGGTTAGTCATGTGATGACTGGTGCCCTACCTACCCTGCCCCCTGACAAGCCTACGGTGGGCCCCAGGGGTGTCGTTTTCCGAAAATGATTGGTAGTGCCCAAAGGCGGCGGCTGGCCATATATGACGGGGCTTACAAGGTAGGGTACCCCCAAATCTGCCTTTCTCATCGGATTTCGGCCACTTATTTTTCGCCCTGGTCATTGACAAGACTAACCGAAATCTAAAAAAAAAACACAAAAAAAAACTTTGGAAATCTGGGTCCACACCGGACGCCATGCACAAAACGTGCAGTTATATAGGCAATAGTGTCGGAGGAATGCACGCCATTCTCAGGCGCGTAACCACGAGTCTGAAGTTACTGGGGACCACATGGAAAGCCGCGAAGACCAAATATAATATTTCAGGATCAGCCTTCGCCCGAGTGTGTGGGCCGTGGGGGGAGATAGTGGGGGCGTTTTTGGCCACACCTGCCATTTTTTTTTTTTTTGCGCGTGTAAGCACAACCGCGGCGCGCACCGACACAGGTAAACATGACACACTGAACCGGAAAATTGCACCTGTGACCCCTTCTATGCCTCTGAGATCATCTCAGGTCATGAAACATCTCCAACAGTTTTTACCATTACTTTAGGTAGAAACATGTTAGAGCGCAAACACTATGGATGTGTTCAACTCAACAATACCAATCGCATGACATGCAACATGACCTTTTCCTTCCATGCGTCTCGACGAGACCAACGCGATGCCGGTAAAATCAGCGCCATGCTATTTTTGAGTCAAAAGTTATGATACAAAAACCTTTCCCGCAAAACGCCAACCTGGAAGCTAAACCGTTG
This sequence comes from Amphibalanus amphitrite, assembly GCF_019059575.1. Taxonomy (NCBI): domain Eukaryota; kingdom Metazoa; phylum Arthropoda; class Thecostraca; order Balanomorpha; family Balanidae; genus Amphibalanus; species Amphibalanus amphitrite. Next base: position 105,611 of record NW_024881698.1, on the reverse strand, counting down.
ACCTTAGGTCAAAACTGAGAACATTGCTCAGAAAGGTCTTTGAAAAAAGCTGTCGAATGCGCTTTCCCGCAGCACTGCAGCAGGTTCCTGACGTATGCGCCGATTTGTGAAAAGTTGTCGAAATTGGGAATAAATGTTTGTGAAAATTTTACCTTTGGTGACCTCCAGTGACCTGAGCGATGACTTGATCAAAAATGACATAGGTAATTCTGAAAGATACTGTAGCGAGCTATCTGCTGCTTCTTACCGCGTCTTTCTAGCTCGCTTAGGTAATCTGGTGTGGCCAAAAAGCCCCCCCCCCCCATCATGGCTAAGCTGGTTGAGAGGCCCACCCGGGCGCTGGCTAAACAAAACATCCAGTTTTGTTTTCCGTTGACTACATATTACTCTTCACGTCGATTTAGAGACAATATTTGGCTATTCAAGCAAATTGAGGTCGTCGGTTTTACTGGGGACGGTCCCCAGTAACCTAAAAGTTACTGGGGACCGGTCCCCAGTGTCCCCAGTGGTGGTTACGCGCCTGGCCATTCTGAAAGAGGCCCACATCGACTTAAAAGGACGGCTGTGCTGAAAGGGGACAGGAACAGCTTTGAGGGCCCAAGCCGACTAAAAAAGACGGCTGCGGGGCCAGGAACGGTTTTGAAGACCCACGCCAATTGAAGGGTTCGACAACTAACGAGGACTGGAAACACAACGATAGTTAGAAAGACCTGCTTGCCAAAATAAAAGGATGACAGTACGAGGGGCGTTCAGAAAGCTACGGGCCCGACCATGAAGGAGCAGAGAGATACAGCATCGACTCATTAGACCAAAAAGTTCATTTATTCAAATAAACACCGTTAAGACAAACACATTTCGCACAGCGCTTCGCGAGAGCCCTCAAGGCCTCCATAACCAGTGGGTTTTGGACCCATCCTGCACGTCCAAGACGGCTGATTTCGTCTCCCTGCTGTTAGCGAGGTTGCCGCTGCTAATTTTCTTATGTTGGGGAAGAGGTGGCAACCACTAACCAGAGTGTGCAAGGTTCGGAGAGAAAAAAGTGGATGCGACAACAACTCGAAGCTCATCGCTTCACTGTTCGTCATCCCGCCCATGTACGCAGGTGCGTGGTCGCGGATCAGGTGCACACTTTACGTCAGCTTCCCTATAGCCTCTCCTCGATGTTTACCGAATGGACGCACATCATCAATTGTGTGCCCCTGTTTTGGAAAGTTGACGAGCGGAGGGGGGTCGCATCGACCCCTCCCCCTGCCAGGCCGTGTTATGAAAAATGCCCAGGGCGAGGGTTAACGCTTGGTGCCTTTTCTGCACTAACTACTATGAAACGAATCACTGCTCTCTTCTGGGCGTCGCCCATCCTATCCGAAATGGCGAACTATGCTACGAATAGAAGCCCGAATCAATCACAGAAGAGACTTAATTAATGGCCACTTACTTAATTTGCGTAAGTGGACATCCCAATAACACATCATTTAACACACCGCCTTGCAGGCCAAAATTCCAACTCCTTCATTGTTCGGCCCGAAACTTTTTGAACGCCCCTCGTAGTTACGAGCTTCAGTTTTCGGGGTCTGATGCGGTAATGACCTGGCGTTGAACCCTGGGGAATCAGGCTGCATCACCCACTCAAATCAATATACCTATGGCCTATTCTGGAGCACCGCGGCACCTTCCGAAGTCGGTGTAGGGCCTCCAGCGGCTGGTGTGGAGACGGATCGGGGTCTATTAGGGGCGGTCGCGTGGTATGCGGGACTCAGAGGCAGTTATGGACCTCTATAACCAATTGCGTTTTCGAGCCTCTTAAAATCCATTAAGGACCGGAGTCCTAGACACGTGAAACCTCATTGTCAGCTACATGCACCTACTGTGGCTAGAACCTTATTTATGTACTTGCATATGTGCTTATTTAATATTTGCTTATCTGTTTATTTTGATTTTTTATCAACTGATAAGTGACAAAAGATTGGTAGGGCTCAGCGAACATTGGTAGGGCCCAAATAAACATTGGTAAGGCTCGGGCCCTACCAGGCCTATACAAAACGACGCCCCTGACTATTGTGAAACTTGGTAGGTAGGTAGGTAGGTAGGTACCACATAACTTGAAATTACTTGACGTAATGACATGATGTGGAAAGTGAAAATGATACCTAGGTATTGATGGAAATTTATGGACTTAGGTACGCTACAAGAAGATTGAATTGGTCAACCAATTCAAATTCAATCTACTTGAGGAGTAAGTCTAAAAATTTTCATCAATAGTTACCACTTACCATTGAAGTTCCTTGCTATCATGTTGATTTTATACATAAGAACCTCATTCGTTTTATTTGTATGACATGTTTGAATGCAATTTTCTCAATAAGTGAAGAAAAATGTTGGTAGTGCTCAACAACACATTGGTAGTGCTCAGCTGAACATTGGTAGTGCTCGGGCACTCCCAGGCCTATACAAAACGACGCCCCTGGTGGGCCCTGACATGACTTAGGTGCCCATGGGCCCTGACAGGCCCGTGGTGCCCCTGACAGGCCTGTGGTGTCCTTGCTAGGCCTGTGGTGTCCCTGGGCCTTGGCAGGTCTGTGGTGCCCCTGGCGAACCTATGGTGCCCCTGTTAGAACGCAGGTGCCCTTGACAGGTTTGTGGTGCCCCTGACCATAGGCGCGGGAACCGGGGGGGCAGTGGGGGCAGCTTGCCCCCCCCCCAACTCTGGGGCCGTGGGGGCGGTGCCCCCACAGCTTTGAGACGGAATACCACACTTTTTTGCAAATATTTTCTTTATTGTTGAAAAAGCCGAGGGGTGAAAAATAAGTGGCATAAAACCGGTGAGAAAACTAGATTTGGGGGTACCCTAGGTTGATATCTATTATGGTGTGCCCCCCCCCCCCAGTCGGAAAGTAGTTCCCGCGCCCCTGCCCCTGACAATCCTAAAGTGCCAACGACAGGCTTGTGCCCTTGCGAGGCCGGTGGTTCCCCTGCGAAGCCGATAGTGCCCCTGGCAGGCCTCTGGTGCCCCTGGAAGACCTGTAGTGCTTTTGCTAGGCCGATGGTGCTCCTGACAGGCCTGTGGTGCCCCTGCTAGGCCTGTGGTATGGTACCCCTGGCGGGCCTGTGGTGCCCCTGTCGGCTGTCAGGCCTGTGGTGCTCCTGGCAGGCATGTGGTGACCCCAGGCCCTAAGTCATGACCCATGTGACCTCCCCCTGGCATTTCGCCACTGATTAGTACTGCGATGGCTTCTTGGGAATTTGATGCATGTAGGATAAATGGAATTTATCAAACGACAATAAGGAAGAGACAAACACACAGGTACTTGAGGATCAGCTTAACCCTCGCCGGCACAGGCCATTTTGAGTCCTTCGACGGCACAAGGGGGGGGGGGGGTGGTACGACCCCCTTCGCGTTTGGCCCCTGATGGAGCTAGAGCTTCGCGAAAAAAAACGAGCCTGTTGCCCGTCACGAGAGGAAGCCAATGATACCCAATTTTAAGGTCCTAGGTCATCAGTTGACCTTCCAGGTCAGGTCAATGACCCAAAAATCGGGAATATCGGGACCTGTTAGAAAGTCGTAAAGTGTGGCTGCTAAGGGGTTTCCGGGGTGCTGATCACGAATATCGTGTTAGTTTTGAACACAGATGATGTCGTGAAGCGTTTAGACCAGGTCGGGTCAGGTCAGGTCAGGTCAACCGGTAGGGGTCGTGACGGGTATTCGTAGTACCTGTCATCCGCCTCTGACAGTTCGTAACATGTTACGAAGGCACCAAAACTACTTCGTAAATGTTGAAATGGTTGCTTAACTCGAATTCAGCTCCAAAAACTAGCCTAGAAACATGTAAACTCGAAAAAGTGAACCGAGGTCACCAAAGATCAATGACCTAACCTGACCTTCAGGTGACCTTGGCACCCACCCTAATGTATGGGAGCAACATCAAATCACATGTTTGAACGTTTGAAACCACCAAAAGCTTGCAAACGCGCGGCTACTGCGAGCCGACATACGCCGAATCGCGATTCCGGCCAAACATGGTCTCGGAAAAGAGGTCACAGGTCAAAGGTCATTTGGGTCAGGGTCATGACATTTTCAGGGTAGGTGTAAAATTGATCAATGCGAGGGTGCTGAAAGTTTCGTCGCGATCGGCCGCTTTTTACGCGATTTATTCGCGAAAAACTTAGGGGGGTTGCATCACCCCCTCCCCTGTGCCGGCGAGGGTTACTTGTAGTTAGCCACACATACGGGGGTGAACTGCCATTTTCGTTTAGTAAAAAAAAAAATAATAAATCATCGTGTCAGGTCTGTGACGACAAATAAGTGGCCTAAATCCGATGATAAAACAGGATTTGGGGGTACCCTAGGTTTGGCTCCTTGAGCTGGTGCCCCCCCCCCCCCCTGTCTCAAATCGTTCCGTCGCCTATGCTCCTGGATCTCTCCTCATTGTGGTTTTCAGGACACTCCAAAAAATTTGTCAGGGTCATCCGGTATCGCTGACCGTTGACAGCCTGGGTAGCGCATCTCTCACACGAGCGACGTTCGCCAGGCTTCTTTGATTGGGTTTGTGCAGGCGGTGGGGGGGGGGCATTTTTGCCCCCCCCCTTCCTTAGTTTTTTCGATATATCTCGAGAACCGCTGCGCCGATCGTCACCAAACTTTCAGTACCCTCCCGTGAATAGCTATTGCACATTGTGACCAAAAATGTTCCAAAGGCTATGATAGGTTGGACGCTAATGACGTCAGAGTGACGTCATTTCTGCCATTTTCGACCCAAAAAAAGGTTTCGTGAGAAGAGCTGTCAGGCCTACAGCTTTAGAGATACAGAAAAATGTTTCAGACACAAAAGATGTATAATTTAGAGGACTACAAAACTACCATCTCGGATTTTTGATTTTTTGGATTTTGACACCAAAAATCAAAAAATAGATTTTTTGAATATAATAGCCAAAATCCAACAAGTATTTTGAATTTCGAAAAAACGGAAGATATGTGATAGTCCCTACCGCCTTCTAACTACATGCCAAACTTAAGATCGATACCCTTTTTTGGCCAAGTTATAGTGAAAAAACTTCAAAATTGATGACATCAAATTTTCAAACTCAATTTTTTTTTAGCAATCCTAGACCTCGTAGCGCAAAACAAAGACCACCATTAGACTCCCCGTGACGAGCTGCATCGAATCAATACCCATTTTATGCAGAAATATCAACTTTGAAATTTGACCTTTTTTGACCTGCCCTTGACCTGACCTCCACCAGAAAGTGACCTAAACCGTACCTGATGGTCTTATAATCAACATCATTGAGTTGGAAATGAGAACTGGCCATAAAACATGCATCGCACAACCTTAGTAAAGTTGGGTTCATGTGGTGACCCTTGCACAGTAGGGTGTGTCGACAGAGGGGTTTTTCTCACAGATTCACGTTAGACAAAGATATTTTTTGGTACGAGACTCAACAGATGCCAAAAATCCAAAAGAAAGCACTTAAATTACAAAATTAACGAGGCTCCAGAGGTTTGTTTCCGATATCTGTAAAATAGCTGATTCGATGGCAGCGCCACCTACATTAACAGCATGCGACTGTGGTGACACCTGTGCAACTGGTGTGTTGTCGCTGGTTGTCAGCAGTGCCTCTGGCGGCTGGTATTTAATTCTGGTATTTTTGTTTAATATTAATTGTAATTATGAACAGATTTGTAATAAAACATCTACAGAAATTTACGATTTGATTGAAATATAATTAAAGTAAAATCACTGAATTAATAGATGAATGTGTAAACAAAATATAAACATCTTGATATGACAAAATGCATTACCTAAAGGTAACCTAGCAGACAACAGTTGTCATTGAATCTTTGTTTACGGGATAGGTCCCAAACTTATATTAGGTAAAAACTAGGTAATTAACAGTGTGATTTAATTATTATCCAAGCTAATTGTTTACCCTACGTCCTACCACATCGTGCGATGTTCTGTAGCCATGTCAAAGGCCACACGCTTACAAACTAGACGTTTTCTTCTCGGCCATCCCGCCCCTCTGCCAGCCAACCAGTTGCCGACGAAAGGTGATGTCGTCAGCTACATCAGGTGGCTGAACCGCACTTCTAAACAGCCTCCCTCGGATCACATTTTCAGACAAGTAGCGAATGATGTCAGCGATGTGTGGATAAATGAAGGAATTCCAATTCATGATATCTACTACGTTACGAAGGCGGTGAAACGAGACTGCTACGTTGCATACAGGAACGTGTGCAAGAAGAACAAGAAAGCGAGGAAAAGCCACATCGACAGCTACTTCGTCAAGCTTTTCGACCTTGCGAAATGCAAGTGCAGGTCCTGGCTCAGCTGCCTGTGTCCTAAGGCGAACAAAGTTCCCCAAGAGGAGTTTTCATTCCTCCAAGATCAGCGGCGCCAGAGAAAACTGTCATTGGGGAGTTTTGACCGGCTCACGAGTTCAGCACGAACAGCTCGTGAGGAGAGGAGAAGCGCACTTCGTCGTTATGAGTTCGGTGGTCCATCCGGCGGTGCGGAGGCATGCACTGTCGAGCCCGTGTCGCCATCGGCTGATCCCGAGTCGTCTCTCACCCAGCCTGAGTCGCCTTCCACCGAGCCCGGGTCGCCTCCCACACCAACTGCTGGCCCCTCGACTGCTGCCGATCCAGCCACTGCTCCAGAGTCTGTGCCGGGCCCCAGCCGCCACGACACCGGCAGTGGTGGCGGCGAGCTCACCGCCTCGTCGACCTCGAATGAGGGTGTTGATAGTGACAGTGATTCGTTTGTGCCAGACAAAACCGTCGATACTGCAACCGTCGATCGTAACACCCAACAGCTGAAGAACGCGGCGTTGGCGGCCGAGCGCTTCGACGTGTCCAATCGAGCAGCAGCTGCCATTATCAACGGCTATCTGGAAGACATCGGTGAGCTGAATCAGGCAACTGCCGTGGCCCCTTCGAAGCTCTGGCGAGCCAGAAATAAAGAAAGACTGGAAACGGCTCGCCAAAACGCCAATGACATGTATCAGTCCGGGCTCACAAGTCTGTACTTTGACGGTCGGAAAGACCGGACGTGCACCACAAGCACCACAGCTCACGCCTCTGAGGAGCACGTGGTCGTGATAGCTGAGCCGGGGAGTCGGTATGTAACTCACTTCAGTCCAGAGTCGGGCCGAGCGTACGATTTGCTCAGCGAGCTGCATTCACTGGCCTTGCACTTCGACGGAGATATCCGGGTACTGGGCTGCGATGGCACCGCCGTCAACACGGGCACCACGGGCGGCGTGTGCCGCCTGTTCGAACTGGTGACAGGCTCTCCCGTTCACTGGTTTATTTGCCAATTGCATGGCAACGAGCTCAATCTGCGTAGCCTCGTGACGACCCTGGACGGCACCACCTCCGGTCCCCGGTCGTTTACCGGGCCGATCGGCCGGCTCTGCGCCGGCGACGTGTGGGAGGCCGATGTGGTGGCGTACGAGCCGGTGCCGGGCAATACGCCCGACCTGCCAGCCGCGGTGATTCAGGAGCTGAGCACCGATCAGCAGCTTCTGTACCTGCTGGCTGCAGCGGTGCAGAGCGGCTCCGTGGACAACAAGACGGCTGGCCGGCGAATCGGACCCCTGAACCATGCCAGGTAAGAGAGCTGAAAAAGCTACCTTGTGAATGGATGTGGGTTTAATTATACCTACCAAGCAGCCACATTCCATGCAGCTTGCGAATTGCAAATGCATATACCCTGATTCACGAGTATAAAATATATCAACCAGCATCCTCGTGTCGATTATCGTAGCTCTTCAATGCAAGGGACCGCTGATGAATTAAGTCACGCTTATCATGGGTGCCGTGGGAGGGAGGGGAAGTCTGGCATATTGATAGTGTGACAGTAGGAGGGGAGGTCAGCGCGATGTTACCCATGTTTCTAATGCTGCTGAAATGGCGTTCAAATGTTTGTTATCCGCCGCACAACGGTATACAGAGATAACGGTGTATTACATTTTATGTTTTTTTTTATTTAGTCGGACCTCTCTCCAACGGGTTCAAGTCCCAATTACAGGAGAGAGCACCTGCTTCTCCTCGTCCTCGACCCCCCCCCCCCCTCCACCCCACCCCCATGTTCTATAATTCCCACTTCCCAAAAATGGTTTCCTAAAAAAAAACTTTTTTCGTCTTCAGGTGGCTGACGCTAGCCGCTCGTCTGCTCCGTTTGTACGTCTCCACGGTGGCACCCAGCGGCGCTCTGCAGGACCTGGTGCAATACGTGGTTCGACACTACGTACCGATGTGGTTCACCATCCACCAGAACAGCAGCTGCGACCAGGGCTCACGGAACTTGTTTCGCAGCGTCGTTCTGCTCCGCGATCTGCCGCAGCGCTCGCAGGCAGTCATCCGGCCGGTGATCCAGCGCAACGGCTACTGGGCGCACAGCGAGCAGCTTCTTCTGGCGATGGTTACCGACAGCGAGCGCGCCGTCCGGGAAAAGGCCGTCCAGCACATCGGCGCCGCCCGCCAGCTGCATGCCGAGGAGGTCAGGCCCTTCGTGATTCCCGTCGTCAACTTCGACGCCACAACGTACACCGACCTCATCAGCTGGGACGGCCGGATCACGCAGCCTCCTCTTCTGCGAGACCTCAGTCATTCCGAGCTGGTGCGCGTCATGGACGCTCCGTTGACTGTGCCGCCGTACCCGGTCCACACACAAGCCGTGGAGCGGGCCGTGCGGATGGTCACGGAGGCATGCACGGCGGTGATCGGAGATGAAGCTAGAGACGGTCACATCACTGCAAAGCTGAAACATCGACGCCAGCTTCCTGTGCTCAATTCCAAGCAGGATATGCTGCGACGGTAAGCCGCCAACAGCTCCTCTGATGTATGCTTTAAAATGTTAGCCAACATTTAAGATCGATGTTATCTAGTGCTAATATTTTGATTTTCGGTTTTTGTAATCCCCTTTAATTTACGCATCACTTGTAAAAAACTGGAGTGTTTCTTCTCACTGATGTCAAGTGATTTTAGTTCAAAACATTTGTGGTGCTGCTACTGGCAACATTATTTGTGCAATATAACCGTTCTTTAGTCACTGTGTCAATAATATTGACACAGTCAATGACTAACGATTCTCTTTGAATGTGTCTTCCGCAGGAAGCTGAGCTGTGACTGACTGACTGGCCATTGAGCGTCATCAGTTCGGCTTGACAAGGGAACTGCGAGGTGGCGGAGAGCGATATTACGTAGCTGAACGAGGGTCTACGCACGACGAGCTCAGATGGCCTTCGGTAACGTTTGTCGTTGCGTCTGTGATGATCTCCGAGTCATGTTGCATCGTCCGTTTTGCTATGCCCGGGAGTTCAGCGGTGAGTCGCTGGCAATCTGGCTCGCTGATTCAACACGTGACCCCTCAGACGCCGGCGGGCTGTGTGGCGAATTACCTTTTGCAAATGTCGGTTATTGATCGCGCCATTCACCATGTGTCGGTAGGCGCTAATACAGAGGGTTTTGGTGATACCCGTTTGTTTTCAGGGCGCTGCAATCAGATGATATAGCTCGTATGGGGGAGGTAGTGAGGTTTTTGGACGTGGTGGTATCTGAACCGTGTTGTTTCCCAGCTCAAAATAATTGTAATGTGCCTCCGATCGTACCTTTTACCGCAACGATTGTACCTTTACCGCAATCCTGTCGATACCTATATTAGAAGGCTTGCCTGAGTCATAAAAGTTTTTCATTTAGAGAAATATGTTCTTCAATAAGCAAGATCTTTGTGCTGGTTCTGTTGATCACCCTTACCTAAAGCATCGGCGCGGCACACGTCTAGGTACAATTCCTGCTCTGTTCCTCCTGTTTCGTTTTTTAGCCGTCAATCTGGAAATTTACCACTTTCCTAACAACTCAACAGGAAAAAATGGAACGTGATATTTGGGTAAAATGTATGCTTCCGAATTGTTTTATATCTTCTCAAGTAGTTTGAACAAAAATAGAAGTCATTTCTCATTTGAAACTACCCCAATTATCACGATATGATAGTGCCCGTTATTAGCAATGTAGGTGGCAGCACCGTCGACTGCGACTTTTTCGCTGAAACTTCGACCTGCCCGAGCCTCGTCAAATCGCATTTTTACGCAAAACCAACTGCAGGGCTAGTGTTTTGGCATGCTCGCGCCAATTTATATCTTTGTCTAACGCGAATCTGCGACTATCGACACACCCTATTGCACAGTGGCCCTTTTTCGGAATTAGCACGCATAAATTCAAAATATTTTTTCTCTTCTTTTGAGTAAAAAGCAGTCTAATCGTGTGCAAAACATTCCAAACTATCCGATGGTGCCATTGTTACCTCCTAAAAAATAATTATCTTTGGTAAAACTGACCGCAAAATCGAAGTTTGTTGAGAAGCGCGCGGACACCACCGGCGGACCCTAAAAAGTGGAGTAGAATGAACATCAATTTGTAAGACTTTCGATGCGAAAATATTAAAAATTAGTGGCATGGATGTGAAGCTGAGTTTACGTAGAAGCCCTAGAAACCACTATTTTCATTATATAAGCTTAAATAGACTACTTCTGCCGAATATTGTGGACACAATAACAGGACAATTATTAACTGGAGATGGCGGCATACATATGAAGCTTTATGTTAAGTAGCACACTCCAGCACATGTCGTATTATACATCGTTCGAATCGCCGATCTCTTCTGACCATGTCCACCAAAGGGCATCGCGCCATTTTGCGCCATTTTGCTTTTACGGTGGATAACGTGAGCCAGTTCAGTCCGCGAGCGGCTGTGGCTCCTGAGTCGATACGACTAAGCTCATTGACCTGGCTCGAAACTGGTGTCACCTGGTGTGCGCCTAAATGTGGCTTGACTTTTGCCATAAGATGTGCTAATTGAAATTATACTAACGGTGGCTGGCAACAGCTGTAGATGCGGTCACGTGACGCCCTGGGGCGTCCTGGCGGTCAGTGTAGCGCGGTCGGCTGGCGGGCTCGCCACACTTGCGCTCGGAGCGGCCTGGCCGGCGGGCGAGCCGTGCGAACGTGCGCCAAAGCTTGGGCCGAGCGGCCTTTCGCTGTTGGGCCGAATCTCCTTGGGCAGTTCGTTTCTTTTTCTCTCTTTGCATTGGCAGGGAATACGTCCTTGATCACGTGGTGGTCTTGCACCACTTTTAGGTAATGTGGGAATTAATGCGTGCTAATTCTGAAAAAGGGCCACTGTGGGCCTTGGTGACCTGACCAGTGACCTCTAATAGCAACATATGTACTAGACAACTGACGCCCTATCGCTGATTTTCGACAAAATGCGTTTTACTCGGTGTTATAGCCAGGGATGCGGAGCCGGAGCCGGAGTCGGAGCCGGAGCCGCCGGAGCCGGCATATTTTGCCCGGAGCCGGAGCCGGAGCCGGAGCCGTGAAACAATATAGCCCGGAGCCGGAGCCGGAGCCGCCAAAAAAGGGGGCGACTCCGGCTCCGTTTTATTTTTTGAAGAGGAAAACAAAATAATTAACCTAGTTCGGTTTGACAGTACAAGGCAGTAAAACATATGGTAAGTACGTCATGGGCCATCAAGTGAATGAAAAAAGCCGAATATCCCCAGTATCCCACAGTACGCAATCAACTTCCTGTCTGCTTCTCCCCCCCCCCCCCCCCACGTCCACTGCATCCTCAGAACATGAGGACCGGTCATCAGGTGACGGCCATTGTTTTGAAGCCAGTGCAGTGGACTGCGACTCCCAGCACCGTCTCTTCCCACCCCACCCTCCCCCCCCCCCCCCAATGCAGCCGAGACGGGTGTCAGCTTACGATGGTTCAGTGAACTCCGATTCGCGGCGACTGCGTTTCCAATGCCATCGCTTCCTAGTACTTTGTTCTGCCAGTTCTCTCCGAGGTGCGTTTGCGCGGGGACGCGGTGAGCCGGTCATGGCAAAGAGTAACGCGTATAACCAATCCAATTTTTCTTCCACCCGTATTTAATTGATTGCATAGGGTTTGTACTGAGTCGGAGCCGGAGCCGCCGGAACCAGACCATTTTACTCGGAGCCGGAGCCGGAGCCGGAGCCGCCATAACATTTCACCCGGAGCCGGAGCCGTCTGAAATTTCCACGGCTCCGCATCCCTGGTTATAGCGCTTCCCCTAGAAGCCCCGTGAACGGTGAAACATTTTATCTTTGACCTGACCTGTGATGTCATCGGTGACCCCGAGGTCAATGAAATTTGGTTTCCTTCGACAAATTTGACAGGGCTATCGAACGCTGTTTGAATTTTCCGGATCGTCCAGTAGTTTCGGAGATACGGGGGAGGCAAAAAATGCCCCCCCCCCCCCCCACCGCGCGGAAGGTGGCCGGGAGGCCCACCGCCTGCCGGGTTAATTACATTCAGGACGGTGTTCCATCATCATATAAGTAATATAGTTATGATTTTAACCCTCTTTCGAACGCCGCCTACCGCATTTTGCTACGAGGCCCAGGAGCCGAGTTTGGAAATCGAGGAGCCCCAGCGGGGCGCGGGCTAAATGATTATTTGCGTACCGACCTATGACCCTTGTATTTCATTTATTTTCTCATCAAAAATGACTTGATACGATAAGGCATACATAAACACATTTCTTAACTATTACTTCTAAGTCTTATTCATGATCAGGACGGGAGCTTGAACTGCAGTGCCGGGCCACGCGATCGTGTCCGGTCACAGTGTTCCGCGGCGCCGCGCCTTTGTGACGGCGGCCGGGCCGTGTCGTCGCCGCGCCGCCGATGGCTCACATAATGCACTTCCTGGGCCGCATTAGCGGCGGCCATCCGTCATTAGCAGCGCTGCCAGGTTAATTGTCTGATGGGATATCCGGCGCCGCGACGTTCAATGCCGGGGGAAGCGCTGACCCCGTTCGGCGACTTTCCAAACAGGGCGCACCCAATGAAGCGCCGGGTGGCACCGCCCGTCCCTCCCAATAGCTGAGCTGTTTGACCTCGATATTTCGTACTTACGACAGAGGGAGTAGTGGTGTCAATCGGAACTTGAATCTTCGGAATTCCGATTTTGTCCGATGTCCAATTCGGAATTCGGTTGGACAATGGCAGCAGGCTTTGGACAACTTTGGACAATCGCTTGCTACACCTCAACATTTTTAAAAAGTAATCGTGGTTAACCCGCGCCCCGCTGGGGGGGGGGGGGCAGAATCTGCCCCCCCTCCCGTTTTTCGCCAATAACTTCTAAACGCGTTACGCCAGCGACGTCAAACTTTCAGTACCTTATCATACATCAATTTGACACGTTCCCTGAAAATTTGAGCGAAATCCGTCGGAAAATTTTTGAGAAATTGACGTTTTAGTGACGTCATGTTCGCCATTTTCGCCTCAAAAACGGCAAAATTTCAAACGCCGCTAACATCTTCATTTTTAAAGGAATCAAGACGTAACAAAAAAGGTTATACGTGATTCTACTTTGTCTATCAAATGGCTATCTCGGTTTTTTGAAAATTTTGGATTTTGGCCAAAATTTTTCCAAAAAACTGACTTTTTTGGGAAAATATTTATAAAATCCAAAATTTTGAGTCTATCGAAAAAACCGGAATATATGTCAAAGAAGTGGTCTATGTGCACCTACATACCAATTTTTAGAAGAATCGGTTCAAAAATGTGGGAGTTATTCAAAATTTTATGACGTCACGACACACAAATTTTTTGAAAAATGATTTTTTTTGGAAGTTCTAGACCTCGTACGGAAACAAAAAAAGCACCATTCGATTCGCCGTGAAAAACTGCATCGGATAGACACCTTTTTAGGCCTGAACAACCAACTTCAAAATTTGACCACACTTGACCTGACCTTGACCTGAACTCGACCTGAAAATCATCCAGAGGTGGTCCATATCACTTATTGAGTGTGCCTATTGAATTCCATGAGTAAAATGACCCATAAAACATGTGTCGCACATGCCCTTTTCTATATTTTGTTTTTGGTGACCTGACCTGACCTGACCTGACCTGACCTTGACCTTGACCTTTGAATGACATTGTGTGCAACGAATATTGTCTTGGTAGTCTAAGAACACGTTTTGGGCAATCAGTCTCAGTCCATTCTTCGGCAACTACGGTGCAAGGCCGATACTGTAGAAACTTGCATTTTGTACCCTTGAGCTGACCTTGACCTGACCTCTGACCTACTTAAGCAAAAAAAATTGGGCTCTTAAGATCCGCCTTGTTGAGAGCTTTCGATTGCCGTTTTCCCCGTCTTTCTACGACCATCGGTTCGGAAGTTAGACAGGGGGGGCAGAATCTGCCCCCCCCCCAGCAGGGCGCGTATGGCTGAATAGCCCAGCGGGGCGCGGGTTAACATTGCTGGCTATTAAAAAGCTCAGCTTTCCATATGATAAACACTTTTGAGCTGGTAACGGTACATGAAAAGCAAATTAAATAACAGTGTTGAGTGTTAACTATTGCGTAGGTGTCGGACATCTTTGGACAAATGGCTGGCTTGGACATTTTTGGACGGACAGTCGACGTAAGCATTGGACATTGGACGGACTTTGGACATAGGTTTTCTGAAATTGACACCACTAAGAGGGAGTCATACACTGAAGCCTACAACTGAAGCCTACAGCTGAAGCCATCTAGTGAATAACGAAAAATTATGTAAGTTAGTGGGTACCGAGGTTCAAATGTACAGGGTGTCCCATAAGTTCCTTCTCACCTAAATTTTTCTTTTAGAGGCTCTCTTATTTAAAGCCACGCTTAATTTATTTTGTAACTGAGCTTTTGGGGTTGCCATGGCAACTGTGAATATGCTCCACGGTAACTAATTCGTCTAGACAAAATATTTTTTGCCAGAGAGTTCACTTCCTGTGGAGACGGCTTACGCCGCAACATAGAGGTCTCCAATACGGGTACGTCTCGGTATTTAGTCCGCACTGGGCCATTCACAACGGTTGAGGGTGATTGAGGCCATCCAGTATGTAGCCAATGTCTGTCGCTAACTGGACGCACAGTCAACAAGTGACGCCGATGATTTGTCGGGAGTCAATCGCTGCAAGTTTATGCTCTTTTTTTGTCAGCTTTCACGAGTGAGCCATGTGGCCAAAACTGTGTGGCGCCAAAATGGCCGTCAAAAAGGTCTTAGCGTTAGAAAGTTGGTAACCATGCTTTTCAAGATGCATTACCAGCTGTCGAAGAGTATCATTTCAGGGTACCTAACTCAAGGTGACTTAAGTTCTACTTACCGGAGGGCTCAAAACAGTCAAAAACGTCTTAAAATGGCCAAACATGTGTTTCGTTATGCCTGAGGCTAAAAAACTGGAGGGCCGATGACATCAATATGGTCATCTGGACTACCCAGTCCGTGCTCGAGATAAAACACCCGTCCAAACCCCAAAACGGTCCCATATGGGCGACGGAAAAGGCCTTTGAGTCATCCCGCTTTATTCCTATGCAAAAGGCCAGGGTCACGGTAATGTGGGGTAATATGCGTCCAGACACTGATCACGTTGCGATTGATACTCCAGAAACAGTCTTGGGACGCAGAATGCTTCTCCAAGAAGATCTAGGAGGAGTTTCAGCTTTCTAGCTTAACTCGAACCGCAAGTATGACCACATTTTTTTAGGAGAAAATGGCATCCGGGAGGTCGTAGGCCCATCTTCAAGCAAGACAGTGCATCAGTGCACAGGTCAAGCAAAGCTTAGAAGCAGTGCCAGGAGACTGTGATAGGCGTCTGTGGCATGATCACATCCCAGGCAACTCATCGGATCCAAATTTCATAAAAATGTGTTGGGAATATTGAAATCGAGGCTCGTCGAAGCGAAGCGGTGTTCCAGCATTGAGGAGCTCACGGCCCATGCCAAGTCAGTCTAGGCTAACTTCAAGCCTGCTATGCTGCCAAACATGCCGGTTGGCGTGTCGCAGCATGTATTCATGTGTTTGCCTATGAAATGGGGAGCACACTGAGGGATTATAAACATATCAAAACGCAATGTACTCTGTTTTACATGCAAATATAAGGTGAGAACGAACTTATGGGACACCCTGTAGTGGGTACGAACAAAGATGTGCTTTGAATTACTGGTATATTTTCTTTATTTTGTTAAATTTTCGGAATGTTTTTGTTTCAGTTCTCAAGGGATTAATAAAGCATTGACCTACACGACTTATCACGTTAAGAACAATTAGCTCAGTCCGCAGCTACTCCAGGGCCCAGTTTCACCAAGTGGGGTAATTTCGGCATGGGGTAGATTTCCATTCTGCCCCATGGGGTAAAATCCAGTTTCACCAGCTCAAACTACCCCCATGGGGTAGTTTCGGCATCTCTTGTGAATGTTTGCTAAGCAAGCAGCATCAGCAAAACAACGGAACGTTTTGATTGGTCGAGAATTTCATTTCACGACGGCGTGAAATGAAGAACACATTTGATTTGGCTTCTTGTATTTGTCTACCAATCACCTTGGTAACGATGGCACCATGGCACCTCAGTTTCCAAGATTCACAACTTTATTGAGAAAGGAATGCAATGCACAACCGCGAATCTTGATGGATGGATATGATGGATGATGGATGGATACAGAACAAAAGGCATGTTTTATTATCGAATAGTATCAAATGTTTCAAAATTAATTAGTGTTTTAGTAAATTAGATGTTCAGATGAGATGTTTTAGATTACATTAGATGTTAAATTAGATTAGATGTTAAGTGTTTTATAATAAGAATATTTTAGTAAATTAGTGCATGTTTTAGTATCGATTGCTTGGTATTTTTGACGACTTTTAACTACAAATCTTTTGCACCAGATGCTTTTTATTTCTAATGTGCATTACAAAATACATACGGTACAGATGCACGGCACGGCCCTCGCCCGTATAGGGGGGGGGGGGGGGTCGAACGGACCCCCCCCCCATGGTTTTTCGCAAATAACTCGCGTAAAAAGCGGCCGATCGCGACGAAACTTTCAGTACCCTCGCGTTCATCAATTTTACACCTACCCTAAAATTTTCATGACCCTGACCCAAATGACCTTTGACCTGTGACCTACTTTTCGAGACCATGTTTGGTCGGAATCGCGATTCGGCGTATGTCGGCTCGCATTAGCCGCGCGTTTGCAGTCTTTTCGTGGTTTCAAGCGTTCAAACATGTGATATGATGTTGCCCCCATGCATTAGGGTGGGTGTCAAGGTCACCTGAAGGTCAGGTCAGGTCATTGACCTTTGATGACCTCGGTTCACTTTTTCGAGTTTTACATGTTTCTAGACCAGTTTTTGGAGCTGAGTTCGAATTTAGCAACCATATGAACATTTACGAAGTAGTTTTGGTGCCTTCGTAACATGTTACGAAGCTGTTAGAGGCGGTTGCCACCTACTACGAATACCCTTACTGGTTGACCTGACCTGACCTGACCCGACCTGGCCTAAATGCATGAAGACATCATCTGTGATCAAAACTAACATGATATTCGTGATCAGCACCCCAAAAAAACCCATAACAGCCACACTTCACGACGTTCTAACAGGTCCCGATTTTCCCGACTTTTGGGTCATTGACCTGACCTGCAAGGTCAACCAATGACCTAGGACCTTAAAATTGGGCATCATCGGCTTCCTCTCGTCACGAGCAACACGCTCGTTTTTTCCGCGAAGCTCTAGCTCGATCAGGGGCGAAACGGCAAGGGGAGGGTCCAACGGACCCCCCCCCCCCCCCTTATACGTTCGCGGCTGGAAAAACACCAATACGGGCGAGGGTTAACGCAACTTTATTGAGATATGCACAACAAAGACAAAAATGAAAAACAGATATGGAAAGTATCGAATCCACTTGGCCTGATATTTTCAACAACGGCTTATTACGAATTACTTGCACCATATGCTTTTTATTTCTAATGAGAATTACCTAGGTATGCACGACACATCCTCTTGCTGATTTAGGTACGGCATTTTTATCTTGAGTTCAGTTGTTAGCGTCTTGACATTTGTTGGATATTTGGACATTGACCGTAAGGCATATTATATGTAGGTAGTAGGTACCTCAAATGATAATTCGAATAGATCACACAAGTTGAAGTACTATGAATCTATGATCATTTCAACAAGGCACAGCGTCAGCATGTAACCACCGTGAAGAATGTGCGTTTTTATTGTTTATATTTCAAGGCTTCCTCATCCGGTATTCAAGGTCACTGTTGAAGGAAACCCTTTAATAGCTAAAAAAGTAAAATTCCCGGCATTCAGCTATGGGCGACATCTATAATACTTGTTTTCGTCTTGCAGATCACAAGAATAGGTGGCGCAGGCTACATGCAGTAAAATACTTGGATGAAACTTGAAGTATGTTATGAATAATGCATACTCAAACTTGACAGGTGATTGGTCTTCAATAAATGATGTTCTGATTATTGTTTTACTGTCAATTCTTGCTCACAATTGGTATTATATTCACAAATTACCCCACGAATGTCTGCCGTAATTTCGGTCGGATATTTGGGGTAGAACCGACGACAGCCAGCTGATTGATTGGCTTGTTCAGTTGCTCACGGACCGTGAGCATCTGTTTGCATGGCAAATTTGGGGTAAAATAAGAACTGCCCCATGGGGTAGTTTGGAAGTGTCCAATCAGAACCTACCCCATTTGGTGAAACTGGTTTGGGGTAGTTTCGCCGAAACTACCCCAAACAGAGCTTGGGCCCAGTTTCACCAAGTAGGGTAATTTCGGCATGGGGTAGATTTCCATTCTGCCCCATGGGGTAAAATCCAGTTTCACCAGCTCAAACTACCCCCATGGGGTAGTTTCGGCGTCTCTTGTGAATGTTTGCTAAGCAAGCAGCATCAGCAAAACAACGGAACGTTTTGATTGGTCGAGAATTTCATTTCACGACGGCGTGAAATGAAGAACACATTTGATTTGGCTTCTTGTATTTGTCTACCAATCACCTTGGTAACGATGGCACAATAGCACCTCAGTTTCCAAGATGCACAATTTTATTGAGAAAGGAATGCAATGCACAACCGCGAATCTTGATGGATAGGTTACAGAACAATGGCATGTTTCATTATCGAATAGTATCGAATGTTTTAAAATTAATTAGTGTTTTAGTAAATTTGATGTTTACATTAGATGTTTAAATTAGATGTTTTAGATTAGATTAGATGTTAAGTGTTTTATAATTAGTTAGAATGTTATAGTAAATTAGTGCATGTTTTACTAGTATCGAATACACCTTGCTTGGTATTTTTGACGACTTTTAACTACGAATCTTTTGCACCAGATGCTTTTATTTCTAATGTGCATTACAAAATACATACAGTACCTACAGATGCACGGCACATTTAACGCAACTTTATTGAGATATGCACAACAGCGACAAAAATAAAAACATAGATATGGAAAGTATCGAATCCACTTGGCCTGGTATTTTTAACAACTGCTTATTACGAATTACTTGCACCATATGCTTTTTATTTCTAATGAGAATTACCTAGGTATGCACGACATTCTCTTGCTGATTTAGGTAAGGCATTTTTATTTTTATTTCAGTTGTTAGCGTCTTGACATTTGCTGGATATTTGCACATTGACCGTAAGGCATACGAGTATAGATACCTCGAATGATAATTTGAATAGATCACACAAGTTGAAGTACTATGATCATTTCAACAAGACACATCGTCAGCATGTAACCACCGTGAAGAATGTGCATTTTTATTGTTTATATTTCAAGGCTTCCTCATCCGGTATTCAAGGTCACTGTTGAAGGAAAACCTTTAATTTAAAAAAATAAAAATCCTGGCATTCAGCAATGGGCGACATCTATAATGCTTCTTTTGGGTGTTGCAATGCAGATCACAAGCATAGGTGGTGCCAAGATTACTTTACTACTCGGTGGTGCAGGCTACATGCAGTAAAATATTTGGATGAAACTTGAAGTACCAAGGTATGCTATGAATAATGCATACTCAAACATGACAGGTGATTGGACTTCAATAAAATATGTTCTTATTACTATTTTACTGTCAATTCTTGCTCACAATTCGTATCATATTCACAGATTACCCCACGAATGTCAGCCGTAATTTTGGTCGGATATTTGGGGTAGAATTGCCGGCAAACAGCTGATTGATTGGCTTGTTCAGATGCTCACGGACCGTGAGCATCTGTTTGCATGGCAAATTTGGGGTAAAATAAGAACTGCCCCATGGGGTAGTTTGGAAGTGGCCAATCAGAACCTACCCCATTTGGTGAAACTGGTTTGGGGTAGTTTCGCCGAAACTACCCCAAACAGAACTTGGTGAAACTGGGCCCAGGACAGGACTAAGCAGCAGGATGCTCTGTCGGCATGGCCTTGCTGAATGCGGATACCAAGGGCGAGTGTCGTCTGCTGCGCGTCGGCAGCGCCAACCACCTCTATGCCCTCCAAACACCGCTACTGGTGATCATCTCGTCCGTCCGAGGTCTCTTCGCCCAAGATTCATACAGATGCGCTCGCCGACATTAGCACTGCACATGGAGACGCATACCTTTTGACCCGCCGCGCCAATTAAGGATCCCCACAGGGACAGTCTTTACAACTTTTGCTACATGGTCATTGGTCACGGGGCGGCTTCAACCTGAACCCGAACCCCAGCGAAGTGAAGGCTCGCCTCCGCCTGCAGGCGGTCCTCCTGGTGATAGGCGCGGGGTCAACCCTCTCCTGGCGACGCCGAGCGTCGGCGCCATCGGGAACTCTGAGGAGGATCCAAGCTGCAGGATCAGCTCAATGATATGGAAGAGTAGACACGCTGCGAGGAAGACGCGGATCTGGCTGGTAACCTACCTGCAGCAGCATGCCACCCCAGACGCTGAGGGCGACTTGCAGGTGTTCCGCAGCACCACCAACGAAGGAGCTACGGTCCGCTGCCGCGACCAGGACCCAGCAGTGCTTGGGACCTGGAGACGGGTGTTGCGGCGTCCGCGAGGGCCACGGCGAAGGGCCCTCGCGATTCACAGTCGCGAGGGCGACTGTATGTGATTCACAGTCATGTGACCGAAAATTAACACCTGGGGCAAGAATGCTTAAATTGCTGTATCCGATAAAATGGCACCAAATGAAAGAGAAAAATTGAGTTTTTATTGATGTATCGTTTACACCATCTGATGAGCTCACGGCGATTTCTACAGCATATGTTCGATAAGGCCACCGCGGCGCCGGAGCCACGCCTCCAGTGCTCCACCCGCGCGCTGAAACTGCCCATTGCGCGAGTGCACATTGCCGCGGGAACGTCAGCCATGAAGCTTGCGATGGCATCCTTGAGCTGCGAGATGTTCTGGGGACCATCTCTGTAGACATCAGACTTCGAATATCCCCATAGAAAGAAATCACTAATATCAGGTGAGTGCGGTGCCCACCAAGGACATCTATAGAAGGTTCAGTCACTCCCCATCGAAAATCAATCGATTCTGAAGCCCTAATTGAAAGCATATCCCATTATGACTTGGACATAAACCAAGTCGCACAACCTGAGTATCATATTAATTATGGTGAGCTTCAAAATATGTGGCTGCAAATATAAATATTTCACACAATGATGTATTTATACACAGCCTTCATGAATCCCAACATTTTCATGAATACCTAAGTGGAAAACAGCTGCGGGCAAGGGCTTCGTGAAGCTCTTGGCAGGTGGCACTATACCTAGGTTACATCCTTTCTCAGTGTTCTTTTATGTATCAAACTAAAAATCATGTTTATAGGGTTTCTGTGTGAATAAGTGCCACGAAACTATGGATGATGACGTGCGAGCACATGCAATCACTAAAACAGAACGTTTGTGAGTTGCAACAAGTGTTTTTTTTAGTTTTCTGTGTTGACAAAAAAAAAAATACGTGAGGTTCTATGATCTCACTGGATCTGAAGCAAAAAAAAAAAGACTCGGATCTGTGATCCCTACGGATCTCTCGATGCATTAGAGCTGGATCTATGACCCCGTCAGATCCGAGATCAGGATCCGTGGGATCAGATCCCAGATCCATTTCCTCGGATCCATGCACATGTCTGCTGCATATTGTTCCTTCGGCATTCAGCTTTCACTGGAAGACGAAAAAACATACATATGATTTCAAGAATGACTTCGATGAAGGATCTAGTCAGTCAGTTGATTGAAAAATTATGATGTTTTAATAAAAACAAATTTTTGAAAAAGGCCATCGAACGATTTCAGCATAAAACACATTTTTGGAATCAGCTCACCGTCAGCTTTCGAATGGTATATTTCGTTTCTTTTGTGGATAAAATGACTTTCCGACGAACCGTGACTTGGAAAACGCTGAAAGTGAAACGTGTGTGTGTGGGGGGGGGGGGGGAATGCATTACTACCCCCCACCCCGATTCCCTGGCCCAGGGGGGGGGGGTGCGCTCCGGGCTTTTAACATTACTAAAAGTGGAGACACCTTTGCTAGCGCTGTCAGCACCGTGAGCATTCTAAACAACAAATGCAGTCAATACTTGACGCTCCTTGGCTGATAAGCCAGTGACGATTTTGGGGGCCAGAGCGTTAGAGGTAACCTATAGCAGCAAGGGCCGTTCAGTTTAGGACTTGATTTTTGACATTGTTTAGGCCAGTCTGATAAAAACTCGATTCGTTTATGAAAATGTAATTCATTCTAGTAGTGGTCCGACAAGTCTTTTTGCTTTTTCTGAAATAATTCGTTGAAAAATGAGTTATTAGATGCGTAGCATGCCAAATTTCCCCGTTACCATGGCAACCTGAGTATATTTGGTCCCCGGAGTCGCGGTTACTATAGTCTGGCAAACCTAAGGAAGAATGGATTTAAAGTGCTGCAGTCATTGATGCATGTACATTTATAATGTGAGAGCATATTTTCTCTCACAACTTTTCACACAAATTCCTCCGAGCCATACATTTCAAGTGATCAAAACACGTGCAAAGTGATTCAGGCGCTTTAGCTCCGTTCTTTCTTAGGTTTGCCAGACTATAAATTCATTTTTCCCCAGTTTTTCGTCGGGACCTGGGCCCTGTGGCCTGTTCATGAACCCCGGCGGTCGCTGCGGTCAGCCGGATTGTTACGCCACGAAAAGGGGTGGGGCTCATGTAGTATGACGAATGTATGACGTCACCTTGCTGCGGCCGCTGCGATCTCCGCGGCCGCAATCCAGTGACCGCCGAGCCGCAAGAAAACTAATTCCACTGAACTTGGCGCACTGAAGTCAAATAGGCGCAAGCCGTGTTGTCATGGAGACGATTTTGTAAACAAATTATCTAGCGGTGTGCGTCAGTTGTAAACAATTGTCGGCAACTATTTCGGCAGCAGACGTTGTTCATGGAACGCTGATGCGGCCGAGAGAGTGACGACGTTTCAAAAATGGGCGGGGCTTAGAACCTGCGGCAGGCCGCAGCGATCGCAGACTCCATGAACAGGGCCCTGGTTTACATTGCCTTGCCTTGGCCTATGATCTGTGGCACACAAGTTGCTCTTTCGAGCTTCGTTTGAAGCTTTTTCAAACAAACCGAAACCTTACGCATTTACTTCGTAAGGATACATATTTTTTCTTACTGTGTATACGGCGACAATGGTTACTTGGGAGTGGCACATTCCGTACTGTATGTACGTTATAAGCCCAGGTCCCACTTCATGTGGAGACCCTTTGCTGCCAAGTGACACTGGAAAGGGCGACCCTACAGATGGGTTCATATGGTCACCCTCACTCGTACACACCTGCGCCAACGTTCCCAAAAGTGGTGGCACTTTTGCAAAGTGACACTCGTTGACTGACTTTTGTATGTGAAATAGACCCGGATCCGGGTGGGCTCTGTACTCACCCTGTGGCTGGATGGCGGCCCTGTCCATCAGAGCGGGCAGCGGTTCACTGACCGCCGGCCTGCCGTCCACCGATGCCTGCAGGGAGCTGGCCGCCAGCGCGGGCAGACGGCTCACCGCCACCAGCACGCAGGTCATCAGCATGGTGCCGCTCGGCGCTCACACTGCAACAGCCGGCAAAACACGTTAACTCGCGGCCAGCCAGGGAGGGGTATGAAGAACCCCGTCTCATTTAACCCTCGCCCGTATTGGTGTTTTTCCAGCCGCGAACGTATAGGGGGGGGGGGGTCCGTTGGACCCCCCCCCTTGCCGTTTCGCCCCTGATCGAGCTAGAGCTTCGCGGAAAAAACGAGCGTGTTGCCCGTGACGAGAGGAAGCCGATGATACCTACTTTTAAGGTCCTAGGTCATTGGTTGACCTTGCAGGTCAGGTCAATGACCCAAAAGTCGGGAAAATCGGGACCTGTTAGAACGTCGTAAAGTGTGGCTGCTAAGGGGTTTTTCGGGGCGCTGATCACGAATATCATGTTAGTTTTGATCACAGATGATGTCTTTATGCATTTAGTCCAGGTCGGGTCAGGTCTGGTCAGGTCAACCAGTAGGGGTCCTGCCGGGTATTCCTAGTAGGTGTCAGCCGCCTCTGACAGCTTCGTAACATGTTACGAAGGCACCAAAACTACTTCGTAAATGTTCATATGGTTGCTAAATTCGAATTCAGCTCCAAAAACTGGCTTAGAAACATGTAAAACTCGAAAAAGTGAACCGAGGTCACCAAAGGTCAATGACCTGACCTGACCTTCAGGTGACCTTGACACCAACCCTAATGCATGGGGGCAACATCATATCACATGTTTGAACGCTTGAAACCACGAAAAGACTGCAAACGCGCGGCTAATGCGAGCCGACATACGCCGAATCGCGATTCCGGCCAAACATGGTCTCGAAAAGTAGGTCACAGGTCAAAGGTCATTGGGGTCAGGGTCATGAAATTTTCAGAGTAGGTGTCAAATTGATTAACGCGAGGGTACTGAAAGTTTCGTCGCGATCGGGCGCTTTTTACGCGAGTTATTCGCGAAAAACCATGGGGGGGGGGTCCGTTCGACCCCCCCTATACGGGCGAGGGTTAATGTACGCACTATCCAGGTTCCTCGGTTCATCGATGTTAATAAATATGGCACATTCCATGTCAAATGGATCAGGATTTGGTGTTTTCGACCCCTCCCATAGGTCTGTGAATTAGAGGTGGCAAAATGTGGACCCGGGGACCCGGTCTATGGAACCGGTCTGGACCCGAATGGGTCCAGACCGGGTCCCCCAAAATATTTGGCCGGGTACAACCGGGTCCTATCATTTCCCTGTGCTTTATGGTAAACATTAATATCTTTTATGCTTTGGCAAACATAGTCATAGTTGATGCAGTTTCCAGTTCATAAGTCCCAATTCCACTTTTGAATTTTAATATTCCAGCAGATTGGGCTACCTATTCTATAGCATACTGATACTGGTCAGTCTTGCTTCAATTTCTTATCTTGTCACCTACAACAGAATAAACAAGTTCTAAGTGCTAGCAATCCAGAAAACATTTCACCAAATGTTTGTACGGATCTTTTCCATTCAGTTTGCTGTACAGCACCTAGCAATATTTTGAGCTGTAGAAATCAAATACCAATAACATACAGGGTGTTCACTAAAAATTGAGACAAAGTTTAGCAGGCTGTATCTTCGGTAAAAATGTACCGATTTAAACAAACGAGGCATTGTTGTAATGCACATTGCATCTGCTGCAAACCGTTGAGCGTCAACAGATTTGCCTGATTCCCGTAGGTCATTTTTTGGACATTTTCTTGTAAGTGTTTTCACAAGGTCTGGCACCAGTGGACCGTGAATTTGGCCAATTCATGGCGGTAATGAGCAGCCAGTTGATATTTTGTATCAAATTAAAGACACCAATATACGTAATAGCCTTCGGCAAATCACATTAGATACTCATTTGTTAATTTCAGTCGTGGCAAATGTCTTATCGGGCCTTGTTTCAATCATGCAATTTTTACATCGGCCGGAGCCCCCAAGGCGCCCCTTGATTAGTGTGCTGGCGCGAGGTCGGACCAGAAGATCACCTTCTGGTTACATATGTTGTTCTGCGTGAACCTCTAGTGCTAAAAAATACACTTGACTCAGAAAGTATCATATTGTAAAGGACCGGCCTGGAGGAATAAAGTCGAACTGATGATATGCTCTGAAATAACACACGTACCACGGCATCCAGCGTTAGCTAGGATGCTAAATGGACGTTAGCTCTTGTATCATTGATAACATCACTACAGAACACTCCATTGTCTAGTAAATTGTCGCCCTTTGACAAAAACATGTTAAATAGATCGGTCGTTTTCTGCAATTTGTGGCGCTTTCTTGACCTTTGTTTATTTACTTCGCTTGCCTTATGTAGTTCCAAGTCGCTTCGAGAAATCATTTACGCCGGTTGTAACTCATCCTAGCCTCAGGTGTGATATATGTTCTTCGCTTAGGCACAGTTAATACCTTACTGATCGGCAGCATTGCATCGTGAGGTGCCAAAAAGCCCCTCCACGTGCATTTTCGGGGCCCCGACCTTTCCTTTCGTCAGTATCTTCACATTTGCACCACTTCAGATTTTCTGACTCCCACACCCACTGGAACTTTCGTCCCACCATACGGTATGTAACTAATTTCGACATTTTAAGCTTTCATTAGGTATTTGTACGTGCCAGACTCTCCCATTGACGTACTATTTTGGGAAAGCGTGCCAATTGGCTTTCGGTGGGCCTTATTTAAAACGACCTCCAACGCGACTGTTTTCATTACACCCATGAAATTTTATGTTCGGTATGATACAAAAATGTCCCTTTTATCTCCATGCTAAGTTGCATCGTAATAGCTTGCTTCACTTTTGATGTGCAGTCATTCAAAGTTTGTGTCAATTTTTAGTGAACACCCTATATGTAGGTAAGTAGGTATGACTGAAATCCATTTATAAATTGACACAAATCCAATTGAAGCAAGGCTGACCAGTGGCATTCTCACCTGCCTTTTCAAAGACATTGACATACCAAAGTCACTATGCCCACCGGAAATCAGAGTTCATGTTTGATATTCAAATGCATTTCATAACTCAAACAGCTTTGAAATTATTTCTATCACGGCCAGAAGACAACTCATAAAACCAACATGCCCTTGCATAAATCCATAAAGCTAAAAATGAATCCAAGGCATTCTCCAGAAACCGTAGTATTGATCAGATTTTAGCCAACTGGCGCCGCATGGTGGCGCTAGCAGAGCGGATTATACATATAGCGCTCTACTAGCGCCATCATACGGCAGCAGCTGACAAAAACCGAGTCAATACCAATGCCCTTCTCCAAGACCAATGATTCCGTGTTGATGTGAAAATGGCGCATTTGAGCGTCATATATGCTATACCTTACGCACGCTAATCTACTGCATAACATAAAGGTTACAATTTTGGAACACGTTCGGGAAGAAAGTCTCAGAACCCTTGGTATTTATTCTATGTCTAGGTACTAACAACCAATTGTAGTTTGTTTTCTACGTTAATAAATTGGCACTTAAGTCATGATCGCAACCTACTTAACCAACTTGCGGTTGCAGTACTTAAAAGTTTATTGCCATTACGATTTTGCAGTACTTTAACCCCAACAAAATTTTGCAGTGATTTAACGCCTGTTTTGTCCTTGCATTGCTATCGTGTCGACATTTCTGGCGAACCTCAAACAGTTTTCATGTTTCTATTTTGATTTTGAATGTTTTATCGTTTGGGGCCTTTGATAGTTCATAATATTTGTAAGGACTAATGAACTTAATTCTAAAAACGAATATCTTTTACCAAGAATATTAGAAAAGGTATGTATCAGTATGGTTATCATGTGCCATGTTGATGTTAGGTTCTTGTTCTGACTCTGGTGAAGGCACTGGTCCATGGATCCCCAGTTCACATCATTTTTAGCAGCTGTAGTAAAAGTGGCTTAGGTTAGCATGAAATTCATTGGTCTACTTACTTCTTATATTCTTAAATATGACCTGAATCTGGTTCCAAAATACAAACTGTGAAGCGAAGTGAAATTACCATGGCAATGGCATGAGTTTTTTACTTTGCAACACAAGTATGCCCAATTGGAAAGAAACTATTTTCTTTTGCTATACCTACAACTGTACACAATTTTCATAATGAATTTCGGGAACGGGTCCATCTGGTTCCAACGCTGACTTAGACCGGGTCTGACCGGTTCCAGAAATGTGCCAGTCAGACCGGGTCCGGGTCCGGGTCCCAAAATTTTCCAGTTTTGCCACCTCTACTGTGAATATCTGGACTGGACATAGAAAAGCTGGCCATGACCACAACGGCCCTAAAATTAAGCGCTCGTAACTGGAAAGTCAGTTTACCTGCGACATCCATTTTTCACCGCCGCATAATACACACCATTCATTAAAAATGATGGGGACCATTCGCCGAACCGATGTGAACCGATGGGGGGGGGGGCACCTGCACTTGGCGCGTGAGAGATACATATTTATGATAATGGCGTGACAGTATCTCGGTAAAGTATGGGTCGAAAGAGTCCGAAAAACATCAAAATTCTGAAATAAACATTGTATTACTAGGTCGTTCAATAAGTAAGGTAAAATGTACCATAGTTCATTTATATGAGGAATTCAAGCAAAATCAAATATGCCATCTGAATCTTTGAACAATTTTCTACACAACTTTCGAAACTGTTTTTGGGAGTTTGGCATTGTCCGAACACGGTCGGTGTGAAAATATTGATGCAGCAGAGTTCCGTTCTAAAAATCCCCGGTTGTCACGCCAGCCAAAATTCACCTAAAAATGAGTGAGTTGACCCTGATGACGCTATTGCCATTAGCAATGCTTGCTGGTGAACATCTGGCACGATTTCAACAAGAACACAGCAGTGTAAGGGACAGCTCTAGAGCAGGGTAGACTTGTGCCCGCAGGCCTCTCTGGACTTAACACAATCTGTAAAGTCGGGGAGCTGATTATGGAGACCCGAAGCATCTGCGTGACTGCTTGAAGTGTTTAAGTGAAGTGAAGTGAAGTGAAGTGTTGAAGTGAAGTGTTATGTCGGAACAGTTCTAGGCATCATCAGATATGCTTGATATTTACAAGGTCATCACGAGGTTAATAAAGCCAAAGAGCTCACTGAACAACAAAAGGACGCCCAGCCCAGCGAGGCATCAGTGTGGGATTTAGCAGTACAGTCTGTCTTAAAAGTACCGCGCAAAGTGACGGTGGATCCATTAAGCCTGACCGAGGAAGGGCCTGCTATAATTTGAAAGTCATCGAACCAACTGACCTGGGGAATGGACGAGGATGTCAATTGCTTCGGTGACTCAAATTTAGCAAGCCCTTCCTCGGTCAGGCTTGATGGATCCACCGTCACTTTGCGCGGTACTTTTAAGACAGACTGTACAGGAAAGCTGAAGTACAGCCGTGATCTGGCGCCGTCCCACTTGAACCTGTTTGGACCACCGGAATCTTAACTGATCAGGCAATCGATAAAATAATCAAGACATGGCTTTGGAATAGCAATAAGGAGTTTTCCAAGCAGGATTTCAACGCCAGGTGGAGTGCTGGGATAAGCGCGTGCGCCTGAACGGTGATTGGATGTAGGTGCCAGTTCCGAAGGCTGGGGAGGCTGGCCGAAGAGACCTGTTAACAAATGCTTATAGCCAATTTGTAGACGATATTTCAATGAACATATGTTGCTAGTTTTGTTTCGTTGCATCAAATGTGGACTGAAATACGTGTGATTTTACCTTACTTATTGAACGACCTAGTACATGTAGTGTTTACCTTATCCAATCGCTAAAAGTTTCAAGGCGATCGTTTAGTCGGTGCAGCTATGGCGAGCATTGAAATATTTTCAGAGGTGAGGTCACTGAGGAGGTGAGGACGCGACCTGGTGACCTGACCTCGAACGACCCAGGCCTGGAATTTTCTCAACATGTGCAGACAAGATTATGATAAGTGTTGCAAAAACCGCTGTGCGCCGCCGTTTTTGAGATATTTGCGATAAAACCTGAAAGGGTCTAGCCCCTCCCCCCTCTTCCAGCACGGCGCGGGTTACCGACTACCGTCGTAAGGAGACTGAAGACTGACAAACAATCATGGGTACCTACATTGGAGAAGTCAACGTAGTGACAAACTTCAACAGACAACTTAAAGTCTAAAGACACAATAAAAGGCAATACATCTAGCAACACAAACACGGCCCTTACAAATATCATCAAATTTAAAACGTATAACTGGACGTTATCAAATTCATAATATACTCGTAGGTAGGTATGTACAGTCTGTCTTAAAAGTACCGCGCAAAGTGACGGTGGATCCATCAAGCCTGATCGAGGAAGGACCTGCTTCAATTTGAAAGTCACCGAACCAATTGACCTGGGGAATG
The DNA here is from genome assembly GCF_019059575.1 of Amphibalanus amphitrite. Taxonomy (NCBI): domain Eukaryota; kingdom Metazoa; phylum Arthropoda; class Thecostraca; order Balanomorpha; family Balanidae; genus Amphibalanus; species Amphibalanus amphitrite. Next base: position 75,398 of record NW_024881698.1, on the reverse strand, counting down.
GGCGAGAATGTCAATTGCTTCGGTGACTCAAATTTAGCTGGCCCTTCCACGGTCAGGCTCGATGGATCCACCGTTACTTTGCGCGGTACTTTTAAGACAGACTGTACTATGTACCAGCTCTGACACAAAATGACAGGACAACAGTCGATCGGCCATATTGGCAAGGCCGTACACACTGCTGAATACTCTTTCCCTGCACAAACATGATTAGACATAAACAACACGCAGGCTGCACAAATTCGTAATTCCATGACTATAGAATCACCTTCACTGCAAGATATAAATATCAGTATTGTTGAAATGCTCGAAATTTTTAAACAATATGGACGCAAACAAAGCTTTGTGGATCGGACCGTCTACGGTCTACCTGCCGAAAGTCGTAACTGCTCATTCGCGAGCCACTAACACAACTTTTCATTAAGTCGCTCTGAGGCCTCTTGCACCAAACTACCTAGCTAGGTAAAATCGAAAGACCGGTTTCAGAATAAGCTAATCTAACGGTGGTAAATTTATTTGCAATAGCCCAATACATAATCCTACATGTGCTTGCTAAATTTTGCACGCAAATTGTTACATTTGAGCCTTGGACTGGGTATACGATGCAAAATAATCCAAGCATTGGTGCAAGAGGATTTTGGTGCAAGAGGCCTTGGTCGAAAAATATCCCGAATGCTGGAATATTGCATAAAGGCCTGGCTGCACTATGCGTTTTCTGCGTGCGTTTTTTGCGGGTTTGCGTGTTTTACGTATTTCGTAATGTAGTTCTAGAAAAAGCGATATTACGTTTTTGTGATGTTTTTTATATAAAATTTTAATTAATACGTGCATTTTGCGCATTTTTGCGGTGTTGCGTTTGGCGGAAGTCGGCCTTTTTATCTTTTATTTTTGATAATTTAATGTCCCAACTTTTGGATCTGTAGTGCTCCTCGAAAAGTCAACATACCTACTATCAGTTGAATGAAGCAAGTAACAACCAGACTCAGTGCGTTTTATTTTAATAAATAAAGGTTTAATAAACCTTTACCGCGATGCAGGTAAAGGTTTATGCCGACTCGGGAATTTCTTAGAAAATATCCTCAGACCGGTACGACCGCGGTATGTCAAAACTGCCAAGAACCGAGAACGGAGCAGCATTTCAGCGCGGCAATCGAAGAAAGTGCGGGGGTTTGATGGACAAAAATGTCCCTGCATCATCTTCGTCAATGTCGAATAAATGAACAACAGGCTGGTCCACGAGGGGTTCCTGGACAACGACATCAACCCGAGGGTCAAGGCGACTTGCCCTAAGGGTCACTTCGCATTTCAACAGCATAGAGCGCCCTCCAACAACGCCGCTGCCGTTCAAGCTAAACTGACAGAGGAGCTTTCCGGGCCAGATCACCGTGGCGAAATGAGATTTCTCACCCCAACTTGAAGGTGTTCCGCCGCTACTGCCTACGTCGAGGCCGTCGTCGGCGCCGACGGTGGTTACATTGAATGAGCACGTAGCGGAAGCATGTAGCTTGGTGTTCCTGGTCATTGTTTTGATCCATTGATGATTATCTATGAACCAATGGCATTCGTTTTAGAAAATATTGAAAAGCGCCAGAACTTTCCGGACACCCTGTTAACAAACCAAACTAATAATCCCCTTACATATATTTCGAATCTGTACAGTTATCGGGCAAAGCTGGCCATCTGGTAATAATAATGAATAAAACTCATTGGAGATTGAGAATGATTTTTATAAGTACCTATCGCAGCGTATCTCAGGGCTAGCTGATAACTCACCGTTACCGGCGCCGCGGCCGGAGGCTGTGGTGGCCCCTAGCCGTGCGCGCAGCGCTGGGGCTCCGTGCCGCCGCCGTGCTGCGCGCGGTACCAGGGGGCTCCTGGGAGAGGCGCCACCCAGTCCCCACCCGGCACGACACCTGCACAGCGACTGGTCGCACAGTGCGCCTAGCTCCGCCCCGCCACCGGCGCCCGACAGGCCATTGGTGGTCGGCCCGTGACGTCACAGAGAGGCGCGACTCCGGCGGCGGCGCAGTGGCTGCCTCGGGGGCTGCTGTCAACCCATGCTTACATTGCCAGGTAGCTTCTTTGCCAATGTCTGACGGTTGAGACCATGCAAGAGTGCTGCTTTCCTGACAGACATAGCTTCAATATCTTCATCTTCATGCACATCTTCAATTGCTATCCTAATAGCATCATCAGTAAACTCTTAGGGACGAGGACGAGGCATGGTTCATACTTCATAGGTATCGGAATTCTTGTGGAACGGGCTTTGATCTGGAACAGAAACACATGGATAAGGAACAGTTATGACACTCAAAATGCAAGGAAAGGTTCTACAGAGCATTATGTGCACTTTTACTTGTAAATCCAATATTTTATGATTTTTTTCTTACTGCCTAGTGTCCCATCACGGGTGGCTAAAGTTTGCCTGATACCAACTTTAGCCACCCCTTCTCGCCCGCACATGGGGGGGGGGGGGGTGGTTGCCAACCCCCCCCCAGGCAGTCTTTCTGCTCTGAGTCTGCACTCAACATTTTTAGAGCTAGAAGGCTGATTTTTTGTATAGCTGCTCGTCTATCCTTTCTTGATGTCCACTGAAAATTTCAAGTTTCTGTGATTTTTGGTTTCGGAGATATGACCTTGTTTTTCAGGTCATGTCATGACCCAAATGGCCAATTCTCAACATCTTGCGTTTGCCATGGGCCTTGTGAGCTTTTGACACCCTGATTTCGGCCTTTTTTGCCAGTCTTACCTCCCACCTATCATGGAACATGTTGTTCGACGATGTACAGGGGTCAAGGTCAGGGTCAAGGTCAACCTAGGTCATCTAAGATGATTGCGTTTTAGGGAAGCTGAATTTACTTTTTGTGAATTTTTTTGACTGCATTTTTGGTAAAAGCTTCTCAGATCATGATTTCATGTCATATGGACCCAAAAATAATCGGTGCACACATCAGTATACACACAGACACACACAGACATACAAACACATATAATTGACCTTGACCTTACTTGACCTGAAATGACCTCAGCAGCAAAATTCTGGTCGGATAGTGTGACAAAGAGGTTCTAGCTGGCTTGGCACCAGAAAACAGCATCGTCATCGGTATTTGCTAAGCAGCGCACTTGATATCCAACGGTGACCCAAAACAGCAACATTTTTTAGTTTGACCTGACCTGGAAGGTCAATGACTGACCTGAGAAGGTAAAACTGGGTATCATTGGATGATTGGATTCGTCTCTTCCCAAAGAATCTTTTTGGTCTTTACTGCTAAGCTCTATCTCCAACAGGAACGAAATGGCGCGGGGGGGGTGGCAACCACCCCCCCATGTGCGTTCTAGGATGGGAAAATGGCATGTGCGGGCGAGGGTTAAGCCACAGCTCCAGCCAAGAGGAATCGAATAATCATATAAGATGGGTGACGGCACGTGATCGCCTGAGGCGGTGGGGGGTAAAACTATTTTCGTCATTAAATGCTCAATGCAATCGCTGCGACTTTTTATAAGACCTTCTCCTCGTCATTGTTTCTTGCTTTCAACGACTGGTCCCCGAGTGATGACTATTCTCACGCAAGATAGGATGAATGGAGCTAGCAAGTAAGCCCAAAAAAACATCGAAAATGTTACAAAACACTTCTTTTGAAGGAGATGAATTGAATGGTTTTGGAGCCTCACGAACTATGTTTCAGACATGACGCGTCACACAAACTGATGCATATAGACTGTGTTCAAAAGTGTGATCGCAAGCACTTAATAACGAATGAAAAGCGTAGCTTCTGCCCGGTCGCCATAGCAACAAGAAAGCGTCACAAATTTCGAACACTATCGAGTGCGCCAAGTTCGACTACATCGAGGACGATGGTTGATGGTTGCCAGCTGATTAATTTAATGAAACGCGAATAAATTCAACTTTTGTTTGAGATTGCGAGTAAAAATGTGTTTGATAATTTCAAATATAATTGAATTAGTTTTTTTAAATAAATAAACTACAAAAGCCTCTGTGCAACGTGTTTCGAGAATAAATCAAGGCTTATGAAAATCGTGAGGAGAGTTGGGAAAAGCAGGAAAAAGGATCACGTGACTAGTGTCCCAACCTTATCTGTAAGAATCTTGAATCATATTTACTGAGTGGGATATGGCAGTAGAGGCTTGACATGTTGCACACAAACACTTGCCCAAGTTGTGCTACCTCCTCCTACTTGTGTACGGGTACCATCAGATTCACCTCATTTTTGGGGATATCTTAACCCTCGCATGTGTAGGGGGGGGGGGTCGGATGGACCCCCCATGGTTTTTCGCGAATAACTCGCGCTAAAAGCGACCGATCTCGACGAAACTTTCGAAACTTTCGGCGAAACTTTATAACATATTACGAAGCTGCCAGAGGCGGTTGACACGTACAGTCCACAGCAGAAGTAATGTGTGGTTTCAGTCATGGGTATGTTCTGCTTCTGAAGCTTAGGAATGATTAGCCAGACTACAATGAAACTTTGAATGTAGGTTATATGTATCGTCACCCTTGCAGCTGCAACTTTAGCTATTGACATCTTCTTTTCGATCACTCCGCATTAAACAATCGCCAGTCAAAGCCAACCGTTGAGATTGGTAAAACCCTACATTATAGCGGTGGGCTGTACTAAGAATACCCGTCACGACCCCTACTGGTTGACCTGACCTGACCTGACCCCTGGTCTAAATGCTTTAAGATATCATGTGATCAAAACTAACACGATATTCGTGATCCGCACCCCGAAAACTCCTTAGCAGCCACACTATACAACTTTCTAACAGGTCCCAATTTTCCCGACTTTTGGGTCATTGACCTGACCTGGAAGGTCAACCAATGACCTAGGGCCTTAAACTTGGGTATCATCGGCTTCCTCTCGTCACGGGCAACACGCTCGTTTTTTTCCGTGAAGCTCTAGCTCAATCAGGGGCCAAACGGCAAGGGGGGGGGGGTCCAACCGAGTGAGTACCGACTCCCCCCCTACACATTATAGAAGCTGGCAAACGCCGCACACATGCGAGGGTTTAAGACAATGTTTGAAGCGGCATAAAAATTATTTCTGATTAGCAAAATAACTGCTGTTCATCTGGAGTTGTATTTTAAATTGATGCAATTCATGTTGATATTAATGATTTTTCCCACTTTAAAACATAATATGCACAATGCACATGATCAATTTAAACTCTGAACCTCGGTTTGGCTTAAGTTACTCTGATGGCTATTTTTGCTTGTGAATTTCAGTGAATTTGTGTTAAATCGTAGCAAGTATTTTTATTTTTGTGATCGCTTATTTTGTTTCGATATTCAGAGATGTGTGGCTCAGTGAAGAGCAGTTTCTTCTTACATGAACTTGAACTGCTTTGCTTTTGCAAGAAGTGTTCTACTTTACATGTCAGCCAGTGTGATATAAGATGAAGAATGCATTATTGTAAGTAACTAGCTTCTTGCATTATTGCTGCATTAATTCATCATCAAGTGGCTTAGTGTCAAAGAGATGCGGCAAAAAGTCAATATTTGAGAATGCAAGTTTGAGGGATAAGGCAATATTCCTGCTTACTCAGCTTCAGTTGTAGGCTGCAGCACATTTTGAAGCAGAATAGGCTTGTCTCAATATGCTGTGTTTGTGTTGTATATCAGATTAGGCCTTTTGCCCAAATGCCCATTCCCTACTCCATATGACATTGCTTCAACATTTTTAGTTGGTAATATTTTGCTCTCAAAACCCGATGGCGGATATCTGTTATCTAGTTATCATGTGGTACATAATAACATATACCTAATATAGATCAGTTCCCCCATCCTCTCTTTCCATATCCAGCTTTCGGACAGTTTTCGGACAAATCCATGCCTTGGACATTTTTCGGACAAAAGTGAGCTAGGATTTTGGACATTGGACGGACATCGGACAATAAATTTCTGAAATTGACACCTCTAATGCACATGATCAATTTAAACTCTGAACCTCGGTTTGGCTTAAGTTACCCTGATGGCTTAAGTTACCCTGAATGACAGTGTTTGCCGGCAGAATAGTTGCTTATTTTTTCCATGGCTCAACAAGATAAGACGACTCCCGCTTGCTGCTCCGTGGCCTGAATATGACAATCCTATCTATCCCAGAATTAACGACCTCTATTTTGTTCCTAATTTTCAATCCCCTTCCTAATCCATTTCCATACCTCTTCCCTCCTACGAAGACTTTGGGTCTTCGCCGATGTCCCTCATCTGGTCAAACTGCTGCGGACGCATGTGATGGATGAGAACGGGGGACTCCTCATCCCCAACGACCATGGAGGCCGCTCGTTTGTGGGGCGCGGCAGCTTCGAAGAGCTGCTGGCCCCCGACTCGGGAGAGCTGCAGCTCTGCCACAAACTGAGGCCTCTCTGCATCGAGATAAAAAGGTAGACTGCCACCTTTTTTCCACAAAACGGTTTTCACTACACTGTAAACCAAATCTACAAGTTGGCTCCTTGTTACAAGTTTGGTTCCAATTCGCATAGGCGTCACCTTGTCGATACCTTGTCGATTCACCAACCCCAGGTTTGTTGGCCACCAAACTAACAGTTTGTCTACAAGTTTGGTTCCAATTCGCATAGGTGTCACCTTGTCGATACCTTGTCGATTCACCAACCCCAGGCTTGTTGGCCAACAAACTAACAGTTTGTCTACAAGTTTGGTTCCAATTCGCATAGGCGTCACCTTGTTGAGTACTAGTCTGGGCCTTGTGGTCCTACCAACTTCTGGATAGGCATAGTCGTTTCCTTGTCGGTTCACCAATCCCTGGTTTGTTGATGAACTAGCCTAGCCTTTGACTGGGCATTGCTAGCTTACAAATTGTCAACAAGTAAGTGTACTAACGCTCTGTTCGAACTTGCTCTTCCTTACAATCGCTTTGCTTGCGTTGATACTTGATAACCTTAAGAACTTACGATTCGCGTTCGTTTTCAATTGTCACGATACTGATTCAGAAAATATTTTCTATACGGACAGGTTATTTTTTGGCTGGAAGTGGTGCACAAAACCATGACTGGCATCAGTTATTGCTCATGCTCAAAGGCTTGCGCTGACAAGAAACGAAATACTGATGGGTTATATAATCAATGAATGCATACACCACATCCATTCGGAAGTTTCTGGAATCATTAGTATTTATTACGGTCACGTAATTAATACTATTGACTGGAGACAATTCCGAGTGCATATTTCCGAATGGATGTGGTAAATGCATGAGGTAGGTATACCCAGTAGGTATACCTATCGTGCACCGTCAGCATATAAGTCTTTGAAGCAAGAACTGCTGCGTATGTGGAAGAACATGGTTTTGTGCACCGCATCAAGCCAGAAGTATAACATGCCCGTATGACGAATATTATTCGCGTTCGTTTTCAATTGCCACGATACTGATTCAGGAAATATTTTCTATACGGACAGGTTATTTTTTTGGCTGGAAGTGGTGCACAAAACCATGACTGGCATCAGTTATTGCTCAAAGGCTTGCGCTGACAAGAAACGAAATACTGATGGGTTATATAATCGATGAATGCATACACCACATCCATTCGGAAGTTTCTGGAATCATTAGTATTTATTACGGTCACGTACCTACATCACGTAGTATGTAATTAATACTATTGACTGGAGACAATTCCAAGTGCATATTTTCGAATGGATGTGGTAAATGCATGAGGTAGGTATACCCAGTAGGTATACCTATCGTGCACCGTCAGCATATAAGTCTTTGAAGCAAGATCTGCTGCGTATGTGGAAGAACATGGTTTTGTGCATCGCATCAAGCCAGAAGTATAACATGCCCGTATGACGAATATTTCCACATTGACCATAACAATCATGGCAGTTGCACGATCACGCAGATAATTCGAATAAATCATGATCGCCAACCAGATTAGCTTTTACAGCCCATATATGTCCATCAGTTAAGTTAAAAATACAAAGAGTTGAATTAAAGGCAAATAAATGTATTTATATATAAAAAACACCGACCGCAAAACATCTGCTCACATGTGCATGCAAAGGTCTGGCCCACTTACATTGCGCGCGCAGGGGAAGGGAGGCGTCTCGACCGCGGGTATAGGCACGATTAGTGCGTCCCGCAGGCCAGAGCGGGCCTCACTCACAGCACGAACACCACAGTTCACAGATTTCACTTTTTACTGCACAAATCCTGGAACAGCCCTCGTCGCTGCTCCAGGCTGCACGGCGGCCGCGCGACAACTGCTGGTTTGAAACCGCCGCGCCGGGGCCCGCTAACGGCGGACGGCGACCGCTGATTGGTCCGCCAAGTCTGACGTCACGGGCGCAGCTGACCATGTGTATGCTGACCAGCTGACCAGTACAAGTTAGGCGCCGGTTAAATAACCATGCGGCAACAAGTTTCCAAAACTGGTTAAGAAACAAACGTTGAAACAAATGTAGAGTTGGTCTGGATACTGAGAAGTTGGTGTGCATAGTAACTATTGACTCGTAGTTGTCACCTGACAAGCAATGCACCAGACAACGGCTTGTTTGAAAAGAATCAGTTGGTAAACATACCAAGAGATGATTGGTTATATTACACAAGACTTGTCAATTTGGTTTACAGTGTAGAGCTGAGCCACCTATGTCCCAGACTGAAGTCGGTTTTCCGAAATTCGAACCCGTTTGCGAGAAATCGGAGACCAAAGTTCAGTTTGATGCCATTTTTTTTAGTCCAAGAAAACCGACATCTCTACTGTTTATCGATAACTTTGAAACCTGAATTTTCTTATCTTTTGGTAAATATATGTCAACACTTTGATTGTTTCGAGATCAGAGAAGAATTTTGGAGTGTCAAAATAAAAGTTAAACTTATATATTCAGTAGTTCATTTTTTCCAAAAAAGTGTCGGAAATGGGGTTTAACATGGGCCAGACCCATTCCAAATGAGCCATGATTTTTAAATGTTTTACGAACTTAAATGCAAAATAAATTGAACATGGCCAATTTCTTATGAAAGCATATATTAGTAAATCATAAAATACCTTACTTTTTCAAATAAAATGTAATAATCTTATGACCTTGAAGTCTAGTGATGTGTAAACATTGTCGCTAGACATTAACCGATTGATAATTGTATGATAATCGACAATTTTTTTCGTGATTCACGTGATGATACTTTGTCAGGTGAATTCTAAAATTTTGTTTTGTCCAGGGAATAAATCATAGGCCGATCTGAGAAAACTTTTTGAAGGTGGCAGTCTTCCTTTAACGCTTCATTGTGTTCCTTTTTTGATACACCATAACCATGTTAGCCATGTTGTTTTGTTTTTGCCAGGGACATGTTTTCATCTGGAGGGAGGGGGAGCACAATTTCGTTGACTGGGACAGCCAACGAAAGCCCCCCCCCCCTCCCACTATAATATACGTCGCTTGAAGAAAGAAGTATATTCCTTTTTTGCATGTTTGCCACCATTATTTTCCACCAAAAGCATCGTAAGGTAGGAATTATTTATTAAATGTTGTTCAACATGTAGGTAAATGGCTAGTCTAGGCTGTATTAATGCCTATGTGCTGTGGTCGACAAGTTCTGTTTTAAGTCACGTTAGGCGGCACGGGCGGACATCGATAGCAGCGCCTCTATCGGTCACTAGGGAAAGCTGGGCTGAAGGCGACGAAATACCGGCTGAGTTGTCACACGTTGAATAGGTTTATAGACATCCGTCTTGTGAAAAAGTTGAACTTTTGCCTTCAATATTTCTACAGGCAATTTTAGAAGTGTCTTCACATAGATAACAAAACCGTTTAGATTATTGTATTTACTTCAAGCCTTCCCTATTTTGACGATGATGCGGGCACTATTTCTTATTAGTGTTTCTAGCTTTGTAAAAGAACATATTGTGCAAACGATGAAAAAAAACATAAATGGAATATTTTAAATGCAATTTTCTCGAACAATTAATGGCAAATTCTCTACAGATCAAGAAAAATGTGCATGCTAACCATAGATATAAAAGACTAGATGGGACATTGGCAGTGTTTTAGTGCGTGCGACTGGCCGCCATGTTTGTGAGGGCGGGAATCTGCGGCGCTGTGTAAACACTACGGGAGGAGGGGGGTATTTGAGACTGATTTTGTGGTATTTTTCGACCGAAAAGTGCTAATCTTTTTTGCTCACGGCATTCTTTGGAATGTGTAGATTGTGGAACAAGTGCTGAAATATGCTTATCTATTGTAATTTGGCTACGTTAGCCTTAGACATGTTGCACTGTTGACGCTGATGAAGAATAGGCGGCACCAAAGGTAGATTTGCTTGGCATGCCTGTTTTAGATATAATTCAGTTCCCATGTTTTTTTTTGTGCACACCACAATCCTTTAATTATTCTTGCATGGATAGAGCATCAGTCATATGATTTTTCACGTAGAAAGCTTACCTAGATAGGTACCAGAACATTGGCAGCGGGAAGCAGACTCATTACCTACACTTGCTTTGCCTGCTCACTTTCTACTGTTGCCTTCAATGGACAATATTTATGAAGTAAGAAGGTTTTATGATTATAGGGGCATTCCACGTCAAACCGAACAAAAATCGGCTGTTTTGCACCTTACCGTCAGCGATTTCATTATAAATTTGTGAGCGAGTTCCTGTGTCGCCCCGGACATTACATTGATGTTTTTTGCACATTCTGACCACAGGTCTTCTAAATATAGGGCATCAAATTTTTACAAAATGTTGCATCTTTATATTTTTGAACGACCATAACTTTGGTTGTACTTGTTTGATTTGAATGAAATAAACCTTACTGTTTAGGTAATTTCTTAAGCATTTGTTTAGAATTGCATCGACTTAAAGATATGACCTTGAACTTCGCTTAACTCTGTTCTTAAGCACAAAAATTGAAATAGCAAAAAACACGCCACCTTCGATTTGGCTCATTTTCATATATTTTATTGCCTACCATATTCTTAACAACCTGTGAAAAAATTAGAGTGGGCCATTCATAAGTTTTGAACAAAATGGCACATATGCAAACGTATGTTAGCACGCGCAGTGGCGGGGGAATTGAGTGAATTTCGCCCCACCCCTCCTGTTTTTCGCCAATATCTCATAATATTGATGCGAAATTACTTATGGCTACCTGTCCAGAATTGAATTGCACATCTCATCGTGCAAGCAATAAGAAAATCGGTTCACAACTGTTCTAGTAATAGCGGTGTAAAGTGAACATCCTGTCGCCGCGGCGACGCGGCGACTCGGCAGCCGGCGCCGACCGCTACGCGCCGCCTGAATTGTAGACTGTGCCGGGACGGAACGGAACGGTTCCGTCTTTACATCGCGCTCCTTACCGCTGATTAGGTTCGATTCGCGTCAAATTTTGTGAGAAGACTAAGAAATGTACAGGCAATCTTATGGTGAAAGAATTCTGAAAATAGGTTGGTAAACAATTGAAATATGAACGTGTAAACACAAATTGTGACTGCTGCGTTTCCCGCGTCGGCCGATCCCGCCTCAGCCGGCGACATGTTACTCTTAGCAGGACTCTAACTGCCATATTTATTATCGGATTAACTAGAAATTCCCCATACATACTCAAAAATGTATGTTCTTTCGTATAGTGAAGATCAAAAGACGTGAAGATATCGTTGCGTGATAATGTTTTCGTTGAATTTATTTCATGATGCATTTCCACCAGGGGCGGATCCAGAAAATCTCCAAGGGAGGGGCCATTAGAAACCAGGAGGCCCCCCCCCCATAATCCCACCTGTTGGAGGCCCCATCTTCCCACTTGTTGGGCCCCCCCCCCCCAAAAAAAAACTGCGTCTATTGAGCTTATCTAGCTGTTCAGGCAACATCTCAACATCTGTGCAGGCTTGGAGGCCCTCTGTGCAGGTTAGGAGGCCCTGTAAAAGTGGTCATCTCTGTGAGTATAAGAGACCTCCAAGTTATGAAAAGCTTTACCAATCTTCTAACAAAGAAGTCTTCTCAGCTAGTCTTCTAAGAAATAACTAAGTGGGTAGGTTAAAAAAAAACTCATCGGATTTCGGCCACTTTATTTTCAGGAGGCCCCCTTTTCAGCTTTTTAACTTTTTAACTTTTTATTTTATTTTTGAAAAAAAATCGGCCAAGGGGGGGGGGGGCCATGGCCCCCATGGCCCCCCCTTGTATCCGCGCCTGATTTCCACACGGCTCAAAATTCACCGCAAAATACCGTTTGCCTGAGACACTTTTACAATGGAACGTGAATGCTTGACCACGATGACTATGCATTTCCATTCTCGCAGAGTTTAGGATATCACTAATCAGCAATCATTCATTTCAGAAAGTGTACACAAGCAAGCATGTCTTGACTCTGTCTTTCAAGGTCACGCGTGGTTGCGTGATGTTGATGCATGAAAACGGCGTTTGCCGCGAAAGTTATGAATGGCCCACTCCAATTTTTTCACAGATGGTTAGGAACATTGTGACGGACATAATATGTAAAAATTACTCAAATCGAAGGTGGCGTGTTTTTTGCTATTTAAATTTTTCTGTTTTAATTCAAGGTCAAATGCATTTCAAGGTCACTTCAATTTAATTTTATAATTAAAAATCAAAGCCTTATCAATTGCCTACAAGACCCTGTTAATATCATTTTGATACCAGAAAAGAATCAGGGTTATAAGCATTTAAAAAAATGATGTGTGGCATTTTTGGCTATATTCGATGACCTATATCTCGGCGATACGTTATCAAATTTCGAAAATATTATACGTAACTCAGTTTTGAACCATGCCCAGTCTGCCTACAAATTTTCAGAAAAATCGAAGGGGATGACGGATTTCGTTGTTTGATTTGACGTGGAATGCCCCTATAGGTTTTAAATAAGTACTTTACTTAATGTCATCAGTTAGTATTAAATAGTAGTTCAGTGCCAAACGAAAAATCCATGCACTATGCCAGATGCCTCGGGGGCTCTTATCCGCTCTGGGTTCAGAGTGCAGTGGCATACCACGCTCACCATCAACCAGAGCTGATAGATAGTGAAAATGCCAGACGTCGTGATATCTGCACCAGTGAACCGTGTCGCGCATTTGATCCCAATAATGAACAGCACAGGGGTGACGTAAAAATGTGCGTTAGTTGGAGCACCTAAACTCAGATTGTCATTACCTAATTAGTTTTCACATTGTAAAGCTTAAACTACACTTCATGCTCTTTTGGCTCACCTGTTATCAGTATCAGTAAATAGGGTATTAGTAAATCTGGCGTTACCATCAATGCTAAGTGCTAACAAGTAAATATGAAGTCCAAGGAAGATAAAAATCATAATCTTACTTGACCTAAACCTACTAACCTAACTAACCTACAACCTACAAACCTCAACCCACATACAACCTCCAATCTCCATACCTACAACCTACCAACCTTATATGTGCCGACGGTGGCACCAGATTTATGGATACCCTTATTTGTTAGGTACTTCACTCCACTTCTCATTTTATTTAAAGCTCATTCAAATTCTTGTATTTAAGTCTGTGTAAACTATTATTTTAAAAACCTGATGCTTTTCCATGACTGTAATCTCACTGTTTGCTATGTGTATTTTGTAGTGTGTACTGTGTGCAAATCCAGTATCCTACACTTGTATGCTACAGGCCTTGTTTTGATCTGACAACTGTTAATATGTTTCAGCTTTAAAGACTAGTATCTTTTGAAATTGAAATTTGCCTCTCAGTCTCTTAAGATGCCAAATAGATGTGCAGGATTTGATTGCTGACAAACCAGGGATGAGGCTCAAGAGTCAAGAGATCACCCTGCATTGGCAAGTAAAAGCTACAGACTCTTGATTTTTTTTATATTGTTACAGGTTATCTGTCACCGAGAGCGATTGCTGTAGTTCAATTTATTGCATCAAAATTGGCAGAATATGACCACTGATCACTCACGTCATCTCCGGCCGACCTATGGTAGCTACACAATTTTTATTTCTATAAAATGTTTCAGATTGATGCAGCCGAAGGTACTGCAAGTTTCGTATTGACACGTCTAGTGGTTTAGATTTTAGAAATATTGCAATAAATATACATTTTCATTTTTTCAATATATAAATGTAAATATTTTATTGCAGAAAACAGGAGAGGGGCTCTGTAGAGCCCCACCCTCCAGTCATGCGTGGGTAAAGGCCCATCAGTCACTAAAACCAGAATAAGTGCAAAAAATTATTACCAAATGCCCGGAGACTGCTTTACCATTGCCAACATGTGTGTGTGTGTGTGTGTGTGTGTGTGTGTGTGTGTGTGTGTGTGTGTGTGTGTGTGTGTGTGTGTGTGTGTGCGTGTGTGTGTGCGTGTGCGTGTGTGTCAACAATGTGTTAACAACAAATACAACACTTGTGCCTGGCGTATGTTAACACTAAACACTATTAGCCATATTTTATTGATACTAATCGAACCTTCCAGGTGGCTGGAACAACCCCAGTGCCGCACAGTTCTGCGGGATATTCCGGCACCTGCTCCACCGCTGCGGCGTCCGGCCCGGCAGCACAGGGAAAGTGGCAGCCCTCGACCCGACCAGCATCCTGGCAGTCGGTCACACGACCAGCGGACGGGGAGCCAGCCTTACTACCTCGGCCTCCACCACCTCAGACAACGGTGCCACGGCACTCCACATCATCACGGAGCACGACTTCCAGCCTGGGCTGTCGTCTGGTGGGCAACATCGCCACCTACATCGCAGGGTTCGTGGTGAAGAAGGCGCTCGACTCTGTCAGCTGTAGCACCTGTCAGGAGGCCCTGGTGAGCGACATCCAGCCGGACGACATGACACAGCTTTACCACCTCTTCATCATCTCTGCCAGATGAGCTAAGGTGGGGACGGGTTACATGCCCGGGATCTGACTGAGACCCGCTCATACCCTGCCGAAGTGTTGGTAATTTCAGCGGTCAGCTGTCTCTAGCCAGTGTCAGTGAGTCGCGGCCAGCTGCCGCTGGAGTGGGTATCTACCGTCGATAGCTGCTGTGTGGCGGATAGCGTGGATTTGGATGGACACTTCATATTAATGAACAGATCAATGTCTGGCCGATAAAAGACGTATTTTGTCGATGATTGCTTAGTGACTGAGTGGGTCCACTGGCGACCAATGCAGTGGGCGCTGGGTTAACGCCTCGCCTCTTGTGACCGTGTCGATATGTAGCACTGTTAATTGCCGATTCGTTGCCGGCCGTCTCTGCTCCGTGGCTGGCTGATCCCGGCCCCCGCCGAAGTTAGTTGGTAGCACTGCTGCTCCACGGCGTACATTTCCTACCAGCCCATAGGGTTTACATGTTAAATGGCCTGTTTTCGGCGAGCGATATCTCGGTCAACCTTTGAAGGAATCAATGGTTCTTAGTCTCAAATGATAGATCGATGAATTTTCTTTCGACAATTCCTCTACCATTTTTCACGAAACCCAGCCGATCTTCTACGGCGTACAGGGTAAAGATTTCTCTGCACGCCAGCACCCGCGATCCGCCTCTCCGATCGTCGGCGCGCGGTCCTCAATAGCGCAGTCGGTAGCGTATCGGGCTACGGATCCAAGGGTCGTGAGTTCGAATCCTGAGAGCGCCGTGTGATTTCGGCTAGAATTGAATGATGTAGAATCTTAAATGTTTGCGTAATCAATTATTAATAGCTAATTGAATGTATCTGCGCACTAATTGGCCCCTAAAGCCTGTTATTTAAGCAATTTAAGAAATGAATGTCACGTGCGCGTCACGACTGCCAACCTACCATATTCTACCATATTCTACCATATTCTAGTTTGAACCAACTTTTTGCTAGTCCCGACCACATATAGTAGGTTTTCTAGTAGTTATACTAGAAATTCCTACCAAAGTTCGTCCTACCCTTCACTCAATATACCCTGGGCTGATCCGGCACAAACTGGTGTTCGTGGCTGAAGGCGCGGCTACAGTTACACTAGCTCGCCACGTGCCTGTGCGACTATCGTCGGTGCTGTCTGCAAGGGCGATGTCGGTGCCTGTAGGGGGCGCGGATTGATTCAAAGTGAGGAATGGGTCATCGGAGCTCGGGTCAGGTCATGTTCGGCTAAAATAAGCGGATTTTGCGATTTGCCGCATCCGGGTGAATTTCCTTGCCTTCTAGTGCATGTTTATGCATTTTACATGCGTTTTTTTAGTGTTGATGTCTAGATAACGTGCATTTGCCTCGAGGTCAAGGCTGCGCTTCATATGGGCAGTTTTCGGAGCATCTTGCTCATTTTATTCGTAATCCTTAATTATGTTTGCGGATTTGTGCCCGCAAATCATCTTTTAAAGTAAGATTGACACGGGATTCGAGATCGGCGCCCATAAATACACTTCACATGACCCGCCATGTGTCAAGGCCATTCGAGGTCATCTAAGGTCGCTGACCTTGTATGACCTTATGTGACCCGGTTCGCTAGATTTCGAGATGAGGTTGATTGGGAATGATGTAACCCATTTCGCCGACAGTTCACGGCCCAGGGCTGCGGAGTCGATGGATTTACGGCGACTCCGACTCCGACTCCGGCTTTCAAAAACCAACTCCGACTCCGACTCCGGGCAGAAATGTCGACTCCAACTCCCGACTCCGACTCCGCACACCTGGCAGGGCTGCGGAGTAGACAGATTTTCGGTGACTCCGACTCCGACTCCGGCTGGGGTTTCCAATATCGACTCCGACTCCGACTCCGGTCACAACTGTCGACTCCGACTCCGACTCTGACTCCGACTCCGACTCCGCAGCCCTGGTTCACGCGTTTTGGTCGATTTTATAGCGAAAGATCTCAAACTCCAGTGACTTTACTGGTTCGATTTCCAGTGTTTGACCTGACCTCTGAGTTCACCTGTTGACCTAGTACCCTGAAATTTGGTATCACTGGTTTACTCACATCGCGGACAGCATACCTATTTTTTCCGTTCTTGCTCCCACAGTGTATATAAATACAGTGGCGGCAAATGCGCTTGGTCACGTGACCAAATCTGCACGTGCGGTTGTGGCGAGGGCACTTCCCGAAACTCTGGTGCCAACGGCCTCGCGGCGCCCATAGAGAATACATGGGACCTTTTCTTTTCAGACCTATCGTGTCTAAACCAAGCCATTTAGTGCAAGGATACGACTGGTTTGAGATTCAGTAGTCTTTTGGCTATAAGTCGGCATAAGAAACGTATTTTTATCGGCAAAATTCGCAAAGTACCAGGTGGTTTTCCGATGCCCTGCACGCCTCCTAACCCCCGGCGGCCGACCGGAGGAGTCAGTAGCGCTCGTCTCACGACTCTTGGCGATAGCTCAAAGCACCTTACAGCTAGAGGGCTGCTATTTGGCACACCTTATCTTTGCTTCCATACGCATCTTTGGAAACCAATTGCATTTCCGTATCAGGTCAGATCACTGACGTATGACGTCACACGTGAACCTGTGCAATAGTCCCAAAATACCGAAACTTCGCAATGCCCTCGGTGCCAGAGGAGCTGTCACAGCGAGATGATATACTTACAGGACCTAGTATCCTCTAGGAGTCTCAAAACTTGTATATCTCGGATTTCTCCTAGAGGTCACATGAGGTCAGGCCGATCGCGTGACGTCACCATTACAAGTCAATGGGGAAAATATGGAAACTGTAATTTTGACGCCGAGAATGATCTAAACCTAGCTCAAGCACATGGAATCGCAATTTCATGCAATTCTTGCAATGTCCAATGCTTCACTTTTGCATCTTTAACCTAGCGTGACGTCATTTATGACGTCACAAAGGTCACAAGTTTTTTCGTCAATAACTCCTGATAAAATTGAACTGGCAAGTCGGAAAAGTCGCCAATCGACTCGGGAAGACCTACCGAATCGAATGATATACGATATAACCTACTCCGACCAACTTCGTGACCTGAGTGCCTCTGACCTGGCTTTGACCCGATGTGAACACCTTATGTTGACCCCACCCAAACAAAAGTGAACCATTTTGACGCACCGGAGCATGACAAACATGATGGTACTAAAATCGCGACTCTGCGCCGTTTTTTGGCAATGTTATTTCTCAAAACCCGAAATCGTATTTTGGCCCTCGGGGCACTTGACCTGACCCTCAGAGGCCACCAGTTGACCTCAGACTTTTTAACCGTGCATCAATCGCTGCGTCCCCGGTCCCGTAACGGCATACATGCTTGTTTTTCCCGCGAGGCTAGCTCAATTAGAGCGAGGGAGTTGTCCCGCCCGCTCTCGTGGCTGGGGCGTAGGTATGTAAAAAAAAAAACTAAGAAGTCTGGTGATGATTGATGCAATATTCTTATACAGATAATGCCGGTAGATGAAGGTAGGGCATCAGTTACTAAAGATAAGTGAAACAAATTTGCAGCCCTCAGTAGCATTGATTTATGCATTAAGAGTTATAGAACCATAGGCGGCGGAACGGGGAGGGCACCGGGGCACCGTGCCCCCTTTAATTTTGGCATTTTAACATTAGCCCTATGGGCGTTGCATGGAAAGAATCGGACCGAAAGTCGGTAGTGCCCCCCCCCCTTAATTGAAGGTGCATTCCGCCGCTACTGTATAGAACAACTGTAAGCTGCAGGCTCAGCTCTTCAGCTTCTACCTATGCCTGCAAACACAATAAAATAAATGGAAGAGTAATAATAGATTAATTGCATTTTATTGATGCTATTCAAGTATCAATGGTAACTATGTCACCGATGATTCAATATTATTTGCACGGTATCATTTACCACCACACGTTTAAATATTTAGTATCTAAAATAATGCAGTAAAATAAGCTGCGCCACGTCTGTCGACAAAATCTGGTGCCAACTCAAGGTCAAACGGAAAATGTGGTCACGTGACCAATGTCCGGCAGCTGCTTGCTCCGTCGAGGGGCGAACGGCTGGAGTTCACTCCGTTCACCCTGGCTTCCCCTACTCGTAAGACGCTGACAAACTACGAACGGGTGAGGGCTAAAATTGCACTTATTGTCGATCATTGTCCATTGCATACTGCATACATAGATATAAAGTATGGTAGCCATAATGGGAAACGAATTTAATCTTAAATTAGCATGCCAATTGCATCTACCTTCGGTGCCGCATATCCTTTATCAGCGTCTTCAGGGCTATATGTCTAGGGCTGATGTAATTACATTACAATAAATACACATGTTTCTGCCCTTGTTTCACAATCTACTCATTCCAAAGAATGCCATAGGTAAAAAAGATTAACACTTTTCGGTCGAAAAATACCACAAAATCTGTCCCAAACACCCCCCTCCTCCCATAGTGTTTACACAGCGCCGCAGATTCTCGCCCTCACCAACATGGCGGCCGCTGCTACGTATTCGCGAGTCGCTCCCGACATGGGGGTGCCCTATCTAGTCTTTATATCTATGACGCTAACTGATAATTTAAAGTTGATAAAGGCGCAAAGCCGAATGCTCCCGAAACTGTATCTTGTCTTTTTGAAATTTTATACCTTTTGGCTAATATGACAGTAAGGTTAATATCTCTTATTATATTTTTATAGTTCGATCCAGCCAATTTAACATTTAAATGCCAGCGGGTGCACACGGGATGTTTACATTTAAATCTGGACATTTTAAACTCGCTGCAGTGTCGGCATCCTAACATTGCCGTGTGAGCGTGTCTGCGGCCATGACTGGAAGAAAGCGGTCCCAATTAATACCCAGAGCTGAGTGCAAGAGGCGAAATGGACTGGTACATGTGCTTGTCACGTGGGACGATCAAAGCAAGGGAGAATCGCATTTCGCATGGATTTCCCAGCTGCGCTGTCCGACACCCTTGAAGATGGCGCAATAGTTACGATGAGGCATCCGAAGCGTACGTGTAGTGGAACAATTTCGGTCAGCGAACGACACAAGGCTGCACTTTCCCAGGGTATATTGAGTGAAGGGTAGAACGAACTTTGGAAGGAATTTTAAGTGTATCTACTAGAAAACCAACTATATGTGGTCGGGACTAGCAAAAAGTTAGTGCAAACTAGAAGATGGTAGCGCTTATGGTTGGCAGTCATGACGCGCACGTGACATTCATTTCTCAAATTTCTTAAATATCAGGTTTTAGGGGCCGATTAGTGGGCAGATACATTCAATTAGCTATAAACAATTGATTATACAAGCATTCAAGATTAGACATCATTCAATTCTAGCCAAAATCACGCGGCGCTCCCATGATTCGAACTCGCGACCCTCGGATCCGTAGCCCGATTCGCTACCGACTGCGCCACCGGGGACCGCGCGCCGCCGATCGGAGAGGCGGATCGCGGGTGCTGGCGTGCAGAGAAATCTTTACCCTGTACGCCGTAGAAGATCGGCTGGGTTTCGTGAAAAATGGTAGAGGATTTGTCGAAAGAAAATTCATCGATCTATCATTTGAGACTAAGAACCATTGATCCTTCAAAGGTTGACCGAGATATCGCTCGCCGAAAACAGGCCATGTAACATGTAAACCCTATGGGCTGGTAGGAAATGTACGCCGTGGAGCAGCAGTGCTACCAACTAACTTCGGCGGGGGCCGGATGCAGAGAGCGTCAGCCGTGTGGCCGCGTTTTACGGTCTGGATGCCGACAAGCTAGCGTTCCACATAGCGATGATGCACATTGCACACGTGCGCCAATGCCAAAGGTAGCGGCCTCCAGCTGCGGTGCCTAGACGCGCCTAGACGGTGCCTAGATGCCTAGATAGCGATGATGCACATTGCACACGTGCGCCAATGCCAAAGGTAGCGGCCTCCAGCTGCGGTGCCTAGACGACATCATCACAGCAATGACGGACACTCGCATGGAGTCGTCCTAGAAGCTGCAGCTCTTCTGTAGCTGGTGCTGACCGACCCTGCCACGATCTGCACTGCTGAGCGCAGCTTCAGCCAGGGGGCGTCGAAGTCTAGTTCCTACCAACCTGGCACTCCCATGCCTACGTCACCACGAGGACGCCCGAGGGCATTTACGTGTTGAAGATAGGGAAATTGCCATAGTTTAGAGCCGCCTGGAGGGCAACCTTGAGATAGATGATAATGTAAATGTGTGCTAATATGATCATCAACATGTTATTTATCCAAATCCAGGGCCAATTAATCGATATCTTGTCACGTTTTCCAGTGGTGATGCGCTAACTTTCGTGGTTCTTGCAGCCAATAAGGGTGTTTCATAGTGCGATTCAGCCGCATTATCGACTTTAATGCCATAAACCGCCACGGAACATATGATTTGCAGCTCCCTGGCGTGATAGCTGCCAGTAGGGCTCCGGAGTCGGAGTCTTGGAGTCGGTCGGAGTTGACAGTTCTGACCTGAGTCGTCGAGTCGGAGTCAGAGTCGATTTTAAAAGCTGGAGTCTGAGTCAGTCACCGAAATTCGATCCCCTCCGCAGACCTTTCAGGGTTCCGTAGTCGGAGTTGTGGTCGGTCGGAGTCGACAGCTCTGACCAGTCAGAGTCAGAGTCGATTTTGAAAGCCAGAGTCGGAGTCGGAGTCACCAAAAATCCATTGCCTCTGCAGACCTGCTAGGGCTGTGGAGTCGGAGTGGGTCACTCAGAGCCAACATTTGAAATCAAAGTCAGAGTTGCTTTTTGAAAGTCTGAGTCAGAGTCGGAGTCATCAAGAAACCCATGGACGATCCGCAGTACCATGCAGTAAGGGCGCTGCCGATCGATGCCCTGAAATTGCCTATGATTTATGAATTAAATGAATAGATGGCAATTAATTAGGTACCTGCTATTATTCATCCCTTGCCATGCCACTTGGAGGACTTACTTTCAGTAGAAAAAGACGCATTATTTGTTTGTTTATTTATTGACAAATATTTTTGAGCAGTTAGGGAATACAGACACAAAACACAATGATAGCCACCTCGCTGGTGCAAATCATTGCTAGATAGATGTTGAAATGTGTTGCCATTGAAGAATCTGCTGATTTTCCTGGCGGCTCTCGTTTTCAAGTAACTACTGGTCTTGTAAGATCTCTTGATTGCTCACCGTCTGGCATATAGTTCCACGGTTTTCTGAAAGCTAATCAAACGTTATCATGGCTGCTCTTGATGGCATGGCGCTTGCTGGTTCTGGGCTCTTTATTGGTGGTTCTTGCGTCTGATCCTGTTGCTTCATGTTCCATCATATCACATTAAATTTATAATGGAACAGACACTTCTACCTTTCATTTCACGATCAGTCGACTTGCATTTGCCGCTGTGGCCTGCTGGCCCTTTTATTTCCACGATAGAATCTAGGTACCAATTATTGAAAAAGCCTCGGATAAAAAAGCAAGAAAAGTATGTCAAGTTAAATAATTGCGACGGTCCTAGAAAACCAGAAAAAAATATCAAACAGCCTGTCCATCTCACTTCCCTCACTTCATAACAAAAACAAACCACGCAGCAAAACATGCGAAAGAGTCCTTAGCAACGCCTTAGCAACGCATTTGTCTGAAGTGCGCAATATGTGTCACATCTGGAAAATTTAGTAGCTACTTGATTATTCAACTAGAGTTGGACTATATAAGCTAGGCTTTTATATAAAAAATAAGTGCTTATCGAATTTATAGTAACTGGTTGCTTAACTTCGAAATAATGATTTATTACAGAAAAAGCTCGTTTGCGACATATTTGTAAAGAAACAACGGAAATAGCTTTGACTCGTACGCTATTCTAGTACATTTTTGGTAGAAAACTTCGTCCAACCTTATGTTTTAGGGCCTTGGCTTCAGCCTCCTCCGTCGGCTCAAGTCTTGGCTACTGACTGCTGAGCACGCTGACGCAGTGGCGGCTGAACCATGCAGTTACATGGAGTATATACCTCCATCCCTATCTCCGTACCTGACAAACCGTGGTGCTGTTTCAAAGCACGCTGCCATCCTCTGCCAGCGCGTGATGACATCATCAAGCCCATTGCTCCAACACTACCAAAGCCCGCAAAGGGTCTGTTCCAGTCGCACTTCCCTAACACCTCTAAACTCCGCCAAGATTGCTTCCCTGTTCCAGTGTCAGCTCTAGCCCCTTCAAATCAAAGGAGGGCCCTGCTCCAACCTCCTCTTTCTCTTAGAGGAGTTTAGAAGTGTTAGAAAGTGCGACTGGAACAGACCCAGTGTGACGTCAGCGCGCTGGCAGCAGCTGGCAGCGGGCTTTGAAACAAACACCCGGTTGTATACCCAATCAAGATAATTCACTCATCCTTCGCATTTGTCCACATTACTTGGTGGACTTGGTGCCCACCGTGGGCACCAGGTTTACATAGCCTTGGTGCCCACGGTGCCCATTGTATACCGAGAACTTTTAGCTGCAGCCGGCGGCCAGAGCCTCAATAGTGGTCAAGCCAAAAGCGTAGGTTTATCGTTTCCATCAATCTGTAAAAAAGTGTGTTTAACGTGCAATTCTTAAAAATAATAAAATGAAATTAAGTACCTGTAATGGAAGTGCGGTTTATTTGTCGACGCGTGAAATTGTGCACGAGAAGTGAAAAAGTAAATAATTATTTTCTGGGTGAATGTGGGGAGACGTAAGGGGGAATCACGCGGATCGACTTGGAAAGGATGTGTTCTTACCAATATAACGAATACGAACGATATTATGCTACAAGCTATTTCGGCTTTATTTTACGATAATCGAATCGAAGAGTTGGCAGTTGAAGAGATGGCAACTGGAGACCTGTGTTATCGGCCGATGCAGCCGTGCTGCCCGAAAAGAACTGACAGCCGTCCGTGTCCCGGCTGTGCGGCGCAGCGTTTCTGATGAAAAGAAACTTCGTGCAAAACTAGCGCAGTTGAAGTCGAAAAAGAATGCAAGGCTGAGTCATTTTAAGTCAAAGCTGCAGGAGGCTCGGCAGGAAAATGCTCGTCTGAAGTCCGAGATGAAGAAACTGAAAGCCAGAAACAGCCATGGCTGCTTCAGCCCGGCTCAACGTCGAGCCTTGGCTTCCCGCAAACGGGTGAAGTGGTCCAGGGAGGACATCGGCACGGCTCTTGGTCTGCGTATGCTGTCCCGCCGTGCGTACTCATACGTCAAAGATGTCATGCAGGTCCCGTTGCCAGCATTTTCGACACTAACCAGCTGGACACGGCACTTCCAGCTATCGCCAGGGATGATTGAAGCCGCCATGAGAGCACTGGACAGCGCAGTCGGCGGTGGCAGCGTTGCTGATCGTCTGTGCCATTCGACGAAATGAGCCTGGACAGCCGAATCTCGCAGGGTATATATATAGAACAACGGGTACACCAACGACGCGGAAAGCGCCCATTTCACCTGGATCAGTTACATTGAAGGTGATATATTTTTTGAATATGGAATAAATAGAGCATTCCATTCTGACGAGTAAAGCCAAATTCATAAAGCAGTTATTTTTAAATTATATGAACCAGAAATAACATACTAACCATAGTTTAAAACTTAGTCTAAAGTTAGTTGAAAAGCCTATAGTTGATACTAAGATGGAAGGAATCAATGGAAGGCGGGAATGCTGCAGCTGTTTCATTCTTAAAATGTGTTCTCAAGCAGGATTTACGTGATGCTAGCGACATCTATCATTAAAATCGGGGACGCTCATTGGCTGATCGAGTCCGTGAGCAGTATCGTTAACTTACGCTAGTACAGGATTGAGGCAATGTGCGCATGCGCAAGAACTAGTGCTCTCATGGAGGGGCTTTTGGTACCTCGGGCAGCGCCCAATGCTTTTTGGACCTGTTATGGCCTCCGCATCGAAAAACGCTAGATAAAAAGGTTGTAGAGGAAGCTTGAGGCTACCTTTCCCCACAATAATATTGACACTTTTCCTTTTAGCTTACGTGTGGGGCTTCCTTGAAAAAGGTCGATTTAACATGCAAACCCTATGGGGTAGTAGTTTTTGAGCGCCCATTTGGCCTAATGCTACCAACTGTTACTGGCTACCCCTGGAATCTCGTATGATCAAGCTGCGGACCAGATTCTGTTTGGCTCGAAAATGCAAGTCGTCATGGCTCGAGGTCTCGCGGGTTCATGGAAGCAGCCCGTGTATTACGGGTTCAACGAGGCTATGGCAGCTGTCACTCTGTGCTCCATCATCACCCGTCTGGAGTCGATTGGCCTGCTGGTCATTGCTGCTGTCAGCGACATGGCCTCGACGAACCAGCGCGTCTGGGCGGAGCTCGGTGTGACGAGCGCCTTTGGAAATGCTCCTCAACAGACCTCCTTCCGCAATCCGGCTAGTCCGGACAGGTATGTACTTACATTTTTGGTTCGCTGCCTAATAATGCGAATGATGATGCACACCTGCATGTTCGGAAGCGTTGAGATCGTTGAAACTACCTACATATAGTGATGATTGATATTTTAGCGTTTGATGGATGCATAATCCGCAGTGAAAGTACCTTAGCAATGTAATGATCGTTATCCTATGCTTAAACATTTCTTGTAAATGCTTTCTTTTCAGAAATTTACATTGGGGAGGAACTAAAAATAGGTTTTCTCGGATCTCTACGGATGTACATATGTGCGGATGTGTGTGCTGGCGCGCGCGCGTTTGTGTGTTTTGTGTCTTAAACAATTGAATTCCCTGTCAGGTGCGTCTGGGTCTTCGCCGATACCCCGCATCTTCTAAAACTTCTGCGCCATCACGTGCTGGAGTCGGGCATGCGACTGGAGGACGGCACCGTCTTGGACTCCTCCCCCTTCAATGCAGTGCTGAAACTGCAGGCGACATCGGAGCTCAGAGCCTGCCACAAACTAACGCCTCTACATGTGACGGTAAGCAGTAATCACCAGGGGTGTAGTTTTCCTAGAATGATTGTGGGTGCCAGGCTGTAGGGGCGCCAGGCCGCTTTGGGGCGCAATGGATATTCTTTATGTGGGAGCCTATATTAACACCGAATTTGATAACATTGCTAGCCGAAGGGTTTAGCCTATTGGTTTTCTATGATAAAAACTTTATATGGTTCAACTCATAATCAACCAACAGACATTTTGGCTATCTCGGATTTTCTATTTTTGAAAATTTTGATCACGTGACCTCGACCCTTTTTGGCTGTACCTTTTGATCTAATAAAGATAGAAACGAGGAAAAGGCACCATTGTGTTTGCTTTGGCCCAAGGCTATAGAACTCCAGGTAAGGACACCAGCCGTTTGACCTTGAACGCCGCCGGCCGGCCGATGACGTCATTGGAGGCAAGCCGGCTCGGCGGACGCATCGAGCGAGCGTATAACGGAGGAGCGTTGGACGTTGCGGGAGCCGGGGAGAGATTTTAACGTTTGCATACCACCATTGTTATGTTGATTGATCTAGACTGCATTCTTATAAAGCTCGACGCATCTTAGGCCTGGATGGTGCGTACATTCGTAGAACGGTCCGACGTCTGTGGTCGAAGCTGTCTACTCTACATGTAACAAAAGACGCTAAGACCGGTGCAATAACGGCGACCCGATCCCGTCCCTGGCGATTCTAGGACTCGTTAGGACCCAGGCCGAGTCTGACCCGTCTATTTTTAGGGAAATGGGGTGGGTGAATTGACAACAGAGTACCGATGGTTAGAATTGATCCCGTCGTCGAGCGATGGTTGATTGACAGACAACACATGTTGTAGTGGGCGGATAAGCATCAGGGATAATGCCTGAACGTAGGCAAGCATAATTGGTCAGCCATATTGTTTAGGAATATAAAATCGTAACGGAGGTCCTTGAGGATATTATCTCTACATTACGAGGATTCACCACCAGTGAAAATTACTACTGTTAAAGGGACACTCCCACCTTAACATTAGTTTTGAGTTGAGATAGCCAAATTGGTGGCCATGGCCTGCAAATACCGGTTTGGGCACTCACAACATCGAGAAATGCTTTAATTCGAAGATATGGAATTTCAAACTTGCAGTTTTCGGATTCTAAGGGGCTAATGCATTGGAATGCCCCCTTAGAATTTGTGACGTCAGCGGAGATCTAACGATTTTTAAATCTTAGACTAAAACCATCGTTAACACGTGGTGGTATACGCTGCTTTGCGCGCAACGTCTGCCGCACTTTAAGGCTGCCAAATTATTGCTTCCAAATTAAGTCGCTAGTAACAGGGGAGATCCCAAAAAGTAAACAAAAGTAAAAGCCTAATATCTTGAAAACCAGTGAATATTTTTCGGTGAAATTTGGTAGATATTCGTTTTCGCTCTTTCTGAACCAAGGGACATCACTTTCATGCCAATTCATTAACTTTTTTGAAGGTGGGAGGGTCCCTTTAAACCCTCGGTCCCGGGCAACTCCGGGGAGCTGCAGTATCCGGCGGCCACCACGTCGACTCGCAGGTCCTGTGGGCTTCCGTGATGCTTCAGTGCTTCACCCAGAGGCACGGGTAGAGCAGTAGGATATGGGGTGAGGTGTCTGTACGCCTCTTTTTTATTTATTTATTTATTTATTTATTTATTTATTAGGTACCTCTTCATTGTAGGTACGACGCATACAGCGCCCAGTCCCGTCGAAGCTCGATAATCGACCGTGACATACCTATTCTTAATTGGCGGATCCAGGAAGCGGTCTTGAACACATCGGGGGGGGGGGGGCATACCTATACCCTAAAAAGGTTTCTGTGAATTAAAAAAACATCGGATTTTGATTCCTTGTGCACTACTGTGCACTTTGATCAATACATTTTTCCTCATAAAAGTTGTGATGTTTTCGTTTTATTCTCGAAAAACGATTTCGGACGCTGCCCCGGATGTGGGCCTGTGGGGGATAACATTTGTCCCAAATGCCTTCCCTTGCATCCGCCAGCGGGTTGCTCCGCCCTGAGCTTAACTAAAAACGTCTTAAAATCCCACCAGAGAGCCGAATCCGATAACTCATCTCTGTCTGCCCGTCTAAATTACTACGCACCGTACGGCGCCCAGCCCCGTCGGAGCACTGAACCGACCGTGATATTATTTGTTTTCCCCCATCCCCAGCTCCATTAGAAACGTTCTCTCTCCCCATCCAATTGCTCATGATGTCATTTCAAATTCAATACCTACCTCATCTCTGTCTGCCCGCCCATTCATTGCACACCTTACGGCGCCCGGCCCCGCCAGAAGGATCCTAGCGCGCTGAGTGGTTGCCTCCAGCCGCGTCATCGCGAGGCCCCGCGGGGCTCGCAAATGAATACATTGCGTGAATAGCCGTGTCGCCCCCCTGCTTTGGCCTAGCGCCGGTTCGCTTTGAATTTCGTTAAAAAGTTTGGATTTCCGTCGCAAAAACAAACACATCTCAAATTACAGCATACCTGGGTTTGATTTTTTTTTCGAGAAAACCCTGCTGACAGGATGTGCCCAGTGACAGAATCTGCCCTTCATGTTCACTTTCGAGAACCGTATCATATCTTTTTTTGTAGTGACTCGATATCGAGAGTAACGCGGCTTACTTGCGTACAGGTTCATCTGTAATTGGTTTGCGAGTAGGAAATTGAATATCAAGAAAATGTTACCAAATTTTTCAGCTTCATACTCTTGAGTCATGTTTCAACGTAATTTGTCGCAGTGTGAAAAGGGATTTACAAATTGCTTCCGGTTCTCTGATTGTTCCCAGGCCCGCGGACAAATCAGCCAGCGAGTGTACTTGGCTGCTCAACTCTTCTCAGACAGAGTCGCAACATTTCTGCGCCTCTTCCTACCAAACTACAGCATGGAGGCCAGCGCGATCAGCGTCGTAGACAAGCTGTTCGATGTACTGAACAGTAACTCGGCTTACGCTGTGAAAGCTGAGCGCCGAGCACTTGGTGTCGATCCGGACGCCGAGACACTGCAGAAGAAGGCGCTTGAAGAAGGCGCTCAACTGATCCGGGGTGCGGTGAAGGTGGAACCAACGCCATCATCTCGCAAGCGACGCCGGGTGGAGTCAGGACGCAAGCTTCCTTTCCAGGAAGGGTTCCTGCGCAACATACAGTCGGTGAGCGGAGTTCTGGACGATGTACGCAAGTTCGGTCTCACATACGTGATGACGTCTCACCTAAATCAGGATCTGGTCGAGAACCTGTTTTCACAGATCCGGGCTATGTGTGGTGCCAACAATCACCCCACAGCAGTAGACGCACAAACAAGACTTCGCATGCTTCTGATCGCCTCGCATCCGGTGATGGCTGCTGACCGGTCGCCCTCGGTTCCTGTGAGGATCCTGGACAGTGCAGGGGTAAGTCAGTACCTGACAGGCTCCGCAACGCTGCACACCGCTGTTGGGACAGCGTCTGATCCTGATGACACCGCCGCCGACCGCCGTTGCCCGGGCGCCGGTGCGACCGCCGCCGGCCGCTCGAACGCTGCACACACCGCCGCCGACCGCCCGAACGCCGGTCTCACCGCCGCCGACCGCCAGAGCGTCGGCGACACGGCCTTCGATCGCCCGAATCCCGATGACTCCGCAGTCCGCAGCCCAAGACGCAATCGACCCAGAGGAGCAAAATGAAGAGCTGCAAGGGCTGTTTGCGGAGGTGGTTGGCAGGGGCTCACCGCCGCCGCTACTGCAGGAAGATGACGAGTGGGGGTCGCTGGATCTGGTCGAGGAACTTAAAAGTCAGGCTGAGGAGGCGTTCACCTTCGTGGCCGGCTATGTGGCATCAAAGTGTCGAACTGTGGACCCAACGCTTGGTTGCTACACACATAGTGCAGTCGGCCGACAATCTGCTTCCGTGCCAGGCACATGGACTCGTGCCCTGAGCCATGGCAACCTCACACTACCAAGTGAACAGTGGCTGCAGGACTGCTTTCAGTTGGAAAGTGCATTCAGCGCTGCGATGGGTAGCCGATTCTACCCGCATCGTGGAGTGAAGAAGTACCTTTTGAGTGAACTGAAAGTTAAAGGTGTTCGCCAGTCCGACACTGTTCTAAAATCGTACATCAGCACGTGCATGTGGATTCGGTTTCGTTCACTAAACGAAAATCGTGCTGCCGAGGCGGAACGTCGCCGAGCTTTGAAACAAATTCAACAGCACTCTATACTCTGTTCCGTTTCAAGCTTGCAGCCGAAGTGCCCTGCTGAAAGCAGTGCGTGATTTCTGTATATACAGCTCTTACATTTTAAAGGGACCCTCCCACCTTCAAAAAAGTTTATGAATTGGCATGAAAGTGATGTCGCTCGGTTCAGAAAGAGCGAAAACGAATATCTACCAAATTTCACCGAAAAATATTCACCGGTTTTCAAGATATTAGACTTACTTTTGTTTACTTTTTTGGGAACTCCGCTGTTTCTAGCGACTTTATTTTAGAAGTGCGGCGTTTGCGGCAGATGTTGCGCGCAAATAGCTGATATACCACCGCGTGCTACAAAACGTTTTAGTCAAACTTAATGACGGACGTTCGAAAGCCTGATGACGTCATCAGATTCCCGTAATGGTTAAGAGATAGGGACCACGCTGGTCCCACCCTGCAAGTAAAGGGAAGAAATTTCTTGAACACCATGAAGCTGCGGGGGTTGCGACCAGGGTAAATGGTGGTTTCTGAGCCTGGCCGCAAACTTGGCTAGATCTGCCGAAGAAACTCCGACTGCAAGCTTGATATGGAACAGACTATAAATCATGAGACGGGTCTAGTCAGGCCCATTGTCTTGGCCCTGTCACTCCACCTATCTGATCTCACCGCCGCCGACCGCCAGAGAGATCTCACCGCCGCCGACTGCCAGAGCGGTCTCACCGCCGCCGACTGCCAGAGCGGTCTCAGCACCGCCGACTGCCAGAGCGCCGGCCTCATCTCCGGCAGCCGCCCGAGCGCCGGCGACACGGCCGCCAGGGCGCTGGTCTCGCCGCCGGCCGCCATGGTGATACCACCGCTGTCTGATACCTAAATATGTATATGATGCGGTTGTCGTTTGTTTCAGGCTTACTGTTGCGTGTTGCGTGTTTGAAGGCTGAGTTTTCTTTTGGTTCGAAATGTAGGTATTTGTAATTGAGTCTACCCGGTTTTTATCCGTTCAGAAGCTAACGTTCAAAAGCTAACTAACGTGACGAACCGTCAAGTTCGTCATGTTCTGCTGAATTCCCGAGTCAGACGGGCTTAGTGGAGTTGACTGTGTCCTAACATGTGGCTACAATGCACTTTGCTTTATAAAACCCCTTGCAAATCCGTCATTTCTCCGCCGGTGCTGCTCAACAGGCCATGGTTAGAGTCAAGGCTCTGGCCTCCTAGCCCATGTATTCAGAATAAAAACCGTCCGTGAGGTATGGAAAATGCATGACTGTGGGTAAGGTACACCGCAATGAACTGGAGACACATTATTCTGACATAACCACTACGAATTCTTCTATTCTTCACATAACTCTTGCATTGAACGGCGGGCGCAAGGGGGTCACTAGGGTCTTTATGACGTCACGGCGTAGTTCCGCACTCCGGCCGATAGGTGGCGGGCCGATCGTGCCTATTGCCGGTTTCCGAGACCGGAGTAGCCTACCTGGTTATATAGCCTTGCAGGGGCGTCGTTTTGTATAGGCCTGGGAGTGCCCGAGCACTACCTATGTTCAGCTGAGCACTACCAATGTGTTGTTGAGCACTACCAACATTTTTCTTCACTTATTGAGAAAATTGCATTCAAACATGTCATACAAATAAATTGAATGAGGTTCTTATGTATAAAATCAACATGATAGCAAGTAACTTCAATGGTAAGTGGTAACTATTGATGAAAATCTAGTCCCTGTCGAGGCCAAAGTCAGTCCCTGTCGGACAACCTGGGGCTGATTGAGTCACTGCACGAGGCCGTGTCCGGCCAGCGGGATAAGTACGACCAGTTCTGGGAGGCGACAGTCTCCCAAGCGGAGACGCTGGGGGGGGGGGGGTGGACGAGCCCCGAAACGTCCGCCAGAGCCGACCACCCCGCCGCCTGGACGACGGAGTGCCGCCGGACCACCCATCCACACCTCGCGACGCCTACCGGCGTGTGTATCTGGAGGTGGTGGACCGGCTGCTGGCCACCCTCGACACCCGCTACACCGGCGGGGACCAGCAGCGCCTGCTCCAGGCCGAGACGGCGCTGCTGACCGGAGATGCGGCTGGCGTGGCGCGGGCCGCCGCCTTCTTTGGGCTGGAGGCGGACAGGGCCGTCCTCCACTGCCAGATGCTGCAGGACATCTGTCGGCAGCGAGGTGTGCAGCTGGCCTCCCTGCAAGATGTCGTGACCGTCCTCCGCGACGCCACCGTGCGCGCCATCCTGCCCGTGTTGCTAACGCCGCCGGCCACCTCGTGCTCCGCGGAAAGGAGCTTCAGCCTGCTTCGGCGGCTGAAGACCTACCTGCGTTCAACACTCATCCAGGAGCGGCTCTGCCAGGCGGCCGTGCTCGCCAGCTACCCAGAGCGGCTGGACAAGCTGGACATGGAGGAGATGCGCCGCTTTGTCGCTGAGACACCGCAGCGAACAAACGCCTTCGGTCGGTGGTAAAGGAGGTCTGGTGGGGCGGCTCGCCGGGAGAAGCGTCATTTTGGTGCGTCCGTAAGCGGTTCAGACGAGAGTTTGAGAAGCGACAGGAGCGGTGCAGTCCGAGGAGACAGGAGCGATAGATGTGATGAGCGCTAGTACCGAGGCCGCTCGAGTCCGCACTGGTCGAACGCTGTGCAAGGCTCCCTGGGGCGAGTGACGTGCGGACGAGACGGTCTGTTTGAACGTGTCACAGTTCGGTTTGATTTATCTTACCTGTACCGACTTGAGTTATTGCAAACGTTGTGCGAGCAAAGAATCTTATATTTCCGTTGTTATCCCCTTCCCCTCCAGTAGACTCTGGTCATCTCACCTGTCTGATGACTTTTTCATCCTTTAGACTCGTCATCCGTGAGATGGCGTGCCAACGTTACGACCAGCGGTGGTAACACTCAGTCAAGTGTTGAACCTTCCCAGGGACCTGAGCGGATCACCTAATTGACGCGTTGACAGTGCTCCCGGGTTACTGTGGTGCTGTATTCTCAGAGTCAACTAACACGTATCTAGTCAGGAACGAGGTTTGAAGGACCTCTGGAAGTTGCAGCCAGAAGGTCAGAACGCTGTAGCATCGTGGTGTAAATATCTGATGGGTTGCCGTGGGGGCTAGTACTGAGATCCCGATCGAGTGATGCCAGAGGGACTGGTGACATGTTTTCTGTAACCGTGTATCAGCCGAGAGAGCATGTAGTTGTATTTTGACGAATATATCGCATGTCAAGATAAAAAAGCAGGGCTGGACCGGCGCGCCGGGAGGAGCGGCGTTTTGGAGCGGTTCGCGGAGCGCACAGACTCGGGACCGACGCGCACTAGAGCGGGTCGCTGAGGCTGGTGGGCCCGGGAGAGTCTCTGTCCCGGCGAGGATTTCATTGAAGTGTGTCAGTTTGTGTTTTGTTTTGTTTTGGCTGATGTGATTTTGCTTAGCCTCTTTGCCTGACCTCTTGGGCGGTTAAGTAACAAAGCATGCTGGCTTTGTTATTTACCCATAAAGTCAAATCTAAATGCAACAAAGTGCCTTACGGGCCCGTACATAGGTTGCACATCACATTTTAACAATCAATGGGCCACGCAGGGCGCCAGAACATACAATTTATATGCACCAACTTGACATAATCTAACAAAGCATGTTTTGTCAGACATAGGCGTCGCCTTTACCCGTACCTATATGACAAAATGAGTGGCATTTGTCATCAGATTGGAAGTGCCCCTATATGGCTCAGGGCCCCTGGCCTGAAGCACTACCAATCAATTTTGAAAAACGACACCCCTGAGCAGACTTGTAAACGACTCAAATTTTTTTGAGTCGATTCTTTGTTTGAATCTGGAAATTTGAATCGATTCATCAAACGACTCATGATGTTAAATTTAATTGATTCGAATCAACTCATGACTCATCAAGCTCCTCGATAAAATGATTCGAATCAACTCATGACTCGAGCAACTAGCCAACGGAATGATTCGAATCAACTCATGACTCAAACTGAAACATTTTGATGAATCGATTCAAATCAACTCATGACTCACACGACATTTTTATTGAACTTATTTCATTCAACTCATGACTCACTATAGGCATTTGTTGATTATTTGACTCAAAGCTATGATAAAATGAATATGCCGCATACCACAATTGTATTAAGCAGCATAGTAGCCTTGACCAAAGATTCAAGCAGCTACCTAGTAGGACTAGGTACATAGGTACCTACTTTGGCAAACATGGTTGATGCAGTTTCCAGTTCCTAAGTCCCAATTCCACTTTTGAATTCTAATATTCCTGCAGATTGGGCTACCTATTCTGTAGCATACTGGTCACTGGTCAGTCTTGCTTCAATTTCTTATCTTGTCACCTACAACAAAGCAAACAAGTTCTAACTGCAAGCAGTCCAGAAAATACTTCAAATGTTTGTACTCATCACTTTCATTCAGTTTGCTGCTGTACACACCCAACAATATTTTGGGCTGTAGAAATCAAATACCAATAACACATGAGGTAAGTATGACTGAAATCCATTTATAATGGACACAAATCCAATTGAAGCAAGGCTGACCAGTTGCAAATCTTACCTGCCTTTTCAAAGACATTGACATACCAATTACCAAAGTCACTGTGCCCACCGGAAATCGCAGTTCATGTCTGATACCCATGGCCTTGGTTTGATATTTAAATGCATTTCATAACTCAATCAGCTTTGAAATTATTTCTATCTGTATGAAATGAATCTAAGGCATTCTCCAGAAGCCGTGATATTGAACAGATTTTTAGCCAACTGGCGCCGCATGGTGGCGCTAGCAGAGCGTATAACACTAGCGCTCTACTAGCGCCATCATACGGCAACAGCTGGCAAATAACTGAGTCAATACCAATGCCATTCTCCAAGGCCAATGATTCCGTGTTGATATGAAAACGGCGCATTTGAGCGTCATATATGCTAAGCCTTACGCACGCTAATCTACTGCATAAAGGTAACAATTTTGGAACACGATCGGGAGGAGGACAAAGTCTCCACTCTAGCACATACTAAACGCCTAATGACATTGATACAAAGACCCCGAATGCATTGACGAGTAAATGTGCATCAGGAACGGATTTTCCTACTTGTTCATCATAGTGATACCTTTGTAATACGCAATTACTCTGCTCATGGATCCCAGCTCAAAGACGCTAAGATCAAAATCAGGTCAGTCCCAGAAACTTTGGTTTTTATTCTATATCTAAGTGCTAACAACAAAGTGTAGTTTGTTTTCTACGTTAATGAATTGGCACTAAGTCATGATCGCAACATTGCGGTACTTAAATGCCATTTCGATTTTGCAGTACTTTAACGCCAACAAAATTTTGCAGTGTTTTAACGCCTGGCAGCTTTGTCTTGCTATTGGTGTCGACAATTCAGGGCCCTGTTTCACCGGTGATAGCAGCAAGCTACTATCAAATTGCGCGAGCTGACGTAATGTGATGACGTCATACTGCTGACGTAAGGGGCAATTCTGGCGCACGATTGCCGCAATATTGTTTTACGTCATCAACTAAATATTGGAAGTTTACGTCCAAATTTTCCCTAAACCCAACTTCTTTTAAATACGTCATATTAAAAAAATATATAATAAAAATAAATATACTATGATGACTGCGTAAACTCTTACTATTAGTCTCATACGTCACTTAATGCGGCGCCCAAGGTCGCGGCCATCGTGCGCCGGAACTGCCCATAACGTCAGCAGTATGGCGTCATGACATGACGTCAGCTCGCGAAACGTGATAGCAGCTTGCTGCTATCACCGGTGAAACAGGGCCCTGGACGCCGGTGAAAACAGGGCGCCTGGGGCGTTTTGATCAAGGCTCTTGAAATTCGCTTTCGTGGAGCACGTGACCGAGATTTCGACTTGGCCCATGGGTGGTTTTTTAGCTATTACCTGCTACGGTGAACCAGAATTTAATTTATACATTCATTGCGCGGCTGTTACAAAGAGTGATACACACACATTGGGCACACTCTGAACTAAGGAACTAATAGTGTTAGAGAGAGAGGAAGAGTGTCGTTGTTGAGTTTTGCTGTTTTATGAATGTTTAATGTGTTTTTAACTACCTCAATCTCGCTTTTACAATATCTGAGACATGAACATGGTAAGCTTTTAAAATAAAATAACACCACATTCCTACATCAGCATGTGAAGAGGGACATGTTTGGTTTTAAGACAATTTGGACAATTTTGGACAATTTGGCGATAAAGTGATAATAGGGGCAGGTTTGGTGAGAATTGGGTGCATTCGCCGGACAGCCTGTCGTGAAAACGGCTAATATTTTTTTCCCTTTGCAGTTGAAGATGCAGAATGGCTCTGCCCCGTGTGCCGCAGCAAGCCACAGCCTGCCGGAGAGAGCACATCAACATAGTAGAAAACGTAAGTGGTTATGTGGAGTGACCAAGTGTAATGACACTTATGAGTAGTTCTTCTTATGTTGTGTCATGTGTGCTTATTTCACTCTCCATGCTTTATTTCACGTGTTACCTAGTTATAACTTATATTATATCGTGTGTCGAACAAATTAAGTATTAACTGATGGAAATCTGACCACTTGCGCAACCCATCTTTTCACAGCATGGACATCCGGAGAGAACTATGCGGCATGACAAACTCTACGAGCACTGGTGGTTCCTCCCTGCCGTCTCACGGCAGCGGCGCGACGGTGTCGAGAACGGTGGCTTGGTCAGCGTGGAATCCGGCGAAGCGTTGCGCGCTGAGGGTGGGTGATAGATGACCGGTCACTGAACAATGAAGCGAGTCAGATCATTGGGCGCAGTGATTACCAGCCACGCATCGCGGCTGGTCCGCGGAAGTTATTGCTTTGATGTCGGACTAAGTCACACAATGTTTTGTCACATTCTAGAGTGATGCTGACAATGGAATGCATCGCTAATTTGCTTCCGATGCTGCCTTAACGGTGATATGAGATGCGTGATAAACCGTTTGTTTGTTTGTTTGTTTGTTTGTTTCGTTGGGTTAGGCCCTTTCGGTCCGATGAGACCATTGCAGAGCCGGGAGGATGATATGACTTGGGGGGAGGGGGCATGGGGCGAGCACCCTAGTGAGTCGCCGGGGCTGAGCCCATTTAAATGGGCAGGCCACCCAGCCCCCAGGCTACGGGCGTGCTCGGCTTATGGGCAATCCCGCATGGAATAAAGTTGCCCGTCCAGCCCGGACCAGGGGGTTGAAGCGTGGAGAAGAAGGGTTTGAATGTCCTAAGGGTGGAAAGGAAACGACGGAACGGTATGTGGTAAATCGTCATAGGTATGTCACTAGTTATGTGACAAGCAACAAGACCTTAGACAGCAAAACATGTGAAGTGTGAACACCACATCAATGGACTGGACGGCACATATGGGCATCACAGCATAACTAATGACAATAACTAACGTAGCTAATAACATTAGGCACGTACATAGCATAGCATAACTAATGCATTGCAATTGCGAAGGGGGGGGGAGGGGGCACTCCTGGTCACCTGATAATGGGTGGCGGCTTAGAAAAATATTAAATGACTTGTCTATCAATCTTTGTGCCTTAACGTACCTGGTAGATATACTATATAGTCCATAGTTGCAATTACGCGTATGCCATAAATACTTTTCGATTGTGCACTCATTCCGCCCAGACCTCGCATTCATAGGTGGCGTCCTAGCCCAGCGGAAGTATTCTAGGGGGCGCTGTTTGCGGCAATGGATTGTGAACTTCTAACTACGTTCCTTGCAATATGATACTGACAGATGTGAATACAAGTGTCCAAGACATTCGTCAAAAGAAAAAAAAGAACAACATATTAGGAGAAAATCACCTGATACTAAAAAAGGCAAAGTTGCAAGCCTTTCAAACACACTGCGATGCGTTACTTATAATTTAGTGTCACTTGACGTTACGGACAGGGGCCCTCAGGGCATACTACGGGCACCGTAGCGCCATCTCTTTGGGATCTCTAAAAGCATGGCCTGCGACCTGCACCACTAGGCAGTGACAACTATCTGGTCATATAGGTAGACGGCGTGCTTACAGATGATATAGCAATTCTGCCTCGATTTTTTTATGTGCTCGGTTTGAAGTTATCCGAACTTTTAAAAGTACATTTTAAATTTGAAAACTTGTAATAGCTACTAAAACATTTTAAAACTTCCTTCGAATCCTTCGTCACGAATGGTGCTAGGAAGGAAAACTTCACCTGAGATCACGTGACTGGATATGGCAGTGTGCCATATCTCATGCCCTCAGGCGCCCTGTTTTCACCGGCGTCCACAATTCTGGCGGACCTTACAGTTTTATGTTTATTTTGATTTTGATTTTCTGGTTTGGGACGTTATATAGTTGATATTTGAAGGACTTATGTATTCCATTCTAAAAACGAATATCTTTTACCAAGAATGCAAAAGTATCAGTATATTTATCTTGTTCCATGTTTGATGTTAGGTTCTGACTGATGAAGTCACTGCTCCATGGATCCCCAGTTCACATCATTTTTAGCAGCTGTAGTAAAAGGGGCTTAGGTGAGCATGAAATTCATTGTTCTTCTTACGCCTTATATTATTAAATATGACCTGAATCTGGTTCTAAAATACAAACTGTGAAGCGAAATGAAATGACCATGGCATGAGTGTTTAACTTTGCAACACAAGGTTGCTCAATTGGAAAGAAAATATTTTCTTCTTGCACAGTACACAATTTTCCAAATGAATTTCGGGAACGGGTCCATCTGGTTCCAATGCTGACCTAGACCGGGTCTGACCGGTTCTGGAAATGTGCCAGTCAGACTGGGTCCGGGTCCGGGTCCCAAAATTTTCCAGTTTTGCCACCTCTAGTACCTAGGTACCAACTGCCAAATGCTTTTGGCTCATTAGGCGCCTGTGCCTGA
Organism: Amphibalanus amphitrite; assembly: GCF_019059575.1. Lineage (NCBI taxonomy): Eukaryota > Metazoa > Arthropoda > Thecostraca > Balanomorpha > Balanidae > Amphibalanus > Amphibalanus amphitrite. The sequence continues at coordinate 36,668 of NW_024881698.1, read as the reverse complement.
GCCTCTGAGGCTCTTGTAAGTCTGAAATATGGAGTTAAGTGATGGCTAAAGCTGAGGGGGTGATCTAGCATTGATTATTAGGGTGTTGATGGTGACTTGTAAACGACTCAATTTTTTTTTTGAGTCGATTCTTTGTTTGAGTCTGAAAATTTGAATCGATTCATCAAATGACTCATGATGTTAAATTTAATTGATTCGAATCAACTCATGACTCATCAAGTTCCTCGATGAAGTGATTCGAATCAACTCATGACTCATCGAAAAATGGTTTGATTCTGAGTCGATTCACGAATCAACTCAGAGTCGTTTACAAGTCTGCCCCTGAGCCTTGTTCAAACCCCACCAGAACCCGATGCTAAGGTGAATTGAAATCCAATAACTCATCTCTGTCTGCCTGCCTAAATATACCACACATGGTACGGCACCCGGCCCTGTCGGAGCTCTGAGCCGATCGCGACATTTTCGGCTTTCCCCATCCCAAGCTCGATTAGAAACGTTTTCCCTCCCCACCCGATTGCTGATGTCAATTCAAATTCAATGCCATGCCTCATCTCTGTTGTGATGCGTGCTACTGAGCCGGCACGAACTAGTATGCCGGCGCAGTCAGCTGTTGCCAGCCGCCGCCGCGCCGGCCGGCGCCTGATGGTAGGCTGTGCCGCCTTGCAGCTTCCGGCGTCCTTGAGTAAAGAGTATTGTTGTGCAGTCGTCAGCCGGACTCAATACAGTTAACATCGGGAGTGCGCGTGTGCATCTGGGGCGGTGGAATCGCGACGATAATTAATTTGCTATCGAACCATTATTAACGTAGACTTAAATGTAAAACCATAACATGGCGCGATCGGTATAATTTACTTTTTATCATTAAATATAGCATTTTTTCGTCGGTTTTCGCGCGCGTTTCTCGCAATGACGGAGGAAGGCAAGCCGGTGGACCTGGGAGCCCTCACCCAACTCCTCGCCCAGCAACTGGAGCTGGCTCAAGAAGCTCAGCGACAAAGCCAGCAGCGGGAGGAGCGTATGGTGGCCACTGGCGGATCCAGGCTTGCGTTTTGGGGGGGGCCAACTCATGCGGAGCCAAACCTAGGGTACCCCCAAATCCTGTTTTCTCATCGGATTTAGGCCACTTATTTTTCGTCACAGCTCTGACACTATTAATTTTTTTTAACTAAAAAGAAAAATATATAAATGGTAGTCCACCCGACCCATGCCTTTATATTACTTTGTGAACACTTACCATTGCTTTTGTCGACCAGTTAACCCGCTTCGAGTCAGTTCTTGGGTCCCTTTGCGGGCCGGGAGGTGGTAAAACACCCCCAGTCTAACTCGGCTCCTGGGCCACGCACTGATTGAACTATGTTTCATTATCGTTTGGGGGAGGGGCAAACGGGCCACTTTAGGCCTCTGGGAAAGGGGCATGGCCCTAAATGCCCCCTCCCTGGATCCGCCAGTGTAAGACACCATTGGAGCTGCAGTTGGGTACCTCAGACGTCAGGGTACGCCCTCAGATGTATAGGACTTGCGTGGAGACCTCTTATGCTGTATTGGACTGAAAGGACCCAAAGGAGCCCGTCTAGGGCTCCCGGAGAATGGAGATAGACGTGGGCCCTCAGGAGCCCGCCAGAGCCCCCAATGAGGGATAAGTGAGGGATACCAAGTGCCTGCAATTGCATATTGCATAAGCCATAACGCCTTTACAAATCAATATATTATGTATCAGTGGCAGATACAAGGGGGGCCACATGGGTCATGACCCCCCTTGGTGCCCGGGGGCACCACCGGCCAAGCAGGGGCACCACCGGCCTAGCAGGAGCACCACCAGCCCGCCAGGGGCACCACAGGCCTAGCAAGGGCACCACGGGCCTGTGACGGGTCCCACAGGCTTGTCAGGGACACCCCAGGTCTGTCAGGGACACCAGAGACCTGCCAGGGGCACCACCGGCCTCGCAGGGACACCATGGGCCTGTTAGGGGCACCAGAGGCCTAGCAGGGGTACCACAGGCCTTACAGGGGCACCACCGGCCTTGCAGGGGCACCAGAGGCCTAGCAGGGGCACCACAGTCCTGTCAGGGCCCAGGGGCACCAGGGGCCTAGCAGGGGCACCACAGGCCTGCCAGGGGCACCACCGGTCTAGCCTTTACAAATCAATATATTATGTATCAGTGGCAGATCCAAGGGGGGCCACATGGGTCATGACCCCCCTTGGTGCCCGGGTGGTGCCTGTCAGGGGCACCACCGGCCTAGCAGGGGCACCACCAGCCCGCCAGGGGCACCACAGGCCTAGCAAGGGCACCACGGGCCTGTGAGGGGCCCACAGGCTTGTCAGGGGCACCCCAGGTCTGTCAGGGACACCAGAGACCTGCCAGGGGCACCACCGGCCTCGCAGGGGCACCATGGTCCTGTCAGGGGCCCTGCCGGCCTCGCAGGCATCACGGCATCACGCAGGGGCACCTTGGGCCTGTCGGGGACATCACGGGCCTGTTGGGGGCGCTTTAGGCTTGTCAGGGGCACCGCAGTCCTGTCAGGTCCCAGGGGCATCAGCAGCCTAGCAGGGGCACCCTAGGCCCGCCAGAGCCACCACAGGCCTGCCAGGGTCCAGGGGCACCACAGGCCTAGCAAGGGCACCATGGACCTGTCAGGGGCACCTCAGGCTCCCGTGCCCCCCCCCCCCTGGATCGGCCAGTGATGCCACACCACGCGAAACACCGCCAACTACCAGCTGCCGCGCCATAAACACGTGCCAACAACAGTCTTTTTTTAAGGTCGACTCCTCTCGCGCAACTTTTGACTGACCCTCACTGCTACCATATTGCTTCCATATTATGCTGTGGAAAGCTTTACTTCACCAAGTGGCTAAAAACCTCCATCAAGGTTTATTTTCTTAGCATTTTTTCGGACGTTTTGGGGGGGGCCAAACCGGCCACTTTAAGCCTTTGGGGGGGGCCATGGCCCCCGTGGCCCCCCCCTGGATCCGCCAGTGATGGTGGCCGTAATGGAACGGATATGGGCCGGGCCGGCGGCAGGGACCGGCGCTGCAGCCGCGGCGGCTACGGCAGCGGCCACCCCAGCCGATACGAGCGCCGCCGTCAGTCTACCGCCCAGACTGCCGGCATCAGCGACTCCCGCTCCACAGCTGTCGTCATCGGCGTCACTGAAGGAGTTTGAATCCTGGAGACAGAAATTTCACGGCTACAGTCTGCTGACTGGCGTCAACAGGCTAGCCCAGCCCGAGCAGAAGGCAGCCCTACTCGCTCTGCTTGATGACGATTGGACCAGGGTGGTCAGGTACGGCCTGCCGATCCCCGAAGACGCTGACATGAACACCATCATCACGGCGATGCAGACGCATCTGCGCCGCCAGCGTAACGTCATCATTGATCGGAGAGATTTTTACATGCGGGTACAGGAAGCGGGCGAAACAGTGGACGATTTTCTCTGTGGCTTGAAAGAGATTGCATCGTTCTGTGATTTCTGTCACCACTGCCAGGACAACAGGTTCAGAGATCGAGTCGTTGTCGGCACGCGAGACGAAGAAGCACGCCGCAGAATGTTGGAAGAGCCGGATCTCACGCTTCAGAAGGCAGTGGATATCGCCCGAGCGTCAGAGAATGCCGCCTCCAACAGCTCAGCCATCCGTGAACCTGCTGGCTCGACCCTGGCGAGGGTCTCTCAGTACCAGCGCAGCCGCGGTCGCCCGAGAGACCGGTCGGCTGAGAAGACGTGTCCCCGCTGCGGTGGTGAAGTTCACCGTAGCGCCGGCGACTGCAGGGCCGTAAAGAGGACCTGCCGAGCTTGTGGCAAGGTAGGCCACTTCGCGTCTGTCTGCCGCGGTCGCAGTGCCAGTCGCTCGCGCGCTCCGGCGGCGAGCACGGACCGGACCCAGCGGAGGTCCGATGGAGGCAGACGCGTGTCGCTCGTCACGATGCAGACGCGAGCGGCATCTGCACCTGCTAGACAGAGAGTGGACCAGCAGCACCGAGACTGCATGATCCAAGGCCTGCATACGACGCGTGCTCCGCAGATCCAGATTCTGCTGCATCGGAGTGACGGTCGCAGGCAACAAACGACATGGACGCCAGATACAGGCGCTGAGGTGTCTGTTATCTCTCAGGAGGCAGCGAAGCAGATGGGCATGAACGTCAAGAAGCTGACGCCGCCCTCTGGAAGCCTGTTCGCAGCGGACGGACGAGAATTGCCCTGCCTGGGAGCGTGCCAAATCGCACTGCAGCTGGGAAGCATCAAGAGGACGATAGCCGTCTCTGTGGTGAAGAAGCTGCACAGCTCGCTGCTGTCGTGGCACGACGCTGTTCGACTGGGAATACTGCACAAGGAGTTCCCACAGCAGATCCGTTCTGCCATCTCAGACGAGAAGGAGACCTCCAGACCAGCTCCAGCAGTCTGCTCCCTGAAGACCATGCCAGGGAAGAGCAAGATACCCCGCAGAGTGGTCAAACGAGGCTCTGCTCCTGCACTTGAAGACGCCGGGAAGGCGCAGAAGGTGCACCCGCTGAAGCCGACGTGGGATGAAAGCAAAGGCGTGCCATCGGCTGAAGAACGACGGAAGCACTTCTCAGCGATGAAGGAAGCCTTCCCACGAGTGTTTGACGTCACCTCGAAGCTGCGCAAGATGTCCGGAGGCTCAATGGCCATCGAGCTGACTGAAGACGCCACACCAGTTGCCGTCTCCACAGCTCGCAGTGTACCGTTCTGCTGGCGTGACGACATTCGGCGCCAGCTGGATGAGCTGCTGGAGAGTGACGTGATCGAGCCGGTGGAGCATCCGACCGAGTGGTGCCACCCCATCGTGCCGGTGGCGAAACGGTCGCCGGACGGCACGGTCTCTGGCTGCCGTCTGACGGTCGACCTCACCAAGCTGAACCGATTCGTCAAGAGGCCAGCGTACCCAGTCAGGTCGCCGCACGACGCTGTGGCCTCGATCGGCAGCGATGCAAACTTCTACACGAAGCTGGATAGCAAGTCTGGCTACCACCAGATCCCCATCCGCGAGGAGGACCAAGACAAGACGTGCTTCATCACGCCATGGGGCCGTTTTCGCTACAAACGTGCCGTCATGGGTCTGATCTCGTCAGGAGACGAGTACAACCGAAGAGGCGACGCTGCTCTCGGTGACATCCCTCAGACATGCAAAGTCGTAGACGATATTCTGGCGTACGACTCGAGCTACTCAGCTCACCTGGAGCACGTGTGGAACATCCTGCAGAGATGCGATGACCACGGAATGACACTGAACCCAGACAAGTGCTCCTTCGCCGGGAATGAGGTGGAGTTCTGCGGATTCAAGATTGACCAGGCAGGCTACACCGCAGACAACAAGAAGGTGCAAGCCATCGCGGAGTTCCCGCGGCCGGCGTGCCTCACGGACCTCAGATCGTTTCTCGGTCTCGTGAACCAGCTGGGTGACTTCTCACCAGACGTCTCGGCCGCCGCCGAGCCTCTGAGACACCTCCTGCGACCGAAGAACGAGTGGGTGTGGACGCCGCTGCACTCAAAAGCCTTCAGTGACGTGAAGAAGGCGCTGGTCTCGCCACCAGTCCTCGACTTCTTTGACCCGCGGCGCCGGACAGTCCTGGAGACCGACGCCGCACGCCTGCGAGGGCAGGGTTTCTGTCTGCGGCAACAGGATGCAGATGGACGATGGAAACTGATCCAGTGTGGGTCTCGTTTCCTGACCGATGTGGAGTCCCGCTACGCCGTCTGCGAGATTGAGATGCTGGCAGTTGCATGGGCTTGTCGGAAGTGCAGCATGTACCTCTCGGGCATGCAGCAGTTCGAGGTGGTCACAGACCACCGACCGCTCGTTCCAGTGCTGAACTCCAAGAGCCTCATCGACATCGACAACCCGCGACTGCAGCGACTACGGCAACGTCTCACCCCGTTCAACTTCGTCGCTGTCTGGCGGCAAGGGAAACTGCACGCGATCCCGGATGCGCTCTCCCGGGCACCGGTGGATACTCCGACTCCAGACGACGAAGAGGCGGAGAAAGAGGAAGCCCACCAGATCGCAAGCCTGATCGCCAGGATCACCACGGCTGATCCGACCGAGGAAGACTCACTGTTCCCGGACGCTACTCTGCAGAGGGTTCGGGCGGCGTCTGAGCGTGATGCAGAGCTCAGCGCCCTCCGAGACGTGGTCTTGGCTGGCTTTCCAGACCACAAGTCGCAGCTGGAGCCGACGCTGCGGCCCTACTGGACAGCTAGAGACACTTCTGTTGGTATATTTTTTTTCACTTCTGTTGGCCCAGCTCGGGCCGTGTATTTGTGACCACACCTGAGTCGAGACTAAACCGACAGCCAAGCACAAAGTGAACAGTCACATATCACGCCACATGGCGCTGCATCCGATTGGTCACCCCTTTGGCGCGAATGCCTCTCATTGGCGGACAGCGATCGGCTGATCGCGCCAGGTCACAGGCCGAGGTCACGTGACGGCGCATCGGCGGGGTTACTACTGGAAGCGATATAACGAACTGAAAAATTACGCCTAGAGAACAAAAGTAATAAAATAGGAAGCCACGGCCTAGGACACCTTCCTTTGTCTAAATTATATCTAACACCTAAATTATCCGTATGCACTGTAAACGGAGCAGTGCCCGCGCACATTAAATAAACCGCCACCAAAGCCGCTACATATTCCGCAACATAAATCGGAAGGGTGAACCGAAATCTCGCCGAAATTGGGGCGCAGCCCGGGCGCACGATACCAATACAAAACGGAGTGGCGTCGACAAAAACCGAACGGTCATGCGCCTCGGACCACGCACATCGATCTTGCCACCGCCAAACCACATCATCGGCCAAATACGGCACAATGGCAGCGCACGCGGCACAGTCTCCGTCCCTGACCGCCGCCACAACCTCGAGAGGCAGCTTAAATAGAGGCCTTACAAAATTAACATAACCCGCCAGACGATGTCGCACCGTCGACGGCCAAGACGGACAGCACTCAGCTACCGCCGTACGAAGGGGTAGCAAAACATCGCGTCGCACCCGCGCCGAACTCTCGCGCAAATTCAGCTCAACCCCCAAAAATACAATGCTCGACACCGGTGACAATATAGATTTCTCAAAATTAATGCATAAGCCCACATCCGTCAAAAACCGAACAATACCACCGAGGGATGCAGAGTCCCGAGCAAGAAACAGAAAATCATCTAAATACACAACGCCGCGAACACCAGGAAAACGCTCCTCCACCAGTTTAACAGTGACACAAGAAAAATGCTGCATCTCAGCAGGCGCATGTTTATAACCCATCGGCAATCTCGTAAACAAATATGTATGATTATCATATAATACCCCAAAGTTACGTTGCGTGCTCGGACATAACGGAATATGGTAAAAGCCATCGCGCAAATCAATCTTAATCGCCCATACAAAACCCTGAGACGATAAATCTAACGCTCTGTCAATAGAAGGCAAATTGCATGGACGGGCCGACAATAGTGGAGTCAAATCAGACAGATCGTATACCAAACGCGCAACCGACTCAGATTTCGCAACCGGGAAAAGACGGTAGCAAGCCAGCGGGTTCCCCGGCCGCAAAACCCCCGCAGACACAAACGAATGCACCGCCGCGTCCATCAGCGCAGACCGAGGAGTCGTCCGCCAGATCGGCGGCACCACAGAAGGCACTCGTAACTTGAGGCCTCGAGCCAGAACACTGCGTACCCGATGATGGCGCACGTAATAGTCTGGCCTCACTTGCACCGACACCGGCGGCCGCACTCTGGCCCCACTCGACACGCGGCGCCGCCCGTCGCCGGAAAACGGCGACGCCGCCCACGCCGCACCCCGGTCGGCCGGCGCAGACGGAGCCGACCCACCACCACTCTGAGGAGCCGCCCGCTCAAGGAGCCCCAGCAGCGCCCCGAGGGCACAGCCAGCGCCCCCCGCCGCCAGAAACCGCTCCGCCGGCAGCGGCGCCGGCAGCGGCGGCGGCGGCGGCAGCGGCGTCGGCGGCAGCGGCGGCAGCGGCGGCAGCGGCGGCGGCAGCGGCGGCACCAGCAACAACGGCGACGACGGCGGCAGCAGTCCCAGGTCGACGTCGCACGAACCTCCACCAGCAGCGCCACCTGTGGCCGCGGCGCCACACTCCAGCAGGGCAGCCAAGGTACTCTCTCCAGCAGTGGGCAGAGCTGGAGAGTCTGCGGGCGGCAGGAGACCGGAGAGGGGAGCCGAGACCGTCGTCCCCACCGCCCGCAGCGCCGTCCGAATTCTAACGTCGCGACGCGGCCGGCGGCGCGGCGCCCCTGGGCGGCACTCGCAGGCCGGACGGACGGGACGGCCGCCCATGCCACCTGGAAGCCGGTGCAGAGGCCGGCGGCGGCGGCGGGGGCGGCTGAGGCCGCGCGGCGGCCGGCGGCTGGACGACATCTCGGCTCAGGTGAATACCCAGCCGCTCCATGTCGGACGACCGAGCGTCGCGCACGGCCGCTCCCCAGCCTTCGTGGGCGACAATCAGGAAGAGCCGCACACGGCCCCAGAACCAGTGGGAATGGTCCGGGGGCGGGCCGCCGCCTTCCCCGATGATCAGGAGACCTCTGACCTCCTCCTGCTCGCGGGTGCCGAACGTCGCGGCGGGAACATCGAGCTGTCGGCCGCCGGCCGCGTCGCGAAATCTGAGATCACTTCTGTTGGCCCAGCTCGGGCCGTGTATTTGTGACCACACCTGAGTCGAGACTAAACCGACAGCCAAGCACAAAGTGAACAGTCACATATCACGCCACATGGCGCTGCATCCGATTGGTCACCCCTTTGGCGCGAATGCCTCTCATTGGCGGACAGCGATCGGCTGATCGCGCCAGGTCACAGGCCGAGGTCACGTGACGGCGCATCGGCGGGGTTACTACTGGAAGCGATATAACGAACTGAAAAATTACGCCTAGAGAACAAAAGTAATAAAATAGGAAGCCACGGCCTAGGACACCTTCCTTTGTCTAAATTATATCTAACACCTAAATTATCCGTATGCACTGTAAACGGAGCAGTGCCCGCGCACATTAAATAAACCGCCACCAAAGCCGCTACATATTCCGCAACATAAATCGGAAGGGTGAACCGAAATCTCGCCGAAATTGGGGCGCAGCCCGGGCGCACGATACCAATACAAAACGGAGTGGCGTCGACAAAAACCGAACGGTCATGCGCCTCGGACCACGCACATCGATCTTGCCACCGCCAAACCACATCATCGGCCAAATACGGCACAATGGCAGCGCACGCGGCACAGTCTCCGTCCCTGACCGCCGCCACAACCTCGAGAGGCAGCTTAAATAGAGGCCTTACAAAATTAACATAACCCGCCAGACGATGTCGCACCGTCGACGGCCAAGACGGACAGCACTCAGCTACCGCCGTACGAAGGGGTAGCAAAACATCGCGTCGCACCCGCGCCGAACTCTCGCGCAAATTCAGCTCAACCCCCAAAAATACAATGCTCGACACCGGTGACAATATAGATTTCTCAAAATTAATGCATAAGCCCACATCCGTCAAAAACCGAACAATACCACCGAGGGATGCAGAGTCCCGAGCAAGAAACAGAAAATCATCTAAATACACAACGCCGCGAACACCAGGAAAACGCTCCTCCACCAGTTTAACAGTGACACAAGAAAAATGCTGCATCTCAGCAGGCGCATGTTTATAACCCATCGGCAATCTCGTAAACAAATATGTATGATTATCATATAATACCCCAAAGTTACGTTGCGTGCTCGGACATAACGGAATATGGTAAAAGCCATCGCGCAAATCAATCTTAATCGCCCATACAAAACCCTGAGACGATAAATCTAACGCTCTGTCAATAGAAGGCAAATTGCATGGACGGGCCGACAATAGTGGAGTCAAATCAGACAGATCGTATACCAAACGCGCAACCGACTCAGATTTCGCAACCGGGAAAAGACGGTAGCAAGCCAGCGGGTTCCCCGGCCGCAAAACCCCCGCAGACACAAACGAATGCACCGCCGCGTCCATCAGCGCAGACCGAGGAGTCGTCCGCCAGATCGGCGGCACCACAGAAGGCACTCGTAACTTGAGGCCTCGAGCCAGAACACTGTGTACCCGATGATGGCGCACGTAATAGTCTGGCCTCACTTGCACCGACACCGGCGGCCGCACTCTGGCCCCACTCGACACGCGGCGCCGCCCGTTTGACGGCGGCAGGCGTCGGGGCGGAGGCGGCTGCTCCAGTCGTTAAGGAGGAGGAGCCGGAGGTGGTAGAGGATGCGCCTACTTCTCCGTCGCGGGCACAGCGGCAGCTGTGGCTGGCGGAGCTCCGCCGACAGCTCGATGTTCCCGCCGCGACGTTCGGCACCCGCGAGCAGGAGGAGGTCAGAGGTCTCCTGATCATCGGGGAAGGCGGCGGCCCGCCCCCGGACCATTCCCACTGGTTCTGGGGCCGTGTGCGGCTCTTCCTGATTGTCGCCCACGAAGGCTGGGGAGCGGCCGTGCGCGACGCTCGGTCGTCCGACATGGAGCGGCTGGGTATTCACCTGAGCCGAGATGTCGTCCAGCCGCCGGCCGCCGCGCGGCCTCAGCCGCCCCCGCCGCCGCCGCCGGCCTCTGCACCGGCTTCCAGGTGGCATGGGCGGCCGTCCCGTCCGTCCGGCCTGCGAGTGCCGCCCAGGGGCGCCGCGCCGCCGGCCGCGTCGCGACGTTAGAATTCGGACGGCGCTGCGGGCGGTGGGGACGACGGTCTCGGCTCCCCTCTCCGGTCTCCTGCCGCCCGCAGACTCTCCAGCTCTGCCCACTGCTGGAGAGAGTACCTCGGCTGCCCTGCTGGAGTGTGGCGCCGCGGCCACAGGTGGCGCTGCTGGTGGAGGTTCGTGCGACGTCGACCTGGGACTGCTGCCGCCGTCGTCGCCGTTGTTGCTGGTGCCGCCGCTGCCGCCGCCGCTGCCGCCGCTGCCGCCGCTGCCGCCGACGCCGCTGCCGCCGCCGCCGCCGCTGCCGGCGCCGCTGCCGGCGGAGCGGTTTCTGGCGGCGGGGGGCGCTGGCTGTGCCCTCGGGGCGCTGCTGGGGCTCCTTGAGCGGGCGGCTCCTCAGAGTGGTGCTGGGTCGGCTCCGTCTGCGCCGGCCGACCGGGGTGCGGCGTGGGCGGCGTCGCCGTTTTCCGGCGACGGGCGGCGCCGCGTGTCGAGTGGGGCCAGAGTGCGGCCGCCGGTGTCGGTGCAAGTGAGGCCAGACTATTACGTGCGCCATCATCGGGTACACAGTGTTCTGGCTCGAGGCCTCAAGTTACGAGTGCCTTCTGTGGTGCCGCCGATCTGGCGGACGACTCCTCGGTCTGCGCTGATGGACGCGGCGGTGCATTCGTTTGTGTCTGCGGGGGTTTTGCGGCCGGGGAACCCGCTGGCTTGCTACCGTCTTTTCCCGGTTGCGAAATCTGAGTCGGTTGCGCGTTTGGTATACGACCTGTCTGATTTGACTCCACTATTGTCGGCCCGTCCATGCAATTTGCCTTCTATTGACAGAGCGTTAGATTTATCGTCTCAGGGTTTTGTATGGGCGATTAAGATTGATTTGCGCGATGGCTTTTACCATATTCCGTTATGTCCGAGCACGCAACGTAACTTTGGGGTATTATATGATAATCATACATATTTGTTTACGAGATTGCCGATGGGTTATAAACATGCGCCTGCTGAGATGCAGCATTTTTCTTGTGTCACTGTTAAACTGGTGGAGGAGCGTTTTCCTGGTGTTCGCGGCGTTGTGTATTTAGATGATTTTCTGTTTCTTGCTCGGGACTCTGCATCCCTCGGTGGTATTGTTCGGTTTTTGACGGATGTGGGCTTATGCATTAATTTTGAGAAATCTATATTGTCACCGGTGTCGAGCATTGTATTTTTGGGGGTTGAGCTGAATTTGCGCGAGAGTTCGGCGCGGGTGCGACGCGATGTTTTGCTACCCCTTGTTAAACTGGTGGAGGAGCGTTTTCCTGGTGTTCGCGGCGTTGTGTATTTAGATGATTTTCTGTTTCTTGCTCGGGACTCTGCATCCCTCGGTGGTATTGTTCGGTTTTTGACGGATGTGGGCTTATGCATTAATTTTGAGAAATCTATATTGTCACCGGTGTCGAGCATTGTATTTTTGGGGGTTGAGCTGAATTTGCGCGAGAGTTCGGCGCGGGTGCGACGCGATGTTTTGCTACCCCTTCGTACGGCTGCCCTGCTGGAGTGTGGCGCCGCGGCCACAGGTGGCGCTGCTGGTGGAGGTTCGTGCGACGTCGACCTGGGACTGCTGCCGCCGTCGTCGCCGTTGTTGCTGGTGCCGCCGCTGCCGCCGCCGCTGCCGCCGCTGCCGCCGCTGCCGCCGGCGCCGCTGCCGCCGACGCCGCTGCCGCCGCCGCCGCCGCTGCCGGCGCCGCTGCCGGCGGAGCGGTTTCTGGCGGCGGGGGGCGCTGGCTGTGCCCTCGGGGCGCTGCTGGGGCTCCTTGAGCGGGCGGCTCCTCAGAGTGGTGGTGGGTCGGCTCCGTCTGCGCCGGCCGACCGGGGTGCGGCGTGGGCGGCGTCGCCGTTTTCCGGCGACGGGCGGCGCCGCGTGTCGAGTGGGGCCAGAGTGCGGCCGCCGGTGTCGGTGCAAGTGAGGCCAGACTATTACGTGCGCCATCATCGGGTACACAGTGTTCTGGCTCGAGGCCTCAAGTTACGAGTGCCTTCTGTGGTGCCGCCGATCTGGCGGACGACTCCTCGGTCTGCGCTGATGGACGCGGCGGTGCATTCGTTTGTGTCTGCGGGGGTTTTGCGGCCGGGGAACCCGCTGGCTTGCTACCGTCTTTTCCCGGTTGCGAAATCTGAGTCGGTTGCGCGTTTGGTATACGATCTGTCTGATTTGACTCCACTATTGTCGGCCCGTCCATGCAATTTGCCTTCTATTGACAGAGCGTTAGATTTATCGTCTCAGGGTTTTGTATGGGCGATTAAGATTGATTTGCGCGATGGCTTTTACCATATTCCGTTATGTCCGAGCACGCAACGTAACTTTGGGGTATTATATGATAATCATACATATTTGTTTACGAGATTGCCGATGGGTTATAAACATGCGCCTGCTGAGATGCAGCATTTTTCTTGTGTCACTGTTAAACTGGTGGAGGAGCGTTTTCCTGGTGTTCGCGGCGTTGTGTATTTAGATGATTTTCTGTTTCTTGCTCGGGACTCTGCATCCCTCGGTGGTATTGTTTGGTTTTTGACGGATGTTGGCTTATGCATTAATTTTGAGAAATCTATATTGTCACCGGTGTCGAGCATTGTATTTTTGGGGGTTGAGCTGAATTTGCGCGAGAGTTCGGCGCGGGTGCGACGCGATGTTTTGCTACCCCTTCGTACGGCGGTAGCTGAGTGCTGTCCGTCTTGGCCGTCGACGGTGCGACATCGTCTGGCGGGTTATGTTAATTTTGTAAGGCCTCTATTTAAGCTGCCTCTCGAGGTTGTGGCGGCGGTCAGGGACGGAGACTGTGCCGCGTGCGCTGCCATTGTGCCGTATTTGGCCGATGATGTGGTTTGGCGGTGGCAAGATCGATGTGCGTGGTCCGAGGCGCATGACCGTTCGGTTTTTGTCGACGCCACTCCGTTTTGTATTGGTATCGTGCGCCCGGGCTGCGCCCCAATTTCGGCGAGATTTCGGTTCACCCTTCCGATTTATGTTGCGGAATATGTAGCGGCTTTGGTGGCGGTTTATTTAATGTGCGCGGGCACTGCTCCGTTTACAGTGCATACGGATAATTTAGGTGTTAGATATAATTTAGACAAAGGAAGGTGTCCTAGGCCGTGGCTTCCTATTTTATTACTTTTGTTCTCTAGGCGTAATTTTTCAGTTCGTTATATCGCTTCCAGTAGTAACCCCGCCGATGCGCCGTCACGTGACCTCGGCCTGTGACCTGGCGCGATCAGCCGATCGCTGTCCGCCAATGAGAGGCATTCGCGCCAAAGGGGTGACCAATCGGATGCAGCGCCATGTGGCGTGATATGTGACTGTTCACTTTGTGCTTGGCTGTCGGTTTAGTCTCGACTCAGGTGTGGTCACAAATACACGGCCCGAGCTGGGCCAACAGAAGTGGGCAGCCTGTTGGTATGCGGGCAGCGACTCCTGATTCCTCAGAGTCTGCGTCGGGAGACGCTCGAGCGGCTTCACACCAGCCATCAAGGTGTGGAGCGCACCAAGCGTCGGGCTAGACAAGTTGTCTACTGGCCCGGGCTTGACCAGGACATCGCTAACCTCGTCGCAGCGTGCAAGTCCTGCCAGATGTATCTTCCGAGCCAGCAAAAGGAGCCGCTAGTCTCCGAGGCGGTACCGACTCGAGTCTTCGAAGCCGTCTCAGCGGACTACTTTTCGTGGGCTGGTCGCACGTATCTTGTATACGTAGACCGCCTCTCTGGATGGCCGTTCGTCTTCCACTGCTCTGGAGAGACGTCGGCGAAGGACCTGGTGTCCAGCCTGAGGGTCGCCTTCGCGGCCACTGGGGCACCCCAGACTCTGCGAACGGACGGAGGGCCGCAGTTCGCAGCCCGTCACACCCGCGACTTTCTGCGACGGTGGGGAGTGACCCACGAGATATCCACTCCGCGTTTTCCTCAGTCGAACGGACATGCGGAATCTGCAGTGAAGGCAGTGAAGAGGCTCGTGCAGAAGGTCAGCGACCGAGGCAACCTGGACAATGACGCGTTCGCGCACGGCCTCTTGGAGCTGCGGAACGCGCCTCGGGCCGATGGCCGCTCCCCTGCCCAGATACTGTACGGCCACCCGCTGCGCTCTACCGTGCCAGCTCACCACCGAGCGTTTGCCGAGGTGTGGCAGCGCGCGGCGGAGGAGTGTGATGAGAGAGCAGCCGCTCTGAAGTCCCAGACCGCAGAGCGCTACGACGCGAGCGCCCGCTCGCTGAGACCTCTGCGCATCGGTCAACAGGTTCTCCTGCAAGATCCGAAGACTGGTTTGTGGGACCGGACAGGCGTCGTCGTTGGCATCGGCAGCCGCCGAGACTACCTCGCTCGCCTGCCAAGCGGCCGCACCTACTGGCGGAATCGACGATACCTCCGCCCGCTGCGGCCGATGGTGACCACGTCACCCGATGGCAGCCGAGACGCCATCACCGAAGACGGCGACAGCGCCCGAACCACGACCGCCGACAGCGGGACCCCAGCCGCTGACGAAGTCCCCCGCAGCCGTCCTGGCGCAGCGACCCCCGCGCCTGACGCCTCTGTGAGGCGCAGCAAACGACTTCGTCGACAGCCTAAGAGGCTGACTGTGACTTGGTCGGACCCAGTGTACGAGTTCGTGTAGCCATCGTGCGCTGACGCGCGTTGGTGCGTTTGTGTTTGTCGGAGGCACCGTTTTTGTTCTTGAGACGTGTTGTCTCCCCCACGTCTGGGGGGAGGTGTTGTGATGCGTGCTACTGAGCCGGCACGAACTAGTATGCCGGCGCAGTCAGCTGTTGCCAGCCGCCGCCGCGCCGGCCGGCGCCTGATGGTAGGCTGTGCCGCCTGGCAGCTTCCGGCGTCCTTGAGTAAAGAGTATTGTTGTGCAGTCGTCAGCCGGACTCAATACAGTTAACATCGGGAGTGCGCGTGTGCATCTGGGGCGGTGGAATCGCGACGATAATTAATTTGCTATCGAACCATTATTAACGTAGACTTAAATGTAAAACCAGTATAGCGCCTTTTGGGGCGACTAACGGAGCGAGCGAGGGGGTGACTCTTGCACGTGCGAAATTTTGAGGGGGTACCTCCAACAGACTTGTGCACGGCACCCTACTGACCGGTTTCTAGCGATGTGCCAAATTTGAGCACAATCGGCCCAGCCGTTCTCGAGATCTGGGAGCGGCACCCTGCACGTGCGCACGTGCAAAATGGGTCCCAACTGACTTGTGCACGGCACCCTACTAACTGGTCCCTAACCGTGTACCAAATTTGAGGGCCATCGGTCCAGCCGTTCTCGAGATCTGGAAACGACCCCTGCACGTGCGCACGTGCAGCAGCACCCCAACTCTGGCACATGGATATGCAGTGCCTAGTGGGTGCCTACCTACATGCCAACTTTCAGCGCAATCGGCCAAGTAGTTACCGAGATATTGCAACAATTACAAAACTGACACCTCTTCGTTTTGCACGTGGCACGTGCATAAGGGGTCACCCACATGCATCGGGAATAGTCCAATACTTGGTAGAAGGAATGAAGCTACCCTACAAAAATTACCGCGTGTAAATCGGTCAAGTGGTTGCTGAGATATAAGCCTCGCAAAAGCGTCCGCACGGCCGGCCGGCCGGCCGGCCGGCCGCTCATACTCAGAAATTTCCGTTATTCTACGTAAGACTCCGTTCGCTTCGCTCGCTCCGTAACCATAACAATCTCTGTCTGCCCGCCCATAACCCATTCATTGCACACCGTTCAGCGCCCGGCCCCGCCAGAAGTATCCTAGCGCGCTGAGCAGTTGCCTCCAGCCGCGTCATCGCGAGGCCCCGCGCGGCCCATTATTTATTTATTGCACCACATCCGATCGTTCCACTATTAAAAGGGCTATTCTACGATCTTCGTCTGTACATGATCACAACACATGGTTAAAAATGTTTAAAATCTGACAATTTAAAATAAAAACACGCTTAAACACAATACGACATGGCTGTGAAAGTAGGCGCATAGGTACCACCGCGGCTGTCAACTCTCACGACTAATTGTCACGCTGTCTGCTGTGAAGTAAGGCGCGGGCTCTAGTTTTGAAAAGAGGCATGGCCAGCGAAGAGTGGTTGTTGGCTATCGCCAAGGCCATCTATAGAAGGTACAGTCACTCCCCCGCCGACCAATCAGAGACAGATCCTGAGTGACGTCACCCCTGATGCTCGCAAGCAGGGATGCGGAGCCGGAGCCGGAGTCGGAGCCGGAGCCGCCGGAGCCGGCATATTTTGCCCGGAGCCGGAGCCGGAGCCGGAGCCGTGAAACAATATAGCCCGGAGCCGGAGCCGGAGCCGGAGCCGCCAAAAAAGGGGGCGACTCCGGCTCCTTTTTATTTTTTGAAGAGGAAAAAATAATTGACCTAGTTCGGTTTGACAGTAGGTACAAGGCAGTAAAACATATCGTACTATTGGTCTCAATATAAGTGCCCAGGCGACCTGTAGTTTTGATGCGGTGAATACCCTCATCCTCGCCACAATGCGAGTGGGGGTAGCGCTGGCTGGGAGGAGGGGTGCACTCGGCCCGAGTTGTGGCGAGGGTAAGGATATTCACCGCATCAAAACTACAGGTCGCCTGGGCCCTTATCTTGAGACCGTACGTCATGGGCCATCAAGTGAATGAAAAAGCCGAATATCCCCAGTATCCCACAGTACGCAATCAACTTCCTGTCTGCTCCTCCCCCCTCACGTCTATTGCATCCCCAGAACATGAGGACCGGTCATCAGGTGACGGCCATTGTTTTGAAGCCAGTGCAGTGGACTGCGACTCCCAGCACCGTCTCTTCCCACCCCCCCCCCACCCCCCAATGCAGCCGAGATGGGTGTCAGCCTACGATGGTTCAGTGAACTCCGATTTGCGGCGACTGCGTTTCCAATGCCATCGCTTCCTAGTCCTTTGTTCTGCCAGTTCTCTCCGAGGTGCGTTTGCACGGGGACGCGGTGAGCCGGTCATGGCAAGAGTAGGTAACGCGTATAACCAATCCAATTTTTCTTCCACCCGTATTTAATTGATTGCATAGGGGATGTACTGAGTCGGAGCCGGAGCCGCCGGAGCCGGAGCCGCCGGAGCCGGAGCCGCCGGAGCCGGACCATTTTACTCGGAGCCGGAGCCGGAGCCGGAGCCGCCATAACATTTCACCCGGAGCCGGAGCCGGAGCCGGAGCCGATTTTCTTCTCCGGAGCCGGAGCCGGAGCCGGAGCCGTTTGAAATTTCCACGGCTCCGCATCCCTGCTCGCAAGGGGTACTCCATTCCTTTTAACGTAAAAATGACTTGTTCATTCGAAGATTATTGATGGCACTCTACACATATCCCTCAACCGTTGATGTCAATGGAAAGCCCAACTAATTTTTCAGCGACAAAAAAGAGCAGCAATATGCTAAGAAATGACCGGTTTTGAAGATAAAGACGATTTAAAAACCCTCTGCAGCAGCAGGAAAGCAACGTAAAAACGCATCGAGCTTATATTTTTACTATGGATAAATCATATTTCAGTAAGTTTTTAGATATGGTACAGATATAAGTTACAATATTATTACAATATTTTCATTATTTGATTGAAACTTTATTTCAAAATAATATTTTCAAAAATGGCAGCTGTTGGCAAGTAGCTTGGGAGCAATTGTGGCACACTGCGCCATTAAAGGTAGTGTGCCACCTTCGAATGATTTCCCATTTTATTTTTCCTAGGATAAGAAGCTTCTGTTTTTACCTAATATCGCAAAAAAATCAAAAATGGGCCTAAGATAGTGCTTTTTTCGCCTAAAAGTTTATCGGTTTTTCGATATGTATAACAACTGTAGTGGGCTGACCTGCAAACAGGCGTCGGCAACAATCACGAATGCGGCGCACATGTGACAATAAGCAAAGGTCATTATAGAGTTACGACGTACGGGAATGAGTTATCAGCTGTCTAATCGTAGACAACACAATGTCGAATTTAAACTGTAAGCCTGTATTAGTATTGTTCCTTTAATTTGGCTGTCAAACATTAATTTATGGTTTGAAATATTATTTTATGTAAAATAATTGATATGAAACAGCCGTCTCTAAAGTTATGACCCCATCTCACCACATGAAAGTGGCAGAAATGACAATGATCAGCTGACGCATTTTTCTTGGCCGAATTCAGAGCGCGCGGCCCGACGCACCACCACCGCACCACAAAGTATGAGCAGAAGCCGCGCCCAAAGCCAGGGCCCTGGTAACGTGAGGTAGCCGAGTCGGGGCAGCGTGCGCTGACCCAAGCCGGGGCCGCGGCTTTGGGCGCAGTCTACCGCATCCCCGCGGGCAGCCCCGGGCTATCACATGACACCGGGAGGACGCGCGGCCCCGGCTTGGGTCAGCGCACGCTGCCCCGACTCGGCTACCTCACGTTACCGGGGCCCTGGCTTTAGGCGCGGTCTACCGCACCACCTAACAGGCGTGTTCGAAACCGCAGGAGTTGATGATGAACGGGTTTATCGAAACTTGATTGGATGAGCCTATCGGTAATAGCGATTTCAGTGTGTGCATTTATTGTTCATAGTGGTGTGAAATGTGGTTAGGGTACGACCGACAACCCGTCGGGGCGAATTTCGCACTGGGGTACTCAAAATTTGAAGAATTTAAGACGTTTCCATGAGTTTTGAAGGTATGGATCAGGGGGTGTCGAAGTCTAGTAGGAAAATCTGGCAAATTCCCTGCGTGACGTCACGTCGGGGATGACCGACGGCACCTTGCACTGAAAGATACGGCAGAACGGCTATTTTTGAAAAATGATTAAAAATACTTTTGTGCTGTTATGACGCATAAAACGCTTATCAGCATGTTCCTCATCATGTGATAAAGGCATATCCGTGGTCGAAAATAGCTGAGCCCCTCCCAATTTCCAACCACCGACCTCATAAGCAAAGAATGTAAGCGTAATCCTTAAGGGCGACTTTCCTATACATATCCGTACATATGCGTCCTTATGGAAATCGGTAGTGTGGCGATTGGCGACGCGCGCGACATCTGTGTGGCGACCAAGTGGCGACTGTGGCGACACCTGGTGGCTGCTTTTCTGCTGTATGTAGGCATTGGGGTTTTGCCAGATGTGGTTTCTACTGTTACACCACTGTGTTAACCCAATACTAGAAAAGTTATTTTGCTAGTAAAAGGCAAGCAAATTGAAAATTGATTTATAAAATTGCTTATAAATGATTACGAGATAATAATAAAGAAATTTTGATTGAATAATTATTTAAATAATCAACCGTGAAACTATATTCTGGTAGGTTTAGTAGAAATAAGTCCGTGCAACCTTGTATTTAGGGCCTTGGTATGGATAAGTTCTAAAAATCCGGTTCTCCTTATCTGGGCCATTAACTCCATACGGTCCAGGAAAGCTGGCAAACTACCTTTAATTGTCCTGAGGTTATGATGCCATCAAAAGTGGAGTGACATGGGCCTGGAGCCGATAGAAAAGTTGGCCATAATGCAAGGAGCTCTAGGTGAACTGGTAAACTGGCTCGTGTAGCGACTACGACTCAGCGTGGTGCTGTGTGACTCGATGTGGTGCGGCCGGCTCTGTATGGGTGCTGTGCGACTCGACATGGTGCCTCCGGCTGTGTGTAACGGCTTTGCGACTCGATGTGGTACGGCCGGCTCTGTTGGTGCTGTGCAACTCGGCATGGTGCCTCCGGCTGTGTGTAACGGCTGTGCCACTCGGTGTGGTACGGCCGGCTGTGTTGGTGCTGTGTGACTCGGCGTGGTGCCTCCGGCTGTGTGTAACGGCTATGCGACTCACTGTGCGACTCGGCATTGGGTAACGGCTGTGCGTTTCAATATTGTACCACCAGCTGTGAGTAACGGCCACCCGTCACCCGGAAGTGAAACTTATAAGTTATAATATTTAGTGGCAATGTTAATTCGATTTTTTCAGCAATGCAATTTCAGTGCATCCGTCCTGAGCGCACTAGCAGGGCAGCGGAGTCGATGTAATTTCGGTGACTCCCGACTCCTAGTTCCAAAAACTAATTCCGACTCCTACTCCGGTCCGGGAGAACCAGTGATGCCATCCACATTTTTGCTCCATCCCAAGATCTCGACCAGAATTTCCCAAGATTCTCGTCTCGAATCCCAAGACTACCCATCGCATATCCTTAGGAGTACCCCAAGTAAATCCATAGCTTATTTTGGACATATTAGTGTGTTAAGTATTCAACTTTCTCTTCTTCAGGTCCACCCTTGTCCTTATTGGCGTCTTTACAGCAGCTAATGTACCTAGAGGCCGCGGGGAGGGGAGGGGGAGGGGGTCGATCGGACTCCTACAGTTGATCGGTACGTTGCGCTTTGATTATTTTTGGTCCAGCAGAGCCCAGAGGTCAGGTGACCAGACACTTTTCCGAGGTCAAAGACAAATTGCCCTTATTTTGGTTCGCGGTCAACGGATAAGCCTCCATAGAGCAAAACCGTAAAATGAAACGCTTTGTTCGGGAGCCGCTTTTTGAAATATTTTTTAGGCATAATGTTTGTAAAAGCTTTTCATAGCCATCCAACATCATGCCGCCAAACCACCCATCCCCGTTGATCGGTAGTTGAAAATTAAAACCCTCGCCCGCACATGCCCTTTTTCCATCCTAGAACGCGCATGGGGGGGGTGGTTGCCACCCCCGCGCCATTTCGTTCCTGTTTGAGATAGAGCTTAGCAGTAAAGACCAAAAAGATTTTTTGGTAAGAGACGAATCCAATGATACCCAGTTTTACCTTCTCAGGTCAGTCATTGACCTTCCAGGTCAGGTCAAACTAAAAAATGTTGCTGTTTTGGGTCACCGTTGGATATCAAGTGCGCTGCTTATCAAATACCGATGACGATGCTGTTTTCTGGTGCCAAGCCAGCTAGAACCTCTTTGTCGCACTATCCGACCAGAATTTTGCTGCTGAGGTCATTTCAGGTCAAATTAGGTCAAGGTCAATTATATGTGTTTGTATGTCTGTGTGTGTCTGTGTGTATACTGATGTGTGCACCGATTGTTTTTGGGTCCATATCACATGAAATCATGATCTGAGAAGCTTTTACCAAAAATGCAGTCAAAAAACTTCACAAAAAGTAAATTCAGCTTGCCTAAAACGCAATTATCTTAGATGACCTAGGTTGACCTTGACCCTGACCTTGACCCCTGTACATCGTCGAACAACATGTTCCATGATAGGTGGGAGGTAAGACTGGCAAAAAAGGCCGAAATCAGGGTGTCAAAAGCTCACAAGGCCCATGGCAAACGCAAGATGTTGAGAATTGGCCATTTGGGTCATGACATGACCTGAAAAACAAGGTCATATCTCCAAAACCAAAAATCACAGAAACTTGAAATTTTCAGTGGACATTAAGAAAGGATAGACGAGCAGCTATACGAAAAATCAGCCTTCTAGCTCTAAAAATGTTGAGTACAGAGCAGAAAGACTGCCTGGGGGGTGGCAACCACCCCCCCCCCCCCCATGTGCGGGCGAGGGTTAAACAAATGAGCGCCAGTTGCGAACAGCGACTGAAAGCTGCTACTATACCCATAACAAGTAATGGTACAAAAATAATCCTGCGACCTCGGGAAGGTAATGCCTGCAAGAAACATCGCAAGCTTCGTCCGTTACTTCAATATGTTTGAATGCTATTAACCGTCCGTGAGGCAAATCCATCCTAAATCTATTATCGTCCAAGGAAAAAGCATTCGACAGCATGAGAAGACAAAGTGAAATCAGCTTCTGCCAGATCCCAAGATATGCAGCGCAAATCACAAGATCCCAATGTTAATGTTCAAATCCCAAGATCTTGGGACAAATCCCAAGGAATGGCATCGCTGGGGAGAACTGTCTATTCTGACCGATTCCGGCTCAG
Source organism: Amphibalanus amphitrite (assembly GCF_019059575.1). NCBI lineage: Eukaryota > Metazoa > Arthropoda > Thecostraca > Balanomorpha > Balanidae > Amphibalanus > Amphibalanus amphitrite. Next base: position 14,127 of record NW_024881698.1, on the reverse strand, counting down.
ACTTCGCAGCCCTGCAGCTTCGCAGTCTGCGGAACCGATGAATTTTTGGTGACTTCGACTCTGACTCCTGCTCCGACTTCCAAAATCGACTCCGACTCCGCTTACGGCTCCAGTTCGACTCCAACAATCCGATTCAAAAGTCAGGTCCGACTAGCATCCCAGTGACGTCATCCGGGGCCGGTAGGGGAACGTAAAAAATTCCCTAATGAACCTACCTGGTATATAGGGCCTTGCTCTGGCCTCTGTAGTTTTTATCAAGATTCCTATGTTTTTATGTTGTGGTCATCTATGTAGATTTCAAACATTTGGTTGGTACGGGGACCCGCAGTTGCTACTGTACAGCGACCCTGAGTAAATTGTCCCAGCACCCTCACAGGGAACAACGATAAGCTGTCAGAGGGCACGCACAGAAAACCTCAGCTGCTCTTGTACAGGGACCGGCAGTCGATATCAATGTTATATGTTGTTACTGGGCTGGACAGACGGTTAGACTTGGGGTTCGTGTACAGTAGCAACTGCGGGTCCCCATACCTGCAATGTGGAATAGTAGAACACCTGTGAAATGTAAATGTGATCACTGCTAAGTGCTTAGTGCTAACTGTCCAGTCTTCAGAAACACATTTCAGTAATTCAAGTTCTTTTTGTCCTTGCATTTTTGATGACTGTATAATGATTTTTGTAGGCGAAGTGTGTGTAGGCAATACTTCATTGATTACAGGTGATTTCTTAACAGTTAGACTGGAATTGAGTTTCAAAATTGTGTGTACTTGTGGGGCCAACTGAGTCAAAATCAGCCTGCTTGTAGTTGTGGTTGCATAATGGGTGGCTACTGCCTGCTGGGTGGGATGGGTACTGAAGTTGCCAAAATGTGGCATCTCTTGTAGCTTTTGGTGGAAAATTTGCAACTCTTTATCATTAACATCCCAAGAAATTTCATTTTAACTAGGCAAAAATGGAATACTTTCTCTTTTTGAAAGTGGTCTCACTGGCAGGGTGACCGAAAGTGTCCGATTTTTGGGGGGCCTGACCGACCGATTACCAAATCGGTCAGCATAACTTTTCGGTAACCGAAATTTTCGGTAACCGATTGACATCACTAGTCGCCATTAATCCGGCAGGCGGTGGGCCTACCAGCCACCTTCCGCGCGGTGAGGGGGGGGGGGGCATTTTTTTGCCCCCCCCCCCGTATCTCCGAAACTACTGGACGGATCCGGAAAATTCAAACGGCGTTCGATAGCCCTGTCAAATTTGTCGAAGGAAACCAAATTTCATTGACCTCGGGGTCACCGATGACGTCACAGGTCAGGTCAAAGATAATATGTTTCACCGTTCACGGGGCTTCTAGGGAAAGCGCTATAACACCGAGTAAAACGCATTTGGTCGAAAATCAGCGATAAGGCGTCAGTTGTCTAGTACATATGTTGCTATTAGAGGTCACTGGTCATACCAGGTCAGGTCACAGGTCAGGTCACCAAAGGTCACCAAGGGTCACCACATGAGCCCAACTTTACTAAGGTTATGCGATGCATGTTTTATGGCCAGTTTTTCCAGTTTTGGCCAGTATGTCTAAAAAGAATGTACCGTCGCCACTACGTGGCGCTGGTGTCGCGAGCCGGTAGTTGGCTGAATCCGCACCAGACCACACATTCCCAAGCGTTAGGTGACAGCTGCGCAGCGGCCGGTAGTAGCGTAAGCCCGAACCTTCGTGACACGACCCCGGGGGGGGGAGGGAGAGAGGGAGGGGAGCGGGCGGGGCAGCGCGTGCAGGGAGGGGTGCTCCGGCAAGCTGGCAGTTGTCGCGGCCAAAGGTCAAGGGGTCACACACCAAGCGAACGGACGCTGGTGTGGGTTCGTGGGGATCGTGAACTTGTGTGTGGTAGGTGCGTCTTGCGATGCACGGGTGATACGCCATGGGTCTAAGCCAAATGATTCGGGGGAGAGCTGAAGAAAAATATCTGGTCAACTACGGCGAATAATGGTACTGAAAAATGGAAAGTATGGGTCAATGCAAGCCTTCATGACTATAAACTTTTCTGAGGGCGCAAAGGCCAGCATTGAATAACGACATCCGGATCGAAATTAGCAATGATTTATAATTACATGCCGAAGTAATAACGCTGCAAAACCCACCTAGTAAATTGTCAAGTCGGATTCATACCGACTTGAATTAAACTATCCTAAATTAAATTGTATATAAAATCTCTATGCTTTGACCAGCTTCGTGACCTGACGGGCTGTGACCTGACCTTGACCCGAGGTTAACACCTCAACTTGATCTCACCCGAAGAAAAAGTATACCATTCGACACGCCTGAGCTAGACAAACACGATGCTGCTAAATACGCGGATCTGCAATCATGTTTAGCGAAGTTATTTACCAAAAACCGAACATGTGCCTTGGGCCACTTGACCTAACCTCAGAAGTCATCGGCTGATCCTAGTCCTTAAAATCGGAGACCAATCGCTGCATTTCGTAACGACGCGCACGATCGTTTCTTTCGTGAGGCTCTAGCTCATTAAGGTGCGAATCGGCAAAGGGGGTTGTTCCCTCACTTCCAACCCCCCAACGCCCCCTCGGTATTCAGAAAACCTGAAGGTCCGGTGAGGGTTAAAACGTTGCTCCTGAACGAGGAAGAAATGTAAAAGTCAAAGCTCTATAGACGTCCTGTAAAAGTGGCCATAATAAATAAATTGGTTAGAGATAATTGATGCTTTTTAAACGACTTCCTCATATAAAATCGGGTGCTGGGACCAATCTTATAAACGCTTTAGAATGGACAGGGCGTCACTGGCTAAAGTTTGGGTGCAGGAAACGGCTATTAAATGCAAAATGGTTTTCATGCATTTCAGTCAATTGTATATTGACGGTCCAAGTGGCCGAGCTAAAAAAAGTTTGGTAGTGTTTTGCAACTTTTACGCCCTAAGAAACTACACCATCTATTGAAGTGGGCGGGCTTATTTGAATGGGAGGGCGCATTATGCGTCAATCGTGTGCTTTCGTTTGTTTTGGACTGTATTTTACGACATCCACTGCTGGTATCACTATTATTATTATCTAATGCCGTGAATGCGACAGCATTCCATTTATAAGATTGGGCCAATGGAGTCGCGCCCTGCGAGCTCGGTTTTCCGCTCGGCCGCTACGGGCCGAGAAAGTCAATCTTCGCCTGAGGGCAGGACGGAGGTCAGCGAGGGAGCGCGGGGTCAGCCAGGTATCGCCCAGTGCCGAGCGGATGCCGCTCCCTCCCCTCTCTTCCCCTCTTCTCCCCTCCCCACCTCTGTATAGATGGGGAGGGACCGAACTGCCAATGACATGCGAGCGGTCAAGGCCGCTCGCGCGGCAGCGACCCTGGCGGCCGGGTGCCGCAACTGGGATTCAGCCAAGTTACCGATTCGCCTCCTGTGGGAGAGCCAAACCAGGGGACATACTTTTTAGACATACTGTACATATGTTGCTATTAAAGGTCACTGGTCATACCAGGTCAGGTAACAGGTGCCATAACTACCTCCGATGTGACTCGCGGCAAGCTGCCGACGTCCATCTCAGTCGCCAGAATGCTGCCATCTGGGCCCTCGTTGCTGTCGGCGAGAGTCGCACTGCGAGTGGCCTAACCTCGACCTCCACTGACCTCGGTCCCTGCCGACACCGGTGGGACGCCACGTCGGCCGCTGCAGATCCGGCTCTGATCCACGACCACCGCCGATCAGACTCGTGCCATACCTACCTCCGACTTGATTCTCAGCAAGCCACCAGCGTCCGTCTCAGTCGCCCGTCACAGTCACCAGGATGCTGCAATCTGGGCTCTCGTTGCTGACGGCGCGAGTCGCTCTGCGAGTGGCCTAACCTCGACCTCCGCTGACCTCGGACCCTGCCGACGCCGGTGGGATGCCACGTCGGCCGCTGCAGATGATGACCCTGCTCTGAATTGACGCTCCACTGGTCGTGGATGCTGCCGGCCCCGCCTCAAGCGCCGGTGATGCTGCCGCCTGAATGCCGGACTGGGCGCCTGGCCTCGATGTGCGCGAAACAAGCCCAAGCCCCCGCCCCTATGACCCATCCGGGCCAACCCGGGACTGGCCCCTCCTGTGAGGGACCGGTCGGCCGGCCGGGCGTGCGGAGCGCCGACCTAGACGGGTCGACGCTTCGCTCGCCCGGTCGGTGGTTAGGGGGCACCGTCCGGGGTTGCTTGCCGGGCGGTGCGGGCGGGGGCTGGCGGCCCGCCTGGAGCGCCGGGGAGGTAGCCATCAGATCTCCCCGGCTGGGGAAGCATCCCCCAGCTCTCCCCAGGGCCGTGGACGGCACCGTCCCGGCCTGGCCAGGTGGGCCGCCGATGGTGAGCAGTGGGGACAGTCGTTTGGGCGATCACACTGCCCCGGTGGTGGCGTGAGGGGGATGTGAGATTTCTCCTCAGCTGCATTCACTGTATGCACTGTGTGAATCTAATGGCAATGGCGCTGCTCTTACCTACAACCTACTTAACTACTAACACTGACTGACCACTCTAACAATACTAGCATGCACATATTCTAAATCCAACCCCCTTCCACGAGCAGCGCCATCTATCTATTAGAACTGCCATGTACGCCATCTGTTTTCTGTTCCATGGGCTGCTCTCACTCGCTTTCTTTGTACCTGTTCAAATATACCACCGGTAGGTCAGGTCACCAAAGGTCACCAAGGGTCACCACATGAGCCCAACTCTACTAAGGTTATGCGACGCATGTTTTATGGCCAGTTTTTCATTTCCAACTCAATGGTGTTGATTATAAGACCATCAGGTACGGTTTAGGTCACTTTCTGGTTGAGGTCAGGTCAAGGTCAGGTCAAAAAAGGTCAAACTTTACAGTTGATATTTTTGCATAAAATGGGTATCGATTCGATGCAGCTCGTCACGGGGAGTCTAATGGTGGTTTTTGTTTTGCACTACGAGGTCTAGAATTGCCAAAAATTAGGTTTGAAAATTTGACGTCATCAATTTGAACAGTTTTTTCGCTATAACTTGGCCAAAAAACGAGGTATCGATCTCAAATTTGGTATGTAGATAGAAGTCGGTAGGGACTATCACATATATTCCGGTTTTTTCGAAATTCAAAAAACTTTTAGGATTTTTTTGGCTATTATATTCAAAAAATCTATTTTTTTATTTTTGAGGGTCAAAGTTTAAAAAAAAATCGAAAAACCGAAATAGCAGTTTTGTAGGCCTTTTGATTCCACACCTTTTATGTTTGTAATATTTTTCTGTATCTCTAAAGCTGTAGGCCTGACAGCTCTTCCCGCGAAACCTTTTTTTGTGTCGAAAATGGCAAAAATGACGTCACTCTGACGTCATTAGCGGCCAACCTATCATAGCCTTTGGAAAAAAAATTGGTCACCATGTGCGCTAGCTGCTCCCGGGAGGGTACTGAAAGTTTGGTGACGATCGGCGCAGCGGTTCTCGAGATATATTGAAAAAACTAAAGGGGGGGCAAAAAAATGCCCCCCCCCCCCTCCGCCTGGAAGGTTAACTGAACCCGTACCTTGGGCTTCTTGATTTGACCTCAGAGGTCACCGGTTGACCTGAGACCTTAACCCGCGCCCTGCTGGGGGGGGGGTGTTTGAACACCCCCCTTGTGGTTTTTCGCGAATATCTCAAAAACGGCGGCGCGGAGCGCCGCCGTTTTTGGTACACCTTATCATACATCAATTCTACACATGTTGTGAAAATTTCAGACCAAGGTCATTCAAGGTCAGGTCACCAGGTCACTTGAAGTGACCTCACCTCATAAAAACATTCAATGTCTGTCATAGCTACACCGAGTGACCGATCGCTTTGAAACTTTCAGCGATTGCTGAGAGCAATAGCATGTACAAAATGTATCTCTCAGAATTTTGATATCGATGACCTAAGGTCAGGTCAATTTTGCGACCTCCCCATTATAAGTCAATGGGAGAAAATTGAAATGCGCCTCTTTTGGATGAAAGACATTATAAACACTCCCAAACACCGAATTACAAGTAGTTTAGACACACCAAACCTGAAAATGGTGTCCGTGACCCTTGTTTATGCCCTGAGGTCATCTTAGGTCACGAATGGTATCTAACAGTTTTTCGCAAATAACTTTTGATAGAGGCATGCTAGAGCGCTGAAAATGCCTTAGATGTGTTCAGCTCGACGATACGGATCGACTGATATGCAACATGACCCTTTCCGGTCAGGTCATGACCTTGACCTGAGGTCAAATTTTCAAGTTGACCTTTCAAGGTCAAGTCATAGTTCATTCGATGCGTCTTGACGAGAGGAACACGATGCCGGTAAAAGTAAGCTCGTACAAGGCTTGGGTCAAAAGTTATTGCAGAAAAACTGTTTTCGAAAAAATCGGCTATTTTTGCAGTTTTTGCCCCCTGCAGGCAAAACCGTTGACGTTAGGTCAAATCTGAGAGAATTATTCAGAAAGGGCGTTAATAGGGCTATCGAATGCGCTTTTCCGCGGCGCTGTAGCTCTATTGGTTCCCGAGTTATGCGTTGGCTTCTTGGAAATTTTCGACATTCGACCTGGAAATCGGCGAAATTTTGCCTTCAATGACCTCTGGTGACCTGACCTTTGACCTGACCAAAAAAATGACCGAAGTGATTTCGTCATTATTTTTGACGCTCTTTCGAACGCCGCCTTCCGCGTATCGTTACGTGGCCCAGGAGCCGAGTTACAAGGGGGGGTGTTCAAACACCCCCCCCAGCAGGGCGTGGAAATCCAGGACCCCCAGCAGGGCGCGGGTTAATAGGACCTATTTAGAAATTTAGAAAAATAGGATTAGTCATAGGATAATAGGATTGTCCTATTTAGAAAAATAGGACAATGCCTGCAGGTGCAGGCATTGTAAGCATCAGAAGAGAGCTTGATGTTCTGGAGATTCTCGGAAGCAGGTTGAACATGCTTGCAAATTTGATGTTTTTCATAGGTCTAAGCCTGATATCTAGGAAATTGGAAGAATTTGAAACCAGTTGCAATACTGTTATTCCAGCCGTTTCACTTTTCAGCCAGGTTGTCCAGGGCCATAACAAGGCCTTCACTTCAAATGATAAGCCATTGCAAATCAGACATAACTGAATACCACAGTTATTGTAGAAAATTCTAAAAGTGAAAATCATTGCGACGAAACGTACTTACGCCAGGCGACGCGATTATTAATAGAAATATGATATCACCCAAAGCACGGTACATAGAATACTGACCCAAAGCCATATTGTATTTTGTTTACCTCGGCCGTCGAAAACACATGTTTTCCGACCGATTGCATTCGCCGACTCGCGGCCCTACATAGATGACGTAATCAACACATAATTGGCCAATAGAGATAACAAGAAATGATGTTTGGAACAATTTAAGAAAAACTTAAGTGATACAATATAATTTTGTTATTCAACAATATTAAAAAGTCGTCTTAACGACCTTAAATGGGGATTTTTACTCTATGACGTCATGTGTGCCAAAAGTTTTCCAGAGTAAGTATAACAGTGGAATAAACCTACCTCTATTTGTAACTTGTTCACCATTTCTGTCGACATTTGATTGCTACCATATCCCAAACTGACCCAAACGGTGATCTATATACTCTGTGGAGAATTGCCGAGCCCCTCCCGAATTCCAACCATCAACCTCATAAGCAAAGCATGTAAGCGAAATCCTTAAGGGCGACTTTCCGTTCCATATCCGTATATAGTTATGCATCCTTACTGGAAATTGGTTGTGTGGCGACTGGCGAGTGGCGACGCTTGCGACATCTGTGCAAGTGTGCGTCATCAATGGCGAATGGTGGCTGCGCTTCCGCTGTATGTAGGTGTGGGGCGTTTTGCCAGATATGGTTCCTACTGCTACACCACAATTTTGGCCCAATACCAGAAAGTTATTTTGCCAGTAAAAGGCAACAAAATTGAAAATTGATTCACAAAATTGCATATAAATGATTAAGAGATAATAATAAGGAAATATTGATTGAATAATTTTTAAATATTGAACGGTTAAATTATATTCTGGTAGGTTTAGTAGAAAAAATTACAATCATACCACCGGAAACAATCAGCGCTTAAACGGTTTGCCTCTCCGGAAGGCGCCAGGGAGTTGTGGTGAACGGCAAAACATCAGATTGGATCTCTGTCACTTCTGGCGTGCCGGAAGGGTCACTTTTGGCTCCTTTGGCATTCGCTCTGTACATTAACGACCTTCCGGACAATCTGACCTCGAACTGTCTTATTGTACGCTGACGACCTCAAAGTAATCGTAAAATAAAAGACTCATCTGACGCGCGGCCAGGGGCGCAGCCAGGAAAAAAAAAATCGGAGGGGGCTAGCATTGGTGAGGGCGCCAATTTCGGGTCAAGAGGGCGCCAATTTCGGCTTAGGAGGACGCTATCATTGCCGAGCAAGAACGACAAAATGTACACTTGTTTTTCCCTTACATGGTCACGCGACCTTATTCCACTCAAACTACGGTTTATTCTAGGTATTCCAGATAAAAACAGAAAACTGCCTTTACTGACGTATTTCAAAGGGAAGCGAGGCGCGGCAGTCTTGCAGGCAAACACGAACGCGCAGCGAATGTCTGCATTAATGGTGTATTTTTCGACCCAATGGCTCAGTTCCTCCGTCCTCATTCGGCTCAAATTCAGGTTTCAAATTGACCAATCAGCGCGGCCGGCGGCTGCGGCCGGCCGGCCGGCCGGCTGGTGTCAAGCGTCGTCTGGCTTATACGGCCGACCCAAAAAGGACGATAGTGATGCGAATGAGTTGAATGAGAGTGAATAAGTTGAGTGAATAGTTTGCCTGTCGGGCTAGTGGCACTGACGTGCTCGATGGATGTTTGCCGAACTACAGGGTGTCCAGAAAAAAAGATACTACGGAAATTAGTCGCATTCATTAACGCACGTGCCGATTTTGTTTCAAATTCATGTGCTTATAGTGCAAAATTTGGCAAAACTCATGAGCACTGTAATGCGTCGTTGGAAAGTTGTCTGCTTGCCCTCCGAGATGGTCAACATGACCATCAGTCACCTGCAGACTGTGCTAGTGCTTGAGCTGATCCGCCGCAAGGCCGCTCACATTGAGTGTCTGCTTTGAGGAGCTGCCGCAACTAACCAAAGAGTTTACATGCCATGTGACACCTGCTGTCTGTTTTGCCATATTTTGGCGAATACCAGCATGTGCCAGTTTAAAATGTAAGGTGTTTATTTTCGGAATTACAGCAAAAAATAATAGTATCCGTTTTTTCTGGACACCCTGTACATGGATGCAGTGAGCTCCAAATTAAGGCGCTGGAAACGTTGTCATGCCTTTATTTTCCGGAAATTGCTCTATTTCTTTGGCGCCTAAATCATTCTAACCCTCGCCCGTATAGGGGGCGAACGGACCAGCGATGCCATTCCTTGGGATTTGTCCCAAGATCTTGGGATTTGAACATTAACATTGGGATCTTGTGATTTGCGCTGCATATCTTGGGATCTGGCAGAAGCTGATTTCACTTTGTCTTCTCATGCTGTCGAATGCTTTTTCCTTGGTCGATAATAGATTTAGGATGGATTTGCCTCACGGACGGTTAATAGCATTCAAACATATTGAAGTAACGGACGAAGCTTGCGATGTTTCTTGCAGGCATTATCTTCCCGAAGTCGCAGGATTATTTTTGTACCATTACTTGTTATGGGTATAGTAGCAGCTTTCAGTCGCTGTTCGCAACTGGCGCTCATTTGTTTAACCCTCGGCCGCACATGGGGGGGGGGGGGTGGTTGCCACCCCCAGGCAGTCTTTCTGCTCTGCACTCAACATTTTTAAAACTAGAAGGCTGATTTTTCGTATAGCTGCTCGTCTATCCTTTTTTGATGTCCACTGAAAATTTCAAGTTTCTGTGATTTTTGGTTTCGGAGATATGACCTTGTTTTTCAGGTCATGTCATGACCCAAATGGTCAATTCTCAACATCTTGCGTTTGCCATGGGCCTTGTGAGCTTTTGACACCCTGATTTCGGCCTTTTTTGCCAATCTTACCTCCCACCTATCATGGAACATGTTGTTCGACGATGTACAAGGGTCAAGGTCAGGGTAAAGGTCAACCTAGGTCATCTAAGATAATTGCGTTTTAGGCAAGCTGAATTTACTTTTTGTGAAGTTTTTTGACTGCATTTTTGGTAAAAGCTTCTCAGATCATGATTTCATGTGATATGGACCCAAAAACAATCGGTGCACACATCAGTATACACACAGACACACACAGACATACAAACACATATAATTGACCTTGACCTAATTTGACCTGAAATGACCTCAGCAGCAAAATTCTGGTCGGATAGTGTGACAAAGAGGTTCTAGCTGGCTTGGCACCAGAAAACAGCATCGTCATCGGTATTTGATAAGCAGCGCACTTGATATCCAACGGTGACCCAAAACAACATTTTTTAGTTTGACCTGACCTGGAAGGTCAATGACTGACCTGAGAAGGTAAAACTGGGTATCATTGGATTCGTCTCTTCCCAAAAAATCTTTTTGGTCCTTACTGCTAAGCTCTATCTCTAACAGGAACGAAATGGCGCGGGGGGGGGGGTGGCAACCACCCCCCCCCCCATGCGCGTTCTAGGATGGGAAAATGGCATGTGCGGGCGAGGGTTTTAATTTTCAACTACCGATCAACGGGGATGGGTGGTTTGGCGGCATGATGTTGGATGGCTATGAAAAGCTTTTACAAACATTATGCCTAAAAAAATATTTCAGAAAGCGGCTCCCGAACAAAGCGTTTCATTTTACGGTTTTGCTCTATGGAGGCTTATCCGTTGACCGCGAACCAAAATAAGGGCAATTTGTCTTTGACCTCGGAAAAGTGTCTGGTCACCTGACCTCTGGGCTCTGCTGGACCAAAAATCAGGGGCGTCGACACCGGTCCGACTTTTCCGACTAGTCGGACCACTTTTTCGACTAGGCGGTGCCCAGCTGTGGCTCGCGGGGGCCCCTGCTGCAGACCGCGGGGGCCCTACTGTGGCTCGGGGGCCCTGCTAGAGACCGCGGGGGCCCTGCTGCGCCTCTGGGGCCCTGCTAGACACCGCGGGGCCCTGCTGCGGCCCGCGGGGTCCCCTTCTGCGGCCGCGGGGGGCCCTGTTGGGGCTCTCGGGGGGCCCTGCTGCGGCCACGGCGGCCCCTGCTGCGGCAACGGGGGCCCCCCGCTGCGGCTCGCGGGGGCCCTGCTGCGCCTCGCGGGGCCCTCGCGACACCTGGGGGCCCCCCGAGAAAAAGTCGGACCAGTTTTCCTTACGCGTCGACGCCCCTGCCAAAAATAATCAAAGCGTAACGTACCGATCAACTGTAGGAGTCCGATCGACCCCCTCCCCCTCCCCTCCCCGCGGCCTCTAGGTACATTAGCTGCTGTAAAGACCAGCGATGCCATTCCTTGGGATTTGTCCCAAGATCTTGGGATTTGAACATTAACATTGGGATCTTGTGATTTGCGCTGCATATCTTGGGATCTGGCAGAAGCTGATTTCACTTTGTCTTCTCATGCTGTCGAATGCTTTTTCCTTGGTCGATAATAGATTTAGGATGGATTTGCCTCACGGACGGTTAATAGCATTCAAACATATTGAAGTAACGGACGAAGCTTGCGATGTTTCTTGCAGGCATTATCTTCCCGAAGTCGCAGGATTATTTTTGTACCATTACTTGTTATGGGTATAGTAGCAGCTTTCAGTCGCTGTTCGCAACTGGCGCTCATTTGTTTAACCCTCGGCCGCACATGGGGGGGGGGGGGTGGTTGCCACCCCCAGGCAGTCTTTCTGCTCTGCACTCAACATTTTTAAAGCTAGAAGGCTGATTTTTTCGTATAGCTGCTCGTCTATCCTTTTTTGATGTCCACTGAAAATTTCAAGTTTCTGTGATTTTTGGTTTCGGAGATATGACCTTGTTTTTCAGGTCATGTCATGACCCAAATGGTCAATTCTCAACATCTTGCGTTTGCCATGGGCCTTGTGAGCTTTTGACACCCTGATTTCGGCCTTTTTTGCCAATCTTACCTCCCACCTATCATGGAACATGTTGTTCGACGATGTACAAGGGTCAAGGTCAGGGTAAAGGTCAACCTAGGTCATCTAAGATAATTGCGTTTTAGGCAAGCTGAATTTACTTTTTGTGAAGTTTTTTGACTGCATTTTTGGTAAAAGCTTCTCAGATCATGATTTCATGTGATATGGACCCAAAAACAATCGGTGCACACATCAGTATACACACAGACACACACAGACATACAAACACATATAATTGACCTTGACCTAATTTGACCTGAAATGACCTCAGCAGCAAAATTCTGGTCGGATAGTGTGACAAAGAGGTTCTAGCTGGCTTGGCACCAGAAAACAGCATCGTCATCGGTATTTGATAAGCAGCGCACTTGATATCCAACGGTGACCCAAAACAACAACATTTTTTAGTTTGACCTGACCTGGAAGGTCAATGACTGACCTGAGAAGGTAAAACTGGGTATCATTGGATTCGTCTCTTCCCAAAAAATCTTTTTGGTCCTTACTGCTAAGCTCTATCTCTAACAGGAACGAAATGGCGCGGGGGGGGGGGTGGCAACCACCCCCCCCCCCCATGCGCGTTCTAGGATGGGAAAATGGCATGTGCGGGCGAGGGTTTTAATTTTCAACTACCGATCAACGGGGATGGGTGGTTTGGCGGCATGATGTTGGATGGCTATGAAAAGCTTTTACAAACATTATGCCTAAAAAAATATTTCAGAAAGCGGCTCCCGAACAAAGCGTTTCATTTTACGGTTTTGCTCTATGGAGGCTTATCCGTTGACCGCGAACCAAAATAAGGGCAATTTGTCTTTGACCTCGGAAAAGTGTCTGGTCACCTGACCTCTGGGCTCTGCTGGACCAAAATCAGGGGCGTCGACACCGGTCCGACTTTTCCGACTAGTCGGACCACTTTTTCGACTAGGCGGTGCCCAGCTGTGGCTCGCGGGGGCCCCTGCTGCAGACCGCGGGGGCCCTACTGTGGCTCGGGGGCCCTGCTAGAGACCGCGGGGGCCCTGCTGCGCCTCTGGGGCCCTGCTAGACACCGCGGGGCCCTGCTGCGGCCCGCGGGGTCCCCTTCTGCGGCCGCGGGGGGCCCTGTTGGGGCTCTCGGGGGGCCCTGCTGCGGCCACGGCGGCCCCTGCTGCGGCAACGGGGGCCCCCCGCTGCGGCTCGCGGGGGCCCTGCTGCGCCTCGCGGGGCCCTCGCGACACCTGGGGGCCCCCCGAGAAAAAGTCGGACCAGTTTTCCTTACGCGTCGACGCCCCTGCCAAAAATAATCAAAGCGTAACGTACCGATCAACTGTAGGAGTCCGATCGACCCCCTCCCCCTCCCCTCCCCGCGGCCTCTAGGTACATTAGCTGCTGTAAAGACGCCAATAAGGACAAGGGTGGACCCGAAGAAGAGAAAGTTGAATATGTCCAAAATAAGCTATGGATTTACTTGGGGTACTCCTAAGGATATGCGATGGGTAGTCTTGGGATTCGAGACGAGAATCTTGGGAAATTCTGGTCGAGATCTTGGGATGGAGCAAAAATGTGGATGGCATCACTGGTAAAGACGCCAATAAGGACAAGGGTGGACCCGAAGAAGAGAAAGTTGATATGTCCAAAATAAGCTGGATTACTGGGGTACTCCTAAGGATATGCGATGGGTAGTCTTGGGATTCGAGACGAGAATCTTGGGAAATTCTGGTCGAGATCTTGGGATGGAGCAAAATGTGGATGGCATCACTGGAACGGACCTCCTCGGTTTTCCTTCTCAGAGCGGCGCAGATTGTACAATTGCTCTGCTTGTCCCATAGGGGGGACCTTCGAACGCACTCGAGCAGTCTCTATGCCTGGCGACCGGCCGACATGCCAGATTAACATCCAACGGAGACCGTTTTGATTTATAGCCGCGAAGTGTGCACCAACTTTACCAATATGATAGATAACTGTAATCATAATATTACCCTGACTGTAACTGTATAGAAGAAAAAAAAATCGAAGGAAGGAATAATAGGACAAAACTACTCACTCATCGAAGACACCGCTGCCGATGCCACCTCTTCCTCAGCTCCAACTTCTGCATCTTGACCCATCGTCAACAGCAGGGGCA